>NW_027362761.1:616558632-617758632 GCF_046119375.1 Phyllobates terribilis
TCTCTGTGTGTGAGGAGCCGTCTCTGGGCTCTGCTCTCTCTCTGTGTGTGAGGAGCCGTCTCTGGGCTCTGCTCTCTCTCTCTCTGTGTTTGAGGATCTGTCTCTGGGCTCTGCTCTCTGTGTGTGAGGAGCCGTCTCTGGGCTCTGCTCTCTCTCTGAGGAGCAGTCTCTGAGCTCTGCTCTCTCGCTCTCTCTGTGTGAGGAACCGTCTCTTGGGCTCTGCTCTCTCTCTCTCTGTGTGTGTGAGGAGCAGTCTCTGAGCTTTGCTCTCTCTCTGTGTATGAGGAGCCGTCTCTGGGCTCTGCTCTCTCTCTGTGTTTGAGGAGCCGTCTCTGGGCTCTGATCTCTCTCTGTGTGTGAGGAGCCGTCTCTGGGCTCTGCTCTCTCTCTGTGTGTGAGGAGCCGTCTCTGGGCTCTGCTCTCTCTCTGTGTGTGAGGAGCCGTCTCTGGGCTCTGCTCTCTCTCTGTGTGTGTGAGGAGCCGTCTCTGGGTTCTGCTCTCTCTCTCTCTCTCTGTGTGTGTGTGAGTAGCAGTCTCTGGGCTCTGCTCTCTCTCTCTCTCTCTCTCTCTGTGTGTGTGAGGAGCCGTCTCTGGGCTCTGCTCTCTCTCTCTCTCTGTGTGTGTGTGAGGAGCCGTCTCTGGGCTCTGCTCTCTCTCTGTGTGTGAGGAGCCGTCTCTGGGCTCTGCTCTCTCTCTCTGTGTGAGGAGCAGTCTCTGGGCTCTGCTCTCTCTCTCTGTGTGTGTGTGAGGAGCCTGCTCTTCTCTCTCTCTCTCTCTCTCTGTGTGAGGAGCTGTCTCTGGGCTCTGCTCTCTCGGTGTGAGCTCTCTCTGGGCTTTGCTCTCTCTCTCTCTCTCTGTATGTGTGAGGAGCCGTCTCTGGTCTCTGCTCTCTCTGTGTGTGTGAGGAGCCGTCTCTGTGCTCTGCTCTCTCTCTGTGTGTGTGAGGAGCCGTCTCTGGGTTCTGCTCTCTCTCTCTCTCTCTGTGTGTGTGTGAGGAGCAGTCTCTGGGCTCTGCTCTCTCTCTCTCTCTCTCTCTGTGTGTGTGAGGAGCCGTCTCTGGGCTCTGCTCTCTCTCTCTCTGTGTGTGTGTGAGGAGCCGTCTCTGGGCTCTGCTCTCTCTCTCTCTGTGTGTGTGTGAGGAGCCGTCTCTGGGCTCTGCTCTCTCTCTCTCTGTATGTGTGAGGAGCCGTCTCTGGTCTCTGCTCTCTCTGTGTGTGTGAGGAGCCGTCTCTGTGCTCTGCTCTCTCTCTGTGTGTGTGAGGAGCCGTCTCTGGGTTCTGCTCTCTCTCTCTCTCTCTCTGTGTGTGTGTGAGGAGCAGTCTCTGGGCTCTGCTCTCTCTCTCTCTCTGTGTGTGTGTGAGGAGCCGTCTCTGGGCTCTGCTCTCTCTCTCTCTCTGTGTGTGTGTGAGGAGCCGTCTCTGGGCTCTGCTCTCTCTCTCTCTCTCTCTCTCTGTGTGTGTGTGAGGAGCAGTCTCTGGGCTCTGCTCTCTCTCTCTCTCTCTCTCTCTGTGTGTGTGTGAGGAGCCGTCTCTGGGCTCTGCTCTCTCTCTCTCTCTCTCTCTCTGTGTGTGTGTGAGGAGCAGTCTCTGGGCTCTGCTCTCTCTCTCTCTCTCTCTCTCTGTGTGTGTGTGAGGAGCAGTCTCTGGGCTCTGCTCTCTCTCTCTCTCTGTATGTGTGTGAGGAGCCGTCTCTGGGCTCTGCTCTCTCTCTCTCTCTCTCTGTGTGTGTGTGAGGAGCCGTCTCTGGGCTCTGCTCTGCTCTCTCTCTCTCTGTGTGTGTGTGAGGAGCCGTCTCTGGGCTCTGTTCTCTCTCTCTCTCTCTGTGTGTGTGTGTGAGGAGCCGTCTCTGGGCTCTGCTCTCTCTCTCTCTGTGTGTGTGTGAGGAGCTGTCTCTGGGCTCTGCTCTCTCTCTGTGTGAGGAGCCGTCTCTGGGCTCTGCTCTCTCTCTGTGTGAGGAGCCGTCTCTGGGCTCTGCTCTCTCTCTGTGTGAGGAGCCGTCTCTGGGCTCTGCTCTCTCTCTCTCTGTGTGTGTGAGGAGCCGTCTCTGGGCTCTGCTCTCTGTGTGTGAGGAGCTGTCTCTGGGCTCTGCTCTCTGTGTGTGAGGAGCTGTCTCTGGGCTCTGCTCTCTCTCTCTCTGTGTGTGTGAGGAGCCGTCTCTGGGCTCTGCTCTCTCTCTCTGTGTGTGATGAGCTGTCTCTGGGCTCTGCTCTCTGTGTGTGAGGAGCTGTCTCTGGGCTTTCTCTCTCTCTCTCTCTCTATGGGCTCTGCTCTCTCTCTGTGTGTGAGGAGCTGTCTCTGGGCTCTGCTCTCTCTCTGTGTGTGAGGAGCCGTCTCTGGGCTCTGCTCTCTCTCTGTGTGTGAGGAGCCATCTCTGGACTCTGCTCTCTCTCTCTGTGTGAGGAGCGGGCTCTGCTCTCTCTCTCTCTCTGGGCTCTGCTCTCTCTTTGTGTTTGAGGAGCTGTCTCTGGGCTCTGCTCTCTCTCTTTCTCTCTCTGTGAGGAGCCGTCTCTGGGCTCTGCTCTCTCTCTTTCTCTCTCTCTGTGAGGAGCCGTCTCTGGGCTCTGCTCTCTCTCTTTCTCTGTAAGGAGCAGTCTCTGATCTCTGCTCTCTCTCTCTCTGTGTGAGGACCTGTCTCTGGGCTCTGCTCTCTCTCTCTGTGTGTGTGAGGAGCAGTCTCTGGGCTCTGCTCTCTCTGTGTGAGGAGCTAACTCTGGGCTCTGCTCTCTCTCTCTGTGTTTGAGTTGTCTCTGGGCTCTGCTCTGTGTGTGAGGAGCCGGCTCTGCTCTCTCTGTGTGAGGAGCTGTCTCTGGGCTTTCTCTCTCTCTCTCTCTATGGGCTCTGCTCTCTCTGTGTGTGAGGAGCAGTCTCTGGGCTCTGCTCTCTCTCTCTCTCTGTGAGGAGCAGTCTCTGGGCTCTGCTCTCTCTCTCTCTGTGTTTGAGGAGCTATCTCTGGGCTCTGCCCTCTCTCTGTGTTTGAGGAGCTGTCTCTGGGCTCTGCTCTCTCTCTCTGTGTGTGAGGAGCCGTCTTTGGGCTCTGCTCTCTCTCTGTGTGAGGAGCCGTCTTTGGGCTCTGCTCTCTCTCTGTGTGAGGAGCCGTCTCTGGGCTCTGCACTCTCTCTGATTGAGGAGCCGTCTCTGGGCTCTGCACTCTCTCTGATTGAGGAGCCGTCTCTGGTCTCTGCACTCTCTCTGTTTGAGGAGCTGTCTCTGGGCTCTGCTCTCTCTCTGAGGAGCTGTCTCTGGGCTCTGCTCTCTCTCTTTTTGTGTGTGAGGAGCCGGCTCTGCTCTCTGTCTGTGAGGAGCAGTCTCTGAGCTCTGCTCTCTCGCTCTCTCTCTCTCTCTCTCTCTGTGTGTGAGGAGCAGTCTCTGAGCTCTGCTCTCTCTCTGTGTGTGAGGAGCAGTCTCTGAGCTCTGCTCTCTCTCTGTGTGTGAGGAGCAGTCTCTGAGCTCTGCTCTCTCTCTGTGTGTGAGGAGCAGTCTCTGATCTTTGCTCTCTCTCTCTCTGTGTGTGAGGAGCCATCTCTGGGCTCTGCTCTCTCTGTGTGTGTGAGGAGCCGTCTCTGGGCTCTGCTCTCTCTCTCTCTCTGTGTGTGTGAGGAGCCGTCTCTGGGCTCTGCTCTCTCTCTCTCTCTGTGTGTGTGAGGAGCCGTCTCTGGGCTCTGCTCTCTCTCTGTGTGTGAGGAGCCGTCTCTGGGCTCTGCTCTCTCTCTCTGTGTGTGTGTGAGGAGCCGTCTCTGGGCTCTGCTCTCTCTCTCTGTGTGTGTGAGGAGCCGGCTCTGGGCTCTGCTCTCTCTCTCTGTGTGTGTGAGGAGCCGGCTCTGCTCTCTCTCTGTGTGTGAGGAGCTGTCTCTGCTCTCTCGGTGTGAGCTCTCTGGGCTCTGCTCTCTCTCTCACTGTATGTGTGAGGAGCTGTCTCTGGTCTCTGCTCTCTCTCTCTGTGTGTGAGGAGCCGTCTCTGGGCTCTGCTCTCTCTCTATCTCTATCTGTGAGGAGCCGTCTCTGGGCTCTGCTCTCTCTCAGTGTGTGTGAGGAGCCGTCTCTGGGCTCTGCTCTCTCTCTGTGTGAGGAGCCGTCTCTGGGCTCTGCGCTCTCTGTGTGTGAGGAGCCGTCTCTGGGCTCTGCTCTCTCTCTCTCTCTGTGTGTGAGGAGCCGTCTCTGGACTCTGCTCTCTCTGTGTGTGTGAGGAGCCGTCTCTGGGCTCTGCTCTCTCTCTCTCTGTGTGTGAGGAGCCGTCTCTGGACTCTGCTCTCTCTGTGTGTGTGAGGAGCCGTCTCTGGGCTCTGCTCTCTCTCTCTCTGTGTGTGAGGAGCCGTCTCTGGGCTCTGCTCTCTCTCTCTCTGTGTGTGTGAGGACCCGTCTCTGGGCTCTGCTCTCTCTCTCTGTGTGAGGACCCATCTTTGGGCTCTGCTCTCTCTCTCTGTGTGAGGAGCCATCTTTGGGCTCTGCTCTCTCTCTCTGTGTGAGGAGCCATCTTTGGGCTCTGCTCTCTCTCTCTGTGTGAGGAGCCATCTTTGGGCTCTGCTCTCTCTCTCTGTGTGAGGAGCCATCTTTGGGCTCTGCTCTCTCTCTCTGTGTGAGGAGCCATCTTTGGGCTCTGCTCTCTCTCTCTGTGTGAGGAGCCATCTTTGGGCTCTGCTCTCTCTGTGTGAGGAGCCATCTTTGGGCTCTGCTCTCTCTGTGTGAGGAGCCATCTTTGGGCTCTGCTCTCTCTCTCTGTGTGAGGAGCCATCTTTGGGCTCTGCTCTCTCTCTCTGTGTGAGGAGCCATCTTTGGGCTCTGCTCTCTCTCTGTGTGAGGAGCCATCTTTGGGCTCTGCTCTCTCTCTCTTTGTGAGGAGCCATCTTTGGGCTCTGCTCTCTCTCTCTGTGTGAGGAGCCATCTTTGGGCTCTGCTCTCTCTCTCTGTGTGAGGAGCCATCTTTGGGCTCTGCTCTCTCTCTGTGTGTGAGGAGCCATCTTTGGGCTCTGCTCTCTCTGTGTGAGGAGCCATCTTTGGGCTCTGCTCTCTCTCTCTGTGTGAGGAGCCATCTTTGGGCTCTGCTCTCTCTCTCTGTGTGAGGAGCCATCCTTGGGCTCTGCTCTCTCTCTCTTTGTGAGGAGCCATCTTTGGGCTCTGCTCTCTCTCTCTGTGTGAGGAGCCATCTTTGGGCTCTGCTCTCTCTCTCTGTGTGAGGAGCCATCTTTGGGCTCTGCTCTCTCTCTGTGTGTGAGGAGCCATCTTTGGGCTCTGCTCTCTCTGTGTGAGGAGCCATCTTTGGGCTCTGCTCTCTCTGTGTGAGGAGCCATCTTTGGGCTCTGCTCTCTCTCTCTGTGTGAGGAGCCATCTTTGGGCTCTGCTCTCTCTCTCTGTGTGAGGAGCCATCTTTGGGCTCTGCTCTCTCTCTCTATGTGAGGAGCCATCTTTGGGCTCTGCTCTCTCTCTCTGTGTGAGGAGCCATCCTTGGGCTCTGCTCTCTCTCTCTTTGTGAGGAGCCATCTTTGGGCTCTGCTCTCTCTCTCTGTGTGAGGAGCCATCTTTGGGCTCTGCTCTCTCTCTCTGTGTGAGGAGCCATCTTTGGGCTCTGCTCTCTCTGTGTGAGGAGCCATCTTTGGGCTCTGCTCTCTCTCTCTGTGTGAGGAGCCATCTTTGGGCTCTGCTCTCTCTCTCTGTGTGAGGAGCCATCTTTGGGCTCTGCTCTCTCTCTCTGTGTGAGGAGCCATCTTTGGGCTCTGCTCTCTCTCTCTATGTGAGGAGCCATCTTTGGGCTCTGCTCTCTCTCTCTGTGAGGAGCCATCTTTGGGCTCTGCTCTCTCTCTCTGTGTGAGGAGCCATCTTTGGGATCTGCTCTCTCTCTCTGTGTGAGGAGCCATCTTTGGGCTCTGCTCTCGGTGTGAGGAGCTGTCTCTGCTCTCTCTCTCAGGAGCCGTCTCTGGGCTCTGCTCTCTCTCTGTGTGAGGAGCCGGCTCTGCTCTCACTCTCTCTCAGGAGCCGGCTCTGCTCTCTCTCTGTGTGTGAGGAGCCGTCTCTGGGCTCTGCGCTCTCTCTCTGTGTGTGTGAGGAGCCGTCTCTGGGCTCTGCTCTCTCTCTCTCTCTGGGCTCTGCTCTCTCTCTCTCTGGGCTCTGCTCTCTCTCTGTGTTTGAGGAGCTGTCTCTGGGCTCTGCTCTCTCTCTCTTTCTCTCTCTGTGAGGAGCCGTCTCTGGGCTCTGCTCTCTCTCTCTCTGTGTGAGGAGCTGTCTCTGGGCTCTGCGCGCTGTCTCTGGGCTCTGCTCTCTCTCTCTGTGTGTGAGGAGCAGTCTCTGGGCTCTGGCTCTCTGTGTTTGAGGAGCTGTCTCTGGGCTCTGCTCTGTGTGTGAGGAGCAGTCTCTGGGCTCTGCTCTCTCTCTCTGTGAGGAGCTGTCTCTGGGCTCTGGCTCTCTGTGTTTGAGGAGCTGTCTCTGGGCTCTGCTCTGTGTGTGAGGAGCCGTCTCTGGGCTCTGCTCTCTCTCTCTGTGTGAGGAGCTGTCTCTGGGCTCTTCTCTCTCTCTCTGGGCTCTGCTCTGTGTGTGAGGAGCCGTCTCTGGGCTCTGCTCTCTCTCTCTCTCTGTGTGAGGAGCTGTCTCTGGGCTCTTCTCTCTCTGGGCTCTGCTCTCTCTCTCTGTTTGAGGAGCTGTCTCTGGGCTCTGCTCTCTCTCTCTGTTTGAGGAGCTGTCTCTGGGCTCTGCTCTCTCTCTCTGGGCTCTGCTCTCTCTGTGTGTGTGAGGAGCCGTCTCTGGGCTCTGCTCTCTCTCTCTCTCTGTGTGAAGAGCCGTCTCTGGGCTCTGCTCTCTCTCTGTGTGAGGAGCCGTCTCTGGGCTCTGCTCTCTCTCTGTGTGAGGAGCCGTCTCTGGGCTCTGCTCTCTCTCTCTGTGTTTGAGGAGCCGTCTCTGGGCTCTGCTCTCTCTCTCTGTGTTTGAGGAGCCGTCTCTGGGCTCTGCTCTCTCTCTCTGTTTGAGGAGCTGTCTCTGGGCTCTGCTCTCTCTCTCTGGGCTCTGCTCTCTCTCTCTGGGCTCTGCTCTCTCTCTCTTGGCTCTGCTCTCTCTCTCTGGGCTCTGCTCTCTCTCTCTCTCTCTCTCTCTGTGTGTGTGAGGAGCCGTCTCTGGGCTCTGCTCTCTCTCTCTCTCTGTGTGAAGAGCCGTCTCTGGGCTCTGCTCTCTCTCTGTGTGAGGAGCCGTCTCTGGGCTCTGCTCTCTCTCTGTGTGAGGAGCCGTCTCTGGGCTCTGCTCTCTCTCTCTGTGTGAGGAGCCGTCTCTGGGCTCTGCTCTCTCTCTCTGTGTTTGAGGAGCCGTCTCTGGGCTCTGCTCTCTCTCTCTGTGTTTGAGGAGCCGTCTCTGGGCTCTGCTCTCTCTCTCTGTGTTTGAGGAGCTGCCTCTGGGCTCTGCTCTCTGTGTTTGAGGAGCTGTCTCTGGGCTCTGCTCTCTCGGTGTGAGGAGCTCTCTCTCTCGCCGTCTCTGGGCTCTGCTCTCTCTCGGTGTGTGTGAGGAGCCGGCTCTGCTCTCGCTCTGCTCTCTCTCTCTGTGTGTGTGAGGAGCCGTCTCTGGGCTCTGCTCTCTCTCTCTGTGTGAGGAGCGGTCTCTGCTCTCTCTCTCTGGGCTCTGCTCTCTCTCTGTGTTTGAGGAGCTGTCTCTGGGCTCTGCTCTCTCTCTTTCTCTCTCTCTGTGAGGAGCCGTCTCTGGGCTCTGCTCTCTTTCTCTCTCTCTGTGAGGAGCCGTCTCTGGGCTCTGCTCTTTCTGTGTGAGGAGCTGTCTCTGGGCTCTGAGCGCTGTCTCTGGGCTCTGCTCTCTTTCTCTCTGTGAGGAGCAGTCTCTGTGTGAGGAGCTGTCTCTGGGCTCTGCGCTGTGTGTGAGGAGCCGTCTCTGGGCTCTGCTCTCTCTCTGTGTGAGGAGCTGTCTCTGGGCTCTTCTGTCTCTCTCTCTGGGCTCTGCTCTCTTTCTCTCTCTCTGTGTGTGAGGAGCCGTCTCTGGGCTCTGCTCTCTCTCTCTCTCTCTCTGTGTGAGGAGCCGTCTCTGGGCTCTGCTCTCTCTCTCTCTGTGTGAGGAGCCGTCTCTGGGCTCTGCGCTCTCTCTGTGTGAGGAGCCGTTTCTGGGCTCTGCCCTCTCTGTGTGAGGAGCTGTCTCTGGGCTCTGCTCTCTCTCTGTGTGAGGAGCTGTCTCTGGGCTCTGCTCTCTCTCTGTGTGAGGAGCCGTCTCTGGGCTCTGCTCTCTCTCTGTGTGAGGAGCCGTCTCTGGGCTCTGCTCTCTCTCTGTGTGAGGAGCCGTCTCTGGGCTCTGCTCTCTCTCTGTGTGAGGAGCCGTCTCTGGGCTCTGCTCTCTCTCTGTGTGAGGAGCCGTCTCTGGGCTCTGCTCTCTCTCTGTGTGAGGAGCCGTCTCTGGGCTCTGCTCTCTCTCTGTGTGAGGAGCCGTCTCTGGGCTCTGCTCTCTCTCTGTGTGAGGAGCCGTCTCTGGGCTCTGCTCTCTCTCTCTGTGTGTGAGGAGCTGTCTCTGGGCTCTGCTCTCTCTCTGTGTGAGGAGCCGTCTCTGGGCTCTGCTCTCTCTCTGTGTGAGGAGCCGTCTCTGAGCTCTGCTCTCTCTCTGTGTGAGGAGCCGTCTCTGGGCACTGCTCTCTCTCTGTGTGTGAGGAGCCGTCTCTGGGCTCTGCTCTCTCTCTGTGTGTGTGAGGAGCCGGCTCTGCTCTCTCTCTCTCTGTGTGTGAGGAGCTGTCTCTGGGCTCTGCTCTTTCGGTGTGAGCTCTCTCTGGGCTCTGCTTTCTCTCTCTCTGTATGTGTGAGGAGCTGTCTCTGCTCTCTCTCTCTGTGTGTGAGGAGCTGTCTCTGGGCTCTGCTCTCTCTATATCTCTATCTCTATCTGTGAGGAGCCGTCTCTGGGCTCTGCTCTCTCTCTCTCTGTGTGTGTGTGAGGAGCAGTCTCTGGGCTCTGCTCTCTCTCTCTGTGTGTGTGTGAGGAGCCGTCTCTGGGCTCTGCTCTCTCTCTCTTTCTGTGTGTGTGAGGAGCCGTCTCTGGGCTCTGCTCTCTCTGTGTGAGGAGCCATCTTTGGGCTCTGCTCTCTCTCTCTCTGTGAGGAGCCATCTTTGGGCTCTGCTCTCTCTCTCTCTGTGTGAGGAGCTATCTTTGGGCTCTGCTCTCTCTGTGTGAGGAGCCGTCTCTGGGCTCTGCTCTCTCTCTCTGTGTGAGGAGCCATCTCTGGGCTCTGCTCTCTCTCTCTCTCTGTGTGTGTGAGGAGCTGTCTCTGGGCTCTGCTCTCTCTCGGTGTGAGGATCTCTCTCTGGGCTCTGCTCTCTCTCTCTCTGTATGTGTGAGGAGCTGTCTCTGCTCTCTCTCTCAGGAGCCGTCTCTGGGCTCTGCTCTCTCTCTGTGTGTGTGAGGAGCCGGCTCTGCTCTCGCTCTCGCTCTCGCTCTCTCTCTCTCAGGAGCCGACTCTGCTCTCTCTCTCTGTGTGTGTGAGGAGCCGTCTCTGGGCTCTGCTCTCTCTCTCTGTGTGTGAGGAGCCCTCTCTGGGCTCTGCTCTCTCTCTCTGTGTGTGAGGAGCCCTCTCTGGGCTCTGCTCTCTCTCTCTGTGTGTGAGGAGCCCTCTCTGGGCTCTGCTCTCTCTCTCTGTGTGTGAGGAGCCCTCTCTGGGCTCTGCTCTCTCTCTCTGTGTGTGAGGAGCCCTCTCTGGGCTCTGCTCTCTCTCTCTGTGTGTGAGGAGCCCTCTCTGGGCTCTGCTCTCTCTCTCTCTGTGTGTGAGGAGCCCTCTCTGGGCTCTGCTCTCTCTCTCTGTGTGTGAGGAGCCCTCTCTGGGCACTGCTCTCTCTCTCTGTGTGTGAGGAGCCCTCTCTGGGCTCTGCTCTCTCTCTCTGTGTGTGAGGAGCCCTCTCTGGGCTCTGCTCTCTCTCTCTCTGGGCTCTGCTCTCTCTCTCTCTGGGCTCTGCTCTCTCTCTGTGTTTGAGGAGCTGTCTCTGGGCTCTGCTCTCTCTCTTTCTCTCTCTGTGAGGAGCCGTCTCTGGGCTCTCCTCTCTCTCTTTCTCTCTCTGTGAGGAGCTGTCTCTGGGCTCTGCTCTCTCTCTCTCTGTGTGTGAGGAGCAGTCTCTGGGCTCTGCTCTCTCTGTGTGAGGAGCCCTCTCTGGGCTCTGCTCTCTCTCTCTCTGGGCTCTGCTCTCTCTCTGTGTTTGAGGAGCTGTCTCTGGGCTCTGCTCTCTCTCTTTCTCTCTCTGTGAGGAGCCGTCTCTGGGCTCTCCTCTCTCTCTTTCTCTCTCTGTGAGGAGCTGTCTCTGGGCTCTGCTCTCTCTCTGTGTGTGAGGAGCAGTCTCTGGGCTCTGCTCTCTCTGTGTGAGGAGCTGTCTCTGGGCTCTCCTCTGTGTGTGAGGAGCCGTCTCTGGGCTCTGCTCTCTCTCTGTGTGAGGAGCAGTCTCTGGGCTCTGCTCTCTCTCTCTCTGTGTGTGAGGAGCAGTCTCTGGGCTCTGCTCTCTCTCTGTGTTTGAGGAGCTATCTCTGGGCTCTGCTCTCTCTGTGTTTGAGGAGCTGTCTCTGGGCTCTGCTCTCTCTGTGTGTGAGGAGCCGTCTCTGGGCTCTGCTCTCTCTCTGTGTGAGGAGCCGTCTCTTGGCTCTGCTCTCTCTCTCTCTCTGTGTTTGAGGAGCCGTCTCTGGGCTCTGCTCTCTCTCTCTGTGTTTGAGGAGCTGTCTCTGGGCTCTGCTCTCTCTGAGGAGCCGTGTCTGGGCTCTGCTCTCTCTGAGGAGCTGTCTCTGGGCTCTGCTCTCTCTCTTTTTGTGTGTGAGGAGCCGGCTCTGCTCTCTGTCTGTGAGGAGCAGTTTCTGAGCTCTGCTCTCTCGCTCTCTGTGTGTGTGAGGAGCCGTCTCTTGGGCTCTGCTCTCTCTCTGTGTGTGAGGAGCAGTCTCTGAGCTTTGCTCTCTCTCTCTCTGTGTGAGGAGCCGTCTCTGGGCTCTGCTCTCTCTCTGTGTGTGAGGAGCCATCTCTGGGCTCTGCTCTCTCTCTCTGTGTGTGTGAGGAGCCGTCTCTGGGCTCTGCTCTCTCTCTCTCTCTCTGTGTGTGTGTGAGGAGCCGTCTCTGGGCTCTGCTCTCTCTCTCTCTGTGTGTGAGGAGCCCTCTCTGGGCTCTGCTCTATCTCTGTGTGAGGAGCTGTCTCTGGGCTCTTTTCTGTGCGTGAGGGGCCGTCTCTGGACTCTGCTCTCTCTCTGTGTGTGAGGAGCCGTCTCTGGGCTCTGCTCTCTCTCTGTGTGTGAGGAGCTGTCTCTGGGCTCTGCTCTCTCGGTGTGAGCACTCTCTGGGCTCTGCTCTCTCTCTCTCTCTCTCTGTATGTGTGAGGAGCTGTCTCTGCTCTCTCTGTGTGTGAGGAGCCGTCTCTGGGCTCTTCTATCTCTATCTGTGTGAGGAGCCGTCTCTGGGCTCTGCTCTCTCTGTGTGTGTGAGGAGCCGTCTCTGGGCTCTGCTCTCTCTGTGTGTGTGAGGAGCCGTCTCTGGGCACTGCTCTCTTTCTCTCTATGTGTGTGTGTGAGGAGCCGTCTCTGGGCTCTGCTCTCTCTCTCTGTGTGTGAGGAGCCCTCTCTGGGCTCTGCTCTCTCTCTGTGTTTGAGGAGCCCTCTCTGGGCTCTGCTCTCTCTCTGTGTGAGGAGCTGTCTCTGGGCTCTGCTCTCTGTGTGAGGAGCTGTCTCTGGGCTCTGCTCTCTCTCTGTGTGAGGAGCCGTCTCTGGGCTCTGCTCTCTCTCTGTGTGTGAGGAGCCGTCTCTGGGCTCTGCTCTCTCATAGAATCATAGAATGGTAGAGTTGGAAGGGACCTCCTGGGTCATCTGGTCCAACCCCCTGCTCAAAGCAGGATTCACTAAATCATCTCAGACAGATGTCTGTCCAGCCTCTGTTTGAAGACGTCCATTGAAGGGGAACTCACCACCTCTCGTGGCAGCCTGTTCCACTCATTAATCACCCTAACTGTCAAAAAGTTTTTTCTAATATCTAATCTGTGTCTCCTCCCATTTAGTTTCATCCCATTGCTTCTAGTCTTTCCTTGTGCAAATGAGAATAAAGATGATCCTTCTACAATGTGACAGCCCTTGACATATTTGTAGACAGCTATTAAGTCTCCTCTCAGTCTTCTTATTTGCAAGCTAAACATTCCCAAATCCTGCAACCGTTCCTCATAGGACATGGTTTGCAGACCAGTCACCATTCTGGTCCCTCTTCTCTGAACTTGCTCCAGTTTGTCGATGTCTTTTTTAAAATGTGGTGCCCAAAACTGTACACAGTATTCCAGATGAGGTCTGACCAAAGAGGAGTAAAGACCGATAATGACTTCACGTGATCTAGACTGTATGCTTCTGTTAATACATCCCAGAATTGTATTTGCCTTTTTTGCTGCTGCATCACACTGTTGACTCATGTTCAGTCTATGATCTATTAGTATACCTAAGTCTTTTTCACATGTACTGTTGCTTAGCTCTATTCCTCCCATTCTGTATATGCTTTTTTCATTTTTATTGCCCAGATGTAGTACTTTGCATTTTTCCCTGTTAAAAAACATTCTGTTGGTTGCTGCCCACTGCTCCAGTTTATTTAGGTCTTTTTGAATCCTCTCTCTCTCTTCTCTAGTATTAGCTATCCCTCCTAGCTTTGTGTCATCAGCAAATTTAATCAGTTTACCCTCAATTCCTTCATCTAAATCATTGATGAAGATGTTGAACAATACAGGTCCCAGGACAGAGCCCTGTGGTACCCCACTTGAGACATTCATCCAGCTGGATGTGAAGCCATTTACAACCACCCTTTGAGTCCGATCACTAAGCCAGTTATGAATCCACCTAACAGTTGCCTGGTCCATTGCATACTTGGTCATTTTTTCAATAAGGATGGTGTGAGATACTTTGTCAAATGCTTTGCTGAAGTCAAGATATACTATATCTACAGCATTTCCCTGATCCACCCAGTCAGTGATTCTGTCATAGAAGGAAATTAAGTTAGTCTGACATGACTTGTTAGTTACAAACCCATGCTGACTCTGGTTAATCACTTCATTCTTATCCAGGTACTTACATACATGTTGTTTAATAATTTGTTCAAAGATCTTTCCTGGTATAGAAGTCAGACTCACCGGCCTATAGTTCCCTGGGTCCACCTTCTTCCCCTTTTTGAAGATAGGAACAACATTTGCTCTTCTCCAGTCTTCTGGGACTTCTCCTGTTCTCCAAGAATTTTCAAAGATTATGGAGAGTGGTTCTAAAATTTCTTATACGATCTCCTTCAGTACTCTGGGGTGTAATTCATCTGGACCTGGAGACTTGAACTCATTTATGTTAGCTAAATATTCCTTCACAATCTTTCTGTTTACAGATAACTTGGATTCTTCTATTCCTTTAAAAGGACAGTGAAGATCAGTTGATGTTACATTTTCTTTCTGAGAGAAAACAGATGCAAAATAGGAATTAAAAAGTTCGGCCTTCTCAACATCCTGTCTTACCATTTCTCCATTTTCATCCTGTAAAAATCCTATAGCATCTTTGACTTTTCTTTTACTTTTGACATACCCCCAAAATCCTTTTTTATTGCTTTTGACATCTCTTGCAAGCCTTAATTCATTGTCAGCTTTAGCTAACCTGATACGTGCCCTGCAGGATCTGCAGACTGCATTATAATCTTCTTTAGATATGCCTCCCTCTTTCCATTTAATAAACATTTCTTTCTTTCTTTTTAGCATGTGTTTAAGTTCTGTGTTCATCCATCCTGGTTTCCTTAAATGCTTCCCATTCTTCCTACTTTTCGGGATTGTTAACGATTGTGCTTTGAGAATCTCATTTTTAAAAATTTCCCATCCTTCCTGGACATTTTTGTCCTTAAGGACATCCAGCCATTGGATCCCTCCTATTCTCTTTCTGAGTCTCTTAAAATCTGCCTTTCTAAAATCTAACCTTGAAGTTTGAGTCTTCACATGTCTTCCTCCTCTAGTTATCCAAAATTCTATAATAGCATGATCGCTGCCTCCTAGGGTCCCAGCCACCTTTACCTCCTCAACCATTTCCTCCCTGTTTATAAGGATTAGATCCAAAGTAGCAGATCCCCTTGTTTTCTCCCCTACCTTTTGGAAGATAAAGTTGTCAGCAAGAGAGGATAAGAATTTGCTTGACCTGTTAGTTTTACTTGAGAGAGATTCCCAACAAATGTCTGGATAGTTGAAATCTCCCATGACCACTACGTCATATTTTTTGGAGAACTTGGTCATTTGATACATAAAGAGTTCATCCATATCTTCAGCTTGCCCAGGTGGCCTGTAGTAAATGCCTACAATGGTGTCCTTTCCGTTGTTCTCTCCTTGTATTCTTACCCAAACAGTTTCCACAGAACTCCCAGTCTCTGAAGCTTCAATCTCTGTGCAGATATACGCTTTTCTAACATACAATGCGACACCTCCTCCTCGTTTATCAATTCTGTTTCTTGCAAATAAGTTGTATACTTTTAGCCTTTTATTCCAATCATGTTTATCGTCCCACCAAGTTTCAGTGATTCCAATGACATCATATTCCTTTTCCTGCATTAGTAGTTCCAATTCTCCTTGTTTGTTGCCCATGCTTTGTGCATTTGTATAAAAACATTTTAGTTTGTGATTGGTTTCTCTTCCTCCCATATTTTTATTTAGATTTTTTTGTCTTTGTTCTTTCTTTCCACTTCCAGTAGCAGAGATCTCAATAGTATTTGTCAGCTGTATGGCTTTTTCTGGCCTTTTGCTTCCCTTCCCACATTGTTCTAGTTTAAAGCTCTCCTGATGAGTGTAGCAAGGCGACTTCCAAATACATGTTTTCCAGTCTTCGTAAGGTGCACCCCATCTCTAGCAAGTAGTCCATCGTATAGGTAATTCATTCCGTGATCCAGAAATCCAAATCCTTGTTGACGGCACCATCGACGTAGCCAGTTGTTCACCTGTAGAATCTTATTCCACCTCATTGTTCCATGGCCATCCACTGGGAGGATGGATGAGAAGACCACCTGCGCTCCCAATTCTTTCACTTTCTTGCCTAAGTCTTCAAAGTCACTGCAGATGGTTTCCAGGTCCTTTCTTGCAGTGTCATTTGTCCCCACATGTATTAGCAGGAATGGGTAGTGATCTGTAGGTCTGAAGAGTCTTGATATCCTGTCAGACACATCTTTAATTTTTGCTCCAGGAAGACAGCACATTTCTCTTGAGGTTATGTCTGGTCTGCAGATAGCGGCCTCTGTTCCTCTTAACAGGGAATCCCCCATGACCACCACTCTCCGTTTTTTCTTCACAACATTCTTCTTTCTCCATCCAGGAGGATTCTGAGGGCTTACAAGGTTATTCATTGCTGGCAAAGTCTTATCTTGCTGTATTTCTTCATGGTTCTCCTGCGAGAGAGCCTGGTACTGGTTCCTGAGCAGTATGGGTGCTGACTGCCTCTCGATCCTCCTGCTTCTGTGGGTCACATGCTTCCATTCCTCTGTTTCGTCAGGTGCAGTTTGAATTTCTTCTCTTTCTGAATCATGAAGAGATAATTCTGCTCTGTCTAAGAACTCTTCACCTTCCTTAATGATTTTCAAGGTAGTTAACCTCTCTTCTAGATTTCGCAACTTTTCCTCCAACAGGGACACAAGCTTGCATTTCTGGCATGTGAAGTTTGGCTTTTCCACTGGCAAGTCTGTGAACATGTAGCAGGATATGCAGCTCACCAAATGGCTCCTGGACTCTTCCATGTTCTTACTGTTAATGTTCTGAAAACAGTGAAAAAAGCTTCAATATGCGTGCGCCGGCAGGCGCGCGGTTTACCGATGTCCTCTTTCCAGCTCCAACAGCCAAAATCCAGTGTTCTTTGAGCTCGCGGAGACTCTTCACTTAACCCAAAATGCAGTGGGAATATGCAAATTATCTCCTCAGGACTCCTCCCCTGGTTCTCCTCTCTCTCTCTGTGTGAGGAGCCGTCTCTGGGCTCTGCTCTCTCTCTCTCTCTGTGTGAGGAGCCGTCTCTGGCCTCTCCTTTCTCTGTGTGTGTGTGTGAGGAGCCGTCTCTGGGCTCTGCTCTCTTTCTCTCTGTGTGAGTGTGAGGAGCCGTCTCTGGGCTCTGCTCTCTTTCTCTGTGTGTGTGTGTGTGAAGAGCCGTCTCTGGGCTCTGCTCTCTGTGTGTGAGGAGCCGTCTGTGGGCTCTGCTCTCTCTCTCTCTGTGTGTGAGGAGCCGTCTCTGGGCTCTGCTCTCTCTGTGTGTGTGTGTGAGGAGCCGTCTCTGGGCTCTGCTCTCTCTCTCTCTCTGTGAGGAGCCGTCTCTGGGCTCTGCTCTCTCTCTGTGTGTGAGGAGCCATCTTTGGTCTCTGCTCTCTCTCTCTGTGTGAGGAGCCATCTTTGGTCTCTGCTCTCTCTCTCTGTGTGAGTAGCCGTCTCTGGGCTCTGCTCTCTCTCTCGGTGTGAGGAGCTCTCTCTCTATATGTGTGAGGAGCTGTCTCTGCTCTGTGTGTGAGGAGCAGTCTCTGGGCTCTGCTCTCTCTCTCTCTCTGTGTGTGAGGTGCCGTCTCTGTGTGTGTGAGGAGCCGTCTCTGCTCTCTCTCTCTGTGTGTGTGTGAGGAGCCGTCTCTCTCTCTCTCTCTGTGAGGAGCCGTCTCTGGGCTCTGCTCTCTCTCTCTCTCTGTGAGGAGCCGTCTCTGGGCTCTGCTCTCTCTCTGTGTGTGAGGAGCCATCTTTGGTCTCTGATCTCTCTCTCTGTGTGAGGAGCCGTCTCTGGGCTCTGCTCTCTCTGTGTGAGGAGCTGTCTCTGGGCTCTGCTCTCTCTCTCGGTGTGAGGAGCTCTCTCTCTCTGTATGTGTGAGGAGCTGTCTCTGGTCTCTGCTCTCTCTGTGTGTGAGGAGCAGTCTCTGGGCTCTGCTCTCTCTCTCTCTCTCTGTGTGTGAGGTGCCGTCTCTGGGCTCTGCTCTCTCTCTCTCTCTCTCTGTGAGGAGCAGTCTCTGGGCTCTGCTCTCTCTCTCTCTGTGAGGAGCAGTCTCTGGGCTCTGCTCTCTCTCTGTGAGGAGCCGGCTCTGCTCTCTCTCTCTCTCTGTGTGTGAGGAGCCGGCTCTGCTCTCTCTCTGTGCGTGAGGAGCTGTCTCTGGGCTCTGCTCTCTCTCTCTCTGTATGTGTGAGGAGCCGTCTCTGGGCTCTGATCTCTCTCTCTCTGTATGTGTGAGGAGCCGTCTCTGGGCTCTGCTCTCTCTCTCTCTGTGTGTGAGGAGCCGTTCCTGGGCTCTGCTCTCTCTCTGTGTGTGAGGCGCCGTCTCTGGGCTCTGCTCTCTCTCTCTCTCTCTCTCTGTGAGCAGCAGTCTCTGGGCTCTGCTCTCTCTCTCTCTGTGAGCAGCAGTCTCTGGGCTCTGCTCTCTCTCTGTGAGGAGCCGGCTCTGCTCTCTCTCTCTGTGTGTGAGGAGCCGTCTCTGGGCTCTGCTCTCTCTCTGTGTGAGGAGCCATCTTTGGGCTCTGCTCTCTCTCTCTGTGTATGACGAACCGTCTCTGGGCTCTTCTCTCTCTCTCTGGGCTCTGCTCTCTCTCTGTGTGTGAGGCGCCGTCTCTGCGCTCTGCTCTCTGTGTGTGTGTGAGGAGCCGTCTCTCTCTCTGTGTGTGTGAGGAGCCGGCTCTGCTCGCTCTCTGTGCGTGAAGAGCGGTCTCTGGGCTCTGCTCTCTTTCGGTGTGAGGAGCTGTCTCTGGGCTCTGCTCTCTCTCTCTCTCTCTGTATGTGTGAGGAGCCGTCTCTGGGCTCTGCTCTCTCTCTCTCTCTCTGTATGTGTGAGGAGCCGTCTCTGGGCTCTGCTCTCTCTCTCTCTGTATGTGTGAGGAGCCGTCTCTGGGCTCTGCTCTCTCTCTCTCTGTATGTGTGAGGAGCTGTCTCTGGGCTCTGCTCTCTCTCTCTCTGTGTGTGAGGAGCCGTTTCTGGGCTCTGCTCTCTCTCTCTCTGTGTGTGAGGAGCCGTTTCTGGGCTCTGCTCTCTCTCTCTCTGTGTGTGAGGAGCCGTTTCTGGGCTCTGCTCTCTCTCTCTCTGTGTGTGAGGAGCCGTTTCTGGGCTCTGCTCTCTCTCTCTCTCTGTGAGGAGCAGTCTCTGGGCTCTGCTCTCTCTCTGTGAGGAGCAGTCTCTGGGCTCTGCTCTCTCTCTGTGAGGAGCAGTCTCTGGGCTCTGCTCTCTCTCTGTGAGGAGCAGTCTCTGGGCTCTGCTCTCTCTCTGTGAGGAGCAGTCTCTGGGCTCTGCTCTCTCTCTCTCTCTGTGTATGACGAACCGTCTCTGGGCTCTTCTCTCTCTCTCTCTCTCTCTCTCTCTCTCTCTGGGCTCTGCTCTCTCTCTCGCTGTGTGTGTGAGGAGCCGTCTCTGGGCTCTGCTCTCTTTCTCTCTGTGTGTGAGGAGCCGTCTCTGGGCTCTGCTCTCTTTCACTCTCTCTGTGTGTGAGGAGCCGTCTCTGGGCTCTGCTCTCTGTGTGTGTGTGTGTGTGTGTGTGTGTGTGTGTGTGTGTGTGTGTGTGTGTGTGTGTGTGTGTGTGTGTGTGTGTGTGTGGAGCCGTCTCTGGGCTCTGCTCTGTGTGTGTAAGGAGCTGTCTCTGGGCTCTGCTCTCTCTCTGTGTGAGGAGCCGTCTCTGAGCTCTGCTCTCTGTGTGTGAGGAGCCGTCTCTGGGCTCTGCTCTCTGTGTGTGTGTGTGTGAGGAGCCGTCTCTGGGCTCTGCTCTCTGTGTGTGTGTGTGAGGAGCTGTCTCTGGGCTCTGCTCTCTCTCTGTGTGAGGAGCTGTCTCTGGGCTCTGCTCTCTCTCTCTGTGTGTGAGGTGCCGTCTCTGTGTGTGTGAGGAGCCGTCTCTGCTCTCTCTCTCTGTGTGTGTGTGAGGAGCCGTCTCTGCTCTCTCTCTCTGTGTGTGTGTGAGGAGCCGTCTCTCTCTCTCTCTCTCTGTGAGGAGCCGTCTCTGGGCTCTGCTCTCTCTCTCTCTCTGTGAGGAGCCGTCTCTGGGCTCTGCTCTCTCTCTGTGTGTGAGGAGCCATCTTTGGTCTCTGATCTCTCTCTCTGTGTGAGGAGCCGTCTCTGGGCTCTGCTCTCTCTGTGTGAGGAGCTGTCTCTGGGCTCTGCTCTCTCTTTCGGTGTCAGGAGCTCTCTCTCTCTGTATGTGTGAGGAGCTGTCTCTGGTCTCTGCTCTCTCTGTGTGTGAGGAGCAGTCTCTGGGCTCTGCTCTCTCTCTCTCTCTCTCTCTCTCTGTGTGTGAGGTGCCGTCTCTGCGCTCTGCTCTCTGTGTGTGTGAGGAGCCGGCTCTGCTCTCTCTCTGTGCGTGAGGAGCTGTCTCTGGGCTCTGCTCTCTCTCGGTGTGAGGAGCTGTCTCTGGGCTCTGCTCTCTCTCTCTCTCTATGTGTGAGGAGCCGTCTCTGGGCTCTGATCTCTCTCTCTCTGTGTATGTGTGAGGAGCCGTTTCTGGGCTCTGCTCTCTCTCTGTGTGTGAGGCGCCATCTCTGGGCTCTGCTCTCTCTCTCTCTCTGTGAGGAGCAGTCTCTGGGCTCTGCTCTCTCTCTCTGTGAGGAGCAGTCTCTGGGCTCTGCTCTCTCTCTGTGAGGAGCCGGCTCTGCTCTCTCTCTCTCTCACTGTGTGTGAGGAGCCGTCTCTGGGCTCTGCTCTCTCTCTGTGTGAGGAGCCATCTTTGGGCTCTGCTCTCTCTCTGTGTATGACGAACCATCTCTGGGCTCTTCTCTCTCTCTCTGGGCTCTGCTCTCTCTCTGTGTGTGAGGCGCCGTCTCTGCGCTCTGCTGTCTGTGTGTGTGAGGAGCCGTCTCTGCTCTCTCTCTCTGTGTGTGTAAGGAGCCGGCTCTGCTCGCTCTCTGTGCGTGAGGAGCGGTCTTTGGGCTCTGCTCTCTCTCGGTGTGAGGAGCTGTCTCTGGGCTCTGCTCTCTCTCTCTCTCTATATGTGTGAGGAGCCGTCTCTGGGCTCTGCTCTCTCTCTCTCTCTCTGTATGTGTGAGGAGCCGTCTCTGGGCTCTGCTCTCTCTCTCTCTGTATGTGTGAGGAGCCGTCTCTGGGCTCTGCTCTCTCTCTCTCTCTGTGTGTGAGGAGCCGTTTCTGGGCTCTGCTCTCTCTCTGTGTGTGAGGAGCCGTTTCTGGGCTCTGCTCTCTCTCTCTCTGTGTGTGAGGAGCCGTTTCTGGGCTCTGCTCTCTCTCTCTCTGTGAGGAGCAGTCTCTGGGCTCTGCTCTCTCTCTGTGAGGAGCAGTCTCTGGGCTCTGCTCTCTCTCTGTGAGGAGCCGTCTCTGGGCTCTGCTCTCTCTCTCTCTCTGTGAGGAGCCATCTTTGGGCTCTGCTCTCTCTCTGTGTATGACGAACCGTCTCTGGGCTCTTCTCTCTCTCTCTGGGCTCTGCTCTCTCTCTCTCGCTGTGTGTGTGAGGAGCCGTCTCTGGGCTCTGCTCTCTCTGTGTGAGGAGCCGTCTCTGGGCTCTGCTCTCTTTCTCTCTCTCTGTGTGTGAGGAGCCGTCTCTGGGCACTGCTCTCTCTCTGTGTGTGAGGAGCCGTCTCTGGGCTCTGCTCTCTCTCTGTGTGTGAGGAGCCGTCTCTGGGCTCTGCTCTCTCTCTCTGTGTGTGAGGAGCCGTCTCTGGGCTCTGCTCTCTCTCTGTGTGTGAGGAGCCGTCTCTGGGCTCTGCTCTCTCTCTGTGTGTGAGGAGCCGTCTCTGGGCTCTGCTCTCTTTCTCTGTGTGAGGAGCCATCTTTGGGCTCTGCTCTCTCTCTGTGTGAGGAGCCATCTTTGGGCTCTGCTCTCTCTCTCTGTGTGTGAGGAGCTGTCTCTGGGCTCTGCTCTCTTGGTGTGAGCTCTCTCTGGGCTCTGCTCTCTCTCTCTCTGTATGTGTGAGGAGCTGTCTCTGGTCTCTGCTCTCTCTGTGTGTGAGGAGCCGTCTCTGGGCTCTGCTCTCTCTCTCTCTCTGTTTGTGTGAGGAGCCGTCTCTGGGCTCTGCTCTCTCTCTCTGTGTGAGGAGCCGTCTCTGGGCTCTGCTCTCTCTCTCTGTGTGAGGAGCCATCTTTGGGCTCTGCTCTCTCTCTCTGTGTGAGGAGCCATCTTTGGGCTCTGCTCTGCTCTCTCTGTGTGAGGAGCCATCTTTGGGCTCTGCTCTGCTCTGCTCTCTCTGTGTGAGGAGCCGTCTCTGGGCTCTGCTCTGCTCTCTCTGTGTGAGGAGCCGTCTCTGGGCTCTGCTCTCTCTGTGTGAGGAGCCGTCTCTGGGCTCTGCTCTCTCTGTGTGAGGAGCCGTCTCTGGGCTCTGCTCTCTCTGTGTGAGGAGCCGTCTCTGGGCTCTGCTCTCTCTGTGTGAGGAGCCGTCTCTGGGCTCTGCTCTCTCTGTGTGAGGAGCCGTCTCTGGGCTCTGCTCTCTCTGTGTGAGGAGCCGTCTCTGGGCTCTGCTCTCTCTCTGTGTGAGGAGCCGTCTCTGGGCTCTGCTCTCTCTCGGTGTGAGGAGCTCTCTCTGGGCTCTGCTCTCTCTCTCTGTATGTGTGAGGAGCTGTCTCTGCTCTCTCTCTCAGGAGCCGTCTCTGGGCTCTGCTCTCTCTCTGTGTGTGTGAGGAGCCGGCTCTGCTCTCGCTCTCTCTCTCAGGAGCCGGCTCTGCTCTCTCTCTCTGTGTGTGTGAGGAGCCGTCTCTGGGCTCTGCTCTCTCTCTGTGTGAGGAGCTGTCTCTGGGCTCTGCTCTCTCTCTTTCTCTCTCTGTGAGGAGCCGTCTCTGGGCTCTCCTCTCTCTCTTTCTCTCTCTGTGAGGAGCCGTCTCTGGGCTCTGCTCTCTCTCTCTCTTTCTCTCTCTGTGAGGAGCCGTCTCTGGGCTCTGCTCTCTCTCTCTGTGTGAGGAGCTGTCTCTGGGCTCTGCTCTCTCTGTGTGTGAGGAGCAGTCTCTGGGCTCTGCTCTCTGTGTGAGGAGCAGTCTCTGGGCTCTGCTCTCTGTGTGAGGAGCTGTCTCTGGGCTCTGCTCTCTCTGGCTCTGTGTGTTTGAGGAGCTGTCTCTGGGCTCTGCTCTCTCTGTGTGAGGAGCCGTCTCTGGGCTCTGCTCTCTCTGTGTGAGGAGCCGTCTCTGGGCTCTGCTCTCTCTGTGTGAGGAGCCGTCTCTGGGCTCTGCTCTCTCTCTTTGTGTGAGGAGCAGTCTCTGGGCTCTGCTCTCTCTCTGTGTTTGAGGAGCTATCTCTGGGCTCTGCTCTCTCTCTGTTTGAGGAGCCGTCTCTGAGCTCTGCTCTCTGTGTGAGGAGCCGTCTCTGGGCTCTGCTCTCTCTCTCTCTGTGAGGAGCCGTCTCTGGGCTCTGCTCTCTCTCTCTCTCTCTGTGTTTGAGGAGCCGTCTCTGGGCTCTGCTCTCTCTCTCTCTGTGTTTGAGGAGCCGTCTCTGGGCTCTGCTCTCTCTCTCTCTGTGTTTGAGGAGCCGTCTCTGGGCTCTGCTCTCTCTCTCTCTGTGTTTGAGGAGCCGTCTCTGGGCTCTGCTCTCTCTCTCTCTGTGTTTGAGGAGCCGTCTCTGGGCTCTGCTCTCTCTCTTTTTGTGTGTGAGGAGCCGGCTCTGCTCTCTGTCTGTGAGGAGCAGTTTCTGAGCTCTGCTCTCTCTCTCTCTGTGTTTGAGGAGCCATCTCTGGGCTCTGCTCTCTCTGTGTTTGAGGAGCTGTCTCTGGGCTCTGCTCTCTCTCTCTCTGTGTGTGAGGAGCCGTTTCTGGGCTCTGCTCTCTCTCTCTCTGTGAGGAGCAGTCTCTGGGCTCTGCTCTCTCTCTGTGAGGAGCAGTCTCTGGGCTCTGCTCTCTCTCTGTGAGGAGCCGTCTCTGGGCTCTGCTCTCTCTCTCTCTCTGTGAGGAGCCATCTTTGGGCTCTGCTCTCTCTCTGTGTATGACGAACCGTCTCTGGGCTCTTCTCTCTCTCTCTGGGCTCTGCTCTCTCTCTCTCGCTGTGTGTGTGAGGAGCCGTCTCTGGGCTCTGCTCTCTCTGTGTGAGGAGCCGTCTCTGGGCTCTGCTCTCTTTCTCTCTCTCTGTGTGTGAGGAGCCGTCTCTGGGCACTGCTCTCTCTCTGTGTGTGAGGAGCCGTCTCTGGGCTCTGCTCTCTCTCTGTGTGTGAGGAGCCGTCTCTGGGCTCTGCTCTCTCTCTCTGTGTGTGAGGAGCCGTCTCTGGGCTCTGCTCTCTCTCTGTGTGTGAGGAGCCGTCTCTGGGCTCTGCTCTCTCTCTGTGTGTGAGGAGCCGTCTCTGGGCTCTGCTCTCTTTCTCTGTGTGAGGAGCCATCTTTGGGCTCTGCTCTCTCTCTGTGTGAGGAGCCATCTTTGGGCTCTGCTCTCTCTCTCTGTGTGTGAGGAGCTGTCTCTGGGCTCTGCTCTCTTGGTGTGAGCTCTCTCTGGGCTCTGCTCTCTCTTTCTCTGTATGTGTGAGGAGCTGTCTCTGGTCTCTGCTCTCTCTGTGTGTGAGGAGCCGTCTCTGGGCTCTGCTCTCTCTCTCTCTCTGTTTGTGTGAGGAGCCGTCTCTGGGCTCTGCTCTCTCTCTCTGTGTGAGGAGCCGTCTCTGGGCTCTGCTCTCTCTCTCTGTGTGAGGAGCCATCTTTGGGCTCTGCTCTCTCTCTCTGTGTGAGGAGCCATCTTTGGGCTCTGCTCTGCTCTCTCTGTGTGAGGAGCCATCTTTGGGCTCTGCTCTGCTCTGCTCTCTCTGTGTGAGGAGCCGTCTCTGGGCTCTGCTCTGCTCTCTCTGTGTGAGGAGCCGTCTCTGGGCTCTGCTCTCTCTGTGTGAGGAGCCGTCTCTGGGCTCTGCTCTCTCTGTGTGAGGAGCCGTCTCTGGGCTCTGCTCTCTCTGTGTGAGGAACCGTCTCTGGGCTCTGCTCTCTCTGTGTGAGGAGCCGTCTCTGGGCTCTGCTCTCTCTGTGTGAGGAGCCGTCTCTGGGCTCTGCTCTCTCTGTGTGAGGAGCCGTCTCTGGGCTCTGCTCTCTCTCTGTGTGAGGAGCCGTCTCTGGGCTCTGCTCTCTCTCGGTGTGAGGAGCTCTCTCTGGGCTCTGCTCTCTCTCTCTGTATGTGTGAGGAGCTGTCTCTGCTCTCTCTCTCAGGAGCCGTCTCTGGGCTCTGCTCTCTCTCTGTGTGTGTGAGGAGCCGGCTCTGCTCTCGCTCTCTCTCTCAGGAGCCGGCTCTGCTCTCTCTCTCTGTGTGTGTGAGGAGCCGTCTCTGGGCTCTGCTCTCTCTCTGTGTGAGGAGCTGTCTCTGGGCTCTGCTCTCTCTCTTTCTCTCTCTGTGAGGAGCCGTCTCTGGGCTCTCCTCTCTCTCTTTCTCTCTCTGTGAGGAGCCGTCTCTGGGCTCTGCTCTCTCTCTCTCTTTCTCTCTCTGTGAGGAGCCGTCTCTGGGCTCTGCTCTCTCTCTCTGTGTGAGGAGCTGTCTCTGGGCTCTGCTCTCTCTGTGTGTGAGGAGCAGTCTCTGGGCTCTGCTCTCTGTGTGAGGAGCAGTCTCTGGGCTCTGCTCTCTGTGTGAGGAGCTGTCTCTGGGCTCTGCTCTCTCTGGCTCTGTGTGTTTGAGGAGCTGTCTCTGGGCTCTGCTCTCTCTGTGTGAGGAGCCGTCTCTGGGCTCTGCTCTCTCTGTGTGAGGAGCCGTCTCTGGGCTCTGCTCTCTCTGTGTGAGGAGCCGTCTCTGGGCTCTGCTCTCTCTCTTTGTGTGAGGAGCAGTCTCTGGGCTCTGCTCTCTCTCTGTGTTTGAGGAGCTATCTCTGGGCTCTGCTCTCTCTCTGTTTGAGGAGCCGTCTCTGAGCTCTGCTCTCTGTGTGAGGAGCCGTCTCTGGGCTCTGCTCTCTCTCTCTCTGTGAGGAGCCGTCTCTGGGCTCTGCTCTCTCTCTCTCTCTCTGTGTTTGAGGAGCCGTCTCTGGGCTCTGCTCTCTCTCTCTCTGTGTTTGAGGAGCCGTCTCTGGGCTCTGCTCTCTCTCTCTCTGTGTTTGAGGAGCCGTCTCTGGGCTCTGCTCTCTCTCTCTCTGTGTTTGAGGAGCCGTCTCTGGGCTCTGCTCTCTCTCTCTCTGTGTTTGAGGAGCCGTCTCTGGGCTCTGCTCTCTCTCTTTTTGTGTGTGAGGAGCCGGCTCTGCTCTCTGTCTGTGAGGAGCAGTTTCTGAGCTCTGCTCTCTCTCTCTCTGTGTTTGAGGAGCCATCTCTGGGCTCTGCTCTCTCTGTGTTTGAGGAGCTGTCTCTGGGCTCTGCTCTCTGTGTGTGAGGAGCCGTCTCTGGGCTCTGCTCTCTCTGAGGAGCTGTCTCTGGGCTCTGCTCTCTCTCTGTGTGAGGAGCCATCTTTGGGCTCTGCTCTCTCTCTCTCTCTGTGTATGACGAACCATCTCTGGGCTCTTCTCTCTCTCTCTGGGCTCTGCTCTCTCTCTGTGTGTGAGGCGCCGTCTCTGCGCTCTGCTCTCTGTGTGTGTGAGGAGCCGTCTCTGCTCTCTCTCTCTGTGTGTGTAAGGAACCGGCTCTGCTCGCTCTCTGTGCATGAGGAGCGGTCTTTGGGCTCTGCTCTCTCTCGGTGTGAGGAGCTGTCTCTGGGCTCTGCTCTCTCTCTCTCTCTGTATGTGTGAGGAGCCATCTCTGGGCTCTGCTCTCTCTCTCTCTCTGTATGTGTGAGGAGCCGTCTCTGGGCTCTGCTCTCTCTCTCTCTGTATGTGTGAGGAGCCGTCTCTGGGCTCTGCTCTCTCTCTCTCTCTGTGTGTGAGGAGCCGTTTCTGGGCTCTGTTCTCTCTCTCTCTCTGTGTGTGAGAAGCCGTTTCTGGGCTCTGCTCTCTCTCTCTCTGTGTGTGAGGAGCCGTTTCTGGGCTCTGCTCTCTCTCTCTCTGTGTGTGAGGAGCCGTTTCTGGGCTCTGCTCTCTCTCTCTCTGTGAGGAGCAGTCTCTGGGCTCTGCTCTCTCTCTGTGAGGAGCAGTCTCTGGGCTCTGCTCTCTCTCTGTGAGGAGCAGTCTCTGGGCTCTGCTCTCTCTCTGTGAGGAGCCGTCTCTGGGCTCTGCTCTCTCTCTCTCTCTCTGTGAGGAGCCATCTTTGGGCTCTGCTCTCTCTCTGTGTATGACGAACCGTCTCTGGGCTCTTCTCTCTCTCTCTGGGCTCTGCTCTCTCTCTCGCTGTGTGTGTGAGGAGCCGTCTCTGGGCTCTGCTCTCTCTGTGTGAGGAGCCGTCTCTGGGCACTGCTCTCTCTCTGTGTGTGAGGAGCCGTCTCTGGGCTCTGCTCTCTCTCTGTGTGTGAGGAGCCGTCTCTGGGCTCTGCTCTCTCTCTGTGTGTGAGGAGCCGTCTCTGGGCTCTGCTCTCTCTCTGTGTGTGAGGAGCCGTCTCTGGGCTCTGCTCTCTCTCTGTGTGTGAGGAGCCGTCTCTGGGCTCTGCTCTCTTTCTCTGTGTGAGGAGCCATCTTTGGGCTCTGCTCTCTCTCTCTGTGTGAGGAGCCATCTTTGGGCTCTGCTCTCTCTCTCTGTGTGTGAGGAGCTGTCTCTGGGCTCTGCTCTCTTGGTGTGAGCTCTCTCTGGGCTCTGCTCTCTCTCTCTCTGTATGTGTGAGGAGCTGTCTCTGGTCTCTGCTCTCTCTGTGTGTGAGGAGCCGTCTCTGGGCTCTGCTCTCTCTCTCTCTCTGTTTGTGTGAGGAGCCGTCTCTGGGCTCTGCTCTCTCTCTCTCTCTCTCTGTTTGTGTGAGGAGCCGTCTCTGGGCTCTGCTCTCTCTCTCTGTGTGAGGAGCCATCTTTGGGCTCTGCTCTCTCTCTCTGTGTGAGGAGCCATCTTTGGGCTCTGCTCTGCTCTCTCTGTGTGAGGAGCCGTCTCTGGGCTCTGCTCTCTCTGTGTGAGGAGCCGTCTCTGGGCTCTGCTCTCTCTGTGTGAGGAGCCGTCTCTGGGCTCTGCTCTCTCTCTGTGTGAGGAGCCGTCTCTGGGCTCTGCTCTCTCTCTGTTTGAGGAGCCGTCTCTGGGCTCTGCTCTCTCTCGGTGTGAGGAGCTCTCTCTGGGCTCTGCTCTCTCTCTCTGTATGTGTGAGGAGCTGTCTCTGCTCTCTCTCTCAGGAGCCGTCTCTGGGCTCTGCTCTCTCTCTTTCTCTCTGTGTGAGGAGCTGTCTCTGGGCTCTGCTCTCTCTCTTTCTCTCTCTGTGAGGAGCCGTCTCTGGGCTCTCCTCTCTCTCTTTCTCTCTCTGTGAGGAGCCGTCTCTGGGCTCTGCTCTCTCTCTCTCTTTCTCTCTCTGTGAGGAGCTGTCTCTGGGCTCTGCTCTCTCTGTGTGTGAGGAGCTGTCTCTGGGCTCTGCTCTCTCTGGCTCTGTGTGTTTGAGGAGCTGTCTCTGGGCTCTGCTCTCTCTGTGTGAGGAGCCGTCTCTGGGCTCTGCTCTCTCTGTGTGAGGAGCCGTCTCTGGGCTCTGCTCTCTCTGTGTGAGGAGCCGTCTCTGGGCTCTGCTCTCTCTCTTTGTGTGAGGAGCAGTCTCTGGGCTCTGCTCTCTCTCTGTGTTTGAGGAGCTATCTCTGGGCTCTGCTCTCTCTCTGTTTGAGGAGCCGTCTCTGAGCTCTGCTCTCTGTGTGAGGAGCCGTCTCTGGGCTCTGCTCTCTCTCTCTCTGTGAGGAGCCGTCTCTGGGCTCTGCTCTCTCTCTCTCTCTCTCTGTGTTTGAGGAGCCGTCTCTGGGCTCTGCTCTCTCTCTCTCTGTGTTTGAGGAGCCGTCTCTGGGCTCTGCTCTCTCTCTCTCTGTGTTTGAGGAGCCGTCTCTGGGCTCTGCTCTCTCTCTCTCTGTGTTTGAGGAGCCGTCTCTGGGCTCTGCTCTCTCTCTCTCTGTGTTTGAGGAGCCGTCTCTGGGCTCTGCTCTCTCTCTTTTTGTGTGTGAGGAGCCGGCTCTGCTCTCTGTCTGTGAGGAGCAGTTTCTGAGCTCTGCTCTCTCTCTCTCTGTGTTTGAGGAGCCATCTCTGGGCTCTGCTCTCTCTGTGTTTGAGGAGCTGTCTCTGGGCTCTGCTCTCTGTGTGTGAGGAGCCGTCTCTGGGCTCTGCTCTCTCTGAGGAGCTGTCTCTGGGCTCTGCTCTCTCTCTGTGTGAGGAGCCATCTTTGGGCTCTGCTCTCTCTCTCTCTCTGTGTATGACGAACCATCTCTGGGCTCTTCTCTCTCTCTCTGGGCTCTGCTCTCTCTCTGTGTGTGAGGCGCCGTCTCTGCGCTCTGCTCTCTGTGTGTGTGAGGAGCCGTCTCTGCTCTCTCTCTCTGTGTGTGTAAGGAGCCGGCTCTGCTCGCTCTCTGTGCGTGAGGAGCGGTCTTTGGGCTCTGCTCTCTCTCGGTGTGAGGAGCTGTCTCTGGGCTCTGCTCTCTCTCTCTCTCTGTATGTGTGAGGAGCCATCTCTGGGCTCTGCTCTCTCTCTCTCTCTCTCTCTGTATGTGTGAGGAGCCGTCTCTGGGCTCTGCTCTCTCTCTCTCTGTATGTGTGAGGAGCCGTCTCTGGGCTCTGCTCTCTCTCTCTCTCTGTGTGTGAGGAGCCGTTTCTGGGCTCTGTTCTCTCTCTCTCTCTGTGTGTGAGGAGCCGTTTCTGGGCTCTGCTCTCTCTCTCTCTGTGTGTGAGGAGCCGTTTCTGGGCTCTGCTCTCTCTCTCTCTGTGTGTGAGGAGCCGTTTCTGGGCTCTGCTCTCTCTCTCTCTGTGAGGAGCAGTCTCTGGGCTCTGCTCTCTCTCTGTGAGGAGCAGTCTCTGGGCTCTGCTCTCTCTCTGTGAGGAGCCGTCTCTGGGCTCTGCTCTCTCTCTCTCTGTGAGGAGCCATCTTTGGGCTCTGCTCTCTCTCTGTGTATGACGAACCGTCTCTGGGCTCTTCTCTCTCTCTCTGGGCTCTGCTCTCTCTCTCGCTGTGTGTGTGAGGAGCCGTCTCTGGGCTCTGCTCTCTCTGTGTGAGGAGCCGTCTCTGGGCTCTGCTCTCTTTCTCTCTCTCTGTGTGTGAGGAGCCGTCTCTGGGCACTGCTCTCTCTCTGTGTGTGAGGAGCCGTCTCTGGGCTCTGCTCTCTCTCTGTGTGTGAGGAGCCGTCTCTGGGCTCTGCTCTCTCTCTGTGTGTGAGGAGCCGTCTCTGGGCTCTGCTCTCTCTCTGTGTGTGAGGAGCCGTCTCTGGGCTCTGCTCTCTTTCTCTGTGTGAGGAGCCATCTTTGGGCTCTGCTCTCTCTCTCTGTGTGAGGAGCCATCTTTGGGCTCTGCTCTCTCTCTCTGTGTGTGATGAGCTGTCTCTGGGCTCTGCTCTCTCTGTGTGAGGAGCCGTCTCTGGGCTCTGCTCTCTTTCTCTCTCTCTGTGTGTGAGGAGCCGTCTCTGGGCACTGCTCTCTCTCTGTGTGTGAGGAGCCGTCTCTGGGCTCTGCTCTCTCTCTGTGTGTGAGGAGCCGTCTCTGGGCTCTGCTCTCTCTCTGTGTGTGAGGAGCCGTCTCTGGGCTCTGCTCTCTCTCTGTGTGTGAGGAGCCGTCTCTGGGCTCTGCTCTCTTTCTCTGTGTGAGGAGCCATCTTTGGGCTCTGCTCTCTCTCTCTGTGTGAGGAGCCATCTTTGGGCTCTGCTCTCTCTCTCTGTGTGTGAGGAGCTGTCTCTGGGCTCTGCTCTCTTGGTGTGAGCTCTCTCTGGGCTCTGCTCTCTCTCTCTCTGTATGTGTGAGGAGCTGTCTCTGGTCTCTGCTCTCTCTGTGTGTGAGGAGCCGTCTCTGGGCTCTGCTCTCTCTCTCTCTCTATTTGTGTGAGGAGCCGTCTCTGGGCTCTGCTCTCTCTCTCTCTCTGTTTGTGTGAGGAGCCGTCTCTGGGCTCTGCTCTCTCTCTCTGTGTGAGGAGCCATCTTTGGGCTCTGCTCTCTCTCTCTGTGTGAGGAGCCATCTTTGGGCTCTGCTCTGCTCTCTCTGTGTGAGGAGCCGTCTCTGGGCTCTGCTCTGCTCTCTCTGTGTGAGGAGCCGTCTCTGGGCTCTGCTCTCTCTGTGTGAGGAGCCGTCTCTGGGCTCTGCTCTCTCTGTGTGAGGAGCCGTCTCTGGGCTCTGCTCTCTCTGTGTGAGGAGCCGTCTCTGGGCTCTGCTCTCTCTGTGTGAGGAGCCGTCTCTGGGCTCTGCTCTCTCTGTGTGAGGAGCCGTCTCTGGGCTCTGCTCTCTCTCTGTGTGAGGAGCCGTCTCTGGGCTCTGCTCTCTCTCTGTGTGAGGAGCCGTCTCTGGGCTCTGCTCTCTCTCGGTGTGAGGAACTCTCTCTGGGCTCTGCTCTCTCTCTCTGTATGTGTGAGGAGCTGTCTCTGCTCTCTCTCTCAGGAGCCGTCTCTGGGCTCTGCTCTCTCTCTGTGTGTGTGAGGAGCCGGCTCTGCTCTCGCTCTCTCTCTCAGGAGCCGGCTCTGCTCTCTCTCTCTGTGTGTGTGAGGAGCCGTCTCTGGGCTCTGCTCTCTCTCTGTGTGAGGAGCTGTCTCTGGGCTCTGCTCTCTCTCTTTCTCTCTCTGTGAGGAGCCGTCTCTGGGCTCTCCTCTCTCTCTTTCTCTCTCTGTGAGGAGCCGTCTCTGGGCTCTGCTCTCTCTCTCTCTTTCTCTCTCTGAGAGGAGCCGTCTCTGGGCTCTGCTCTCTCTCTCTGTGAGGAGCTGTCTCTGGGCTCTGCTCTCTCTGGCTCTGTGTGTTTGAGGAGCTGTCTCTGGGCTCTGCTCTGTGTGTGAGGAGCCGTCTCTGGGCTCTGCTCTCTCTGTGTGAGGAGCCGTCTCTGGGCTCTGCTCTCTCTCTGTGTGTGAGGAGCAGTCTCTGGGCTCTGCTCTCTCTCTGTGTTTGAGGAGCTATCTCTGGGCTCTGCTCTCTCTCTGTTTGAGGAGCCGTCTCTGAGCTCTGCTCTCTGTGTGAGGAGCCGTCTCTGGGCTCTGCTCTCTCTCTCTCTGTGAGGAGCCGTCTCTGGGCTCTGCTCTCTCTCTCTCTCTCTGTGTTTGAGGAGCCGTCTCTGGGCTCTGCTCTCTCTCTCTCTGTGTTTGAGGAGCCGTCTCTGGGCTCTGCTCTCTCTCTCTCTGTGTTTGAGGAGCCGTCTCTGGGCTCTGCTCTCTCTCTCTCTGTGTTTGAGGAGCCGTCTCTGGGCTCTGCTCTCTCTCTCTCTGTGTTTGAGGAGCCGTCTCTGGGCTCTGCTCTCTCTCTCTCTGTGTTTGAGGAGCCGTCTCTGGGCTCCGCTCTCTCTCTCTCTGTGTTTGAGGAGCCGTCTCTGGGCTCTGCTCTCTCTGTGTTTGAGGAGCTGTCTCTGGGCTCTGCTCTCTCTGAGGAGCTGTCTCTGGGCTCTGCTCTCTCTCTTTTTGTGTGTGAGGAGCCGGCTCTGCTCTCTGTCTGTGAGGAGCAGTTTCTGAGCTCTGCTCTCTCTCTCTCTGTGTTTGAGGAGCCATCTCTGGGCTCTGCTCTCTCTGTGTTTGAGGAGCTGTCTCTGGGCTCTGCTCTCTGTGTGAGGAGCTGTCTCTGGGCTCTGCTCTCTCTGGCTCTGTGTGTTTGAGGAGCTGTCTCTGGGCTCTGCTCTGTGTGTGAGGAGCCGTCTCTGGGCTCTGCTCTCTCTGTGTGAGGAGCCGTCTCTGGGCTCTGCTCTGTGTGTGAGGAGCCGTCTCTGGGCTCTGCTCTCTCTCTGTGTGTGAGGAGCAGTCTCTGGGCTCTGCTCTCTCTCTGTGTTTGAGGAGCTATCTCTGGGCTCTGCTCTCTCTCTGTTTGAGGAGCCGTCTCTGGGCTCTGCTCTCTCTCTCTCTGTGAGGAGCCGTCTCTGGGCTCTGCTCTCTCTCTCTCTCTCTGTGTTTGAGGAGCCGTCTCTGGGCTCTGCTCTCTCTGAGGAGCTGTCTCTGGGCTCTGCTCTCTCTCTTTTTGTGTGTGAGGAGCCGGCTCTGCTCTCTGTCTGTGAGGAGCAGTTTCTGAGCTCTGCTCTCTCGCTCTCTGTGTGTGAGAAGCAGTCTCTGAGCTCTGCTCTATCTCTGTCTGTGAGGAGCAGTCTCTGAGCTTTGCTCTCTCTCTCTCTGTGTGTGAGGAGCCGTCTCTGGGCTCTGCTCTCTCTCTGTGTGTGAGGAGCCATCTCTGGGCTCTGCTCTCTCTCTGTGTGTGTGAGGAGCCGTCTCTGGGCACTGCTCTCTTTCTCTGTGTGTGTGTGTGTGTGTGTGTGTGTGTGTGTGAGGAGCCGTCTCTGGGCTCTGCTCTCTCTCGCTGTGTGTGAGGAGCCCTCTCTGGGCTCTGCTCTCTCTCTGTGTGAGGAGCTGTCTCTGGGCTCTTTTCTGTGTGTGAGGATCCGTCTCTGGACTCTGCTCTCTCTCTGTGTGTGAGGATCCGTCTCTGGACTCTGCTCTCTCTCTGTGTGTGAGGAGCCGTCTCTGGGCTCTGCTCTCTCTGTGTGAGGAGCTGTCTCTGGGCTCTGCTCTCTCGGTGTGAGCTCTCTCTGGGCTCTGCTCTCTCTCTGTATGTGTGAGGAGCTGTCTCTGGGCTCTGCTCTCTCGGTGTGAGCTCTCTCTGGGCTTTGCTCTCTCTCTCACTGTGTGTGTGAGGAGCCGTCTCTGGGCTCTGCTCTCTCTCTCTCTGTGTTTGAGGAGCCGTCTCTGGGCTCCGCTCTCTCTCTCTCTGTGTTTGAGGAGCCGTCTCTGGGCTCTGCTCTCTCTGTGTTTGAGGAGCTGTCTCTGGGCTCTGCTCTCTCTGAGGAGCTGTCTCTGGGCTCTGCTCTCTCTCTTTTTGTGTGTGAGGAGCCGGCTCTGCTCTCTGTCTGTGAGGAGCAGTTTCTGAGCTCTGCTCTCTCTCTCTCTGTGTTTGAGGAGCCATCTCTGGGCTCTGCTCTCTCTGTGTTTGAGGAGCTGTCTCTGGGCTCTGCTCTCTGTGTGAGGAGCTGTCTCTGGGCTCTGCTCTCTCTGGCTCTGTGTGTTTGAGGAGCTGTCTCTGGGCTCTGCTCTGTGTGTGAGGAGCCGTCTCTGGGCTCTGCTCTCTCTGTGTGAGGAGCCGTCTCTGGGCTCTGCTCTGTGTGTGAGGAGCCGTCTCTGGGCTCTGCTCTCTCTCTGTGTGTGAGGAGCAGTCTCTGGGCTCTGCTCTCTCTCTGTGTTTGAGGAGCTATCTCTGGGCTCTGCTCTCTCTCTGTTTGAGGAGCCGTCTCTGGGCTCTGCTCTCTCTCTCTCTGTGAGGAGCCGTCTCTGGGCTCTGCTCTCTCTCTCTCTCTCTGTGTGTGAGGAGCCGTCTCTGGGCTCTGCTCTCTTTCTCTCTCTCTCTGTGTGTGAGGAGCCGTCTCTGGGCTCTGCTCTCTTTCTCTCTCTCTGTGTGTGAGGAACCGGCTCTGGGCTCTGCTCTCTTTCTCTCTCTCTGTGTGTGTGTGAGGAGCCGGCTCTGGGCTCTGCTCTCTGCTCTCTTTCTCTCTCTCTCTCTGTGTGTGAGGAGGCGGCTCTGGGCTCTGCTCTCTTTCTCTCTGTGTGTGTGTGTGTGTGTGAGGAGCCGGCTCTGGGCTCTGCTCTCTTTCTCTCTGTGTGTGAGGAGCCGTCTCTGGGCTCTGCTCTCTCTCTCTCTCTCTGTGTGAGGAGCCGTCTCTGGGCTCTGCTCTCTCTCTCTCTCTGTGAGGAGCCGTCTCTGGGCTCTGCTCTCTCTCTCTCTCTGTGAGGAGCCGTCTCTGGCCTCTGCTCTCTCTGTGTGTGTGTGTGAGGAGCCGTCTCTGGCCTCTGCTCTCTGTGTGTGTGTGTGAGGAGCCGTCTCTGGGCTCTGCTCTCTCTGTGTGTGTGTGTGAGGAGCCGTCTCTGGGCTCTGCTCTCTCTCTCTCTCTGTGAGGAGCCGTCTCTGGGCTCTGCTCTCTCTCTGTGTGTGAGGAGCCATCTTTGGTCTCTGCTCTCTCTCTCTGTGTGAGGAGCCCTCTCTGGGCTCTGCTCTCTCTCTCGGTGTGAGGAGCTCTCTCTCTCTGTATGTGTGAGGAGCTGTCTCTGGTCTCTGCTCTGTGTGTGAGGAGCAGTCTCTGGGCTCTGCTCTCTCTCTCTCTCTGTGTGTGAGGTGCCGTCTCTGTGTGTGTGAGGAGCCGTCTCTGCTCTCTCTCTGTGTGTGTGTGAGTAGCCGTCTCTCTCTCTCTCTGTGAGGAGCCGTCTCTGGGCTCTGCTCTCTCTCTCTCTCTCTGTGAGGAGCCGTCTCTGGGCTCTGCTCTCTCTCTGTGTGTGAGGAGCCATCTTTGGTCTCTGCTCTCTCTCTCTGTGTGAGGAGCCGTCTCTGGGCTCTGCTCTCTCTGTGTGAGGAGCTGTCTCTGGGCTCTGCTCTCTCTCTCGGTGTGAGGAGCTCTCTCTCTCTGTATGTGTGAGGAGCTGTCTCTGGTCTCTGCTCTCTCTGTGTGTGAGGAGCAGTCTCTGGGCTCTGCTCTCTCTCTCTCTCTGTGTGTGAGGTGCCGTCTCTGCGCTCTGCTCTCTGTGTGTGAGGAGCCGTCTCTGCTCTCTCTCTCTGTGTGTGTGAGGAGCCGGCTCTGCTCTCTCTCTCTGTGTGTGTGTGAGGAGCCGTCTCTCTCTCTCTCTGTGAGGAGCCGTCTCTGGGCTCTGCTCTCTCTCTGTGTGTGAGGAGCCATCTTTGGTCTCTGCTCTCTCTCTCTGTGTGAGGAGCCGTCTCTGGCCTCTGCTCTCTCTGTGTGAGGAGCTGTCTCTGGGCTCTGCTCTCTCTCTCGGTGTGAGTAGCTCTCTCTGTATGTGTGAGGAGCTGTCTCTGGTCTCTGCTCTCTCTGTGTGTGAGGAGCAGTCTCTGGGCTCTGCTCTCTCTCTCTGTGTGTGAGGTGCCGTCTCTGCGCTCTGCTCTCTGTGTGTGTGAGGAGCCGTCTCTGCTCTCTCTCTCTCTGTGTGTGAGGAGCCGGCTCTGCTCTCTCTCTCTGTGTGTGTGTGAGGAGCCGTCTCTCTCTCTCTCTGTGAGGAGCCGTCTCTGGGCTCTGCTCTCTCTCTCTCTCTCTGTGAGGAGCCGTCTCTGGGCTCTGCTCTCTCTCTGTGTGTGAGGAGCCATCTTTGGTCTCTGCTCTCTCTCTCTGTGTGAGGAGCCGTCTCTGGGCTCTGCTCTCTTTCTCTCTCTCTGTGTGTGAGGAGCCGTCTCTGGGCTCTGCTCTCTTTCTCTCTCTCTGTGTGTGAGGAGCTGTCTCTGGGCTCTGCTCTCTGTGTGTGTGTGTGTGTGTGTGTGAGGAGCCGTCTCTGGGCTCTGCTCTCTGTGTGTGTGTGTGTGTGTAAGGAGCTGTCTCTGGTCTCTGCTCTCTCTGTGTGTGAGGAGCCGTCTCTGGGCTCTGCTCTCTCTCTCTCTGTGTTTGAGGAGCCATCTCTGGGCTCTGCTCTGTGTTTGAGGAGCCGTTTCTGGGCTCTGCTCTCTCTCTCTCTCTGTGTGTGTGAGGAGCTGTTTCTGGGCTCTGCTCTCTCTCTCTCTCTCTGTGAGGAGCAGTCTCTGGGCTCTGCTCTCTCTCTGTGAGGAGCAGTCTCTGGGCTCTGCTTTCTCTCTGTGAGGAGCCGTCTCTGGGCTCTGCTCTCTCTCTCTGTGTGAGGAGCCATCTTTGGGCTCTGCTCTCTCTCTCTCTGTGTATGACGAACCGTCTCTGGGCTCTTCTCTCTCTCTCTCTGGGCTCTGCTCTCTCTCTCGCTGTGTGTGTGAGGAGCCGTCTCTGGGCTCTGCTCTCTTTCTCTCTCTGTGTGTGAGGAGCCGTCTCTGGGCTCTGCTCTCTTTCTCTCTCTCTCTCTCTGTGTGTGAGGAGCCGTCTCTGGGCTCTGCTCTCTTTCTCTCTCTCTGTGTGTGAGGAGCCGTCTCTGGGCTCTGCTCTCTGTGTGTGTGTGTGTGTGAGGAGCCGTCTCTGGGCTCTGCTCTCTGTGTGTGTGAGGAGCTGTCTCTGGGCTCTGCTCTCTCTCTGTGTGAGGAGCTGTCTCTGGGCTCTGCTCTCTCTCTGTGTGAGGAGCTGTCTCTGGGCTCTGCTCTCTCTCTCTGTGTGAGGAGCTGTCTCTGGGCTCTGCTCTCTCTCTCTGTGTGAGGAGCGGTCTCTGGGCTCTGCTCTCTATCTGTGTGAGAAGCTGTCTCTGGGCTCTGCTCTCTGTGTGTGAGGAGCCGTCTCTGGGCTCTGCTCTCTGTGTGTGAGGAGCCGTCTCTGGGCTCTGCTCTCTCTCTGTGTGTGAGGAGCCGTCTCTGGGCTCTGCTCTCTCTCTGTGTGTGAGGAGCCGTCTCTGGGCTCTGCTCTCTCTCTGTGTGTGAGGAGCCGTCTCTGGGCTCTGCTCTCTCTCTGTGTGTGAGGAGCCGTCTCTGGGCTCTGCTCTCTCTCTGTGTGTGAGGAGCCGTCTCTGGGCTCTGCTCTCTCTCTGTGTGTGAGGAGCCGTCTCTGGGCTCTGCTCTCTCTCTGTGTGTGAGGAGCCGTCTCTGGGCTCTGCTCTCTCTCTGTGTGTGAGGAGCCGTCTCTGGGCTCTGCTCTCTCTCTGTGTGTGAGGAGCCGTCTCTGGGCTCTGCTCTCTCTCTCTGTGTGAGGTTCCATCTTTGGGCTCTGCTCTCTCTCTGTGTGTGAGGAGCCATCTTTGGGCTCTGCTCTCTCTCTCTCTGTGGGTGAGGAGCTGTCTCTGGGCTCTGCTCTCTTGGTGTGAGCTCTCTCTGGGCTCTGCTCTCTCTCTCTCTGTATGTGTGAGGAGCTGTCTCTGTTCTCTGCTCTCTCTGTGTGTGAGGAGCCATCTCTGGGCTCTGCTCTCTCTCTCTCTGTGTGTGTGAGGAGCCGTCTCTGGGCTCTGCTCTCTCTGTGTGTGTGAGGAGCCGTCTCTGGGCTCTGCTCTCTCTCTCTGTGTGAGGAGCCATCTTTGGGCTCTGCGCTCTCTCTCTGTGTGAGGAGCCATCTTTGGGCTCTGCTCTCTCTCTCTGTGTGAGGAGCCATCTTTGGGCTCTGCTCTCTCTCTCTGTGTGAGGAGCCATCTTTGGGCTCTGCTCTCTCTCTCTGTGTGAGGAGCCATCTTTGGGCTCTGCTCTCTCTCTCTGTGTGAGGAGCCGTCTCTGGGCTCTGCTCTCTCTGTGTGAGGAGCCGTCTCTGGGCTCTGCTCTCTCTGTGTGAGGAGCCGTCTCTGGGCTCTGCTCTCTCTGTGTGAGGAGCCGTCTCTGAGCTCTGCTCTCTCTGTGTGAGGAGCCGTCTCTGGGCTCTGCTCTCTCTGTGTGAGGAGCCGTCTCTGGGCTCTGCTCTCTCTGTGTGAGGAGCCGTCTCTGGGCTCTGCTCTCTCTGTGTGAGGAGCCGTCTCTGGGCTCTGCTCTCTCTGTGTGAGGAGCCGTCTCTGGGCTCTGCTCTCTCTGTGTGAGGAGCCGTCTCTGGGCTCTGCTCTCTCTGTGTGAGGAGCCGTCTCTGGGCTCTGCTCTCTCTCGGTGTGAGGAGCTCTCTCTGGGCTCTGCTCTCTCTCTCTGTATGTGTGAGGAGCCGTCTCTGGGCTCTTCTCTCTCTCTGTGTGTGTGAGGAGCCGGCTCTGCTCTCACTCTCTGTGTGTGTGAGGAGCCGTCTCTGGGCTCTGCTCTCTCTCTGGGCTCTGCTCTCTCTCTTTCTCTCTCTGTGAGGAGCCGTCTCTGGGCTCTCCTCTCTCTCTCTTTCTCTCTCTGTGAGGAGCCGTCTCTGGGCTCTGCTCTCTCTGTGTGTGAGGAGCTGTCTCTGGGCTCTGCTCTCTCTGTGTGAGGAGCTGTCTCTGGGCTCTGCTCTCTCTGGCTCTCTGTGTGTGAGGAGCAGTCTCTGGGCTCTGCTCTCTCTCTGTGTTAGAGCAGAGCCCAGAGATAGCTCCTCAATCTCTGTGTTTGAGGAGCTGTCTCTGGGCTCTGCTCTCTCTCTCTGTGTGTGAGGAGCCGTCTCTGAGCCGTCTCTGAGCTCTGCTCTCTCTCTGTGTGAGGAGCCGTCTCTGGGCTCTGCTCTCTCTCTCTCTCTCTCTCTGTGAGGAGCCGGCTCTGCTCTCTCTCTCTCTGTGTTTGAGGAGCTGTCTCTGGGCTCTGCTCTCTCTCTCTCTGTCTTTGAGGAGCCGTCTCTGGGCTCTGCTCTCTCTGTGTTTGAGGAGGTGTCTCTGGGCTCTGCTCTCTGTGTGTGAGGAGCCGTCTCTGGGCTCTGCTCTCTCTGAGGAGTTGTCTCTGGGCTCTGCTCTCTCTCTTTTTGTGTGTGAGGAGCCGGCTCTGCTCTCTGTCTGTGAGGAGCAGTTTCTGAGCTCTGCTCTCTCGCTCTCTGTGTGTGTGAGGAGCCATCTCTTGGGCTCTGCTCTCTCTCTGTGTGTGAGGAGCCATCTCTGGGCTCTGCTCTCTCTCTGTGTGTGAGGAGCCATCTCTGGGCTCTGCTCTCTCTCTCTGTGTGTGAGGAGCCGTCTCTGGGCTCTCTCTCTCTGTGTGTGAGGAGCTGTCTCTGGGCTCTTTTCTGTGTGTGAGGAGCCGTCTCTGGACTCTGCTCTCTCTCTGTGTGTGAGGAGCCGTCTCTGGGCTCTGCTCTCTCGGTGTGAGCTCTCTCTGGGCTCTGCTCTCTCTCTGTATGTGTGAGGAGCTGTCTCTGGGCTCTGCTCTCTCGGTGTGAGCTCTCTCTGGGCTCTGCTCTCTCTCTCTGTGTGTGAGGAGCCGTCTCTGGGCTCTGCTGTCTGTGTGTGTGAGGAGCAGTCTCTGGGCTCTGCTCTCTCTCTCGCTGTGTGTGTGAGGAGCCGTCTCTGGGCTCTGCTCTCTTTCTCTCTGTGTGTGAGGAGCCGTCTCTGGGCTCTGCTCTCTTTCTCTCTCTCTCTGTGTGTGAGGAGCCGTCTCTGGGCTCTGCTCTCTTTCTCTCTCTCTCTGTGTGTGAGGAGCCGTCTCTGGGCTCTGCTCTCTTTCTCTCTCTCTCTGTGTGTGAGGAGCTGTCTCTGGGCTCTGCTCTCTTTCTCTCTCTCTCTGTGTGTGAGGAGCCGTCTCTGGGCTCTGCTCTCTTTCTCTCTCTCTCTGTGTGTGAGGAGCCGTCTCTGGGCTCTGCTCTCTTTCTCTCTCTCTCTGTGTGTGAGGAGCCGTCTCTGGGCTCTGCTCTCTTTCTCTCTCTCTCTCTGTGTGTGAGGAGCCGTCTCTGGGCTCTGCTCTCTTTCTCTCTCTCTGTGTGTGAGGAGCCGGCTCTGGGCTCTGCTCTCTCTCTCTCTCTCTGTGTGTGTGAGGAGCCGTCTCTGGGCTCTGCTCTCTTTCTCTCTCTCTGTGTGTGAGGAGCCGGCTCTGGGCTCTGCTCTCTTTCTCTCTCTCTCTGTGTGTGAGGAGCCGGTTCTGGGCTCTGCTCTCTCTCTCTCTGTGAGGAGCCGTCTCTGGGCTCTGCTCTCTCTCTCTGTGTGAGGAGCCGTCTCTGGGCTCTGCTCTCTCTCTCTCTGTGAGGAGCCGTCTCTGGGCTCTGCTCTCTCTCTCTCTCTGTGTGAGGAGCCGTCTCTGGCCTCTGCTCTCTCTGTGTGTGTGTGTGAGGAGCCGTCTCTGGGCTCTGCTCTCTTTCTCTCTGTGTGAGTGTGAGGAGCCGTCTCTGGGCTCTGCTCTCTCTCTCTCTGTGTGTGAGAAGCCGTCTCTGGGCTCTGCTCTCTCTCTGTCTGTGAGGAGCAGTCTCTGAGCTTTGCTGTCTCTCTCTCTCTGTGTGTGAGGAGCCGTCTCTGGGCTCTGCTCTCTCTCTGTGTGTGAGGAGCCGTCTCTGGGCTCTGCTCTCTCTCTGTGTGTGTGAGGAGCCGTCTCTGGGCACTGCTCTCTTTCTCTCTCTGTGTGTGTGTGTGTGTGTGAGGAGCCGTCTCTGGGCTCTGCTCTCTCTCTCTGTGTGTGAGGAGCCCTCTCTGGGCTCTGCTCTCTCTCTCTCTGTGTGAGGAGCCCTCTCTGGGCTCTGCTCTCTCTCTGTGTGAGGAGCTGTCTCTGGGCTCTTTTCTGTGTGTGAGGAGCCGTCTCTGGACTCTGCTCTCTCTCTGTGTGTGAGGAGCCATCTCTGGGCTCTGCTCTCTCTCTGTGTGTGAGGAGCTGTCTCTGGGCTCTGCTCTCTCGGTGTGAGCTCTCTCTGGGCTTTGCTCTCTCTCTCTCTGTGTGTGAGAAGCCGTCTCTGGGCTCTGCTCTCTCTGTGTGTGTAAGGAGCCGTCTCTGGGCTCTGCTCTCTCTCTCGCTGTGTGTGTGAGGAGCAGTCTCTGGGCTCTGCTGTCTTTCTCTCTGTGTGTGAGGAGCCGTCTCTGGGCTCTGCTCTCTTTCTCTCTCTCTCTGTGTGTGACGAGCCGTCTCTGGGCTCTGCTCTCTTTCTCTCTTTCTCTGTGTGTGAGGAGCCGTCTCTGGGCTCTGCTCTCTTTCTCTCTCTCTCTGTGTGTGAGGAGCCGTCTCTGGGCTCTGCTCTCTTTCTCTCTCTCTGTGTGTGAGGAGCCGGCTCTGCTCTTTCTCTCTCTCTGTGTGTGTGAGGAGCCGGCTCTGGGCTCTGCTCTCTTTCTCTCTCTCTGTGTGTGAGGAGCCGGCTCTGGGCTCTGCTCTCTCTCTCTCTGTGTGTGAGGAGCCGTCTCTGGGCTCTGCTCTCTCTCTCTCTCTCTGTGAGGAGCCGTCTCTGGCCTCTGCTCTCTCTGTGTGTGTGTGTGAGGAGCCGTCTCTGGGCTCTGCTCTCTTTCTCTCTGTGTGAGTGTGAGGAGCCGTCTCTGGGCTCTGCTCTCTTTCTCTCTGTGTGTGTGTGTGTGAGGAGCCGTCTCTGGGCTCTGCTCTCTCTCTCTGTGTGTGAGGAGCCGTCTCTGGGCTCTGCTCTCTCTCTCTCTCTCTCTCTGTGTGAGGAGCCGTCTCTGAGCTCTGCTCTCTCTCTCTGTGTGAGGAGCCGTCTCTGGGCTCTGCTCTCTCTGTGTGTGTGTGTGTGTGAGGAGCCGTCTCTGGGCTCTGCTCTCTCTCTCTCTCTGTGAGGAGCCATCTTTGGGCTCTGCTTTCTCTCTCTCTCTCTGTGAGGAGCCATCTTTGGTCTCTGCTCTGCTCTCTCTGTGTGAGGAGCTGTCTCTGGGCTCTGCTCTCTCTGTCGGTGTGAGGAGCTCTCTCTCTCTGTATGTGTGAGGAGCTGTCTCTGCTCTGTGTGTGAGGAGCAGTCTCTGGGCTCTGCTCTCTCTCTCTCTCTCTCTCTCTGTGTGTGAGGAGCCGTCTCTGCTCTCTCTCTCTGTGTGTGTGTGAGGAGCCGTCTCTCTCTCTCTCTCTGTGAGGAGCCGTCTCTGGGCTCTGCTCTCTCTCTCTGTGTGAGGAGCCATCTTTGGTCTCTGCTCTCTCTCTCTGTGTGAGGAGCCGTCTCTGGGCTCTGCTCTCTCTGTGTGAGGAGCTGTCTCTGGGCTCTGCTCTCTCTCTCGGTGTGAGGAGCTCTCTCTCTCTGTATGTGTGAGGAGCGGTCTCTGGTCTCTGCTCTCTCTGTGTGTGAGGAGCAGTCTCTGGGCTCTGCTCTCTCTCTCTCTCTCTGTGTGTGAGGTGCCGTCTCTGCGCTCTGCTCTCTGTGTGTGTGAGGAGCCGGCTCTGCTCTCTCTCTCTGTGTGTGTGAGGAGCCGGCTCTGCTCTCTCTCTGTGCGTGAGGAGCTGTCTCTGGGCTCTGCTCTCTCTCGGTGTGAGGAGCCGTCTCTGGGCTCTGCTCTCTCTCTCTCTGTATGTGTGAGGAGCCGTCTCTGGGCTCTGCTCTCTCTCTCTGTGTGTGAGGAGCCGTCTCTGGGCTCTGCTCTCTCTCTCTGTGTGTGAGGCGCCGTCTCTGGGCTCTGCTCTCTCTCTCTCTGTGAGGAGCAGTCTCTGGGCTCTGCTCTCTCTCTCTCTCTGTGAGGAGCAGTCTCTGGGCTCTGCTCTCTGTGTGTGAGGAGCCGTCTCTGGGCTCTGCTCTCTCTCTGTGTGAGGAGCCATCTTTGGGCTCTGCTCTCTCTCTCTCTGTGTATGACGAACCGTCTCTGGGCTCTTCTCTCTCTCTCTGGGCTCTGCTCTCTCTCTGGGCTCTGCTCTCTCTCTCTCTGTGTGTGAGGCGCCGTCTCTGCGCTCTGCTCTCTGTGTGTGAGGAGCCGTCTCTGCTCTCTCTCTCTGTGTGTGTGAGGAGCCGGCTCTGCTCGCTCTCTGTGCGTGAGGAGCGGTCTCTGGGCTCTGCTCTCTCTCGGTGTGAGGAGCTGTCTCTGGGCTCTGCTCTCTCTCTCTCTCTGTATGTGTGAGGAGCCGTCTCTGGGCTCTGCTCTCTCTCTCTCTGTATGTGTGAGGAGCCGTTTCTGGGCTCTGCTCTCTCTCTCTCTCTGTGTGTGAGGAGCCGTTTCTGGGCTCTGCTCTCTCTGTGTGTGTGTGTGTGAGGAGCCGTCTCTGGGCTCTGCTCTCTCTCTCTCTCTGTGAGGAGCAGTCTCTGGGCTCTGCTCTCTCTCTGTGAGGAGCAGTCTCTGGGCTCTGCTCTCTCTCTGTGAGGAGCAGTCTCTGGGCTCTGCTCTCTCTCTGTGAGGAGCAGTCTCTGGGCTCTGCTCTCTCTCTGTGAGGAGCAGTCTCTGGGCTCTGCTCTCTCTCTGTGAGGAGCCGTCTCTGGGCTCTGCTCTCTCTCTGTGAGGAGCCGTCTCTGGGCTCTGCTCTCTCTCTCTCTCTCTCTGTGTGAGGAGCCATCTTTGGGTTCTGCTCTCTCTCTCGGCTCTGCTCTTTCTCTCTCTGGGCTCTGCTCTTTCTCTCTCTCTGGGCTCTGCTCTCTCTGTGTGAGGAGCCGTCTCTGCTCTCTCTCTCTGTGTGTGTGTGAGGAGCCGTCTCTGGGCTCTGCGCTCTCTCTGTGTGTGAGGAGCCGTCTCTGGGCTCTGCTCTCTCTCTGTGTTTGAGGAGCAGTCTCTGGGCTCTGCTCTCTCTCTCTTTCTCTCTCTGTGAGGAGCCGGCTCTGCTCTCTCTCTGTGAGGAGCCGTCTCTGGGCTCTGCTCTCTCTCTCTCTGTGAGGAGCCGTCTCTGGGCTCTGCTCTCTCTCTCTCTCTGTGAGGAGCCGTCTCTTGGCTCTGCTCTCTCTCTGTGAGGAGCCGTCTCTGGGCTCTGCTCTCTCTCTCTTTCTCTCTCTGTGAGGAGCCGTCTCTGGGCTCTGCTCTCTCTCTCTCTCTGTGTGAGGAGCTGTCTCTGGGCTCTGCTCTCTCTCTTTGTGTGTGAGGAGCCCTCTCTGGGCTCTGCTCTCTCTCTGTGTGAGGAGCTGTCTCTGGGCTCTTTTCTGTGTGTGAGGAGCCGTCTCTGGACTCTGCTCTCTCTCTGTGTGTGAGGAGCCGTCTCTGGGCTCTGCTCTCTCTCTGTGTGTGAGGAGCTGTCTCTGGGCTCTGCTCTCTCGGTGTGAGCTCTCTCTGGGCTTTGCTCTCTCTCTCTCTGTGTGTAAGGAGCCGTCTCTGGGCTCTGCTCTCTCTGTGTGTGTAAGGAGCCGTCTCTGGGCTCTGCTCTCTCTCTCGCTGTGTGTGTGAGGAGCAGTCTCTGGGCTCTGCTCTCTTTCTCTCTCTCTGTGTGTGAGGAGCCGTCTCTGGGCTCTGCTCTCTTTCTCTCTCTCTCTGTGTGTGAGGAGCCGTCTCTGGGCTCTGCTCTCTTTCTCTCTTTCTCTGTGTGTGAGGAGCCGTCTCTGGGCTCTGCTCTCTTTCTCTCTCTCTCTGTGTGTGAGGAGCCGTCTCTGGGCTCTGCTCTCTTTCTCTCTCTCTGTGTGTGAGGAGCCGGCTCTGCTCTCTTTCTGTGTGTGTGAGGAGCCGGCTCTGGGCTCTGCTCTCTTTCTCTCTCTCTGTGTGTGAGGAGCCGGCTCTGGGCTCTGCTCTCTCTCTCTCTGTGTGTGAGCAGCCGTCTCTGGGCTCTGCTCTCTCTCTCTCTCTCTGTGAGGAGCCGTCTCTGGGCTCTGCTCTCTCTCTCTCTCTGTGTGAGGAGCCGTCTCTGGCCTCTGCTCTCTCTGTGTGTGTGTGTGTGAGGAGCCGTCTCTGGGCTCTGCTCTCTTTCTCTCTGTGTGAGTGTGAGGAGCCGTCTCTGGGCTCTGCTCTCTTTCTCTCTGTGTGTGTGTGTGAGGAGCCGTCTCTGGGCTCTGCTCTCTCTCTCTCTCTGTGTGTGAGGAGCCGTCTCTGGGCTCTGCTCTCTCTCTCTCTCTCTCTCTCTCTCTCTCTCTCTCTCTCTGTGTGAGGAGCCGTCTCTGAGCTCTGCTCTCTCTCTCTGTGTGAGGAGCCGTCTCTGGGCTCTGCTCTCTCTGTGTGTGTGTGTGTGTGTGAGGAGCCGTCTCTGGGCTCTGCTCTCTCTCTCTCTCTGTGAGGAGCCATCTTTGGGCTCTGCTCTCTCTCTCTCTCTCTGTGAGGAGCCATCTTTGGTCTCTGCTCTGCTCTCTCTGTGTGAGGAGCTGTCTCTGGGCTCTGCTCTCTCTGTCGGTGTGAGGAGCTCTCTCTCTCTGTATGTGTGAGGAGCTGTCTCTGCTCTGTGTGTGAGGAGCAGTCTCTGGGCTCTGCTCTCTCTCTCTCTCTGTGTGTGAGGAGCCGTCTCTGCTCTCTCTCTCTGTGTGTGTGTGAGGAGCCGTCTCTCTCTCTCTCTCTGTGAGGAGCCGTCTCTGGGCTCTGCTCTCTCTCTCTGTGTGAGGAGCCATCTTTGGTCTCTGCTCTCTCTCTCTGTGTGAGGAGCCGTCTCTGGGCTCTGCTCTCTCTGTGTGAGGAGCTGTCTCTGGGCTCTGCTCTCTCTCTCGGTGTGAGGAGCTCTCTCTCTCTGTATGTGTGAGGAGCGGTCTCTGGTCTCTGCTCTCTCTGTGTGTGAGGAGCAGTCTCTGGGCTCTGCTCTCTCTCTCTCTCTGTGTGTGAGGTGCCGTCTCTGCGCTCTGCTCTCTGTGTGTGTGAGGAGCCGGCTCTGCTCTCTCTCTCTGTGTGTGTGAGGAGCCGGCTCTGCTCTCTCTCTGTGCGTGAGGAGCTGTCTCTGGGCTCTGCTCTCTCTCGGTGTGAGGAGCCGTCTCTGGGCTCTGCTCTCTCTCTCTCTGTATGTGTGAGGAGCCGTCTCTGGGCTCTGCTCTCTCTCTCTGTGTGTGAGGAGCCGTCTCTGGGCTCTGCTCTCTCTCTCTGTGTGTGAGGCGCCGTCTCTGGGCTCTGCTCTCTCTCTCTCTGTGAGGAGCAGTCTCTGGGCTCTGCTCTCTCTCTCTCTCTCTGTGAGGAGCAGTCTCTGGGCTCTGCTCTCTGTGTGTGAGGAGCCGTCTCTGGGCTCTGCTCTCTCTCTGTGTGAGGAGCCATCTTTGGGCTCTGCTCTCTCTCTCTCTGTGTATGACGAACCGTCTCTGGGCTCTTCTCTCTCTCTCTGGGCTCTGCTCTCTCTCTGGGCTCTGCTCTCTCTCTCTCTGTGTGTGAGGAGCCGTCTCTGCTCTCTCTCTCTGTGTGTGTGAGGAGCCGGCTCTGCTCGCTCTCTGTGCGTGAGGAGCGGTCTCTGGGCTCTGCTCTCTCTCGGTGTGAGGAGCTGTCTCTGGGCTCTGCTCTCTCTCTCTCTCTCTGTATGTGTGAGGAGCCGTCTCTGGGCTCTGCTCTCTCTCTCTCTGTATGTGTGACGAGCCGTTTCTGGGCTCTGCTCTCTCTCTCTCTGTGTGTGAGGAGCCGTTTCTGGGCTCTGCTCTCTCTCTGTGTGTGAGGAGCCGTTTCTGGGCTCTGCTCTCTCTCTCTCTCTCTGTGAGGAGCAGTCTCTGGGCTCTGCTCTCTCTCTGTGAGGAGCAGTCTCTGGGCTCTGCTCTCTCTCTGTGAGGAGCAGTCTCTGGGCTCTGCTCTCTCTCTGTGAGGAGCCGTCTCTGGGCTCTGCTCTCTCTCTCTCTCTCTGTGTGAGGAGCCATCTTTGGGTTCTGCTCTCTCTCTCTCTTGGCTCTGCTCTTTCTCTCTCTGGGCTCTGCTCTTTCTCTCTCTCTGGGCTCTGCTCTTTCTCTCTCTCTGGGCTCTGCTCTCTCTGTGTGAGGAGCCGTCTCTGCTCTCTCTCTCTGTGTGTGTGTGAGGAGCCGTCTCTGGGCTCTGCGCTCTCTCTGTGTGTGAGGAGCCGTCTCTGGGCTCTGCTCTCTCTCTGTGTTTGAGGAGCTGTCTCTGGGCTCTGCTCTCTCTCTCTTTCTCTCTCTGTGAGGAGCCGGCTCTGCTCTCTCTCTCTCTGTGAGGAGCCGTCTCTGGGCTCTGCTCTCTCTCTCTCTGTGAGGAGCCGTCTCTTGGCTCTGCTCTCTCTCTGTGAGGAGCCGTCTCTGGGCTCTGCTCTCTCTCTCTTTCTCTCTCTGTGAGGAGCCGTCTCTGGGCTCTGCTCTCTCTCTCTCTCTGTGTGAGGAGCTGTCTCTGGGCTCTGCTCTCTCTGTGTGAGGAGCTGTCTCTGGGCTCTGCTCTCTCTGTGTGAGGAGCTGTCTCTGGGCTCTGCTCTCTGTGTGTGAGGAGCTGTCTCTGGGCTCTGCTCTCTCTGTGTGAGGAGCTGTCTCTGGGCTCTGCTCTCTCTGTGTGAGGAGCCATCTCTGGGCTCTGCTCTCTCTCTCTGTGTGAGGAGCTGTCTCTGGGCTCTTCGCTCTCTCTCTCTGGGCTCTGCTCTCTCTCTCTGTGTGAGGAGCCGTCTCTGGGCTCTGCTCTTTCTCTGTGTGAGTGTGAGGAACTTTCTCTGGGCTCTGCTCTCTCTCGCTGTGTGTGAGGAGTTGTCTCTGGGCTCTGCTCTCTCTCTCTCTCTCTCTCTCTGTCTGTGAGGAGCCGTCTCTGGGCTCTGCTCTCTCTCTCTCTGTGTGAGGAGCCGTCTCTGGGCTCTGCTCTCTCTCTGTGTGAGTGTGAGGAACTGTCTCTGGGCTCTGCTCTCTCTCGCTGTGTGTGAGGAGCCGTGTCTGGGCTCTGCTCTCTCTCTGTGTCTGAGGAGCCGTCTCTGGGCTCTGCTCTCTCTCTCTCTGTGTGAGGAGCAGTCTCTGGGCTCTGCTCTCTCTCTCTCTCTCTCTGTCTGTGTAATGACTATATAATATAGGAGTTTCACTTTTGTATTGAACTGAAATAAATTACCATATTTTTTGGACTATAAGACGCACTTTTTTCCTCCAGAATTTTGGAGGAAAGTTGGGGGGGGTGTGTCTTATAGTCCGATATACATAAATACTGTTGCTGTGGGTGGTGGGGTATGTAGGGGAAGCGACAGCGGCGGAGTAGCGAGGCACAGGAGGCAGCAGCCTACACTGTGACCTCTACTAAAGAATATTCATTTTCCTTAATAGCCGGCTCACTGTGCCTGTAGTGCAACTCCTGGTATGTATGGACCCCTCATCCTGGTATGCTTGGCACCCCCTGATCCTCGTAGCACTTCACCGAAAAAAATAAACAATTACACTCACCTCCTCTCTCCTCCAGCGCTGTGTCCCACTCTGTGCCGAAATAGTCACTGCTCCCCATGAGAGAATATTTTGTGTGCCTGAAGTTTTCTGTTTATCCCTGTCTGTGCTGCCCTTTTTGTCGGGTGGGTGTACTTTGGTGCACAGTAGCGCCCCTCTTCCCCCTGAGTGGGGGAGAACAAGCGGAGGGCTAACTCAGGAGTTAGAGCGAAGGTGGAGGCCTCGGCATCCTCACCTTCAGAGGTATCCCGGGGAATAGGGTGAGCTAGGGCGTCCCCTAGTGTTAGGGTCAGGATAGGAGCCCCTGATCCCTGGTTACCCAACAGCTGTGTCGTGACATGCATCCTTTAAGGCTTTAACTAAGGCTCTGATCACATCTACAAGATGGCACCAATCACGACCGATGGATCCTTTAACGAAGACTCTGATCACATCTACTAGACATCATAAAATCACTAGTTTATAAAGGATTACACCTTGGAAGTGACATCACATGTAAAACAAAAAAACGCCTACCCAATAAAATTCTTTATGCATAAATCTCGTATAACATAATTCAAAAAATACATAAAACAAAACTATATATATTTTTTATATTATTCACAGCTACATAGACATTATTGCATTAAATACAATTAATCAAAGCTATATTAATGAATCATATACTGCTATACAGAAAGTTTTTTTCCTTAGAATATAATAGTGCATCAAATCTATTCTATTAGTTCTTTTTAAATGAATCCTCCTCTATTAGATCAAATTTCATATAATGCCATAAGTCCCCACAATCCCTTTTCATGTCTACTCAACTCTCCACCTCCAAAACCAGCTTCTCCACCATCACAGATCAACTTTCCTCTTTACTCTCCAAGTAACATCTCACCACCTGCGAACTTGACCCAATCCCGTTCCAGATCATCCCAAACCTGCAGTTTTCATCCCAACCCTAACCCACCTCTTCAACCTGTCACTAGCAACTGGTGTCTTCCCCTCATGCTCCAAACATGCCTCGATCACACCCATCCTCAAAAATCCATCCCTTGACCCATCCTCTTTGTCTAGCTATCGCCCCATATTGCTTCTCCCCTATGCCTCAAGACTACTGGAACACGTCCATCTTGAACTGTCCTCCCACCTCTCCTCCTGCTCCCTCTTTCACCGCCTCCAATCTGGCTTCTGACTGCACCATTCTACTGAAACTGCCCTAACTAAAGTCACCAACAACCTACTGACCACCCAATCCAAGCTACACTACTCTGCCCTTCTCTTTCTGGACCTGCCATCTGCCTTTATCAAAGAAAATGACGGCACTTCCACTATAAGAAGCAGGTGCTTACTAAGAGGAGCTACCTCCATATACAATGAAAAAAACAAAGTAGCACTCTGTAACGCTGAGTATGTGAATATGAAGTATGAAATATGAATAGCATCACTGCTGTAGAATCTAGAAATAAATGAGAAATCTTAGCGCATAAATTGCTTTTCATGTGTACCTGACAGTCGCGATAAGGCGTTTCTCGATGTCAGGACCTATCGCAGCTGTCAGGTACACATGAATTGGCCAATTTATGCGCTAAGATTTCTCATTTATTTCTATTTTCTAAAGCAGTAATGCTATTCATATTTCATACTCACATACTCAGCGTTACAGTGTGCTACTTTGTTTTTTCATTGTATACGGATGTAGCTCCTCTTAGTAAGCACCTGTTCACACCTATTTCTTATAGTGGAAGTGCCGTCATTTTCTTTGTTACTAGATTTAAGCTTTGACTGAGCACTCCACCCCCATGCCGCAGGTGGTTTTAATTGCATCAGGATCTTACTTGCCCACACATAAGCAGACGGATGTCTCTTAGGACCTAACAATGTGAATACCTCTCTGACATCGAGAAACGCCTTATCGCGGCTGTCAGGTACACATGAATTGGCCAATTTATGCGCTAAGATTTCTCATTTATTTCCAGATTCTACAGCAGTAATGCTATTCATACTTCATATTTACATGCGCTAAAAAATTTTCAAAAATTTTTTCAAAATGTTTTTGTTTAGTTTCTACAGCAGTGATGCTATTCATATTTCATACTTCATATTCACATACTTAGTGTTACAGAGTGCTACTTTGTTTTTTCTTTCCTGGCATCTGCCTTTGCCACAGTGGACCATTCCCTACTGCTACAGACTCTCTCATCTCTTGAATCTGCACATTCCTCAACCACGAATCTGCAAAAACACTAGTGCATGCACTCATCATCTCCCGCATCGACTACTGCAACCTCCTGCTCTGTGGCCTCCCTTCTGCCACTCTATCCTAAACTCTGCTGCCCGACTAATCCATCTGTCCCCCCGCTATTCCCCGGCCTCTCCTCTCTGTCAATCCCTTCACTGGCTCCCTAATGCCCAGAGACTCCAGTTCAAAACCCTAACCATGACATAATAAAGCCATTCACAACCTGTCTCCGCCATATATCTCTGACCTAGTCTCCCGTTACAAACCTGCATGCAACCTCCGATCCTCACAAGATCTCCTTCTCTACTCCCCTCTTATCTCCTCTTCCCACAATCGCATACAAGATTTCTCCCGTGCATCCCCCCTACTCTGGACCTCTCTACCCCACCATATTAGACTCTTGCCTACCGTGGAAACCTTCAAAAGGAACCTGAAGACCCACCTCTTCCGACCAGCCTACAACCTGCAGTAACCCTCACTCCACCATTCGCTGCACGACCACCTCTACCCTCACCTACTGTATCCTCACCCATCCTTTGTAGATTGTAAGCCCTCGCGGGCAGGGTCCTCGCACCTCCTGTACCAGTCGCTGACTTGTTTTTGTTAAAATTATTGTACTTGTTGTTTGCTATGTATACCCCTTTTAAACATGTAAAGCGCCATGGAATTAATGGTGCTATAATAATAAATAATAATAATGCGACTTATCTAATCTAATTTAATATAAACTAGTGATTGATGAGTGCATTGTTGAAAAAAGCCTGGGACAGGCTGAAGCATCCTTTGGAATTGGCAATGAAATAAAAGAGCAATTATTCACTGAACACGTGAGTGCTGGGAATTACTTCCTTTCTGCATATTTTACTCCACGTGCACCACCACCACCGATCCACCATCCCTGTATTCATATTGGGATACGAGCACACATTTTTCACCATCGCTGCAACAAGTCGGATTTTCAATTAGGAAGAGGCAGCTTGAATTATGGCGCAATCCACAATATCAACAGATTTCCTGAAAATCCCAACAAGTGAGTTCAAAAGACGGTACTTTGAGAGGGGAAACTAAGAGGTTGATTTCATACGAGTTGCATGCTGAAACACTTGTAGAATATTATCGAGAAAAGAAAATACAGCAGGACTTAAGGGTTAACCTACGCTCGACGCTGTTTTCAGAAGATAATATATTCAGCGATGATTTTGAGCAAGTGCTTAATAAACGCTCTATGGATTTGATGTTACGAACAATTGACAGATTGCATAAAGCCATCGCTGACCTTAAAGTTCAGAGTGCTAATATTGAAGAACAATTAACCTCCTGTTTGAAATCTGATAAGCTTTCCATTATGAAGGAATCTTTGTAATTCTGTTCTGGATATTCATTGAAAGGATTTCCAAGAGAGAAAAAGAAGGAAATTTACTCGTGACACTGAAGACTGTCTTTCTAATAAAGTTTATAGATGGCGAGAGCAAACTTTCAATAGGATTTGAAATCCCAGACAATGTTTTAGGAATGATTTTTATTCATCTGATTCTAGCAGCGAGTTCTCAGGATCCTGGAGGAATCCACGTCCTTTTTCCGTGAGAACAAAGCGGCAGAACATCACAAGAAGAGGAGGAGAGCAGGTCGCCATCACCGACACAGCTACACCTGCGATGAAAACAAGATCTCGGGTAGAGAGGAGTCCCTGGTTATAAACATTTCATCAAAAACTTTTTTTGCAATTCAGATACAAGTATTGCAGAAAGGACTTTCATTTAGTGCTATGTCCAAACTCAATACATTTCAACTTGATTTGGACATTAGGTTTCTCCGTAATGTCAGATTAAAACGTATTTTTCAAATGTGATTACACCTGCGCACACTTTACCTGTATTACAGGTGAAATGCTTTACTGCATCTGAACTGGGATTAAGACAAAGAAGCTTTTTCTCTCCACCCAAAATTCATCACCCTGTGGAAACGTATGCAGATAAAGTGGTCCTTATCCAAGAGTGAATTTGGGTTTTAGAGCAAGACAAGCATTGACTTCTTTAACACATGATGATTCGATCGAAATTAAACTGGCAGACAAGGGTGGTTCAGTGGTGGTAATGGATCGTTCCAAATATAAAAAAAAGAAATCTTGCAACAATTGTCAGATCAGGCGACCTATGTACCACTGAGCCATGATCCCTTGCCCAAAATTCAGAGGAAAATTTCCAACACGATTGACAAATATAAAAACCTGGGTATTATTGATGATAAATTAGCGGAGTTTTTGGTGAAGACGGATCCCCTTACACCTGTATTTTATACACTGCCAAAGGTGCATACAACCTTAATTGATCCTCCGGGCAAGGCCAATTGTGGCATCAACTAACTCGGTATTATCCCCGTTATCAATCATGTTGGAAAGGATCCTCCTCACACCTTTAATAAAAAACAAAAGCATTTCTTCTGGATACTAAAGATTTTTTTGAAAAAAATTAAAATGATTGATGATACTGGAGATGATACTATATTAGTTACCATTGATGCAGCTAATTTATACACTTCTAGAGAACATCACAAGGGACTTGAGGCGATCCATTGGATTTTGAATTGAAATGAATTTACACACTTCCAAATTGATTGCATTATCGTTTTTTTTACTCTAGTCCTCAATGAGAACTATTTTCTCTTTCAGGACACTTTCTATTGTCAACGGAGGGGTTTGGCGATGGGTGCTAATGTGGCCCCCCCCCCATATACAAATATGGCATTCTTTGAAGAACGATTTATATACAAACATACTTTATTTTCAAACACACGTGAAAACGTGGTATAGATATATTGACGATGTCATTTGCATATGGGAGGGGCCACACTAGAGGCAATGCAAGATTTTGAAAAATATGTGAATAATATTTGGGATGAATTAAAATTTACCACGACAAACGATTTGCGCAAAAATTTAATTTTTTAGATACATCAATTATTAAAAATGATAAGTCTGGATACAGATTTATATAGAAAAAAAAAATACGGACAAAAATAGTGTTTCATACTTTGAAAGTGCGCACTCTTATTCTCTTAAGAGGGCCATCCCTAAATCACAGTTACAAAGGATACGCAGAATTGTGTCCGAACCATCTCTTTGTGAACAGAGACTTACTGAGATGCGACATGATTTTATGGCGAGAGGTTATCCACGCCACCTGTTAGAGAAAGTTAAAGAGGATTCTCTGTCTAATGAAAGATGTAGAAGTGCATTATCACACAGGATACCTTTTGTCAGGGATTATCATCCAATCAATTTAAAAGTTGATCATATTGTTAAAAAACATCGGCATATCTGACATCATGCGTATCCTCAGATATCACAGTTTGAGAATCTCCCATTGATTTGTAACAAAAAGTTGACTAATATTAAAGATAAATTAGTGCGTGCGGACCTAGGTAGTGAAAAGAGAGAATCTAAACAAACCTTTATTTCTAGTAGGAAAAAACGGTACATATCCATGTTTGGGATGTTTCCAATGTAATAATGTGGCTAAAGGAGAATTTTTTTTTATGACTCTCAAACTGGACAACCATGAAAAAGAAACGTTTTTTTTTACTTGCCTCTCCAATAACGTGATTTATATGATAAAATGTCCCTGTGGTTTAGCTTATAGTGGAGAAACCACGCAATCAGTTGGTACAAAGATTAATAAGCACAAATCCACAATAAGGTGCGGAGATATTACCTTTATTGGTATTGCCATTACCTCTTCCAGCACATTTTCAGGAAAAAAAAAACACATACTATTGCACAATTAAAATACCAAGTGCTGGAACAGGTGATAATGCCTAGAATTCCTAGGAGGGGTGGTAATGTAAAGACAATGCTCCTCCAAAGTGAGGCGTATTGGATACATAATGTAAAAACGTTATCCCCGAATGTATTAATAAAGGTTATGAAATAAGTCGCAATATATGAAATTTTATCCTTTATTTTTTACTTTAAATTTGTTTGTGATTAAAAAATATACCGTATTTTTTCGGACTATAAGACGCACTTTTTTCTTCCAAAATTTTGGAGGATAGTGGGGGTGTCTTATAGTCCAAACTGTGCCCCGTACTATATACCTATGGCTGTGGGTGGTGAGGGATGTGGGGGGGAGCGGCGGCGGGGCACAGGAGGCAGCAGCCGCCTGCTGCAGTCTACACTGTGCCCGCTGCTAAAGAAAATGAATATTCACTGCCCATGGGCATGGAGAACAATGAATATTAATTTTCCTTAATAGCACGCACACTGTAGCCGCAGTGCGGCTCCTGCTGCCACTGTGCGGTTTGTGTTCCCACTATTAAAGACTATGAATATTCACTACAATCCACTCCCATGGGTTGTAGTGAATATTCATGGTCTTTAATAGTGGGCACAAAGACCGCCGTCCGCAGCAGGAGCTGTGCTGCAGGTACAGTGTGAGTTAATGGTAACTGCTCCCCACACACACAGTTCTGGCGCAGGCAGCAGTAACTATTCCAGCACAGCATCTCACACTGTGTGAGGGCGCATGGCAGGGACGCCATGCGCGCCTCTCATAGCGAGAGTGTCGACAGTAGAGCGGGACGTAGCGCTGGAGGTGAGAGGAGGTGATAATAATTTATTTATTGTGTGCAGCGTGATGGGGATCAGGGGGTGGCCTTGTATACTAGGATGAGGGGTGCCATGCATACCAGGAAGAGGGATGAGGGGTGTCATGCATACCAAGATGAGGGGGACCATGCATACCTGGATGAGGGGTGCCATGCCTACCAGGATGAGGGGTGCCTAGCATATCAGGATGGGGATCAAGGGGTGCCATGCATACCAGGATAGGAGATTGGGGTGCCATGCATACAAAGATGGGGGACTGGGGTGCCATGCAGACCAGGATGGGGATGAGGGGTGCCATGCATATCAGGATGGGGATGAGGGGTGCCATGCATATCAGGATGGGGATGAGGGGTGCCATGCATATCCAGATGGTGATGAGGGCCACGTATAACAGGAAGGAGGGGCCATACAGACCAGGATGGGGAATATTAACAGAATTGGGGGATATTACCCCTATAACAGTGTCAGCAGCAGACCCCCTCCCCCTTAACAGGACATCATGATCACATTTTTTGCTTACATTTTTTTTTTCTATTTTCCTCCTCTAAAACCTAGGTGCGTCTTATAGTCTGAAAAATACGGTATTTCTTTGTTTTAGACAACATTATTGCGCTGATTTAATATTATTGATGAATCCCTACTTGATGTAATTTCAATGATGATACTCGACACAGTCCAAGTGGAAGTTATTTTCATTTCAGTAAAAAATTTTCATAAGATAATTTACGTATGATATAATAATAATAATAATAATAATATAATGAGATAATCATGTTTCAACTTGATATTAATAAATTGAATAGAAATAAATCTAATAGAGGATTAATTTAAAAAGAACTAGTAGAATAGATTTAATACACTATAATAGTCTAAGGAATAAACTTTCTGTATAGCATATGATTCATCAATATAGCTTTAATTATATTTAATGCAATAATGTCTAAGTAGACGGGAATAATATAATAATTAAAAAAATACATAAAATAAAAAATAAATTATGTTATACGGGATTTATGCATAAAGAATTATATCGGGTAGGCGGATTTTTGTTTTACATCTGATGTCACTTCTGAGGTGTAATCCTTTATAAACTAGTGATTGTATGATGACTGTATTGCTGAAAAAAAGCCTGGGACGGGCTGAAATGTCCACTGGAATTGGCAATGAAATAAAAGATGTGACAAAGTCACTGGTAAAGTGCTGGAGGGGAGATATGTTTTCCTGAGGCCATTAGTTTTAGTGAAATAAAGCCGTTAAGTTTCCTTCAGCATATTATTTGCTGAGAAGGGTTAAGTCGCCACTTGTAAAATGTATGTTTTTATGAGAACAACCATAGAGCGGGCGGGAGGTTGTTCTCCATATCTCCACCTGAAGGTGCGGTCTGGGGACTAAATACAAGGTCTGCTGAGGCATTACTTGTTCAGTAAGTCTGGGGAGGCAAACTCCAGACATGTTTGTGTTGAGCTGACCTGAACCTTGTGGAGTTGCTAGACTCTGAGCAGGTGGACCCCTGCTAACACAAGGACTGTGTTTTGCGTGACCATTTTGTTTTCCCGTTTTGCCTAAAGGGCTGTTTTATTTTCATGGACTCAATGTTGGTTTATGCCACATTCTAATAAACCAACAAGAGATTTAAAGAAAGCGTACCTGTGTCTACCTCCGTGTGCAGCTGAGTGAGCGATCTAGTGAGCAATTATTCACTGAATACGTGAGTGCCGGGAATTACTTCCTTTCTGCATATTCTACTCCACGTGCACCACGCTAACGGAGTGCCGATCCACCATCCCTGTATGCAAGGTTCTAGTGATCTGCCTACCATCAGGAAATAGTCTAAGTATGGAATTATTAGGGTGTTCTGTTCACAAAGATTCGCTGTCATCTCCACTATAATCTTTGTAAATACTCTCGGAGCCTTGGACAGACCAAAAGGCCGGGGCCCTGAACTGAAAATGTCTGATTCTCTAGTTTATGGATAGGGCCACTCTCAGGAATTTTTCAGCTTCTGCATGGATTGAAACATGGTAGTATGCATCTTTTCTCATTGACATACCACAGAAGAGTCCGCATAATCACGCAGCTAATACACCACCACAATGGGGAGACTCATGGACAATTAACGAGAGGGCATCGCAAAAACAACTGAGAAAAATGACCAAGGAAAAAATAGCGACATAAAGCCCATAAACATTACTTAGATGTAAAAAAATATATGAATCTTTATTGAATATATCTTAGTTAAAAGTCAATTAGATTACATAAGGAGTAGTAAACACCAATGACCATGTACAGAAAAGAGAACGGACATATCACACAGCCAGCCCTTATGGCCCGACAATATTATCGATGATTAAATAAATATGCTCCAATCCATAACACTGCTCTAATATTCCCATCCATCTAGGGTAGTTAATAAGTCATGATTCCGTATGCAGATAAAATATATAGCTACCTTGGGTACAGGAAGCCAGGAGCGTACCAACGACTGGGTGGTGTACATCCACCCCAACGCGCGTTTCGGCGAACCTTCGTCAGGACGTATGTGTCAGTGTCAATGTGATCCCTTTTAAATGTGCCCACGCCAATCACCACGTGTGTAAAAAACCGGATGTCCATAGTCTGATCGATAGGTTTGAGGACCTTTGATGACGCATACCGCGTCATGATAGGCGGGGCGGCCCGCGGCGTCGGCATCACGTGGCACCCGCGTCAGTCAGCTGACCGCGGCGCAGGTCCTCACGATGTAGCAACCTAGAAACGGAAGTTTTACAGACGATTGTTTTGACTTCATCTTGAAGGGTTGATACACCAGAAATCTGTTCAGACCTCTCAAATTTACTATAGTTCTGAAAGTGCCATCCAGTTTCTTTATCAAGAAAAGGGGGGAATATAATCCCTTTCCTTATGGCCCGACAATATTATCGATGATTAAATAAATATGCTCCAATCCATAACACTGCTCTAATATTCCCATCCATCTAGGGTAGTTTATAAGTCATGATTCCGTATGCAGATAAAATATATAGCTACCTTGGGTACAGGAAGCCAGGAGCGTACCAACGACTGGGTGGTGTACATCCACCCCAACGCGCGTTTCGGCGAACCTTCGTCAGGACGTATGTGTCAGTGTCAATGTGATCCCTTTTAAATGTGCCCACGCCAATCACCACGTGTGTAAAAAACCGGATGTCCATAGTCTGATCGATAGGTTTGAGGACCTTTGATGACGCATACCGCGTCATGATAGGCGGGGCGGCCCGCGGCGTCGGCATCACGTGGCACCCGCGTCACAGTCAGCTGACCGCGGCGCAGGTCCTCACGATGTAGCAACCTAGAAACGGAAGTTTTACAGACGATTGTTTTGACTTCATCTTGAAGGGTTGATACACCAGAAATCTGTTCAGACCTCTCAAATTTACTATAGTTCTGAAAGTGCCATCCAGTTTCTTTATCAAGAAAAGGGGGGAATATAATCCCTTTCCTTATTCTTCTATGGGTATCTCCAGGAGGACCAAAAACTCTGCCTCCAGGACTAACTATTGCTTGGAAGACCTTCGGAGAGGTGTCACCATGAAGGTTCACAGGGGTGGAAGGATAGTCTGGAATTCCAATTTTAGGTCTGCTTCCACTATCCCTAGAATCCAGGCATGGGATGAATTTTATTTGTACGCATGGAGGAAGAGGGAAAGCATTCCTCCTTCCGGAGGAATGACATCACTGGGAAGACTTCCTTCCACCTGAAGGCGGCCCCCCAAACATGAAACCTTTTATTTTTTAGACTTCTGACTTCCTATTTTCTCTGATCCCTAGGAGGTCTTTTCCGGCCATATCTTCTATTCCAAAAGGAACTCCTGTATTCTGGGATAGATGAACTGGGGAATCCTTTCTTTTTATCTCCAGCTTTGTCCAAGATGTCATCCAGAACTTGACCAAAAAGAAAGCCCCCATCACATGGGATTGAACACAGTTTGGTCTTTGACTGGACATCCCCAGGCCAACTTTTTACCCATAGCGCCCTACGAGTGGCAATAAAGAGGCCCGCTAACCTGGCTGCCAGCCTCACTGAGTCTGTTGAGGCATCTGTAATAAAAGCTGCTGCTCCCTGAATCAAGGGAGATTAGCCAGGATCTTTTCCCTTGGGACATTACCCTTCAGTTGACCTTCTAGTTGTTGCAACCAGATAATCATAGATCTGGCTGTACAGGTCATAGAGACCAGACCGCTGGCTTCAGGGCACCCACCGAGGACTCCCAGGTGTGTCTTAAGTAACCATATGCCTTTCTATCCAGATGGTCTTTCAGAATACCCACATCCTCAAAAGGCAAGGTAGATTTTCTGGATGACTTGGCCACTTCTACGTTTATCTTTGGGATCTTATTCCATGAGTCCGTTTCCTCCTCATCAAATTGGTATCTTCTCTTAGAAGATGATGGTAGTGAACCCTTTCTCTTCATTTTTTTTTCTCTTAATGAGAGCCTGAATCTTTTCATTAATTAGAAATATGCGCCTCTTTTTTTTTGCTCTAATCCACAAAACATGAACTCTTGTATGGATTTGGTGGTCTTAGCATCCGAGATGCCCATGGTAGCTCTCACAGCCTTAATCAACCTATCTGCGACTTTTATAGGAAAGCATGGCCTACCCCCTGTATCGCCATTAAAGAATGAAAAGGAACAAGAATCCGATCCACATTCACCTTCTGACTTTATAGATTCATCTAAATCAGGTGATATTTTTTTGGACCCTTTCCTTCCCTTTCTATTACTTTCTTTATGAATAAGGGTCTCAAGGGATTTCTTAACTTGTGCCCTGATCACAGATCTCAAATCCATGAAGTTAGTGGATTCTTCACATGCGGTTTTCCGTATAAAATCTGCACATGATTTGCAACTGTTTGACAGCTTTAATACATGTGAGGAATGTGTAAGAAACAGACATTCCTCACATGTATTAAAGCTGTCAAACAGTCGCAAATCATGCACACGGGAGCGATTCAACCATATCACCGAGCAGCTGTAAATACTCGGAGCTCGCCCGAGCATATTCGGCGAAAGGGTTAACAGAACATACTCGCTCATCACTAGCCACAAGTCAAGTAACTTATCCCTACAAAGGGTACACTCCTTATTCTTTTGTGCCACATTTCTTAAGCAGTTCCTAGTAATTAGAGACAAGAAAAAGGGACTTAATTACCATGGTGAAATTTCACAAAGATCAGTCAGCCTTCTAGAGTTTAATAAGGGTACCAGATTCAGACGCTGGATAAAATCACACCATTATTCGTGGTTGGTCGTACTGTCACTTCTGCAACTCATGAGACTGCCATTGCTGCGTGAACTCTGATCCTGTCACTGCCGTTCCTCCATATCACGTGGGGAAGGAGAGCCAGAGCAAACCCACTCTTTTGGCAGTCAGGCGTGATTTTAAAAGAGGGACCAGCCACAGCAACTCCCCCACCCCCTTGTGCATGCCTTCTCCAGACCCCCTGGAAGTGAAATCCAACACTTCAGGTCAGAAGTCTCCGGCATGCTGTTCATCAGGGCGCACCAATCCCAGGGCGTCCTGCACATGCGCAAGCCTGGGACATTGTTGGGGCCAGCAGGCATCCAAAAGGACTTTGGCGTTCGCATCTACAAGAGCCCTCACGTGACCAGCGGTGGCGCTTCCAGGACCCGACACCGGCATTATAGACAAGGAGCCTTTCTTCCAGGCAAGGCCTGGGTAAGTTTCTTCTTTAACTTTCCTCTCCTGATTCTTCAGCTTCAGGTTCCTTCATGGACAGGAAACCAAAATGATGCGGGGTAGAGGTGCAGCCCTCTTATTCAGTACGCTTCCTGTCCTGTCCTTATTGGGTGAATTCCCTCTCTCGTGTGGCGCTGGTCATGGGGGAAAGGAAAATTTTAGAAATTGTTCTGGTATTCAGTGAGATATTAATGACAATCTTACTTATCAAAGGAAGTGTACTCATTATTCTGAGCAATTTTATTAAAAATTTACAAAGTGTACATGATTACAGTTTCTTTCCTGTATGACTTCCCTCATGTCTAACAAGATACGATTTATTTACAAAAGATTTCCCACATAGTGAACATGAATACGGCTTCTCCCCAGTGTGACTTCTCTCATGTTTCACAAGACTTAATTTATTTGTGAAGGTCTTCCCACATTCCAAACATGAAAATGGCTTTTCTCCTGTGTGAATTCTCTCATGTCTAACATATTTTGATTTATCTGTAAAGCATTTCCCACATTCTGAACATGAATACGGCTTCTCTCCTGTGTGAGTTTTCTGATGTCTAATAAGAGTCCCTTTATCTGTAAAGCATTTCCCACATACTGAACATGAATATGGCTTCTCCCCTGTGTGAGTTCTTTGATGTTTAACAAAATTTGATTTATCTCTAGAACATTTCCCACATTCTGAACATGAATATGGCTTTTCTCCTGTATGAATTCTCTGATGTGTAATAAGATTCCTTTTCTTTGAAAAGCATTTCCTACATTCTGAACATGAATATGGATTCTCTCCTGTATGAATTATCTGATGTGTAATAAGATTCCCTTTATTTGTAAAGCATTTCTCACATTCTGAACATGAATATGGCTTCTCTCCTGTATGAATTCTCTGATGTGTAATAAGACTCGCTTTACTTGTAAAGCATTTCTCACATTCTGAACATGAATATGACGTCTCTACTGTGTGAATTTTCTGATGTGTAATAAGACTCCCTTTATCTGTGTATGACTTTCCACATTCCAAACATGAAAATGGTTTTTCTTCTGTGTGAATTCTCTGATGTATAACAAATCTTGATTTAGTTGGAAAGCATTTCCCACATTCTGAACATGAAAATGTTTTTTCTCCTGTGTGAATTCTCTGATGTATAACAAATCTTGATTTAGTCGGAAAGCATTTCCCACATTCTGAACATGAATATGGCTTCTCCCCTGTGTGAATTCTCTGATGTGTAATAAGATTCCCTTTATCTGTGAAGCATTTCCCACATTCTGAACATGAAAATGGCTTTTCTCCTGTGTGAATTCTCTGATGTGTAACAAATTTTGTTTTATTTGTAAAGCATTTCCCACATTCTGAACAGCAGTATGGCTTTTCTCCTTTGTGCTTTCTTTGTGTCTGAGCTGAGCTTTTAGTAAGTTGCTTGTCACACTGAAATCTTGTATCCACTGTGTCACCTGGAATTGTGGTAACAATGTGAGATTGCTCAGGAGAGGGTTCCTCATGATTAGGAGGATTATAAGAAAGTGAAGTGCTGTGAAGTCCAGAAGGTGCAGGAAGGGTGATGAGGTTTTCTCCATTAGAGTGCTTCCTGATATCATCTTTTTCACAATTTAGTGATAAACCGTTATTCTCACAAGGATTTCCTATAAGGAGGAAAGATAGAAAAAAAATCACATCTAATCTACCACACAAAAGAGATTTCTACATTTATTTCATGGAGCTCACAATGAAGACCCTCGTCAGTGAAAGTACCAGTAATAAGAAAGACAACTACATGCCATAACAGTAACACAATGATGGGTAAAGTGAATGACACTTATAAACTGGTGACATTGGCACAAGTCAGGGGTGGCAGAGATTAGACAGGAAATAAACCATTCTTAAAGGGAAACTGTCATCAGGATTTACGCCTTAATGTGCTACCAGTGCCATTTCACTATCTCAAGCTTCCTATCATGCCCTTAGTGTAGAAAAGTGTCCACACAATTAAAAATGGAGTTTTAATCTTACATTACCGTATGCAAATGAGATTGACTAATCACAAAGGTGGGCCTCATAAAGGTGGCCACCGTAATCATGTCCACAGTATGCCTAAGGACATGATAGGAACCCTTAGAAGAACGAAATAGCACTGAAGGCATATTACAGGGTTAAATCCTAATTACAGGACCCAGGGGAGTCCTTCTCCCAATGTCTGAGAAGAAAAATCTACAGTGGTAGAAAGTGGAACGATCCCAGTATGTGAGCAACCTGTAGTGCAAATGGGCCTCTGTGTACCCTCTGGAGCCTCCTTATTCCATGAACCACCCTACACCATGGATCCTCCTTATCCCCTGGAGCCTCCCTACACCACGGAGCCTCCTTATCCCCTGGAGCCTCCCTACACCACGGAGCCTCCTTATCCCCTGGAGCCTCCCTACACCACGGAGCCTCCTTATCCCCTGAAGCCTCCCTACACCACGGATCCTCCTTATCCCCTGGAGCCTCCCTACACCACGGAGCCTCCTTATCCCCTGGAGCCTCCCTACACCACGGAGCCTCCTTATCCCCTGGAGCCTCCCTACACCACGGAGCCTCCTTATCCCCTGGAGCCTCCCTACACCACGGATCCTCCTTATCCCATGGAGGCTCCCTACACCATGGATCCTCCCCACACCACGGAGCCTCCTTATCCCCTGGAGCCTCCCTACACCACGGAGCCTCCTTATCCCCTGGAGCCTCCCTACACCACGGATCCTCCTTATCCCCTGGAGGCTCCCTACACCACGGATCCTCCCCACACCACGGATCCTCCTTATCCCCTGGAGCCTCCCTACACCACGGAGCCTCCTTATCCCCTGAAGCCTCCCTACACCACGGATCCTCCTTATCCCCTGGAGGCTCCCTACACCACGGATCCTCCCCACACCACGGATCCTCCTTATCCCCTGGAGCCTCCCTACACCACGGAGCCTCCTTATCCCCTGGAGCCTCCCTACACCACGGAGCCTCCTTATCCCCTGGAGCCTCCCTACACCACGGATCCTCCTTATCCCATGGAGGCTCCCTACACCATGGATCCTCCCCACACCACGGAGCCTCCTTATCCCCTGGAGCCTCCCTACACCACGGAGCCTCCTTATCCCCTGGAGCCTCCCTACACCACGGATCCTCCTTATCCCCTGGAGGCTCCCTACACCACGGATCCTCCCCACACCACGGATCCTCCTTATCCCCTGGAGCCTCCCTACACCACGGAGCCTCCTTATCCCCTGAAGCCTCCCTACACCACGGATCCTCCTTATCCCCTGGAGGCTCCCTACACCACGGATCCTCCCCACACCACGGATCCTCCTTATCCCCTGGAGCCTCCCTACACCACGGAGCCTCCTTATCCCCTGAAGCCTCCCTACACCACGGATCCTCCTTATCCCCTGGAGCCTCCCTACACCACGGATCCTCCTTATCCCCTGGATCCTCCCCACACCACGGATCCTCCTTATCCCCTGGAGCCTCCCTACACCACGGATCCTCATCATCCCCTGGAGCCTCCCTACACCACGGATCCTCCTTATCCCCTGGAGCCTCCCTACACCACGGATCCTCCCTACACCACGGAGCCTCTTATCCCCTGGAGCCTCCCTACATTACTTGGTCTATATGCAGCTGAACCTACTGCACATGTGATACATCCGCCCCTGCCCAAAACACTAAATATATGTCCTTAAAAATTATGTTTAAAGGGAAACTGTCCGTTCCCTGTGCCCCCAGAACCCGCAGCAGTTGTGTCTGCAGATATCAACTCTCCGACTAACATCTCTATTACATTAAACACACAAACAGATCTGTAGAAAAAGTATTGTGTTTCTAGTTTGTTTATGATATGTAAATGAGGCCTTTGACTTGTCGATGAGGCGTTCGTGACCCCAGACTAGTCGCCCCTACTTAGCATGTCATCACGGCTTTGGGGGCTTGAGAACATGACAAACCTACCGCATGCGCGCGGCTTCTCCTCCTCACTGCATTGAGCCTCTGACGCCGGGTCTACGCGTCCCATTACTGAGATAGGAGAGGACAGTCACTACTGGTCAGAGTCCATGTAGATGGGAGGAGCTCGGCCTCTAGCCCCGCCCTCCTCTCCCCTCCCCCTACACAGAATCTTATCAGTAGCGGCCGTCACCTCCGATCTCAGTGATGGAACAATGTTTCCTAACTGAATAGAGATTTTACCCCGGAACCGAGAATCCTGAGACGGAATAAGAAATACGCAGATTTCTGTGGAGACTCCGGGGACAAAGTTTCCTATTTCCATCTCGTCTATTCTTACAATTCATGAAGTTTATTTCTCTTATTCTTGTGTAATAAAGACTGATCAGGACGTTGTGTATATTATATGGGAACAATGAGGAATACTGTCACCATGTAACAATACATCGCTTATGGTTTATGGCCGCCAGGATTTAGTAACACAAAAATGTCTGAAAAGTAACAAAGTATTTATTGTAGAAAAGTCCTAAAAGAAAATGAAATAAATATATTTGTTATTGTCTTGGATCAGTTGTATTACCGCAGTTACAGCGACCCTCCACCCCGGGACTGAACACTACACATTTCCCTGTACAGTCCCCTATGGGGTCCTCTGCCCTCCGCTGCCCCCTCAGATCGGTGGTCCCTTCCCCCGGCTTCCAGGATGGCCAGTGCAGTGGCATGGGGAGTGCAGTAATACGTCTACCCCACCCTCCCCTGCCTTTCCTGTGCTGTGACCTATGGGACAGTGCCACATCCTATTAATCTCCCAGCAGTCTGCGGGGCGTCACCAGTTACAGATGTATTCTGCACCTGGGTTCATTGCTCCTGTTTGTCTTTGGTAACCTTGTCTGGCTTCCATAATACCCCGGGATGACTTAGGCCTCCACTCTTATTAGGCTTCCTGATTCTGACCTCGTCCCCGCTTCTTGATTGTCTAGCACCTGCCATCTTTGGGTCCGATCTGACATGTCGACCTTCTTCTGCCAGCTCGCTCTACCAGCCAGCACTACTATGAGGAGCAGCCCCGGTGTCTGTGCTGTAAGTCCAGATCACTGTACAGTGGTGAAAAGATGGAAGCCGGGAAACCTCTGGGACCGGCTGTATGGAGACTGTGTGTAAGCGCCTTATTATTAGGAACGGCCAGGTTTCCTCCATCGGTTCACCGTTACAGGAGGCAAATGGAGGACACAAGGAAGGGAGTCTATATATGATAACCGTATAGTCACTTCTCAGTCTCAGGGTGGACGGTCGTTTTATCACTCAACTTGTGCAGCTCATGAAGAGAATATAATTTAATAATAACAGCAGAATAAAGTTGATGAAGTTATGTAATAAGATGACAAATAAAACTCATCCCCCACAAAAAAGCTCCTCATACAGCGAGGTCAGTAATGAGAAATAAACAGATCAAGAATGGAAAAAACAATCCAACAGAGGCCGGACAGACATCTGTCTGAGATGGTGACTCCTGCATTGAGCCGGGGGTTGGACACGAGGACCCTGGAGGTGGTCCCCTCCAACGAGAACATTCTAGGATTCTAAGTTGTTTGGTCATTTTAACTGTAAAGCATTTCCCACGTTGTGAACATGAGTACGGCTTCTCTCCTGTGTGACGTCTTTCATCTACAACTAGAGCTGATTCTTGTGGAAACATTTCCCCCATTATCGGCCTTACAGACACATTTTTTAGTTGATTTTTTTTATTTTTCCTCCTCACATTTCTGGAGTCATAATGTTATTGGTCACTAAGCTGTGCAGTTCTTCTGCTATTCACCCTATAAATGTAAGGAAATACCGACAACTGGGCGTTACCATTGTTCCTCTACATTGTCCAATCAGTGCTGAGTGTCAGAAGTGTGGGGACACATGTATGGAGAACGGTAACACCCGGTTATCATGTCAGAGACAGTGAGTGAAGATTCTTCTAAAGGGACATTCACAAAATCACAATGTGCTCTTATAATAAAGTACACCCTGGTTATTGTGAATATAACCCCTGTATAACATCTGGCCTGTTCTGCACACATCGCCCCCTGAGTATGCCCCCCGGGGTCTATATACCCAGCAGAGGCCACTGGAGCCAATATACAGAGAGGAGACACGTTATATGCCGGGGGGCAACAGGGCTGTATGTTATACACTGGGGGGGCAACGGGGCTGGATGTTATACACTGGGGGGGCAACGGGGCTGGATGTTATATACTGGGAGGCAACGGGGCTGGATGTTATACACTGGGGGGCAACAGGGCTGGATGTTATACACTGGGGGGCAACAGGGCTGGATGTTATATGCCAGGGGCAATGGGGCTGGACGTTATACACTGGGGGACAAGGGGGCTGGATGTTATACACTGGGGGGCAACGGGGCTGGATGTTATATGCCAGGGGCAACGGGGCTGGATGTTATACACTGGGGGGCAAGAGGGCAAGATGTTATACACTGGGGGGCAACAGGGCAGGATGTTATACATCGGGGGGCAATATGGCCTGATGGAGAAGCCAGAATGCAGTGATTAATGCGTGTGACCCAATACTTTCCTCCATATAGTGAATCTCCCCATATTACAAGATTCACCATAAATAACACGCTGACAGGGGATATAATCCGCGCATGGTAAAGGGCGCCCCCTCTGGCAGTATCTTGTCTTCATGTTTATACGTTGATTGGACCAGGTCTCAAAAACCGACATGATGTCAGATAACGACACCTCTAGATGCGGTCATCGCAGCTGTTTGTAGATACGAGCTCCTAATCCTTTTTATGATGAAGCAATTCTCCACCCGGCACAGAGGACTAAACATCTGTCATGTACTGTCACCTACCTGGTGTCCTCCGCTTGCCTCCGTCTGAGACCGGTGTTCTGGTCCTCCTACATCCAAGATGGCCTCCATAGTGGCAGAGGGACGACAGCCGTATGTCTGACCCTCACCTCCATAGCATGGCACTTACTGACTTACCATAGGGGTCTTCATGCCACCGGGCGGCCGGCCTGGATGAGGAGGGACCAGAACGCCGGCCTCAGTGTAGGAGGCAGTGGGAGGCAAACAGAGGCGACAGGTAGGATGACTCTACATGTGACATGTGTCGTCACTCGTCAGCACCAGGCAGAGGCTGCTACATCCCCGAGATCCATAGGACGGGGAGATTCATAACCTGGAGCACAAGCTCAGTCATTTATATGGCAGCAGGGACTTGTGTAAGGAAAATATGGACGTAAAGGATGGAAGGAATATTATAGAAGGTGAAGGAAAACTAAAGGCGGCCCCGTTATTCATCAGTGCACAGCCGGACTCTACAGGAGCAGCCGCACCAACACCGGACGCTTCTGCTGTGATGTGGACAGCGGATAAAGCTTCACTGCACCGGAGACTCCACACGATATCACACACCGGTCATCATCATCATCATCATCACACACCGGACATCATCACCATCACACGCTCATCGTCACACGCCGGTCGTCGTCGTCGTCGTCATCATCATCATCATCATCATCACCACACACCGGTCATTATTACACACCTGTGGAAACATCTACCGGAATCTCCTCCTTCCCGTCACTCACACACGGCTGATCCCTCCTCGTCATCGCTTCTTCTTCTGTCTCGTCCTTCACTTTATTCTTAGTCGGATCTTCCTCCTGATATATCAGATGTAACAATCAGCACAATACAAGAAGCCACCAAAATCTGTGACATCTATGACCTCGATCAGAAATGTCCCCCATATACAGATCCGGTACAGGGCTCAGCACCGTCTACTCTCCGGGATGTTGTGATTCTCCTCTGGACAGTCCTGGGGATACAGAGGACGGGGACATCTCTCTGGTGGATTTCTCCTCCTGGATCCATCTGTAGGAAACACACAGTGACGGAATAGATTGTGTCAGGTGATGAGATGATGGGAGTAGTAGTAGGTGACCACAGAACAGACAAGACAGTCTCCCCTCCTCACCCTGCTGATCGGCCCATATTGCGGTCGCCTCTTGTGCTCCATGTATAACCGCAACCTTAATATCAATCAGATCTTCACCCTAAAAAGAACAATGTAAGATGAGCTCAGGTCCCATCACTTCATGGTCAGATGTTGTGGGGACTTCAGTGTCATCTACCTGATGATCCTCCGGGATGTTGTGATTCTCCTCTGGACAGTCCTGGGGATACAGAGGACGGGGACATCTCTCTGGTGGATTTCTCCTCCTGGATCCATCTGTGAAGACACAGAGACTGAATACATGACCTGCCGTGTATCTGTCTATATATCAGACACGTCTCTCAGAACCGGTAATTCTATGTTTATGTATCAGGGAATAAATTACATTGTTGTGGTCCTCACCCCCGGTACAGAGGTCCCAGCACATTGTGGCCTCAAGTATGAAGTGATAATCAGCGAGGCCAAAGCCCAATGCTCTCTGCTCTGCACTCGAAAGATGAGGACCCTGAGGAGAGGGGCAGAGAAGACCCTCGTCAGTCAGATGAAGGAGCCGTACTAAGAAAGACAAGTTCTCCAAGTTTTGTCTTGTGGTAGCCCTTCCAAGAATAACTAATTTGGATTGAGATAACAAATTATCTCTAAATCTGTCGGCCATTTTTGGTTCAAATTAGATACATAAAGTCAATACGATGCATCGGAGAAAAAAAAAATAACACAGTCAGTGTCTGAGTACAAGTCTACCTGATGTCTTGTAAAATAATCTTGGCACTCAGAAAACTTGTAATGGTGAAAATTTATTGCAGTCCATAATATACATATAAACGTTTCGGTCACAAGGACCTTCTTCAGTAGACTGCAGAAATGCAAAATAGTGTAAGTACAATCATAACATAAACAAATAACACTACAATTGAGAACAAATTCTAATGCTAGGATAAATGGGATAACAGGAGTACGGGAGGGGGGAAGAGACACATGGGAATCTATGGTGCAGACGAACGCGACTCTGTCTATATGGGTTGGGAGAATCACCTACCGGTATATAGACTGTGAAAGGATACGCGGTTAGGATGGAACCTGGATAGGGGTCCGATATGGACTGCCTAGGGGCGGAATAGAGGGTGAGAGAAGGCAAGAGGACGGATAGGATACAAAGTGCTCCGAAGGTTGGCAACTCATACCTGGTACTGTGTGTCAGGGGGTAAGGCGTCACTACGCGGTATCCACCGCTCGTTGCTGTGACCCCCTGTGTGTGGGAGGGTCCCTAAATAGGGGGAGTAATGATGGGTTTAGCCAATCATCGCTGTAGCGCTGGGTGACAGACCGCACAGGACCGGAAGTGGTATGCCGGCGTCACCGGAAGTGACGTTTAGCAGATCCCGTGTGCACTCCACAGGTGCCTAGGCTTGCATTCCATGGTAAAAGAAGTTGTCGCGCAGACCTATGGACCGAGAGCAGCGCTCGTGGGAGGTACTAAAGGTGAGAAGAGGTGTAGGAGGAGGACCTTGGGAACGGACCAGAGAAGAGGGAATTCTGCAACAGAAGAAATACAAGTCAGATGGAAACAGATCATTATGTAAAACAAACCTTATGAGACAATGCAAATATGTACATAAATCATAACCAACCACTTTCAAATGTATATTGGATTTCATTACAGACGTTGTGAGTCCTCAGTGGGTATGCTACATAGGGTCCAATAATAGAGACAGTGAATTCCAACATAAAGGATAGCAGGTTATATATTGGATCCCATTATAGACATTATGAGTCTTCAATAGGTGTGTCATACAGGGTCCTATAGTAGGGATAGTGATTTCTTATATAAAGGATAGCAGGTCATAGTCCCTATTGAGTCCCTTCGGCGTGAGGGAATCCAATTCATGGATCCAGAACGCCTCCCTATGTTTAAGAAGGCGCACCCGATCGCCGCCTCGGCGCGGTGGTAGGACTTGTTCAAGGACCTGGAATTTTAATTGGGAGATATTGTGGCCCTTGCTGACAAAATGGTGAGGGATGGGTAGGAGTAAATTTTTGCATCTTATTGTGGACTTGTGTTTAGATATCCTATCCCTGATGGGCTGCGTGGTCTCACCTATGTATATAAGACCGCAGGGGCATTTTATGAGATAAATTACAAATGTGCTTTCACAGGTAAAGTAGCCTTTGACATTATATTTCCTGCCCGTGTAAGGATGGTGTACTACGTTGCCCTTCTGTACGTTATTACATTGTCTACACCGGAGACATGGAAAAGTACCCCATTTGGGGATTTGAAGGAAACGTTGACCGGGTCCTGGTTTGGTAGTGCCAATATCGGCTCTGACAAGCGCGTCCCTGAGATTGGGAGCTCGTTTAAAACACGGCATGAAGGGTTTCTGAAATTCGCTAATGGCTGGATAACCGGTACGTAAAATGTTCCAGTGCTTTCTGATAGTTTTGTGTAACGTGTAGGCAAAGGGATGGAACGTGTGGACAAACGTAATGCGGTCAGTGTTCTCTGTCCGTGTGCGGGTGGGAGCGTTAAGTAAGGGCTGTAGAGTGGTGGACGGGTATCCCCTCTCAAGGAACTTAGAGCTCATTTCCTGCAGTCGCTGCTGGCGTGTAGAGGGGTCTGAGACAATTCGTTCAACTCTCTTAAATTGCGATTTGGGTATTGATTTCTTTATATATGGAGGATGATTACTAGTATAATGTAGCAAGCCATTCCGGTCTGTAGGTTTTGAGTATAAATCCGTGGTGAGGTAACCCTCGTCATCTTTAATGACCAGTGTGTCCAAAAAACTAATTTTGTGATGGTCATGGGTGATAGTGAAGCCCAAATCTGGCGATGAAGAATTAAGATGGATAAAGAAGGTTTCAAGGGTTTCCACGGGACTGTTCCAGATACAGAATATGTCGTCAATGAACCTCTTCCAAATCACTGAGGACTCACAACGTCTGTAATGAAATCCAATATACATTTGAAAGTGGTTGGTTATGATTTATGTACATATTTGCATTGTCTCATAAGGTTTGTTTTACATAATGATCTGTTTCCATCTGACTTGTATTTCTTCTGTTGCAGAATTCCCTCTTCTCTGGTCCGTTCCCAAGGTCCTCCTCCTACACCTCTTCTCACCTTTAGTACCTCCCACGAGCGCTGCTCTCGGTCCATAGGTCTGCGCGACAACTTCTTTTACCATGGAATGCAAGCCTAGGCACCTGTGGAGTGCACACGGGATCTGCTAAACGTCACTTCCGGTGACGCCGGCATACCACTTCCGGTCCTGTGCGGTCTGTCACCCAGCGCTACAGCGATGATTGGCTAAACCCATCATTACTCCCCCTATTTAGGGACCCTCCCACACACAGGGGGTCACAGCAACGAGCGGTGGATACCGCGTAGTGACGCCTTACCCCCTGACACACAGTACCAGGTATGAGTTGCCAACCTTCGGAGCACTTTGTATCCTATCCGTCCTCTTGCCTTCTCTCACCCTCTATTCCGCCCCTAGGCAGTCCATATCGGACCCCTATCCAGGTTCCATCCTAACCGCGTATCCTTTCACAGTCTATATACCGGTAGGTGATTCTCCCAACCCATATAGACAGAGTCGCGTTCGTCTGCACCATAGATTCCCATGTGTCTCTTCCCCCCTCCCGTACTCCTGTTATCCCATTTATCCTAGCATTAGAATTTGTTCTCAATTGTAGTGTTATTTGTTTATGTTATGATTGTACTTACACTATTTTGCATTTCTGCAGTCTACTGAAGAAGGTCCTTGTGACCGAAACGTTTATATGTATATTATGGACTGCAATAAATTTTCACCATTACAAGTTTTCTGAGTGCCAAGATTATTTTACAAGACAAAGGGTTCGGCCCCTACTTGAGCACCCTATTTAGGGAGTGCAGCGATTTGATTATTACAATTCTACTTGAGTCTCAGAAACCCAGTCACGTATATTTATTACAGCAGAGATATGAGAAGGGGAATGTCTTTACAGGCTTTACATTACTTAACGCTGCAGATACTTTAATTGGGGAAAGAAAGTATTTTAATTGGAAATGACAAAATCGTAAAAATTATGGAAACATCTACTAAAACTCTCTCTGTCCAATTAACTGTACTTAAATAAAACAGAGGAACGTGTAAGAGAAATACAGCGCTACACCCTGTGTTATCGCTTTTATGAATAACACTTATAAAGCTAATATTAAGTTATTTAGATATATAGGTCGATTCAATTGTCTAAAATAATAATCAAAGCAAAGTATAAATATTTACCACAACAGACTCCACCAGGGATGGAGTCACAGAGGAGCTGGAGGAAGCGCCACATTTCTATCCATCGGTTCCTTTCCTAATTCCCCGTTATGGAGATTGGGGGAAGGACGGTGACCATTTACCAGTGATTGTTTTTTAAGATCTCACGATGTCACCATGAGGACACGGCCTCCCACCATGAGGACACGGCCTCCCAACATGAGGACACGGCCTCCCTCCTGGACAGGATCCTCTGGGATCACTCTAAGAGGAAAGAACCTGCCGTCCTCCTATTATTGCGTTTTTATTCTTCTTTAACCCCTTCCCTATCTTTGACTTATAGGTACGTCCTGGCGATCGAGCTAGCACAAAGATCAGAGAAATAAAAGTTAAAGTTAAATAGAGGAACTAAGTAAAAAAAAAAAAAGTTTTTTTAAAAAAATTGTTAAGTTAAAAAAAAATAAAAAAAAATATTATATTAATAAATAAATACACTGCTCAAAAAAATAAAGGGAACAGTGAAATCCCCCCTCCTAGATCTGAATGAATGAAATCTTCTCATTGAATACTTTGTTCTGTAGAAAGCTGAATGTGCTGACAACAAAATCACACAAAAATCATCAATGGAAATCACATTTATTAACCAATGGAGGCCTGGATGTGGAGTCACCCCCAAAATTAAAGTGGAAAAACACACTACAGGCTGATCCAACTTTGATGTAATGTCCTTAAAACAAGTCACAATGAGGCTGAGTATTGTGTGTGGCCTCCACGTGCCTGTATGACCTCCCTACAACGCCTGGGCATGCTCCTGATGAGGCTGAGCATTGTGTGTGGCCTCCACGTGCCTGTATGACCTCCCTACAACGCCTGGGCATGCTCCTGATGAGACTGAGCATTGTGTGTGGCCTCCACGTGCCTGTATGACCTCCCTACAACGCCTGGGCATGCTCCTGATGAGGTTGAGTATTGTGTGTGGCCTCCACGTGCCTGTATAACCTCCCTACAACGCCTGGGCATGCTCCTGATGAGGCTGAGTATTGTGTGTGGCCTCCACGTGCCTGTATGACCTCCCTACAACGCCTGGGCATGCTCCTGATGAGACTGAGTATTGTGTGTGGCCTCCACGTGCCTGTATGACCTCCCTACAACGCCTGGGCATGCTCCTGATGAGACTGAGTATTGTGTGTGTGGCCTCCACGTGCCTGTATGACCTCCCTACAACGCCTGGGCATGCTCCTGATGAGGCTGAGTATTGTGTGTGGCCTCCACGTGCCTGTATGACCTCCCTACAACGCCTGGGCATGCTCCTGATGAGGCTGAGTATTGTGTGTGGCCTCCACACGCCTGTATGACCTCCCTACAACGCCTGGGCATGCTCCTGATGAGGTGGAGTATTGTGTGTGGCCTCCACGTGCCTCTATGACCTCCCTACAACGCCTGGGCATGCTCCTGATGAGGCTGAGTATTGTGTGTGGCCTCCACGTGCCTGTATGACCTCCCTACAACACCTGGGCATGCTCCTGATGAGGCTGAGTATTGTGTGTGGCCTCCACGTGCCTGTATGACCTCCCTACAACGCCTGGGCATGCTCCTGATGAGGTGGAGTATTGTGTGTGGCCTCCACGTGCCTCTATGACCTCCCTACAACGCCTGGGCATGCTCCTGATGAGGCTGAGTATTGTGTGTGGCCTCCACGTGCCTGTATGACCTCCCTACAATGCCTGGGCATGCTCCTGATGAGGCTGAGTATTGTGTGTGGCCTCCACGTGCCTGTATGACCTCCCTACAACGCCTGGGCATGCTCCTGATGAGGATGAGTATTGTGTGTGGCCTCCACGTGCCTGTATGACCTCCCTACAACGCCTGGGCATGCTCCTGATGAGGCTGAGTATTGTGTGTGGCCTCCACGTGCCTGTATGACCTCCCTACAATGCCTGGGCATGCTCCTGATGAGGCTGAGTATTGTGTGTGGCCTCCACGTGCCTGTATGACCTCCCTACAACGCCTGGGCATGCTCCTGATGAGGCTGAGTATTGTGTGTGGCCTCCACGTGCCTGTATGACCTCCCTACAACGCCTGGGCATGCTCCTGATGAGGCTGAGTATTGTGTGTGGCCTCCACGTGCCTGTATGACCTCCCTACAATGCCTGGGCATGCTCCTGATGAGGCCGAGCATTGTGTGTGGCCTCCACGTGCCTGTATGACCTCCCTACAACGCCTGGGCATGCTCCTGATGAGGCTGAGTATTGTGTGTGGCCTCCACGTGCCTGTATGACCTCCCTACAACGCCTGGGCATGCTCCTGATGAGGCTGAGCATTGTGTGTGGCCTCCACGTGCCTGTATAACCTCCCTACAACGCCTGGGCATGCTCCTGATGAGGCTGAGTATTGTGTGTGGCCTCCACGTGTCTGTATGACCTCCCTACAACGCCTGGACATGCTCCTGATGAGGCTCAGTATTGTGTGTGGCCTCCACGTGTCTGTATGACCTCCCTACAACGCCTGGACATGCTCCTGATGAGGCTGAGTATTGTGTGTGGCCTCCACGTGCCTGTATGACCTCCCTACAACGCCTGGGCATGCTCCTGATGAGACTGAGCATTGTGTGTGGCCTCCACGTGCCTGTATGACCTCCCTACAACGCCTGGGCATGCTCCTGATGAGGTTGAGTATTGTGTGTGGCCTCCACGTGCCTGTATAACCTCCCTACAACGCCTGGGCATGCTCCTGATGAGGCTGAGTATTGTGTGTGGCCTCCACGTGCCTGTATGACCTCCCTACAACGCCTGGGCATGCTCCTGATGAGACTGAGTATTGTGTGTGGCCTCCACGTGCCTGTATGACCTCCCTGCAACGCCTGGGCATGCTCCTGATGAGACTGAGTATTGTGTGTGTGGCCTCCACGTGCCTGTATGACCTCCCTACAACGCCTGGGCATGCTCCTGATGAGGCTGAGTATTGTGTGTGGCCTCCACGTGCCTGTATGACCTCCCTACAACGCCTGGGCATGCTCCTGATGAGGCTGAGTATTGTGTGTGGCCTCCACACGCCTGTATGACCTCCCTACAACGCCTGGGCATGCTCCTGATGAGGTGGAGTATTGTGTGTGGCCTCCACGTGCCTCTATGACCTCCCTACAACGCCTGGGCATACTCCTGATGAGGCTGAGTATTGTGTGTGGCCTCCACGTGCCTGTATGACCTCCCTACAACACCTGGGCATGCTCCTGATGAGGCTGAGTATTGTGTGTGGCCTCCACGTGCCTGTATGACCTCCCTACAACGCCTGGGCATGCTCCTGATGAGGTGGAGTATTGTGTGTGGCCTCCACGTGCCTCTATGACCTCCCTACAATGCCTGGGCATGCTCCTGATGAGGCTGAGTATTGTGTGTGGCCTCCACGTGCCTGTATGACCTCCCTACAATGCCTGGGCATGCTCCTGATGAGGCTGAGTATTGTGTGTGGCCTCCACGTGCCTGTATGACCTCCCTACAACGCCTGGGCATGCTCCTGATGAGGATGAGTATTGTGTGTGGCCTCCACGTGCCTGTATGACCTCCCTACAACGCCTGGGCATGCTCCTGATGAGGCTGAGTATTGTGTGTGGCCTCCACGTGCCTGTATGACCTCCCTACAATGCCTGGGCATGCTCCTGATGAGGCTGAGTATTGTGTGTGGCCTCCACGTGCCTGTATGACCTCCCTACAACGCCTGGGCATGCTCCTGATGAGGCTGAGTATTGTGTGTGGCCTCCACGTGCCTGTATGACCTCCCTACAACGCCTGGGCATGCTCCTGATGAGGCTGAGTATTGTGTGTGGCCTCCACGTGCCTGTATGACCTCCCTACAATGCCTGGGCATGCTCCTGATGAGGCCGAGCATTGTGTGTGGCCTCCACGTGCCTGTATGACCTCCCTACAACGCCTGGGCATGCTCCTGATGAGGCTGAGTATTGTGTGTGGCCTCCACGTGCCTGTATGACCTCCCTACAACGCCTGGGCATGCTCCTGATGAGGCTGAGCATTGTGTGTGGCCTCCACGTGCCTGTATAACCTCCCTACAACGCCTGGGCATGCTCCTGATGAGGCTGAGTATTGTGTGTGGCCTCCACGTGCCTGTATGGCCTCCCTACAACGCCTGAGCATGCTCCTGATGAGGCTGAGTATTGTGTGTGGCCTCCACGTGCCTGTATGACCTCCCTACAACGCCTGGGCATGCTCCTGATGAGGCTGAGTATTGTGTGTGGCCTCCACGTGCCGGTATGACCTCCCTACAACGCCTGGGCATGCTCCTCATGAGGCTCAGTATTGTGTGTGGCCTCCACGTGCCGGTATGACCTCCCTACAACGCCTGGGCATGCTCCTGATGAGGCTGAGTATTGTGTGTGGCCTCCACGTGCCTGTATGACCTCCCTACAATGCCTGGGCATGCTCCTGATGAGGTTGAGTATTGTGTGAGGCCTTCACGTGCCTGTATGACCTCCCTACAACGCCTGGGCATGCTCCTGATGAGGCTGAGCATTGTGTGTGGCCTCCACGTGCCTGTATGACCTCCCTACAACGCCTGGGCATGCTCCTGATGAGACTGAGCATTGTGTGTGGCCTCCACGTGCCTGTATGACCTCCCTACAACGTCTGGGCATGCTCCTGATGAGGCTGAGTATTGTGTGTGGCCTCCACGTGCCTGTATGACCTCCCTACAATGCCTGGGCATGCTCCTGATGAGGCTGAGCATTGTGTGTGGCCTCCACGTGCCAGTATGAGCTCCCTACAACGCCTGGGCATGCTCCTGATGAGACTGAGTATTGTGTGTGGCCTCCACGTGTCTGTATGACCTCCCTACAACGCCTGGGCATGCTCCTGATGAGGCTGAGTATTGTGTGTGGCCTCCACGTGCCTGTATGACCTCCCTACAATGCCTGGGCATGCTCCTGATGAGGCTGAGTATTGTGTGTGGCCTCCACGTGCCTGTATGACCTCCCTACAACGCCTGGGCATGCTCCTGATGAGGCTGAGTATTGTGTGTGGCCTCCACGTGCCTGTATGACCTCCCTACAACGCCTGGGCATGCTCCTGCTGAGGCTGAGTATTGTGTGTGGCCTCCACGTGCCTGTATGACCTCCCTACAACGCCTGGGCATGCTCCTGATGAGGCTGAGTATTGTGTGTGGCCTCCACGTGCCTGTATGACCTCCCTACAACGCCTGGGCATGCTCCTGATGAGGCTGAGTATTGTGTGTGGCCTCCACGTGCCTGTATGACCTCCCTACAACGCCTGGGCATTCTCCTGATGAGGCTGAGTATTGTGTGTGGCCTCCACGTGCCTGTATGACCTCCCTACAACACCTGGGCATGCTCCTGATGAGATTGCGGATGGTCTCCTGTGGGATCTCCTCCCAGACCTGGACTAAAGCATCTGCCAACTCCTGGACAGTCTAGGGTGCAACGTGACATTGGTGGATGGAGTGAGACATGATGTCCCAGATGTGCTCAATCGGATTCAGGTCTGGGGAACGGGCGGCCAGTCCATAGCTTCAATGCCTTCATCTTGCAGGAACTGCTGACACACTCCAGCCACATGAGGTCTGGCATTGTCCTGCATTAGGAGGAACCCAGAGCCAACCGCACCAGCATATGGTCTCACAAGGGGTCTGAGGATCTCATCTCGGGAACCTAATGGCAGTCAGGCTACCTCTGGCGAGCACATGGAGGGCTGTGCGGCCAGCCAAAGAAATGCCACCCCACACCATTACTGACCCACTGCCAAACCGGTCATGCTGAAGGATGTTGCAGGCAGCAGATCGCTCTCCACGGCGTCTCCAGACTCTGTCACGTCTGTCACATGTGCTCCGTGTGAACCTGCTTTCATCTGTGAAGAGCACAGGGCGCCAGTGGCCACTTAGAAAATCCTGGTGTTCTGTGGCAAATGCCAAGCGTCCTGCACGGTGTTGGGCTGTGAGCACAACCCCCATCTGTGGACGGCGGGCCCTCATACCACCCTCATGGAGTCGGTTTATAACAGTTTGTGCAGACACATGCACATTTGTGGCCTGCTGGAGGTCATTTTGCAGGGCTTTGGCAGTGCTCCTCTGTTCCTCCTTGCACAAAGGCGGAGGTAACGGTCCTGCTGCTGGGTTGTTGCCCTCCTATGGCTCCCTCCACCTCTCCTGGTATCTGCTCCATGCTCTGGACACTGTGCTGACAGACATAGCTACCCTTCTTGCCACAGCTCACATTGATGTGCCATCCTGGATGAACTGCACTACCTGAGCAACTTCTGTGGGTTGTACTGTAGACACCGCCTCATGCTACTGTACTTCTAGAGGTGAGAGCAATGGCAAAATGAAAAAGTGACCAAAACAACAGCCAAAAAGGATGAGAACAGAGAAATGGTCTGTGGTCACCACCTGCAGAACCGCTCCTTTATAGGGGGTATCTTGGTAATTGCCGATCATTTCTATCAGTTGTCGGTTCCATTTACACAACAGCAGGAGACATTGATTCACAATCAGTGTCGCTTCATAACTGGACAGGTAGATTTCACAGAAGTGTGATTGACTTGGAGTTACATTGTGGGGTTTGTGTTCCCTTTATTTTTTTGAGGAGTGTATATTTATGTAAAAACAATAACAAAAATATACACATATTTGGCATTGCTGCATACAGAGTGAACTAATCTATAAGACTATCCCACTAGTCCAACCCGTCAGCGAACACCGTATAAAAAAAAAAAAAAACGGGGTCGCAAAAAACCCGATGCTTTATCATCATACCATACAGCCATAGGGTGACCGTATGGATATTAGCCTGAATACAGCCCCCTTATGTCATCTAACGCCCCTTTAGGTAAAAAATCAGAAGGGGTGGAAAGAAATGGAAGCAGCAACTCAGGCACAAAGAGGAAAAGGGTCTCCTGGAGAACATAGGATCCTCTAATTCCATCATTAATTTGACTGATCGCCATTTATCTAATGATCATGTGGCAGTATTAAATAAGGCTATGTGCCCACCATGCAGAAATGCTCTGGATTTTTCCTGAGCGTTTCCGCATCTCCCTGGCAGAAAAAACACATGCGGATTGTGCATGCGGATCGTACATGCGGATTGAGCATGCGGATTGAGCATGCGTTTTTCCTGCCAGGGACATGCGGATATGAATCGTTCTTCACATGCATTTCTGCATGCGGGTTGACAAGCGATTTTAGCATCACTTGGAAAGTGCTTCACAACTTGGTCACACTATATAAATCCATGCAACCGGCATATAGAGTGTGACCGAAAGAATGGTAAAAAATAAATCTATACTTACCTTCCGATGGCCCCGCAGTCTCGCTTCGCTCTGTCCGGCAGCTCGCGGTACACTGAAGGACCTGCCGTCACATGACTAAATGACGTCAGCGCAGGTCCTTCAGACCACCGCGAGCTGCCGGCAAGTGAAAGCAAGGAGACTGGGGGCCATCAGAAGGTAAATATAATATTTATTTTATTCTTTTTTTTACAGGTTCTATGGTACCCAGGTCCGGAGGAGAGTCTCCTCTTCTCCACAACCGGGTACCGTCCGCACATGGAAACGCTTGGATTCCGCATGTACAGATGCAGTGATGCGGATTCCATGCGTTCCAATGCAAGTCAATGGCAGCGAAAACGCCGCGCTTCCACAAAATAATTGGTAGTGCTGCATATTTTTCCGCAATGATAATCCGCAGCGGAAATTTCCGCAGCATGTGCACAGCAGATGCGGATTATCATTGGGGAACATGGCAGACCTTCTACCAAGCGTTTTTTTAAGCGTTTCTGCAGCGTTTTTGCCGCTGCGGAAACACTTAAAAAACGCATCGTGGGCACACAGGCTATGGGTTTGAATTTTTGTTTGCTTGCGAATTTTGAGCCAGTAGGATTTAAAATTCACTTATTCAAAGCCACGAGGAAATTATACTTGAAAAAGGTTTTTGCTCAACATCGCCCAACTAACAATGCCTCTACCAGTCCGGAAGGAGAGATCCCATGTAGTTCATCAATATTAGGATGTTCGGTTTTGAATCTAAATGATCTTCAACTACATTGTGTGCCGAATTATTAGGCAAATGAGTATTTTGATCACATGATACTTTTTATACATGTCGTCCTACTCCAAGCTGCATAGGCTTGAGAGCCAACTACCAATTAAGTAAATCTGGTGATGTGCATCTCTGTAATGAGGAGGGGTGTTGACTAATGACATCAATACCCTATATAAGGTGTGCTTAATTATTAGGCAACTTCCTTTCCTTTGGCAAAATGGGTCAGAAGAGAGATCTGACGGGCTCTGAAAAGTCCAGTATTGTGCGATGTCTTGCAGAGGGAGGCAGCAGTCTTGAAATTTCCAAACTTTTGAAGCGTGATCACCGAACAATCAAGCGTTTCATGGAAAATAGCCAACAAGGTCGCAAGAAGCGTGTTGGCCAAAAAAGGCGCAAAATAACTGTCCATGAATTGAGGAAAATCAAGCGTGAAGCCGCCAAGATGCCATTCGCCAGCAGTTTTGCCATATTTCAGAGCTGCAACGTTACTGGAGTATCAAAAAGCACAAAGTGTGCAATACTCAGGGACATGGCCAAGGTAAGGAAGGCTGAAAAACCACCACCTCTGAACAAGAAACATAAGATAAAACGTCAAGAATGGGCCAAGAAATATCTTAAGACTGATTTTTCAAAGGTTTTATGGACTGATGAAATGAGAGTGACTCTTGATGGGCCAGATGGATGGGCCAGAGGCTGGATCAGTAAAGGGCAGAGAGCTCCACTCCGACTCAGACGCCAGCAAGGTGGAGGTGGGGTACTGGTATGGGCTGGGATCATCAAAGATGAACTTGTGGGACCTTTTCGGGTTGAGGATGGAGTGAAGCTCAACTCCCAGACCTACTGCCAGTTTCTGGAAGACAACTTCTTCAAGCAGTGGTACAGGAAGAAGTCGGTATCGTTCAAGAAAAACATGATTTTCATGCAGGACAATGCTCCATCACATGCATCCAACTACTCCACAGCATGGCTGGCCAGTAAAGGTCTAAAAGAAGAAAAAATAATGACATGGCCCCCTTGTTCACCTGATCTGAACCCCATAGAGAACCTGTGGTCAATCATAAAATGTGAGATCTACAGGGAGGGAAAACAGTACACCTCTGGGAGCAGTGTCTGGGAGGCTGTGGTGAGATCTACAGGGAGGGAAAACAGTACACCTCTCGGAACAGTGTCTGGGAGGCTGTGGTGGCTGCTGCACGCAATGTTGATCGAAAACAAATCAAGCAACTGACAGAATCTATGGATGGAAGGCTGCTGAGTGTCCTCATAAAGAAAGGTGGCTATACTGATCACTAATTTTTTTGTTTTTGTTTTTGCATGTCAGAAATGTTTATTTCTAAATTTGGTGCACTGATATTGGTTTACCTGGTGAAAATAAACAAGTGAGATGGGATTATATTTGGTTTTTATTAAGTTGCCTAATAATTCTGCACAGTAATAGTTACCTGCACAAGCAGATATCCTCCTAAGATAGCCAAATCTAAAAAAAACCCACTCCAACTTCCAAAAATATTAAGCTTGGATATTTATGAGTCTTTTGGGTTGATTGAGAACATAGTTGTTGATCAATAATAAAAATAATCCTCTAAAATACAACTTGCCTAATAATTCAGCACACAGTGTACAGGCGGATACTAAATTTATTGTAGTCGTTAGATTGCCCAGATGACTCTAATGCAATTTCTCAACCGGAACGTGTTTCATTGCAAGATGTTTTTTCCCCCTTTTTGGGTGGATTGTCTTTTTCCTACATGCCGCCGATTTCTCCTGGCAACCTTGTGGATTGCTTTCAAAACCGCGTCATTAGAGATGTAGAATCACTTATATATAAGACAGTAATCCCCAATTTAACGATCAATGAGACTACAGCACTGAATGACATTAAGATCTGGGATGACGTAGTGATTAGGAAAGCTGATAAGGGACTCAGCAATATAGTCCTCACGTCGGAGGAGGACTACATTGCCTCCCTTGCACAATTATCAGATACTGCCACTTACATGACACTATCTAGTGATCCTACTAACAAATATAAAAATGTTCTACGATCCCTCTGAAGGAAATATGTAGAAAGTGGCTTCCTATCTAAAAAATAGCTGAGAGATTGTTCCCAGAATTTCCGTTGAAACCATACTGGTATACCATTCCCAAAATTCACAAATCCCCTACACATCCTCCTGGACGCCCTATTATTGCAGCGACTGGCTCTCTTACACAGACACTTTCCCAATATTGAGATTGGATGCTGAAACCTTTGCTAAAACAGGTTCCGTCGTTCATTAAGGACACGGGGGATTTTATTATGGCAGCCAGATTTTTCTTTGGCATCTATACACGTTGTGAGCTTATATGCCAGAATTCCCCACCACGTTGGAATTGACGCCATTAAATACATCTTATCACAGTCTCAGAAAAGCGATGAATATCTTTCACTAGTGAGAGCTTGGATTTTATTCTTTCTCACGATTGCTTTCAGTTCTTACAGTACAAGCAATGTATCGGCACAGCGATGGAAACCTCTTTTTGGCGTATTTTGCACATTTTTTTCAGCAAGCACATGAATTGAGGTCCTACAGTGGGCACGGAAAGTATTCAGACCCCTTAAAATTTTTCACTCTTTGTTTCATTGCAGCCATTTGGTAAATTCTAAAAAGTTCATTTTTTTCTCATTAAAGTCCACTCTGCACCCCATCTTACTGAAAAAGAACAGAAATGTAGACATTTTTTGCAAATTTATTAAAAAAGAAAAACTGAAATCTCACATGGTCATAAGTATTCAGCCCCTTTGCTCAGACACTCATATTTAAGTCACATGCTGTCCATTTCCTTGTGATCCTCCTTGAGATGGTTCTACTCCTTCATTGGAGTCCAGCTGTGTTTAATTAAACTGATAGGACTTGTTTTGGAAAGGCGCACACCTGTCTATATAAGACCTCACAGCTCACAGTGCATGTCAGACCAAATGAGAATCATGAGCTCAAAGGAACTGCCCAAGGAGCTCAGAGACAGAATTGTGGCAAGGCACAGATCTGGCCAAGGTTACAAAAGAATTTCTGCATTAGTCAAGATTCCTAAGAGCACAGTGGCCTCCATAATCCTTAAATGGAAGAAGTTTGGGACACCCATAAGTCTTCCTAGACCTGGCCGTCCAGCCAAACTGAGCAATCGTGGGAAAAGAGCCTTAGTGAGAGAGGTAAAGAAGAACCCCAAGATCACTGTGACTGAGCTCCAGAGATGCAGTAGGGAGATGGGAGAAAGTTCCACAAAGTCAACTATCACTGCAGCCCTCCACCAGTCGGGCCTTTATGGCAGAGTGGCCCGACAGAAGCCTCTCCTCAGTGCAAGACATATGAAAGCCCGCATAGAGTTTGCTCAAAAACACATTAAGGACACCCAAACTATGAGAAATAAGATTCTCTGGTCTGATGGGACGAAGATAGAACTTTTTAGTGATAATTCTAAGAGGTATGTGTGGAGAAAACCAGGCACTGCTCATCACTTGCCCAATACAATCCCAACAGTGAAACATGGTGGTGGCAGCATCATGCTATTGGGGTGTTTTTCAGGTGCAGGGACAGGACGACTGGTTGCAATTGAAAAAAACATGAATGCGGCCAAGTACAGCGATATCCTGGATGAAAACCTCTTCCAGAGTGCTCTGGACCTCAGACTTGGCCGAAGGTTCACCTTCCAACAAGACAATGACCCTAAGCACACAGCTAAAATAACAAAGAAGTGGCTTCAGAACAACTCTGTGACCATTCTTGACTGGCCCAGCCAGAGCCCTGATCTAAACCCAATTGAGCATCTCTGGAGAGACCTGAAAATGGCTGTCCACCAACGTTCACCATCCAACCTGATGGAACTGGAGAGGATCTGCAAGGAAGAATGGCAGAGGATCCCCAAATCCAGGTGTGAAATACTCGTTCCATCATACCCAAAAAGAATCATGGCTGTACTAGCTCAAAAGGGTGCTTCTACTCAATACTGAGCAAAGGGTCTGAATACTTATGACCTTACTCAGTGGTCTTCCACACCCACCCACAAAGACGGCCACACACTGGACCTCATCTTCACCCGCCTCTGTTCCCTATCTAACCTCTCTAACTCACCTCTCCTTCTCTCTGACCACAACCTACTCACATTCTCTTCCCTCTCCTCTCCAGGGCAACAATCCCCACTCCACAAACTTGCATACCCTTGCAGAAATCTCAAACACCTTGACCTACACTCACTCTCTGAATCCCTTCTGCCTCTTACAGACATTAGCTCCTTACATGATGCAGATGTTGCTGCCACTTTATACAACACCACAACAGCTGCAGCTCTCGATTCGGTCGCCCCCCTCATACATACCAAAACTCGCACAATCAACAGACAACCCTGGCACACCAGCCTAACTAAAGAAATGCGACGGGCCTCCTGGGTTGCTGAGCGTAGATGGAAAAGGTCCCACTCCAATGAGCACTTCATCGCATTCAAACAGTCCCTCACTACCTTCAAGTCCACACTCACTGCAGCAAAACAAACATACTTCTCATCTCTCATATCCTCCCTGTCTCACAACCCCAAACAACTATTCAACACCTTCAATTCTCTCCTCCATCCCCCAGTGCCTCCTCCCTCTCCTCTTATTTGAGCCCAAGACTTTGCCTCATTCTTCAAGCAGAAGATTGACACCATCAGACAAAGCCTATGCCTAAAGCCCCCACATCTACTCAATCCTCCTCCTCCAAAACCACCTTCTCCACTATTACGGAAGATCAACTTTCCTCTTTACTCTCCAAATCACACCTCACCACCTGTAAACTTGACCCAATCCCGTTCCACCTCATCCCAAACCTTACCACTATCTTCATCCCACCCCTAGCCCACCTCTTCAACCTGTCACTAACAACTGGTGTCTTCCCCTCATGCTTCAAACATGCCTCAATCACACCCATCCTCAAAAAGCCCTCCCTTGACCCATCTTCTCTGACTAGCTATCGCCCCATATCACTTCTCCCCTATGCCTCAAAACTACTGGAACAACACGTCCATTCTGAGCTGTCCTCCCACCTCTCCTCCTGCTCCCTCTTCGACCGCCTACAATCTGGTTTCCGACCGCACCATTCTACTGAAACTGCACTGACTAAAGTCACAAACGACCTACTAACCGCCAAATCCAAGCGACACTACTCTGTCCTCCTCCTCCTAGACCTGTCATCTGCCTTCAACACAGTGGATCATTCCCTCTTACTACAAACTCTCTCATCTCTCGGCATCACAGACTTGGCTATATCCTGGATCTCCTCATACCTAACAGACAGGACATTCAGTGTCTCCCACTCACACACCACTTCCTCATCTCGCCCCCTATCTGTCGGTGTCCCCCAAGGTTCAGTTCTAGGACCCCTACTTTTCTCCATCTACACCTTAGGCCTGGGACAGATCATAGAGTCTCATGGCTTTCAGTATCACCTCTATGCTGATGACACACAGATCTACCTCTCTGGACCAAATATCACCTCCTTACTAACCAAAATCCCACAATGTCTGTCTGCTATTTCATCCTTCTTCTCTGCTAGATTTCTAAAACTTAACATGGACAAAACAGAATTCATCATCTTTCCGCCATCCCATTCACCCCCCCCAACTGACCTATCCATCATAGTCAATGGCTGTCCACTCTCCCCAGATCCTCAAGCTCGCTGCCTTGGGGTAACCCTGTACTCTGAACTCTCCTTCAAACCACATATCCAAGCCCTTTCCACTTGCTGCCGACTCCAACTCAAAAATATCTCCTGGATCCGCACATTCCTCAACCATGAATCTGCAAAAACACTAGTGCATGCACTCATCATCTACCGCCTCGACTACTGCAACCTCCTGCTCTGTGGCCTCCCTTCTACCACTCTTGCACCCCTCCAATCAATCCTAAACTCTGCTGCCCGACTAATCCACCTGTCCCTGCGCTATTCCCCGGCCTCTCCTCTCTGTCAATCTCTTCACTGGCTCCCCATTGCTCAGAGACTCCAGTTCAAAACCCTAACCATGACATACAAAGCCATTCACAACCTGTCTCCTCCATATATCTCTGACCTAGTCTCCCATTACATACCCGCACGCAACCTCCGATCCTCACAAGATCTCCTTCTCTACTCCCCTCTTATCTCCTCCTCCCACAATCGCATACAATATTTCTCCCGTGCTTCCCCCCTACTCTGGAACTCTCTACCCCAACACGTCAGACTCTCGTCGACAGTGGAAACCTTCAAAAGGAGCCTGAAGACCGACCTCTTCCGACAAGCCTACAACCTGCAGTAACCACCGCTGCATGACCAGCTCTACCCTCACCTAATGTATCCTCACCCATCCCTTGTAGATTTAATAAGAAATAATAATAATGTGATATTTCAGTTTTGTTTTTTTTTATAAAATTTACAAAAATGTCTAGATTTCTGTTTTTTTTCAGTCAAGATGGGGTGCAGAGTGTACTTTAATGAAAAAAAAAGAACTTTTTAGAATTTACCAAATGGCTGAAATGAAACAAAGAGTGAAACATTTAAAGGGGTCTGAATACTTTCTGTACCCACTGTATACCAGGATGGGGGACTGGTTAGAAGCATATAATACATGACTTAAGTTTATATGATCACCCTTGGACTGCTGTCACGCTCCATCAAGGAGCCAGACTGTGCACGGGGAGACAGATGGGAAGAGAAGCCACTAGGGAAAGATTAGAAGGGTAACCCCTGAAACTTTGCCCCGCGTAACCCTGAGCTCCCTGACGTCCCTTGACTGGTTCTTTCATACCGTGCTGCGATAGCGTACTTATCCCTGTCTTGCTCTAAGCCCGGCACTGTCTAGTGTGCGGTGTGGGGCAGTAGAAACGCTAGTCCTGCTCTACAGTAAAGACACAAAGGGAAACAGACAAAGGTAAAAGAAAGCAGCAATCACTCAATGCGCACCCAGGCTATGGAATGGTATAGAAATGGGAAAGGAAGAGTGAGGAAAACCAAAAGGGAGATAAAGAAAAAGAAGACACAAGACAAACTTCCAAACAGCAATCTCGAGAGACGACTCCTAAATGACTTCTCACAGCTCCAAACCAAACTAGATATAGCAAGGTATCACTGGCAACTCCCAAGTAGTAAGCACTTATACCAGAAGGGAGTGGAGAAAATCAGAACAGCTGAGATAAAGCTTTCTGTGCTGAGTTAGGAGACAAGTAAGAGAGTTTAACCGCTGCAACAGCCGAACAAGAGAACTCTGCATAGCTATCTGGAAAGCAAAGCAGATCCAACCAGTGCAGGCGTGTGTGTAGCCAAACGCTGCGATCTACTGACCCCTGAAATAGAGAAAACCACTCTCTGTCACGGTACCCCCGAGACAGCAGCTCAAAGTACCTGCAGGGCCCACATCTTCGTCATCATCCCACTTTGATCGTTCTGCTTAGATCCCATGAAGAGGAAGAGCAGACCGCCTGACAATTTGCTATCAATGAGCCCTTGAGGCTAGAACACACCGTCCCGCGCATTCTAACGTCATGTGATAAGGTTCTTCAACCCCTTCCTGATATCTGGTGTACATGCATGGAGGATGGCAGGTGCACCTATGTAGAGCGAGCTTCGATTGCAGCCATTTAACCACTTCACTTCTGCTGACACCCTGACAGTGCCATGTAAGTGGTTGGGTGTCCTATTCTCCTGTCAATCAGTCACTTGATCGCAGGGTCCCAACAATAGGCTGCCATAACTGCCGAGTCTTTACACAAAGGTTTTCCTATGAAGCCCGATATTTATATGATCGCAGGTTTAAGGCCCCAATATTTTCACACGAGGATGAATACTCAAGACTCATGAAGACGCGACGACAGCGGAGAGATCGCAACTCACAGATCAGAAGAGAATAATCAGGAAAATGAAAGCCGTGAGAAAATGTAGAGAAACCAGAGCAAGTCTGGAGAAAAATCATCTATTATAGGACGAGGCCGAGAGACGTCATCACATCCACCGGAGCCAACAAGAGTCTCCTCTCACCTGGTGATGTCAGAGGCCGGAGCTCCTCCATCATCACTTCATGGTACCGATCCTGGTGTCCTTCTAGATACTCCCACTCCTCCATGGAGAGATAGACAGCGACGTCCTGACACCTTATAGGAACCTGACCCGTCATCACCCAGAATCCTCCAGTGCTGTCCTGTATAATGTCCCAGCAGCCACCTCTCCGGTCATCACCCAGAATCCTCCAGTGCCGTCCTGTATAATGTCCCAGCAGTCACCTCTCCGCTCATCACCCAGAATCCTCCAGTGCTGTCCTGTATAATGTCCCAGCAGTCACCTCTCCACTCATCACCCAGTATCCTCCAGTGCTGTCCTGTATAATGTCCCAGCAGTCACCTGTCCGGTCATCACCCAGAATCCTCCAGTGCTGTCCTGTATAATGTCCCAGCAGTCACCTCTCCTCTCATCACCCAGAATCCTCCAGTTCCATCCTGTATAATGTCCCAGCAGTCACCTCTCCGGTCATCACCCAGAATCTTCCAGTGCTGTCCTGTATAATGTCCCAGCAGTCACCTCTCCGCTCATCACCCAGAATCCTCCAGTGCTGTCCTGTATAATGTCCCAGCAGTCACCTCTCCGGTCATCACCCAGAATCCTCCAGTGCTGTCCTGTATAATGCCCCAGCAGTCACCTCTCTAGTCATCACCCAGAATCCTCCAGTGCTGTCCTGTATAATGTCCCAGCAGTCACCTCTCCACTCATCACCCAGAATCCTCCAGTGCTGTCCTGTATAATGTCCCAGCAGTCACCTCTCCACTCATCACCCAGTATCCTCCAGTGCTGTCCTGTATAATGTCCCAGCAGTCACCTCTCCGCTCATCACCCAGAATCCTCCAGTGTTGTCCTGTATAATGTCCCAGCAGTCACCTGTCCGGTCATCACCCAGAATCCTCCAGTGCTGTCCTGTATAATGTCCCAGCAGTCACCTCTCCTCTCATCACCCAGAATCCTCCAGTTCCATCCTGTATAATGTCCCAGCAGTCACCTCTCCGGTCATCACCCAGAATCCTCCAGTGCTGTCCTGTATAATGTCCCAGCAGTCACCTCTCCGCTCATCACCCAGAATCCTCCAGTGCTGTCCTGTATAATGTCCCAGCAGTCACCTCTCCGCTCATCACCCAGAATCCTCCAGTGCTGTCCTGTATAATGTCCCAGCAGTCACCTCTCCGGTCATCACCCAGAATCCTCCAGTGCTGTCCTGTATAATGCCCCAGCAGTCACCTCTCTAGTCATCACCCAGAATCCTCCAGTGCTGTCCTGTATAATGTCCCAGCAGTCACCTCTCCACTCATCACCCAGAATCCTCCAGTGCCGTCCTGTATAATGTCCCAGCAGTCACCTCTCCGGTCATCACCCAGAATCCTCCAGTGCTGTCCTGTATAATGTCCCAGCAGTCACCTCTCCAGTCATCACACAGAATCCTCCAGTGATGTCCTGCATAATGTCCCAGCAGTCACCTGTCCGGTCATCACCCAGAATCCTCCAGTGCCGTCCTGTATAATGTCCCAGCAGTCACCTCTCCGGTCATGACCCAGAATCCTCCAGTGCCGTCCTGTATAATGTCCCAGCAGTCACCTCTCCTGTCATCACCCAGAATCCTCCAGTGCTGTCCTGTATAATGTCCCAGCAGTCACCTCTACGCTCATCACCCAGAATCCTCCAGTGCTGTCCTGTATAATGTCCCAGCAGTCACCTCTCCGGTCATCACCCAGAATCCTCCAGTGCTGTCCTGTAGAATGTCCCAGCAGTCACCTCTCCGGTCATCACCCAGAATCCTCCAGTGCCGTCCTGTATAATGTCCCAGCAGTCACCTCTCCGGTCATCACCCAGAATCCTCCAGTGCTGTCCTGTAAAATGTCCCAGCAGTCACCTCTCCGCTCAGCAGCTCAATCATCTTGTTGCTGAGCTCTAGGATCTTCTTCTTCCTCTCATGTATCGGGGGGTGCGGGGGAGGCTCTGTGATGGGGCCCGGGCTCTGCCCTCCTGACTCCTGGAGATGGATGATGGGAGTCACACCCTCCCCCGGTGTCTTCCTCACTATTGTGTAATCCTGTGTATGGAGAGAGACACTTAGGGAGAAGAATTCCTTCCCGACTCCAGATCTGACAATCAGTAGAAATCCCGGGACCAATAACCGTCTCCAGTAATCTGGGGCCATAACCTGGAATATTATTACACTCAGGACAGACATCCAGGCCCCTCTACAGCTCTTATAGGGAATCCCCATGACAACTCCTCCTGGCAGAGAGCTGCACACAATCACTGCTCTTACAGTAAAGAATCCTTCTCTTCCTCTTCTGGATTTCCTCTTCCCGATGTCGGACTTGTTACATAACACAATAAAGCTGATAGAAATGTAGAGGAGTTACCTCTCCGCTCAGCAGGGAGATGATCTCCAGGGTGAAGTGTAATAATCTTCTGGTGGTCTCGTCCTCGTCCATCCTCGGGGTCATTCAGGAGAAGGAGGGATGAGCACTGGATCAGCTGGAGGGATCTCGTCCTGCCGGCGTCTTCATGATAAAGGAGAAGATGGAGATCACAGGGGACGATATAACGACAATCACTGAATTCTGCCCCAAATATCCGACATTTATCAGGAAGAATCTGGAGGAAAAGCCACAAACTCCACCGCGGCCTCCTCCACCGACCTGACCGCTCATTATCAGCCTCGTAGGAGGACAGTCACCGTGGTAACTCCACCTCCAGCGGAGGGGCGGTCACCGTGGTAACTCCACCTCCAGCGGGGGACGGTCACCGTGGTAACTCCACCTCCAGCGGGGGACGGTCACCGTGGTAACTCCACCTCCAGCGGGGGACGGTCACCGTGGTAACTCCACCTCCAGCGGGGGCGGTCACCGTGGTAACTCCACCTCCAGCGGGGGACGGTCACCGTGGTAACTCCACCTCCAGCGGGGGACGGTCACCATGGTAACTCCACCTCCAGCGGGGACGGTCACCGTGGTAACTCCACCTCCAGCGGGGGACGGTCACCGTGGTAACTCCACCTCCAGCGGGGGACGGTCACCGTGGTAACTCCACCTCCAGCGGGGGACGGTCACCGTGGTAACTCCACCTCCAGCGGGGGCGGTGAGGTGAGGAGGAGCCGCTGCACATCCCCCATACAACACTGAGGAGCCGCAGTCACATGGAGCAGGAGCCTCCACAGGAACAGCTCTGATCTCACCCCACACTCTCCTCTCACAGATTCACCACAAACCCTCCCTGTAATCTCACCGGAATGGCGGGAAGCGGAAACCTGCTGCTGGCTGATACCAGAGAGCAAGAGCTGCGCACACCCAGGACGGAGCTGCTGCACTGAGAGCGGGAGGAGCTGTGATGACGTCACCGCCATGTGATCAGGGGGGCGGAACTCAGGAGAGAAGTGGTGAAGGACCTGTGGTGACGTCACCGCCATGTGATCAGGGGGCGGGGCTCAGGAGAGACGTGGTGAAGGACCTGTGGTGACGTCACCGCCATGTGATCAGGGGGCGGAGCTCAGTGGAGGTGTGGTGATGGAACTGTGGTGACGTCATTACCATGTGATCAGTGGGGGCGGAGCTCAGGAGAGAAGTTGTGAAGGACCTGTGATGACGTCACCACCATGTGATCAGTAGCGGAGCTCTGGGTAGAAAAGCTCCGCCTCTTCATCACATGGCGCTGACGTCACCACAGGTCCTTCACCTCTTCACCACTGCTCCATTTGCACAGCAGCAGGTGAGATTGATTGTCAATCAGTGTCGCTTCCTAAGTGGACAGTTTGATTCCACAGAAGTTTCATTTGCTTGGAGTTCTATCCTGTGCTTTTAGTCCTTCCCTTTAGTTTTGTGAGCAGTGTGTATTTCTAAAGACACATGATGATGTTATTTCTACAATATTTCTATAAATATAAGTTTGAGATTTGTCGGTTGCGGCTTTTTTTTTTCTTATTAAACTTTGTTCCGCTTGTAGATAAGACATCGCTCTGCGTCACGTCTCCACATTTTCTTGCATCTTATGGTTACTATTTCCTATCTTGCTTTGATTACTATTTTAATGATTGATATCGATGTGTAGCTTTAATACCTATTGTATTAGTTTTATAAGTCATAAAGGCGATGACACGGTGTTGACTTTGTTTAAATTGGAAGTTAGATGCGGCCGTTCTTTCAGGTGGTGCTCAGGTAGGATCCAGTCACATCAAGATTAAGAAGAAGCCTGGCCCTCGGGTGAGATAAATAATAGTGACATTATATTTATAGTATTACACAAACCTAACAGGTATCATAAAGGTAGTCCTATAGATAATAACATAACAGAGAAAAAGAAATAGATACCCAAGACACATCAGAGATATATAGAGTATATTATAATTTTATTAGATACTAAAATATTTCTTTATATGAAACATCACACGATAGGTGTTGGGAAGAAAGCAGCTAAAACAATAGGGGATACGAAGATCAAACTCCCAGTAAGTGACCGGGAAAAGCCTGCACCGACAGTCCCAGGTCACTACAGACACCGCATATAATACACCTGATACAGGAGAGATCCAGATAATATAGTAATGTACATCAATAAATATCCGAAATAGATGAACACCACATGGCAGCAAAAAGTATGAAAAACGTATAATTAACACGTAATAGTATAGCTCAATCCGATAGAAGTCAATTAATATCAGTTATTTGTAGGATTATTGTGACATAAGGAGGTGATGTTTCGGTCTACAATTTAACCTTCATCAGTCCGCTGGATACAGGAGTGCTGCTTGAACAGGCACAATGTGGAGAGCAGTGGTGTCCACCGCTGCGTAAGAAGAGCATTCCTCCACAAATATAATGTCACTATTATTTATCACACCCAAGGGCCAAGTTTTTATTTTGGCTTTGTTTAAAATGGTTCATGACATTGCGTGCTGATTTAAGTGAGCTCTTAGGGGAAGTTACTAGAATCCATGATTTCCCCTTTAGTGAACACGGTAAAAAAAAAAAAAAAAAAATCGAAGCAAAAATGATGTTTTATCATCATACCGCCAAACAAAACACGATCAAAAAGAGGAATGTAAATAAAAATGGTTCCGCTGAAAACACGCTGCCATACAGCTTCATCCATCAGGCGAAAAATCAAAAAGTTATAGTTATAGTCATAGTTATAGCGATGCAAAAAAAATACTTTTTCTATAAAATAATTTTTATGGTGTAAAAAAGCCAAAACATAAAAAACTATATAAATGTAGCATCGCTGTAAACGTAATGACCAGGATAATAAAGCTGCCTTATTAATTTTACCACACGCGGAACGGCATAGAAAAAAAAAACAATTCCTGAATTGTTGGTTTTTGTTTATTCTGCCTCCCAAAAATCGGAATAGAAAGCGATCAAAAAATGTCACGTGCCTGAAAATGGTACTGTAGCATCGGCGTCTTTGCTTCCTGCCGGGCAGAGATGCTGTTCCCCTCACTGCCGCGGTCCCAGTCCGGCGTCTTCCTGTTTCCCTGCTGCTGAAGCGCGCATTGCGCGCAGCTTCCCGGGCACTGTGCTTAGGGAGCGCGTGCTCCCTCCCTCTTAAAGGGGCCGCGCACGCCGTCCTAAAGAGTCCCTGGCCAATGGCCGGAGGACTGCCCCTATATTAAGCACCTCCTCCAAAATGGAGGTGCCTGTGCAAGGTTGTTCTTTGTGTGCTAACACTCGCCTCAGCCCTCAGGTTCCTTACCTGCTAGTCTGTCTATCAACTGTGCCTGCCAGTTACCTGTCCTGCCTGCCTGCCTGCCTACCCAAAGCATCTGCCAAGTTACCTGACATACCCTCCTGCTTGTTTACCTGGAGTACCTGTCTGGCTATCTGCCGTACCCACCTGCTTGTCTACCCGGATCACCCGCCAGTCTACCTGCATTCAAAAAGTCAAATGGCGCTCCTTCCCTCCCGAACCCTGCCGTGCTCCCAAACAGTGGTTTTCCCTCACATATGAGGTATCATCGTGCTCAGGAGAAATTGTACAACAAATTTTGTGGTCATTTTTTCCTGTTACCCTTGCAAATATAAAAAAAATTTGGGGTCTAAGTAAAATGTTTGTGAAAAAAGTTAAATGTTCATTTTTTTCTTCCACATTCTAAAAATTCCTGTGAAGCACCTGAAGGTTAATAAAGTTCTTGAATGTGGTTTAGAGCACAGTCTTTTCTGTCATAGAGACCCCTCAAAGTGACTTCAAATGTGATGTGGTCCCTGAAAAAAATGGTTTTGTAAATTTTGTTGGAAAAAATGAGAAAAAGCTGATAAACTTTTATAACTTCCTAAGAAAAATACATTTTGGTTCCAAAATTGTGCTGATGTAAAGTAAACATGTGGGAAATGTTATTTATTAACTATTTAAGGGCATGAAAATTCAAATTTTGAAAGTCACGAAATTTTCAAATTTTTTGCCAAATTTCCAATTTTTTTCACAGATAAACGCAAGTCATATCAAATAAATTTTACCATTATCATGACATATGATATGTCACAAAAAAAACAATTTAGAATCACTGGGATCCGTGGAAGTGTTCCCAAATTATTACCTCATAAAGTGACAGTGGTCAGAATTGTAAAACTTGGCCTGGTCATTAACGTACAAACTACCCTCGGGGGTAAAAGGGTTAAAGCACTCTTAAAACCGTGGGGACTAGGTATCAGTTAGATCGTCTGGGGTAGAGAATTCCAGAGAACTGGCGCAGAATGAGAGATGTCTTGGAGACGGAGGTGCGAGGTTCGGATTATGGGGGATGTTAGTCTTAGGTCATTTGTAGATGAGAGAGGAGATATAAGGTGGTGCAGAACTGTGGAGAGCTTTGTGGGTGAGAGCGATGAGTTTATAATGGACCCTGTAGCGAATGGGTAACCAGTGTAATGACTGGCACAACATGGAGGCATCGGTGAAGCGGCTGGACAGAAACATGACCCTGGAGACCGATCAGAAGAGAGTTGCAGCAGTCCAGACGAGAGTGAATAAGAGCGACAGTCAGAGTTTTAGCAGTTTCAAAGGTGAGAAAAGGTCGGATTCTGGAGATGATTGTAAGGTGCAGGTGACAAGAGCGAGTGATTGGATATAGGGAATAAAGGAAAGTTCTGTGTCCAATATGACCCCCATACAGCAGGCATGCTGCTGGGGGGTTATGGCTGGACCACCCAAGATAATTCCTCTATCAGATACAGGTCGGGTAGTGGAGGAGGAAACGAGAAGTTCAGTTTTGGATAGATTCAGTGTCAGAGGGCGGATATGATGTTAGAGACAGTGGACAAACGATCCCTGGTATTTTGTATTAGGGTGGGGGTGATGTTAGGAGAAGAGGTGTATAATTGGGTGTCGTCAGCATAGAGGTAGAGACAGAGCCCGGGCTATGAATGCGCCTCACCGGCAGTGTATGGTAGAGGTAGGCAGAGCTACCAGGAGCCCATACAATCTAGACTCAACCATCTCCATACACAACCAGGACGGGCCTGCTGCACTGCGAGAGCTGGAGGACCTGCGATGACATCACAGCCAGGGGAAGGAGCAAGGAGAGACGTGAAGGACCTTCAGTAATGCACTGATCACATGGTGGTGACTTCACCACAGGTCCTCCAGCTCTCAGTGCAGCAGCTCCGTCCTGGTTGTGCGCAGCTCTTGCTCTCTGGTATCAGACAGCAGCAGGTTTCCGCTTCCCTCCATTCCGGTGAGATTACAGGGAGGGTTTGGTGGAGTTTTTGTGCTTGTAATAAATCTGGTGTTACTGCTATGAGTACGGCAGGCAGCACAGCGCTGAAGTCACAGTGTAAACGCTGCACTGTAACCGGAAACATGGAAGAAGCAGACTGTGGAGCGGAGAGGTAAGATACCGCAGACATGATCTCCTATCCGCTCAGGAGCGCCATCACCTGACCTCCCCTGAATTCACGGGAAACCGCACCCCAGAAATAAGGAGAAGCACGGATCAGACACGGGAAGCAACATGAAGGGAGACGCGGTAATACAGCTCCAAGTCTGATATAAAAATGCCAGAAAGAAACAGTGCAGAAAGAGATCCTCTCCCTACCGTCCTTTCTACAGTGCTGCACTTCCCAACATCCCATCATCACCTCTGTCTACCTCCCCACCCTACAGATTGGAAGAAGAGACTGAAAAGATGGTCTCCATCTTGTAGATGTCATCAAAGCCTTAGTTACAGGATCCATCGGTCGTGCCTGGTGACATCTTGTAGATATGATCGGAGCCTTAGTTACAGGATCCATTGCTCGTGGTCGGTGACGTCTTGTAGATGTGATCGGAGCCTTAGTTACAGGATCCATCGGTCGTGGTCGGTGATGTCTTGTAGATGTGATCGGAGCCTTAGTTACAGGATCCATCGGTCGTGGTCGGTGATGTCTTGTAGATGTGATCGGAGCCTTAGTTACATTATCCATTGCTCGTGGTCGGTGACGTCTTGTAGATGTGATCGGAGCCTTAGTTACAGGATTCATTGGTCGTGGTCGGTGACGTCTTGTAGATGAGATCGGAGCCTTAGTTACAGGATCCATCGGTCGTGGTCGGTGACGTCTTGTAGATGTGATCGGAGCCTTAGTTATAGGATCCATCGGTCGTAGTCGATGATGTCTAGTAAGTGTGATCGGAGCATTAATTACAGGATCCATCGGTCGTGGTCGGTGACATCTTGTAGGTGTGATCGGAGCCTTAGTTACAGGATCCATCGGTCGTGGTTGGTGACGTCTTGTAGATGTAATCGGAGCCTTAGTTACAGGATCCATCGGTCGTGGTCGGTGACGTCTTGTAGATGTGATCGGAGCCTTAGTTACAGGATCCATCGGTCGTGGTTGGTGACGTCTTATAGATGTGATCAGAGCCTTAGTTACAGGATCCATCTATCGTGGTCGGTGACGTCTTGTAGATGTGATCAGAGCCTTAGTTACAGGATCCATCGGTCGTGGTTGGTGACGTCTTATAGATGTGATCAGAGCCTTAGTTACAGGATCCATCTATCGTGGTCGGTGACATCTTGAAGATGTGATCAGAGCCTTAGTTACACGATCCATCGGTCGTGGTTGGTGAAGTCTTGTAGATGTGATCGGAGCCTTAGTTACAGGATCCATCGGTCGTGGTTGGTGACGTCTTATAGATGTGATCGGAGCCTTAGTTACAGGATCCATCGGTCGTGGTCGGTGACGTCTTGTAGATGTGATCGGAGCCTTAGTTACAGGATCCATCGGTCGTGGTCGGTGACGTCTTGTAGATGTGATCGGAGCCTTAGTTACAGGATCCATCGGTCATGGTCGGTGAAGTCTTGTAGATGTGATCGGAGTCTTAGTTACAGGATCCATCGGTCGTGGTCAGTGACTTCTTGTAGATGTGATCGGAGCCTGACTTACAGGATCCATCGGTCGTGGTCGGTGACGTCTTGTAGATGTGATTGGAGCCTTAGTTACAGGATCCATCGGTCGTGGTTGGTCTCCGTCTTGTAGATGTGATCGGAGCCTTAGTTACAGGATCCATCGGTCGTGGTTTGTGACGTCTTGTAGATGCGATCGGAGCCTTAGTTACAGGACCCATCGGTCGTGGTTGGTGACGTCTTGTAGATTTAATCGGAGCCTTAGTTACTGGATCCATAGGTCGTGGTTGGTGACGTCTTGTAGATGTGATCGGAGCCATAGTTACAGGATCCATCGGTCGTGGTCGGTGATGTCTTGTAGATGTGATCGGAGCCTTAGTTACAGGATCCATCGGTCGTGGTCGGTGACATCTTGTAGATGTGATCGGAGCCTTAGTTACAGGATCCATCGGTCGTGGTTGGTGACGTCTTATAGATGTGATCAGAGCCTTAGTTACAGGATCCATCTATCGTGGTCGGTGACGTCTTGTAGATGTGATCGGAGCCTTAGTTACAGGATCCATCGGTCGTGGTTGGTGACGTCTTATAGATGTGATCGGAGCCTTAGTTACAGGATCCATCGCTCGTGGTCGGTGACATCTTGAAGATGTGATCGGAGCCTTAGTTACACGATCCATCGGTCGTGGTTGGTGAAGTCTTGTAGATGTGATCGGAGCCTTAGTTACAGGATCCATCGGTCGTGGTTGGTGACGTCTTGTAGATGTGATCGGAGCCTTAGTTACAGGATCCATCGGTCGTGGTCGGTGAAGTCTTGTAGATGTGATCGGAGCCTTAGTTACAGGATCCATCGGTCGTGGTTGGTCTCCGTGTTGTAGATGTGATTGGAGTCTTAGTTACAGGATCCATCGGTCGTGGTTTGTGACGTGTTGTAGATGTGATCGGAGCCTTAGTTACAGGACCCATCGGTCGTGGTTGGTGACGTCTTGTAGATTTGATCGGAGCCTTAGTTACTGGATCCATCGGTCGTGGTTGATGACGTCTTGTAGATGTGATCGGAGCCTGAGTTACAGGATCCATTGGTCGTGGATGGTGACGTCTTGTAGATGTGATCGGAGGTCTTAGTTACAGGATCCATCGGTCGTGGTTGGTGACGTCTTATAGATGTGATTGGAGCGTTAGTTACAGGATCCATCGGTTGTGGTTGGTGACGTCTTGTAGATGTGATCGGTCATGGTTGGTGTCCTATTTCAGATATTATGAGAACCTTAGATAACCTAACAGACATTTATGGATTATGCTCTGGGTGTGAAAATGTTTTTTTTTGTCGGGAATTCTCCTATAATGTAATAATATATTGTGTTAAAGGCCTTTAATCCATGTGGTGAGGGCTCTGAGATCAGATTTCTCTAAATGGTTTGTGAATTTTCTTCTGTAAATTACATGTTATTTTGTCTACTATAATTTAAGCTTAATTCACTCATTTGTATTATATGGTCCATACTTTGATTACACCATGGTCTCTTGATCTGAATTAACAGACAAATAGACATATATTAAGCTTTTGGTTTTGGTCAGAAAACCTGTGATTTAGGTACAGATTGTATCAGAGGTGTGAATTTGGCCTTACATCTTCTCCTTTATCATGAAGACGCCGGCAGGACGAGATCCCTCCAGCTGATCCAGTGTTCATCCCTCCTTCTCCTGAATGACCCCGAGGATGGAGGAGGACGAGACCACCAGAAGATTATTACACTTCACCCTGGAGATCATCTCCCTGCTGAGCGGAGAGGTAACTCCTCTACATTTCTATCAGCTTTATTGTGTTATGTAACAAGTCCGACATCGGGAAGAGGAAATCCAGAAGAGGAAGAGAAGGATTCTTTACTGTAAGAGCAGTGATTGTGTGCAGCTCTCTGCCAGGAGGAGTTGTCATGGGGATTCCCTATAAGAGCTGTAGAGGGGCCTGGATGTCTGTCCTGAGTGTAATAATATTCCAGGTTATGGCCCCAGATTACTGGAGACGGTTATTGGTCCCGGGATTTCTACTGATTGTCAGATCTGGAGTCGGGAAGGAATTCTTCTCCCTAAGTGTCTCTCTCCATACACAGGATTACACAATAGTGAGGAAGACACCGGGGGAGGGTGTGACTCCCATCATCCATCTCCAGGAGTCAGGAGGGCGGAGCCCGGACCCCATCACAGAGCCTCCCCCGCACCCCCCGATACATGAGAGGAAGAGGAAGAAGATCCTAGAGCTCAGCAACAAGATGATTGAGCTGCTGAGCGGAGAGGTGACTGCTGGGACATTATACAGGACAGCACTGGAGGATTCTGGGTGATGACCGGAGAGGTGACTGCTGGGACATTATATAGGACAGCACTGGAGGATTCTGGGTGATAACCGGAGAGGTGACTGCTGGGACATTATACAGGACAGTACTGGAGGATTCTGGGTGATGAGCGGAGAGGTGACTGCTGGGACATTATACAGGGCAGCACTGGAGGATTCTGGGTGATGAGCGGAGAGGTGACTGCTGGGACATACAGGACAGCACTGGAGGATTCTGGGTGATGACCGGAGAGGTGACTGCTGGGACATTATACAGGACGGCAGTGGAGGATTCTGGGTGATGAGCGGAGAGGTGACTGCTGGGACATTATACAGGACAGCACTGGAGGATTCTGGGTGATGAGCGGAGAGGTGACTGCTGGGACATTATACAGGACAGCACTGGAGGATTCTGGGTGATGACCGGAGAGGTGACTGCTGGGATATTATACAAGACAGCACTGGAGGATTCTGGGTGATGAGCGGAGAGGTGACTGCTGGGACATACAGGACAGCACTGGAGGATTCTGGGTGATGAGCGGAGAGGTGACTGCTGGGACATTATAAAGGACAGTACTGGAGGATTCTGGGTGATGACCGGAGAGGTGACTGCTGGGACATTATACAGGACAGCACTGGAGTATTCTGGGTGACGACCGGAGAGGTGACTGCTGGGACATTATACAGGACAGCACTGGAGGTTTCTGGGTGATGAGCAAAGAGGTGACTGCTGGGACATTATACAGGACAGCACTGGAGGATTCTGGGTGATGAGCGGAGAGGTGACTGCTGGGGCATTATACAGGACAGCACTGGAGGATTCTGGGTGATGAGCGGAGAGGTGACTGCTGGGACATTATACAGGACAGCACTGGAGGATTCTGGGTGATGACCGGAGAGGTGACTGCTGGGACATTATACAGGACAGCACTGGAGGATTCTGGGTGATGAGCGGAGAGGTGACTGCTAGGACATTATACAGGACAGCACTGGAGGATTCTGGGTGATGAGCGGAGAGGTGACTGCTGGGACATTATAAAGGACAGTACTGGAGGATTCTGGGTGATGACTGGAGAGGTGACTGCTGGGACATTATACAGGACAGCACTGGAGGATTCTGGGTGATGAGCGGAGAGGTGACTGCTGGGACATTATACAGGACAGCACTGGAGGATTCTGGGTGATGAGCAGAGAGGTGACTGCTGGGACATTATACAGGACAGCACTGGAGGATTCTGGGTGATGACCGGAGAGGTGACTGCTGGGACATTATACAGGACAGCACTGGAGGATTCTGGGTGATGAGCGGAGAGGTGACTGCTGGGACATTATACAGGACAGTACTGGAGGATTCTGGGTGATGAGCGGAGAGGTGACTGCTGGGACATTATACAGGACAGCACTGGAGGATTCTGGGTGATGACCGGAGAGGTGACTGCTGGGACATTATACAGGACAGCACTGGAGGATTCTGGGTGACGACCGGAGAGGTGACTGCTGGGACATTATACAGGACAGCACTGGAGGATTCTGGGTGATGAGTGGAGAGGTGACTGCTGGGACATTACACAGGACAGCACTGGAGGATTCTGGGTGATGAGCGGAGAGGTGACTGCTGGGACATTATACAGGAGAGCACTGGAGGATTCTGGGTGATGACCGGAGAGGTGACTGCTGGGACATTATACAGGAGAGCACTGGAGGATTCTGGGTGATGACCGGAGAGGTGACTGCTGGGACATTATACAGGACGGCACTGGAGGATTCTGGGTGATGAGCGGAGAGGTGACTGCTGGGACATTATACAGGATGTCAGTGGAGGATTCTGGGTGATGAGCGGAGAGGTGACTGCTGGGACATTATACAGGACAGCACTGGAGGATTCTGGGTGATGACCGGAAAGGTGACTGCTGGGACATTATACAGGACAGTACTGGAGGATTCTGGGTGATGAGCGGAGAGGTGACTGCTGGGACATTATACAGGACAGCACTGGAGAATTCTGGGTGATGAGCGGAGAGGTGACTGCTGGGACATTATAAAGGACAGTACTGGAGGATTCTGGGTGATGACTGGAGAGGTGACTGCTGGGACATTATACAGGACAGCACTGGAGGATTCTGGGTGATGAGCGGAGAGGTGACTGCTGGGACATTATACAGGACAGCACTGGAGGATTCTGGGTGATGAGCAAAGAGGTGACTGCTGGGACATTATACAGGACAGCACTGGAGGATTCTGGGTGATGAGCGGAGAGGTGACTGCTGGGACATTATACAGGACAGCACTGGAGGATTCTGGGTGATGAGCGGAGAGGTGACTGCTGGGACATTATACAGGACAGCACTGGAGGATTCTGGGTGATGACCGGAGAGGTGACTGCTGGGACATTATACAGGACAGCACTGGAGGATTCTGGGTGATGAGCGGAGAGGTGACTGCTGGGACATTATACAGGACAGCACTGGAGGATTCTGGGTGATGAGCGGAGAGGTGACTGCTGGGACATTATACAGGACAGCACTGGAGGATTCTGGGTGATGACCGGAGAGGTGACTGCTGGGACATTATACAGGACAGTACTGGAGGATTCTGGGTGATGAGCGGAGAGGTGACTGCTGGGACATTATACAGGACAGCACTGGAGGATTCTGGGTGATGAGCGGAGAGGTGACTGCTGGGACATTATAAAGGACAGTACTGGAGGATTCTGGGTGATGACCGGAGAGGTGACTGCTGGGACATTATACAGGACAGCACTGGAGTATTCTGGGTGACGACCGGAGAGGTGACTGCTGGGACATTATACAGGACAGCACTGGAGGATTCTGGGTGATGAGCAAAGAGGTGACTGCTGGGACAATATACAGGACAGCACTGGAGGATTCTGGGTGATGAGCGGAGAGGTGACTGCTGGGACATTATACAGGACAGCACTGCAGGATTCTGGGTGATGAGCGGAGAGGTGACTGCTGGGACATTATACAGGACAGCACTGGAGGATTCTGGGTGATGACCGGAGAGGTGACTGCTGGGACATTATACAGGACAGCACTGGAGGATTCTGGGTGATGAGCGGAGAGGTGACTGCTGGGACATTATACAGGACAGCACTGGAGGATTCTGGGTGATGAGCGGAGAGGTGACTGCTGGGACATTATAAAGGACAGTACTGGAGGATTCTGGGTGATGACTGGAGAGGTGACTGCTGTTACATTATACAGGACAGCACTGGAGGATTCTGGGTGATGAGCGGAGAGGTGACTGCTGGGATATTATACAGGACAGCACTGGAGGATTCTGGGTGATGAGCGGAGAGGTGACTGCTGGGACATTATACAGGACAGCACTGGAGGATTCTGGGTGATGACCGGAGAGGTGACTGCTGGGACATTATACAGGACAGCACTGGAGGATTCTGGGTGACAACCGGAGAGGTGACTGCTGGGACATTATACAGGACAGCACTGGAGGATTCTGGGTGATGAGTGGAGAGGTGACTGCTGGGACATTATACAGGACAGCACTGGAGGATTCTGGGTGATGAGCGGAGAGGTGACTGCTGGGACATTATACAGGAGAGCACTGGAGGATTCTGGGTGATGACCGGAGAGGTGACTGCTGGGACATTATACAGGAGAGCACTGGAGGATTCTGGGTGATGACTGGAGAGGTGACTGCTGGGACATTATACAGGACGGCACTGGAGGATTCTGGGTGATGAGCGGAGAGGTGACTGCTGGGACATTATACAGGATGTCAGTGGAGGATTCTGGGTGATGAGCGGAGAGGTGACTGCTGGGACATTATACAGGACAGCACTGGAGGATTCTGGGTGATGACCGGAAAGGTGACTGCTGGGACATTATACAGGACAGCACTGGAGGATTCTGGGTGATGAGCGGAGAGGTGACTGCTGGGACATTATACAGGAGAGCACTGGAGGATTCTGGGTGATGACCGGAGAGGTGACTGCTGGGACATTATACAGGAGAGCACTGGAGGATTCTGGGTGATGACCGGAGAGGTGACTGCTGGGACATTATACAGGACGGCACTGGAGGATTCTGGGTGATGAGCGGAGAGGTGACTGCTGGGTCATTATACAGGATGTCAGTGGAGGATTCTGGGTGATGAGCGGAGAGGTGACTGCTGGGACATTATACAGGACAGCACTGGAGGATTCTGGGTGATGACCGGAAAGGTGACTGCTGGGACATTATACAGGACAGCACTGGAGGATTCTGGGTGATGAGCGGAGAGGTGACTGCTGGGACATTATACAGGACAACACTGGAGGATTCTGGGTGATGAGCGAAGAGGTGACTGCTGGGACATTATACAGGACAGCACTGGAGGATTCTGGGTGATGACTGGAGAGGTGACTGCTGGGACATTATACAGGACGGCACTGGAGGATTCTGGGTGATGACCGGAGAGGTGACTGCTGGGATATTATACAGGACAGCACTGGAGGATTCTGGGTGATTATCAGAGAAGTGACTACTGGGACATTACACAGGAGAGCACTGGAGGATTCTGGGTGATGACCGGAGAGGTGACTGCTGGGACATTATACAGGACAGGAGAGGTAACTGCTGGGACATTATACAGGACAGCACTGGAGGATTCTGGGTGATGAGCGGAGAAGTGACTGCTGGGACATTATACAGGACAGCACTGGAGGATTCTGGGTGATGACTGGAGAGGTGACTGCTGGGACATTATACAGGACAGCACTGGAGGATTCTGGGTGATGACCGGAGAGGGGACTGCTGGGACATTATACAGGATGGCACTGGAGGATTCTGGGTGATGAGCGGAGAGGTGACTGCTGGGACATTATACAGTACAGCACTGGAGGATTCTGGGTGATGAGCGGAGAGGTGACTGCTGGGACATTATACAGGCAGCATTGGCGGATTCTGGGTGATGACCGGAGAGGTGACTGCTGGGACATTATGCAGGACAGCACTGGAGGATTCTGGGTGATGACCGGAGAAGTGACTGCTGGGACATTATGCAGGACAGCACTGGAGGATTCTGGGCGATGAGCGGAGAGGTGACTGCTGGGACATTATTCAGAACAGCACTGGAGGATTCTGGGTGATGAGCGGAGAGGTGACTGCTGGGACATTATATAGGACGGCACTGGAGGATTCTGGGTGATGAGCGGAGAGGTGACTGCTGGGACATTATACAGGACAGCACTGGAGGATTCTGGGTGATGACCGGAGAGGTGACTGCTGGGACATTATACAGGACAGCACTGGAGGATTCTGGGTGATGACCGGAGAGGTGACTGCTGGGACATTATACAGGACAGCACTGGAGGATTCTGGGTGATGAGCGGAGAGGTGACTGCTGGGACATTATACAGGACAGCACTGGAGGATTCTGGGTGATGACCGGAGAAGTGACTGCTGGGACATTATGCAGGACAGCACTGGAGGATTCTGGGTGATGAGCGGAGAGGTGACTGCTGGGACATTATACAGGACAGCACTGGAGGATTCTGGGTGATGACTGGAGAGGTGACTGCTGGGACATTATACAGGACACCACTGGAGGATTCTGGGTGATGACCGGAGAGGTGACTGCTGGGACATTATACAGGACAGCACTGGAGGATTCTGGGTGATGACCGGAGAGGTGACTGCTGGGACATTATACAGGACAGCACTGGAGTATTCTGGGTGATGAGCGGAGAGGTGACTGCTGGGACATTATACAGGACAGCACTGGAGGATTCTGGGTGATGACCGGAGAGGTGACTGCTGGGACATTATACAGGATAGCACTGGAGTATTCTGGGTGATGACCGGAGAGGTGACTGCTGTGACATTATACAGGACAGCACTGGAGGATTCTGGGTGATGAGCGGAGAGGTGACTGCTGGGACATTATACAGGACAGCACTGGAGGATTCTAGGTGATGACCGGAGAGGTGACTGCTGGGACATTATACAGGACAGCACTGGAGGATTCTAGGTGATGACCGGAGAGGTGACTGCTGGGACATTATACAGGACAGCACTGGAGGATTCTGGGTGATGAGCGGAGAGGTGACTGCTGGGACATTATACAGGACGGCACTGCAGAATTCCGGGTGATGACTGGAGAGGTGACTGCTGGGACATTATACAGGACAGCACTGGAGGATTCTGGGTGATGAGCGGAGAGGTGACTGCTGGGACATTATGCAGGACAGCACTGGAGGATTCTGGGTGATGAGCGGAGAGGTGACTGCTGGGACATTATACAGGACAGCACTGGAGGATTCTGGGTGGTGACCGGAGAGGTGACTGCTGGGTCATTATACAGGACTGCACTGGAGGATTCTGGGTGATGACCGGAGAGGTGACTGCTGGGACATTATACAGGACAGCACTGGAGGATTCCAGGTGATGAGCGGAGAGGTGACTGCTAGGACATTATACAGGACAGCACTGGAGGATTCTAGGTGATGAGCGGAGAGGTGACTGCTGGGACATTATACAGGACAGCACTGGAGGATTCCAGGTGATGAGCGGAGAGGTGACTGCTGGGACATTATACAGGACGGCACTGCAGAATTCCGGGTAATGACCGGAGAGGTGACTGCTGGGACATTATACAGGACCGCACTGGAGGAGTCTGGGTGATGAGTGGAGAGGTGACTGCTGGGACATTATACAGGACAGCACTGGAGGATTCTGGGTGATGAGCGGAGAGGTGACTGCTGGGACATTATACAGGACTGCACTGGAGGATTCTGGGTGATGACCGGAGAGGTGACTGCTGGGACATTATACAGGACAGCACTGGAGGATTCCGGGTGATGAGCGGAGAGGTGACTGCTGGGACATTATACAGGACAGCACTGGAGGATTCTGGGTGATGACCGGAGAGGTGACTTGTGGGACATTATACAGGACAGCACTGGAGGATTCTGGGTGGTGACCGGAGAAGTTACTGCTGGGACATTATACAGGACAGTACTGGAGGATTCTGGTTGATGAGCGGAGAGGTGACTGCTGGGACATTATACAGGACGGCACTGGAGGATTCTGGGTGATGAACGGAGAGGTGGCTGCTGGGTCATTATACAGGACAGCACTGGAGGATTCTGGGTGATGACCGGAGAGGTGACTGCAGGGACATTATACAGGACAGCACTGGAGGATTCTGTCTGATGAGCGGAGAGGTGACTGCTGGGACATTATACAGGACAGCACTGGAGGATTCTGGGTGATGACTGAAGAGGTGACTGCTGGGACATTATACAGGACAGCACTGGAGGATTCTGGGTGATGACCGGAGAGTTGACTGCTGGGACATTATACAGGACAGCACTGGAGGATTCTGGCTGATGACCGGAGAGGTGACTGCTGGGACATTATACAGGACAGCACTGGAGGATTCTGGGTGACGACCGGAGAGGTGACTGCTGGGACATTATACAGGACAGCACTGGAGGATTCTGGGTGATGAGTGGAGAGGTGACTGCTGGGACATTATACAGGACAGCATTGGAGGATTCTGGGTGATGAGCGGAGAGGTGACTGCTGGGACATTATACAGGAGAGCACTGGAGGATTCTGGGTGATGACCGGAGAGGTGACTGCTGGGACATTATACAGGAGAGCACTGGAGGATTCTGGGTGATGACCGGAGAGGTGACTGCTGGGACATTATACAGGACGGCACTGGAGGATTCTGGGTGATGAGCGGAGAGGTGACTGCTGGGACATTATACAGGATGTCAGTGGAGGATTCTGGGTGATGAGCGGAGAGGTGACTGCTGGGACATTATACAGGACAGCACTGGAGGATTCTGGGTGATGACCGGAAAGGTGACTGCTGGGACATTATACAGGACAGCACTGGAGGATTCTGGGTGATGAGCGGAGAGGTGACTGCTGGGACATTATAGAATCATAGAATCATAGAATGGTAGAGTTGAAAGGGACCTCCTGGGTCATCTGGTCCAACCCCCTGCTCAAAGCAGGATTCACTAGATCATCTCAGACAGATGTCTGTCCAGCCTCTGTTTGAAGACGTCCATTGAAGGGGAACTCACCACCTCTCGTGGCAGCCTGTTCCACTCATTAATCACCCTAACTGTCAAAAAGTTTTTTCTAATATCCAATCTGTGTCTCCTCCCATTTAGTTTCATCCCATTGCTTCTAGTCTTTCCTTGTGCAAATGAGAATAAAGATAATCCTTCTACAATGTGACAGCCCTTGACATATTTGTAGACAGCTATTAAGTCTCCTCTCAGTCTTCTTTTTTGCAAGCTAAACATTCCCAAATCCTGCAACCGTTCCTCATAGGACATGGTTTGCAGACCAGTCACCATTCTGGTCGCTCTTCTCTGAACTTGCTCCAGTTTGTCGATGTCTTTTTTAAAATGTGGTGCCCAAAACTGTACACAGTATTCCAGATGAGGTCTGACCAAAGAGGAGTAAAGACCGATAATGACTTCACGTGATCTAGACTGTATGCTTCTGTTAATACATCCCAGAATTGTATTTGCCTTTTTTGCTGCTGCATCACACTGTTGACTCATGTTCAGTCTATGATCTATTAGTATACCTAAGTCTTTTTCACATGTACTGTTGCTCAGCTCTATTCCTCCCATTCTGTATATGCTTTTTTCATTTTTATTGCCCAGATGTAGTACTTTGCATTTTTCCCTGTTAAAAACCATTCTGTTGGTTGCTGCCCACTGCTCCAGTTTATTTAGGTCTTTTTGAATCCTCTCTCTCTCTTCTCTAGTATTAGCTATCCCTCCTAGCTTTGTGTCATCAGCAAATTTAATCAGTTTACCCTCAATTCCTTCATCTAAATCATTGATAAAGATGTTGAACAATACAGGTCCCAGGACGGAGCCCTGTGGTACCCCACTTGAGACATTCATCCAGCTGGATGTGAAGCCATTTACAACCACCCTTTGAGTCCGATCACTAAGCCAGTTATGAATCCACCTAACAGTTGCCTGGTCCATTGCATACTTGGTCATTTTTTCAATAAGGATGATGTGAGATACTTTGTCAAATGCTTTGCTGAAGTCAAGATATACTATATCTACAGCATTTCCCTGATCCACCCAGTCAGTGATTCTGTCATAGAAGGAAATTAAGTTAGTCTGACATGACTTGTTAGTTACAAACCCATGCTGACTCTGGTTAATCACTTCATTCTTATCCATGTACTTACATACATGTTGTTTAATAATTTGTTCAAAGATCTTTCCTGGTATAGAAGTCAGACTCACCGGCCTATAGTTCCCTGGGTCCACCTTCTTCCCCTTTTTGAAGATAGGAACAACATTTGCTCTTCTCCAGTCTTCTGGGACTTCTCCTGTTCTCCAAGAATTTTCAAAGATTATGGAGAGTGGTTCTAAAATTTCTTCTACAATCTCCTTCAGTACTCTGGGGTGTAATTCATCTGGACCTGGAGACTTGAACTCATTTAAGTTAGCTAAATATTCCCTCACAATCTTTCTGTTTACTGATAACTTGGATTCCTCTATTCCTTTAAAAGGACAGTGAAGATCAGTTGATGTTACATTTTCTTTCTGAGAGAAAACAGATGCAAAATAGGAATTAAAAAGTTCGGCCTTCTCAACATCCTCTCTTACCATTTCTCCATTTTCATCCTGTAAAAATCCTATAGCATCTTTGACTTTTCTTTTACTTTTGACATACCCCCAAAATCCTTTTTTATTGCTTTTGACATCTCTTGCAAGCCTTAATTCATTGTCAGCTTTAGCTAACCTGATACGTGCCCTGCAGGATCTGCAGACTGCATTATAATCTTCTTTAGATATGCCTCCCTCTTTCCATTTAATAAACATTTCTTTCTTTCTTTTTAGCATGTGTTTAAGTTCTGTGTTCATCCATCCTGGTTTCCTTAAATGCTTCCCATTCTTCCTACTTTTCGGGATTGTTAACGATTGTGCTTTGAGAATCTCATTTTTAAAAATTTCCCATCCTTCCTGGACATTTTTGTCCTTAAGGACATCCAGCCATTGGATACCTCCTATTCTCTTTCTGAGTCTCTTAAAATCTGCCTTTCTAAAATCTAACCTTGAAGTTTGAGTCTTCACATGTCTTCCTCCTCTAGTTATCCAAAATTCTATAATAGCATGATCGCTGCCTCCTAGGGTCCCAGCCACCTTTACCTCCTCAACCATTTCCTCCCTGTTTATAAGGATTAGATCCAAAGTAGCAGATCCCCTTGTTTTCTCCCCTACCTTTTGGAAGATAAAGTTGTCAGCAAGAGAGGATAAGAATTTGCTTGACCTGTTAGTTTTACTTGAGAGAGATTCCCAACAAATGTCTGGATAGTTGAAATCTCCCATGACCACTACGTCATATTTTTTGGAGAACTTGGTCATTTGATACATAAAGAGTTCATCCATATCTTCAGCTTGCCCAGGTGGCCTGTAGTAAATGCCTATAATGGTGTCCTTTCCGTTGTTCTCTCCTTGTATTCTTACCCAAACAGTTTCCACAGAACTCCCAGTCTCTGAAGCTTCAATCTCTGTGCAGATATACGCTTTTCTAACATACAATGCAACACCTCCTCCTCGTTTATCAAGTCTGTTTCTTGCAAATAAGTTGTATCCTTTTAGCCTTTTATTCCAATCATGTGTATCGTCCCACCAAGTTTCAGTGATTCCAATGACATCATATTCCTTTTCCTGCATTAGTAGTTCCAATTCTCCTTGTTTGTTGCCCATGCTTTGTGCATTTGTATAAAAACATTTTAGTTTGTGATTGGTTTCTCTTCCTCCCATATTTTTATTATTTAGATTTTTTTGTCTTTGTTCTTCTTTTCCACTTCCAGTAGCAGAGATCTCAATAGTATTTGTCAGCTGTATGGCTTTTTCTGGCCTTTTGCTTCCCTTCCCACATTGTTCTAGTTTAAAGCTCTTCTGATGAGTGTAGCAAGGCGACTTCCAAATACATGTTTTCCAGTCTTCGTAAGGTGCACCCCATCTCTAGCAAGTAGTCCATCGTATAGGTAATTCATTCCGTGATCCAGAAATCCAAATCCTTGTTGACGGCACCATCGACGTAGCCAGTTGTTCACCTGTAGAATCTTATTCCACCTCATTGTTCCATGGCCATCCACTGGGAGGATGGATGAGAAGACCACCTGCGCTCCCAATTCTTTCACTTTCTTGCCTAAGTCTTCAAAGTCACTGCAGATGGTTTCCAGGTCCTTTCTTGCGGTGTCATTTGTCCCCACATGTATTAGCAGGAATGGGTAGTGATCTGTAGGTCTGAAGAGTCTTGATATCCTGTCAGACACATCTTTAATTTTTGCTCCTGGAAGACAGCACATTTCTCTTGAGGTTATGTCTGGTCTGCAGATAGCGGCCTCTGTTCCTCTTAACAGGGAATCCCCCATGACCACCACTCTCCGTTTTTTCTTCACAACATTCTTCTTTCTCCATCCAGGAGGATTCTGAGGGCTTACAAGGTTATTCATTGCTGGCAAAGTCTTATCTTGCTGTATTTCTTCATGGTTCTCCTGTGTGAGAGCCTGGTACTGGTTCCTGAGCAGTATGGGTGCTGACTGCCTCTCGATCCTCCTGCTTCTGTGGGTCACAGGCTTCCATTCCTCTGTTTCGTCAGGTGCAGTTCGAATTTCTTATCTTTCTGAATCATGAAGAGATAATTCTGCTCTGTCTAAGAACTCTTCACCTTCCTTAATGATTTTCAAGGTAGTTAACCTCTCTTCTAGATTTCGCAACTTTTCCTCCAACAGGGACACAAGCTTGCATTTCTGGCATGTGAAGTCTGGCTTTTCCACTGGCAAGTCTGTGAACATGTAGCAGGATATGCAGCTCACCAAATGGCTCCTGGACTCTTCCATGTTCTTATTGTTAATGTTCTGAAAACAGTGAAAAAAGCTTAAAAAAAAAGCTTCAAAATGCGGCGCGCGGTTTACCGATGTCCTCTTTTCAGCTCCAACAGCCAAAATCCAGTGTTCTTTGAGCTTGCGGAGACTCTTCACTTACCCCAAAATGCAGTGGGAATATGCAAATTATCTCCTCAGGACTCCTCCCCTGGTTTACCGATGTCCTCTTTTCAGCTCCAACAGCCAAAATCCAGTGTTCTTTGAGCTCGCGGAGACTCTTCACTTACCCCAAAATGCAGTGGGAATATGCAAATTATCTCCTCAGGACTCCTCCCCTGGTTTACCGATGTCCTCTTTTCAGCTCCAACAGCCTAAATCCAGTGTTCTTTGAGCTCGCGGAGACTCTTCACTTACCCCAAAATGCAGTGGGAATATGCAAATTATCTCCTCAGTACTCCTCCCCTGGTTTACCGATGTCCTCTTTTCAGCTCCAACAGCCAAAATCCAGTGTTCTTTGAGCTCGCGGAGACTCTTCACTTACCCCAAAATGCAGTGGGGTAATACAGGACAACACTGGAGGATTCTAGGTGATGAGCGAAGAGGTGACTGCTGGGACATTATACAGGACAGCACTGGAGGATTCTGGGTGATGACCGGAGAGGTGACTGCTGGGACATTATACAGGACGGCACTGGAGGATTCTGGGTGATGACCGGAGAGGTGACTGCTGGGATATTATACAGGACAGCACTGGAGGATTCTGGGTGATTATCAGAGAGGTGACTACTGGGACATTACACAGGAGAGCACTGGAGGATTCTGGGTGATGACCGGAGAGGTGACTGCTGAGACATTATACAGGACAGGAGAGGTGACTGCTGGAACATTATACAGGACGGCACTGGAGGATTCTGGGTGATGAGCGGAGAAGTGACTGCTGGGATATTATACAGGACAGCACTGGAGGATTCTGGGTGATGACTGGGAGGTGACTGCTGGGACATTATACAGGACAGCACTGGAGGATTCTGGGTGATGACCGGAGAGGGGTTTGCTGGGACATTATACAGGATGGCACTGGAGGATTCTGGGTGATGAGCGGAGAGGTGACTGCTTGGACATTATACAGTACAGCACTGGAGGATTCTGGGTGATGAGCGGAGAGGTGACTGCTGGGACATTATACAGTACAGCACTGGAGGATTCTGGGTGATGAGCGGAGAGGTGACTGCTGGGACATTATACAGGATGGCACTGGAGGATTCTGGGTGATGAGCGGAGAGGTGACTGCTGGGACATTATACAGTACAGCACTGGAGGATTCTGGGTGATGAGCGGAGAGGTGACTGCTGGGACATTATACAGGCAGCATTGGCGGATTCTGGGTGATGACCGGAGAGGTGACTGCTGGGACATTATGCAGGACAGCACTGGAGGATTCTGGGTGATGACCGGAGAAGTGACTGCTGGGACATTATGCAGGACAGCACTGGAGGATTCTGGGTGATGAGCGGAGAGGTGACTGCTGGGACATTATTCAGAACAGCACTGAAGGATTCTGGGTGATGAGCGGAGAGGTGACTGCTGGGACATTATATAGGACGGCACTGGAGGATTCTGGGTGATGAGCGGAGAGTTGACTGCTGGGACATTATATAGGACGGCACTGGAGGATTCTGGGTGATGAGCGGAGAGGTGACTGCTGGGACATTATACAGGACAGCACTGGAGGATTCTGGGTGATGACCGGAGAGGTGACTGCTGGGACATTATACAGGACGGCACTGGAGGATTCTGGGTGATGACCGGAGAGGTGACTGCTGGGACATTATACAGGACAGCACTGGAGGATTCTGGGTGATGACCGGAGAGGTGACTGCTGGGACATTATACAGGACAGCACTGGAGGATTCTGGGTGATGACCGGAGAGGTGACTGCTGGGACATTATACAGGACGGCACTGGAGGATTCTGGGTGATGACCGGAGAGGGGACTGCTGGGACATTATACAGGGCAGCACTGGACGATTCTGGGTGATGAGCGGACAGGTGACTGCTGGGACATTATACAGGCAGCATTGACGGATTCTGGGTGATGAATGGAGAGGTGACTGCTGGGACATTATGCAGGACAGCACTGGAGGATTCTGGGTGATGAGCGGAGAGGTGACTGCTGGGACATTATACAGGACAGCACTGGAGGATTCTGGATGATGACCGGAGAGGTGACTGCTGAGACATTACACAGGACAGCACTGGAGAATTCTGGGTGATGACCGCAGAGGTGACTTCTGGGACATTATACAGGACAGCACTGGAGGATTCTGGGTGATGACCGGAGAGGTGACTGCTGGGACATTATACAGGACAGCACTGGAGGATTCTGGGTGATGAGCGGAGAGGTGACTGCTGGGACATTATACAGGACAGCACTGGAGGATTCTGGATGATGACCGGAGAGGTGACTGCTGAGACATTATACAGGACAGCACTGGAGAATTCTGGGTGATGACCGCAGAGGTGACTTCTGGGACATTATACAGGACAGCACTGGAGGATTCTGGGTGATGACCGGAGAGGTGACTGCTGGGACATTATACAGGACAGCACTGGAGGATTCTGGGTGATGAGCGGAGAGGTGACTGCTGGGACATTATACAGGACAGCACTGGAGGATTCTGGGTGATGACCGAAGAAGTGACTGCTGGGACATTATGCAGGACAGCACTGGAGGATTCTGGGTGATGAGCGGAGAGGTGACTGCTGGGACATTATACAGGACAGCACTGGAGGATTCTGGGTGATGACTGGAGAGGTGACTGCTGGGACATTATACAGGACACCACTGGAGGATTCTGGTTGATGAAAGGAGAGGTGACTGCTGGGATATTATACAGGACAGCACTGGAGGATTCTGGGAGATGACCGGAAAGGTGACTGCTGGGACATTATACAGGACAGCACTGGAGGATTCTGGGTGATGAGCGGAGAGGTGACTGCTGGGACATTATACAGGACAGCACTGGAGGATTCTGGGTGATGAGCGGAGGGGTGACTGCTGGGACATTATACAGGACAGCACTGGAGGATTCTGGGTGATGAGCGGAGAGGTGACTGCTGGGACATTATACAGGACAGCACTGGAGGATTCTGGGTGATGAGCGGAGAGGTGACTGCTGGGACATTATACATGACAGCACTGGAGGATTCTGGGTGATGACCGGAGAGGTGACTGCTGGGACATTATACAGGACAGCACTGGAGTATTCTGGGTGATGAGCGGAGAGGTGACTGCTGGGACATTATACAGGACAGCACTGGAGGATTCTGGGTGATGACCGGAGAGGTGACTGCTGGGACATTATACAGGTTAGCACTGAAGGATTCTGGGTGATGACCGGAGAGGTGACTGCTGGGACATTATACAGGACAGCACTGGAGGATTCTGGGTGATGAGCGGAGAGGTGACTGCTGGGACATTATACAGGACAGCACTGGAGGATTCTAGGTGATGAGCGGAGAGGTGACTGCTGGGACATTATACAGGACAGCACTGGAGGATTCTGGGTGATGAGCGGAGAGGTGACTGCTGGGACATTATACAGGACAGCACTGGAGGATTCCGGGTGATGACCGGAGAGGTGACTGCTGGGACATTATACATGACAGCACTGGAGGATTCTGGGTGATGAGCGGAGAGGTGACTGCTGGGACATTATACAGGACAGCACTGGAGGATTCTGGGGGATGAGCGGAGAGGTGACTGCTGGGACATTATACAGGACGGCACTGCAGAATTCCGGGTGATGACCGGAGAGGTGACTGCTGGGACATTATACAGTACAGCACTGGAGGATTCTGGGTGATGAGCGGAGAGGTGACTGCTGGGACATTATGCAGGACAGCACTGGAGGATTCTGGGTGATGAGCGGAGAGGTGACTGCTGAGACATTATACAGGACAGCACTGGAGGATTCTGGGTGGTGACCGGAGAGGTGACTGCTGGGTCATTATACAGGACTGCACTGGAGGATTCTGGGTGATGACCGGAGAGGCGACTGCTGGGACATTATACAGGACAGCACTGGAGGATTCCAGGTGATGAGCGGAGAGGTTACTGCTGGGACATTATACAGGACAGCACTGGAGGATTCTGGGGGATGAGCGGAGAGGTGACTGCTGGGACATTATAAAGGACTGCACTGCAGAATTCCGGGTAATGACCGGAGAGGTGACTGCTGGGACATTATACAGGACAGCACTGGAGGAGTCTGGGTGATGAGTGGAGAGGTGACTGCTGGGACATTATACAGGACAGCACTGGAGGATTCTGGGTGATGAGCGGAGAGGTGACTGCTGGGACATTATACAGGACGGCACTGGAGGATTCTGGGTGATGAGCGGAGAGGTGGCTGCTGGGACATTATACAGGACAGCACTGGAGGATTCTGGGTGATGACCGGAGAGGTGACTGCAGGGACATTATACAGGACAGCACTGGATTATTCTGGGCGATGAGCGGAGAGGTGACTGCTGGGACATTATACAGGACGGCACTGAAGGATTCTGGGTGATGAGCGGAGAGGTGACTGCTGGGACATTATACAGGACAGCACTGGAGGATTCTGGGTGATGACCGGAGAGGTGACTGCTGGGACATTATACAGGACAACACTGAAGGATTCTGGGTGATGACCGGAGAGGTGACTGCTGGGACATTATACAGGACAGCACTGGAGGATTCTGGGTGATGACTGAAGAGGTGACTGCTGGGACATTATACAGGACAGCACTGGAGGATTCTGGGTGATGACCGGAGAGGTGACTGCTGGGACATTATACAGGACAGCACTGGAGGATTCTGGGTGATGACCGGAGAGGTGACTGCTGGGACATTATACAGGACAGCACTGGAGGATTCTGGGTGACGATCGGAGAGGTGACTGCTGGGACATTATACAGGACAGCACTGGAGGATTCTGGGTGATGAGTGGAGAGGTGACTGCTGGGACATTATACAGGACAGCATTGGAGGATTCTGGGTGATGAGCGGAGAGGTGACTGCTGGGACATTATACAGGAGAGCACTGGAGGATTCTGGGTGATGACCGGAGAGGTGACTGCTGGGACATTATACAGGAGAGCACTGGAGGATTCTGGGTGATGACCGGAGAGGTGACTGCTGGGACATTATACAGGACGGCACTGGAGGATTCTGGGTGATGAGCGGAGAGGTGACTGCTGGGACATTATACAGGATGTCAGTGGAGGATTCTGGGTGATGAGCGGAGAGGTTACTGCTGGGACATTATACAGGACAGCACTGTAGGATTCTGGGCGATGACCGGAGAGGTGACTGCTGGGACATTATACAGGACGGCACTGGAGGATTCTGGGTGATGAGCGGAGAGGTGACTGCTGGGACATTATACAGGACAGCACTGGAGGATTCTGGGTGATGACCGGAGAGGTGACTGCAGGGACATTATACAGGACAGCACTGAAGGATTCTGGGTGATGACCGGAGAGGTGACTGCTGGGACATTATACAGGACAGCACTGGAGGATTCTGGGTGATGACTGGAGAGGTGACTGCTGGGACATTATACAGGACGGCTCTGGAGGATTCTGGGTGATGACCGGAGAGGTGACTGCTGGGACATTATACAGGACGGCACTGGAGGATTCTGGGTGATGACCGGAGAGGTGACTGCTGGGACATTATACAGGACGGCACTGGAGGATTCTGGGTGATGACCGGAGAGGTGACTGCTGGGACATTATACAGGACAGCACTGGAGGATTCTGGGTGATGAGCGGAGAGGTGACTGCTGGGACATTATACAGGACAGCACTGGAGGATTCTGGGTGATGAGCGGAGAGGTGACTGCTGGGACATTATACAGGACAGCACTGGAGGATTCTGGGTGATGAGCGGAGAGGTGACTGCTAGGACATTATACAGATCAGCACTGGAGGATTCTGGGTGATGACCGGAGAGGTGACTGCTGGGACATTATACAGGACAGCACTGGAGGATTCTGGGTGATGAGCGGAGAGGTGACTGCTGGGACATTATACAGGACAGCACTGGAGGATTCTGGGGGATGAGCGGAGAGGTGACTGCTGGGACATTATACAGGACGGCACTGCAGAATTCCGGGTGATGACCGGAGAGGTGACTGCTGGGACATTATACAGTACAGCACTGGAGGATTCTGGGTGATGAGCGGAGAGGTGACTGCTGGGACATTATGCAGGACAGCACTGGAGGATTCTGGGTGATGAGCGGAGAGGTGACTGCTGAGACATTATACAGGACAGCACTGGAGGATTCTGGGTGGTGACCGGAGAGGTGACTGCTGGGTCATTATACAGGACTGCACTGGAGGATTCTGGGTGATGACCGGAGAGGCGACTGCTGGGACATTATACAGGACAGCACTGGAGGATTCCAGGTGATGAGCGGAGAGGTTACTGCTGGGACATTATACAGGACAGCACTGGAGGATTCTGGGGGATGAGCGGAGAGGTGACTGCTGGGACATTATAAAGGACTGCACTGCAGAATTCCGGGTAATGACCGGAGAGGTGACTGCTGGGACATTATACAGGACAGCACTGGAGGAGTCTGGGTGATGAGTGGAGAGGTGACTGCTGGGACATTATACAGGACAGCACTGGAGGATTCTGGGTGATGAGCGGAGAGGTGACTGCTGGGACATTATACAGGACGGCACTGGAGGATTCTGGGTGATGAGCGGAGAGGTGGCTGCTGGGACATTATACAGGACAGCACTGGAGGATTCTGGGTGATGACCGGAGAGGTGACTGCAGGGACATTATACAGGACAGCACTGGATTATTCTGGGCGATGAGCGGAGAGGTGACTGCTGGGACATTATACAGGACGGCACTGAAGGATTCTGGGTGATGAGCGGAGAGGTGACTGCTGGGACATTATACAGGACAGCACTGGAGGATTCTGGGTGATGACCGGAGAGGTGACTGCTGGGACATTATACAGGACAACACTGAAGGATTCTGGGTGATGACCGGAGAGGTGACTGCTGGGACATTATACAGGACAGCACTGGAGGATTCTGGGTGATGACTGAAGAGGTGACTGCTGGGACATTATACAGGACAGCACTGGAGGATTCTGGGTGATGACCGGAGAGGTGACTGCTGGGACATTATACAGGACAGCACTGGAGGATTCTGGGTGATGACCGGAGAGGTGACTGCTGGGACATTATACAGGACAGCACTGGAGGATTCTGGGTGACGATCGGAGAGGTGACTGCTGGGACATTATACAGGACAGCACTGGAGGATTCTGGGTGATGAGTGGAGAGGTGACTGCTGGGACATTATACAGGACAGCATTGGAGGATTCTGGGTGATGAGCGGAGAGGTGACTGCTGGGACATTATACAGGAGAGCACTGGAGGATTCTGGGTGATGACCGGAGAGGTGACTGCTGGGACATTATACAGGAGAGCACTGGAGGATTCTGGGTGATGACCGGAGAGGTGACTGCTGGGACATTATACAGGACGGCACTGGAGGATTCTGGGTGATGAGCGGAGAGGTGACTGCTGGGACATTATACAGGATGTCAGTGGAGGATTCTGGGTGATGAGCGGAGAGGTTACTGCTGGGACATTATACAGGACAGCACTGGAGGATTCTGGGCGATGACCGGAGAGGTGACTGCTGGGACATTATACAGGACGGCACTGGAGGATTCTGGGTGATGAGCGGAGAGGTGACTGCTGGGACATTATACAGGACAGCACTGGAGGATTCTGGGTGATGACCGGAGAGGTGACTGCAGGGACATTATACAGGACAGCACTGAAGGATTCTGGGTGATGACCGGAGAGGTGACTGCTGGGACATTATACAGGACAGCACTGGAGGATTCTGGGTGATGACCGGAGAGGTGACTGCTGGGACATTATACAGGACGGCTCTGGAGGATTCTGGGTGATGACCGGAGAGGTGACTGCTGGAACATTATACAGGACGGCACTGGAGGATTCTGGGTGATGACCGGAGAGGTGACTGCTGGGACATTATACAGGACGGCACTGGAGGATTCTGGGTGATGACCGGAGAGGTGACTGCTGGGACATTATACAGGACAGCACTGGAGGATTCTGGGTGATGAGCGGAGAGGTGACTGCTGGGACATTATACAGGACAGCACTGGAGGATTCTGGGTGATGAGCGGAGAGGTGACTGCTGGGACATTATACAGGACAGCACTGGAGGATTCTGGGTGATGAGCGGAGAGGTGACTGCTAGGACATTATACAGATCAGCACTGGAGGATTCTGGGTGATGACCGGAGAAGTGACTGCTGGGACATTATACAGGACAGCACTGGAGGATTCTGGGTGATGAGCGGAGAGGTGACTGCTGGGACATTATACAGGACAGCACTGGAGGATTCTAGGTGATGACCGGAGAGGTGACTGCTGGGACATTATACAGGACAGCACTGGAGGATTCTGGGTGATGAGCGGAGAGGTGACTGCTGGGACATTATACAAGACAGCACTGGAGGATTCTGGGTGATGACCGGAGAGGTGACTGCTGGGACATTATTCATGACAGCACTGGAGGATTCTGGGTGATGACTGGAGAGGTGACTGCTGGGACATTATACAGGACAGCACTGGAGGATTCTGGGGGATGAGCGGAGAGGTGACTGCTGGGACATTATACAGGACGGCACTGCAGAATTCCGGGTGATGACCGGAGAGGTGACTGCTGGGACATTATACAGGACAGCACTGGAGGATTCTGGGTGATGAGCGGAGAGGTGACTGCTGGGACATTATGCAGGACAGCACTGGAGGATTCTGGGTGATGAGCGGAGAGGTGACTGCTGGGACATTATACAGGACAGCACTGGAGGATTCTGGGTGGTGACCGGAGAGGTGACTGCTGGGACATTATACAGGACAGCACTGGAGGATTCTGGGTGATGACCGGAGAGGTGACTGCTGGGACATTATACAGGACAGCACTGGAGGATTCCGGGTGATGAGCGGAGAGGAGACTGCTGGGACATTATACAGGACAGCACTGGAGGATTCTGGGGGATGAGCGGAGAGGTGACTGCTGGGACATTATACAGGACGGCACTGCAGAATTCCGGGTAATGACCGGAGAGGTGACTGCTGGGACATTATACAGGACAGCACTGGAGAATTCTGGGTGATGAGTGGAGAGGTGATTGCTGGGACATTATACAGGACAGCACTGGAGAATTCTGGGTGATGAGTGGAGAGGTGACTGCTGGGACATTATGCAGGACAGCACTGGAGGATTCTGGGCGATGAGCGGAGAGGTGACTGCTGGGACATTATACAGGACGGCACTGGAGGATTCTGGATGATGAGCGGAGAGGTGGCTGCTGGGACATTATACAGGACAGCACTGGAGGATTCTGGGTGGTGACCGGAGAGGTGACTGCTGGGACATTATACAGGACAGCACTGGAGGATTCTGGGTGATGACCGGAGAGGTGACTGCTGGGACATTATACAGGACAGCACTGGAGGATTCCGGGTGATGAGCGGAGAGGAGACTGCTGGGACATTATACAGGACAGCACTGGAGGATTCTGGGGGATGAGCGGAGAGGTGACTGCTGGGACATTATACAGGACGGCACTGCAGAATTCCGGGTAATGACCGGAGAGGTGACTGCTGGGACATTATACAGGACAGCACTGGAGAATTCTGGGTGATGAGTGGAGAGGTGACTGCTGGGACATTATACAGGACAGCACTGGAGAATTCTGGGTGATGAGTGGAGAGGTGACTGCTGGGACATTATACAGGACAGCACTGGAGGATTCTGGGTGATGAGCGGAGAAGTGACTGCTGGGACATTATACAGGACTGCACTGGAGGATTCTGGGTGATGACCGGAGAGGTGACTGCTGGGACATTATACAGGACAGCACTGGAGGATTCTGGGTGATGAGCGGAGAGGTGACTGCTGGGACATTATACAGGACAGCACTGGAGGATTCTGGGTGGTGACCGGAGAGGTGACTGCTGGGACATTATACAGGACAGCACTGGAGGATTCTGGGTGGTGACCGGAGAGGTTACTGCTGGGACATTATACAGGACAGCACTGGAGGATTCTGGGTGATGAGTGGAGAGGTGACTGCTGAGACATTATACAGGACGGCACTGGAGGATTCTGGGTGATGAGCGGAGAGGTGACTGTTGGGACATTATATAGGACAGCACTGGAGGATTCTGGGTGATGACCGGAGAGGTGACTGCAGGGACATTATACAGGAGAGCACTGGAGGATTCTGGGCGATGAGCGGAGAGGTGACTGCTGGGACATTATACAGGACGGCACTGGAGGATTCTGGATGATGAGCGGAGAGGTGGCTGCTGGGACATTATACAGGACAGCACTGGAGGATTCTGGGTGATGAGCGGAGAGGTGACTGCTGGGACATTATACAGGACAGCACTGGAGGATTCTGGGTGATGAGCGGAGAGGTGACTGCTGGGACATTATACAAGACAGCACTGGAGGATTCCGGGTGATGACCGGAGAGGTGACTGCTGGGACATTATTCATGACAGCACTGGAGGATTCTGGGTGATGACTGGAGAGGTGACTGCTGGAACATTATACAGGACAGCACTGGAGGATTCTGGGGGATGAGCGGAGAGGTGACTGCTGGGACATTATGCAGGACAGCACTGGAGGATTCTGGGTGATGAGCGGAGAGGTGACTGCTGGGACATTATACAGGACAGCACTGGAGGATTCTGGGTGATGAGCGGAGAGGTGACTGCTGGGACATTATACAAGACAGCACTGGAGGATTCTGGGTGATGACCGGAGAGGTGACTGCTGGGACATTATTCATGACAGCACTGGAGGATTCTGGGTGATGACTGGAGAGGTGACTGCTGGGACATTATAGAGGACAGCACTGGAGGATTCTGGGGGATGAGCGGAGAGGTGACTGCTGGGACATTATACAGGACGGCACTGCAGAATTCCGGGTGATGACCGGAGAGGTGACTGCTGGGACATTATACAGGACAGCACTGGAGGATTCTGGGTGATGAGCGGAGAGGTGACTGCTGGGACATTATGCAGGACAGCACTGGAGGATTCTGGGTGATGAGCGGAGAGGTGACTGTTGGGACATTATACAGGACAGCACTGGAGGATTCTGGCTGGTGACCGGAGAGGTGACTGCTGGGTCATTATACAGGACTGCACTTGATGATTCTGGGTGATGACCGGAGAGGTGACTGCTGGGACATTATACAGGACAGCACTGGAGGATTCCGGGTGATGAGCGGAGAGGAGACTGCTGGGACATTATACAGGACAGCACTGGAGGATTCTGGGGGATGAGCGTAGAGGTGACTGCTCGGACATTATACAGGACGGCACTGCAGAATTCCGGGTAATGACCGGAGAGGTGACTGCTGGGACATTATACAGGACAGCACTGGAGAATTCTGGGTGATGAGTGGAGAGGTGACTGCTGGGACATTATACAGGACAGCACTTGAGAATTCTGGGTGATGAGTGGAGAGGTGACTGCTGGGACATTATACAGGACAGCACTGGAGGATTCTGGGTGATGAGCGGAGAAGTGACTGCTGGGACATTATACAGGACTGCACTGGAGGATTCTGGGTGATGACCGGAGAGGTGACTAGTGGGACATTATACAGGACAGCACTGGAGGATTCTGGGTGATGAGCGGAGAGGTGACTGCTGGGACATTATACAGGACAGCACTGGAGGATTCTGGGTGGTGACCGGAGAGGTGACTGCTGGGACATTATACAGGACAGCACTGGAGGATTCTGGGTGGTGACCGGAGAGGTTACTGCTGGGACATTATACAGGACAGCACTGGAGGATTCTGGGTGATGAGTGGAGAGGTGACTGCTGGGACATTATACAGGACGGCACTGGAGGATTCTGGGTGATGAGCGGAGAGGTGACTGTTGGGACATTATATAGGACAGCACTGGAGGATTCTGGGTGATGACCGGAGAGGTGACTGCAGGGACATTATACAGGAGAGCACTGGAGGATTCTGGGCGATGAGCGGAGAGGTGACTGCTGGGACATTATACAGGACGGCACTGGAGGATTCTGGATGATGAGCGGAGAGGTGGCTGCTGGGACATTATACAGGACAGCACTGGAGGATTCTGGGTGATGAGCGGAGAGGTGACTGCTGGGAAATTATACAGGACAGCACTGGAGGATTCTGGGTGATGAGCGGAGAGGTGACTGCTAGGACATTATACAGATCAACACTGGAGGATTCTGGGTGATGACCGGAGAGGTGACTGCTGGGACATTATACAGGACAGCACTGGAGGATTCTGGGTGATGAGCGGAGAGGTGACTGCTGGGACATTATACAGGACAGCACTTGAGGATTCTAGGTGATGACCGGAGAGGTGACTGCTGGGACATTATACAGGACAGCACTGGAGGATTCTGGGTGATGAGCGGAGAGGTGACTGCTGGGACATTATACAAGACAGCACTGGAGGATTCCGGGTGATGACCGGAGAGGTGACTGCTGGGACATTATTCATGACAGCACTGGAGGATTCTAGGTGATGACCGGAGAGGTGACTGCTGGGACATTATACAGGACAGCACTGGAGGATTCTGGGTCATGAGCGGAGAGGTGACTGCTGGGACATTATACAAGACAGCACTGGAGGATTCTGGGTGATGACCGGAGAGGTGACTGCTGGGACATTATTCATGACAGCACTGGAGGATTCTGGGTGATGACTGGAGAGGTGACTGCTGGGACATTATACAGGACAGCACTGGAGGATTCTGGGGGATGAGCGGAGAGGTGACTGCTGGGACATTATACAGGACGGCACTGCAGAATTCCGGGTGATGACCGGAGAGGTGACTGCTGGGACATTATACAGGACAGCACTGGAGGATTCTGGGTGATGAGCGGAGAGGTGACTGCTGGGACATTATGCAGGACAGCACTGGAGGATTCTGGGTGATGAGCGGAGAGGTGACTGCTGGGACATTATACAGGACAGCACTGGAGGATTCTGGGTGGTGACCGGAGAGGTGACTGCTGGGACATTATACAGGACAGCACTGGAGGATTCTGGGTGATGACCGGAGAGGTGACTGCTGGGACATTATACAGGACAGCACTGGAGGATTCCGGGTGATGAGCGGAGAGGAGACTGCTGGGACATTATACAGGACAGCACTGGAGGATTCTGGGGGATGAGCGGAGAGGTGACTGCTGGGACATTATACAGGACGGCACTGCAGAATTCCGGGTAATGACCGGAGAGGTGACTGCTGGGACATTATACAGGACAGCACTGGAGAATTCTGGGTGATGAGTGGAGAGGTGATTGCTGGGACATTATACAGGACAGCACTGGAGAATTCTGGGTGATGAGTGGAGAGGTGACTGCTGGGACATTATGCAGGACAGCACTGGAGGATTCTGGGCGATGAGCGGAGAGGTGACTGCTGGGACATTATACAGGACGGCACTGGAGGATTCTGGATGATGAGCGGAGAGGTGGCTGCTGGGACATTATACAGGACAGCACTGGAGGATTCTGGGTGGTGACCGGAGAGGTGACTGCTGGGACATTATACAGGACAGCACTGGAGGATTCTGGGTGATGACCGGAGAGGTGACTGCTGGGACATTATACAGGACAGCACTGGAGGATTCCGGGTGATGAGCGGAGAGGAGACTGCTGGGACATTATACAGGACAGCACTGGAGGATTCTGGGGGATGAGCGGAGAGGTGACTGCTGGGACATTATACAGGACGGCACTGCAGAATTCCGGGTAATGACCGGAGAGGTGACTGCTGGGACATTATACAGGACAGCACTATAGAATTCTGGGTGATGAGTGGAGAGGTGACTGCTGGGACATTATACAGGACAGCACTGGAGAATTCTGGGTGATGAGTGGAGAGGTGACTGCTGGGACATTACACAGGACAGCACTGGAGGATTCTGGGTGATGAGCGGAGAAGTGACTGCTGGGACATTATACAGGACTGCACTGGAGGATTCTGGGTGATGACCGGAGAGGTGACTGCTGGGACATTATACAGGACAGCACTGGAGGATTCTGGGTGATGAGCGGAGAGGTGACTGCTGGGACATTATACAGGACAGCACTGGAGGATTCTGGGTGGTGACCGGAGAGGTGACTGCTGGGACATTATACAGGACAGCACTGGAGGATTCTGGGTGGTGACCGGAGAGGTTACTGCTGGGACATTATACAGGACAGCACTGGAGGATTCTGGGTGATGAGTGGAGAGGTGACTGCTGAGACATTATACAGGACGGCACTGGAGGATTCTGGGTGATGAGCGGAGAGGTGACTGTTGGGACATTATATAGGACAGCACTGGAGGATTCTGGGTGATGACTGGAGAGGTGACTGCAGGGACATTATACAGGAGAGCACTGGAGGATTCTGGGCGATGAGCGGAGAGTTGACTGCTGGGACATTATACAGGACGGCACTGGAGGATTCTGGATGATGAGCGGAGAGGTGGCTGCTGGGACATTATACAGGACAGCACTGGAGGATTCTGGGTGATGAGCGGAGAGGTGACTGCTGGGACATTATACAGGACAGCACTGGAGGATTCTGGGTGATGAGCGGAGAGGTGACTGCTAGGACATTATACAGATCAGCACTGGAGGATTCTGGGTGATGACCGGAGAGGTGACTGCTGGGACATTATACAGGACAGCACTGGAGGATTCTGGGTGATGAGCGGAGAGGTGACTGCTGGGACATTATACAGGACAGCACTTGAGGATTCTAGGTGATGACCGGAGAGGTGACTGCTGGGACATTATACAGGACAGCACTGGAGGATTCTGGGTGATGAGCGGAGAGGTGACTGCTGGGACATTATACAAGACAGCACTGGAGGATTCCGGGTGATGACCGGAGAGGTGACTGCTGGGACATTATTCATGACAGCACTGGAGGATTCTGGGTGATGACTGGAGAGGTGACTGCTGGGACATTATACAGGACAGCACTGGAGGATTCTGGGGGATGAGCGGAGAGGTGACTGCTGGGACATTATGCAGGACAGCACTGGAGGATTCTGGGTGATGAGCGGAGAGGTGACTGCTGGGACATTATACAGGACAGCACTGGAGGATTCTGGGTGATGAGCGGAGAGGTGACTGCTGGGACATTATACAAGACAGCACTGGAGGATTCTGGGTGATGACCGGAGAGGTGACTGCTGGGACATTATTCATGACAGCACTGGAGGATTCTGGGTGATGACTGGAGAGGAGACTGCTGGGACATTATACAGGACAGCACTGGAGGATTCTGGGGGATGAGAGGAGAGGTGACTGCTGGGACATTATACAGGACGGCACTGCAGAATTCCGGGTGATGACCGGAGAGGTGACTGCTGGGACATTATACAGGACAGCACTGGAGGATTCTGGGTGATGAGCGGAGAGGTGACTGCTGGGACATTATGCAGGACAGCACTGGAGGATTCTGGGTGATGAGCGGAGAGGTGACTGTTGGGACATTATACAGGACAGCACTGGAGGATTCTGGCTGGTGACCGGAGAGGTGACTGCTGGGTCATTATACAGGACTGCACTGGATGATTCTGGGTGATGACCGGAGAGGTGACTGCTGGGACATTATACAGGACAGCACTGGAGGATTCTGGGTGATGAGCGGAGAGGAGACTGCTGGGACATTATACAGGACAGCACTGGAGGATTCTGGGGGATGAGCGGAGAGGTGACTGCTGGGACATTATACAGGACGGCACTGCAGAATTCCGGGTAATGACCGGAGAGGTGACTGCTGGGACATTATACAGGACAGCACTGGAGAATTCTGGGTGATGAGTGGAGAGGTGACTGCTGGGACATTATACAGGACAGCACTTGAGAATTCTGGGTGATGAGTGGAGAGGTGACTGCTGGGACATTATACAGGACAGCACTGGAGGATTCTGGGTGATGAGCGGAGAAGTGACTGCTGGGACATTATACAGGACTGCACTGGAGGATTCTGGGTGATGACCGGAGAGGTGACTGCTGGGACATTATACAGGACAGCACTGGAGGATTCTGGGTGATGAGCGGAGAGGTGACTGCTGGGACATTATACAGGACAGCACTGGAGGATTCTGGGTGGTGACCGGAGAGGTGACTGCTGGGACATTATACAGGACAGCACTGGAGGATTCTGGGTGGTGACCGGAGAGGTTACTGCTGGGACATTATACAGGACAGCACTGGAGGATTCTGGGTGATGAGTGGAGAGGTGACTGCTGGGACATTATACAGGACGGCACTGGAGGATTCTGGGTGATGAGCGGAGAGGTGACTGTTGGGACATTATATAGGTTAGCACTGGAGGATTCTGGGTGATGACCGGAGAGGTGACTGCAGGGACATTATACAGGAGAGCACTGGAGGATTCTGGGCGATGAGCGGAGAGGTGACTGCTGGGACATTATACAGGACGGCACTGGAGGATTCTGGATGATGAGCGGAGAGGTGGCTGCTGGGACATTATACAGGACAGCACTGGAGGATTCTGGGTGATGAGCGGAGAGGTGACTGCTGGGACATTATGCAGGACAGCACTGGAGGATTCTGGGTGATGAGCGGAGAGGTGACTGCTGGGACATTATACAGGACAGCACTGGAGGATTCTGGGTGATGAGCGGAGAGGTGACTGCTGGGACATTATTCATGACAGCACTGGAGGATTCTGGGTGATGACTGGAGAGGTGACTGCTGGGACATTATACAGGACAGCACTGGAGGATTCTGGGGGATGAGCGGAGAGGTGACTGCTGGGACATTATACAGGACGGCACTGCAGAATTCCGGGTGATGACCGGAGAGGTGACTGCTGGGACATTATACAGGACAGCACTGGAGGATTCTGGGTGATGAGCGGAGAGGTGACTGCTGGGACATTATGCAGGACAGCACTGGAGGATTCTGGGTGATGAGCGGAGAGGTGACTGTTGGGACATTATACAGGACAGCACTGGAGGATTCTGGCTGGTGACCGGAGAGGTGACTGCTGGGTCATTATACAGGACTGCACTGGATGATTCTGGGTGATGACCGGAGAGGTGACTGCTGGGACATTATACAGGACAGCACTGGAGGATTCCGGGTGATGAGCGGAGAGGAGACTGCTGGGACATTATACAGGACAGCACTGGAGGATTCTGGGGGATGAGCGGAGAGGTGACTGCTGGGACATTATACAGGACGGCACTGCAGAATTCCGGGTAATGACCGGAGAGGTGACTGCTGGGACATTAAACAGGACAGCACTGGAGAATTCTGGGTGATGAGTGGAGAGGTGACTGCTGGGACATTATACAGGACAGCACTTGAGAATTCTGGGTGATGAGTGGAGAGGTGACTGCTGGGACATTACACAGGACAGCACTGGAGGATTCTGGGTGATGAGCGGAGAAGTGACTGCTGGGACATTATACAGGACTGCACTGGAGGATTCTGGGTGATGACCGGAGAGGTGACTGCTGGGACATTATACAGGACAGCACTGGAGGATTCCGGGTGATGAGCGGAGAGGTGACTGCTGGGACATTATACAGGACAGCACTGGAGGATTCTGGGTGGTGACCGGAGAGGTGACTGCTGGGACATTATACAGGACAGCACTGGAGGATTCTGGGTGGTGACCGGAGAGGTTACTGCTGGGACATTATACAGGACAGCACTGGAGGATTCTGGGTGATGAGTGGAGAGGTGACTGCTGGGACATTATACAGGACGGCACTGGAGGATTCTGGGTGATGAGCGGAGAGGTGACTGTTGGGACATTATATAGGACAGCACTGGAGGATTCTGGGTGATGACCGGAGAGGTGACTGCAGGGACATTATACAGGAGAGCACTGGAGGATTCTGGGCGATGAGCGGAGAGGTGACTGCTGGGACATTATACAGGACGGCACTGGAGGATTCTGGATGATGAGCGGAGAGGTGGCTGCTGGGACATTATACAGGACAGCACTGGAGGATTCTGGGTGATGAGCGGAGAGCTGACTGCTGGGACATTATACAGGACAGCACTGGAGGATTCTGGGTGATGAGCGTAGAGGTGACTGCTAGGACATTATACAGATCAACACTGGAGGATTCTGGGTGATGACCGGAGAGGTGACTGCTGGGACATTATACAGGACAGCACTGGAGGATTCTGGGTGATGAGCGGAGAGGTGACTGCTGGGACATTATACAGGACAGCACTTGAGGATTCTAGGTGATGACCGGAGAGGTGACTGCTGGGACATTATACAGGACAGCACTGGAGGATTCTGGGTGATGAGCGGAGAGGTGACTGCTGGGACATTATACAAGACAGCACTGGAGGATTCCGGGTGATGACCGGAGAGGTGACTGCTGGGACATTATTCATGACAGCACTGGAGGATTCTGGGTGATGACTGGAGAGGTGACTGCTGGGACATTATACAGGACAGCACTGGAGGATTCTGGGGGATAAGCGGAGAGGTGACTGCTGGGACATTATACAGGACGGCACTGCAGAATTCCGGGTGATGACCGGAGAGGTGACTGCTGGGACATTATACAGGACAGCACTGGAGGATTCTGGGTGATGAGCGGAGAGGTGACTGCTGGGACATTATGCAGGACAGCACTGGAGGATTCTGGGTGATGAGCGGAGAGGTGACTGCTGGGACATTATACAGGACTGCACTGGAGGATTCTGGGTGATGACCGGAGAGGTGACTGCTGGGACATTATACAGGACAGCACTGGAGGATTCTGGGTGATGAGCGGAGAGGTGACTGCTGGGTCATTATACAGGACAGCACTGGAGGATTCTGGGTGGTGACCGGAGAGGTGACTGCTGGGACATTATACAGGACAGCACTGGAGGATTCTGGGTGGTGACCGGAGAGGTTACTGCTGGGACATTATACAGGACAGTACTGGAGGATTCTGGGTGATGAGCGGAGAGGTGACTGCTGGGACATTATACAGGATGGCACTGGAGGATTCTGGGTGATGAGCGGAGAGGTGACTGTTGGGACATTATATAGGACAGCACTGGAGGATTCTGGGTGATGACCGGAGAGGTGACTGCAGGGACATTATACAGGAGAGCACTGGAGGATTCTGGGTGATGACCGGAGAGGTGACTGCAGGGACATTATACAGGACAGGACTGGAGGATTCCGGGTGATGAGCGGAGAGGAGACTGCTGGGACATTATACAGGACGGCACTGGAGGATTCTGGATGATGAGCGGAGAGGTAACTGCTGGGACATTATACAGGACAGCACTGGAGGATTCTGGATGATGAGCGGAGAGGTGACTGCTGGGACATTATACAGGACAGCACTGGAGGATTCTGGGTGATGACCGGAGAGGTGACTGCTGGGACATTATACAGGACAGCACTGAAGGATTCTGGGTGATGACCGGAGAGGTCACTGCTGGGACAATATACAGGACAGCACATGAGGATTCTGGGTGATGACTGGAGAGGTGACTGCTGGGACATTATACAGGACGGCACTGGAGGATTCTGGGTGATGACCGGAGAGGTGACTGCTGGGACATTGTACAGGACAGCACTGGAGGATTCTGGGTGATGACCGGAGATGTGACTGCTGGGACATTATACAGGACAGCACTGGAGGATTCTGGGTGATGACCGGAGAGGTGACTGCTGGGACATTATACAGGACAGCACTGGAGGATTCTGGGTGATGACCGGAGAGGTGACTGCTGGGACATTATACAGGACAGCACTGGAGGATTCTGGGTGATGAGCGGAGAGGTGACTGCTGGGACATTATACAGGACAGCACTGGAGGATTCCGGGAGATGAGCGGAGAGGTGACTGCTGGGACATTATACAGGACAGCACTGGAGGATTCTGGGTGATGACCGGAGAGGTGACTGCTGGGACATTATACAAGACAGCACTGGAGGATTCTGGGTGATGACCGGAGAGGTGACTGCTGGGACATTATACAGGACAGCACTGAAGGATTCTGGGTGATGACCGGAGAGGTGACTGCTGGGACATTATACAGGACAGCACTGGAGGATTCTGGGTGATGACTGGAGAGGTGACTGCTGGGACATTATACAGGACGGCACTGGAGGATTCTGGGTGATGACCGGAGAGGTGACTCCTGGGACATTATACAGGACGGCACTGGAGGATTCTGGGTGATGACCGGAGAGGTGACTGCTGGGACATTATACAGGACAGCACTGGAGGATTCTGGGTGATAACCGGAGAGGTGACTGCTGGGACATTATACAGGACAGCACTGGAGGATTCTGGGTGATGAGCGGAGAGGTGACTGCTGGGACATTATACAGGACAGCACTGGAGGATTCTGGGTGATGAGCGGAGAGGTAACTGCTGGGACATTATACAGGACAGCACTGGAGGATTCTGGGTGATGAGCGGAGAGGTGACTGCTAGGACATTATACAGATCAGCACTGGAGGATTCTGGGTGATGACCGGAGAGGTGACTGCTGGGTCATTATACAGGACAGCACTGGAGGATTCTGGGTGATGAGCGGAGAGGTGACTGCTGGGACATTATACAGGACAGCACTGGAGGATTCTAGGTGATGACCGGAGAGGTAACTGCTGGGACATTATACAGGACAGCACTGGAGGATTCTGGGTGATGAGCGGAGAGGTGACTGCTGGGACATTATACAGGACTGCACTGGAGGATTCTGGGTGATGACCGGAGAGGTGACTGCTGGGAAATTATACAGGACAGCACTGGAGGATTCTGGGTGATTAGCGGAGAGGTGACTGCTGGGACATTATACTCGACAGCACTGGAGGATTCTGGGTGATGACCGGAGAGGTGACTGCTGGGACATTATACAGGACGGCACTGGAGAATTCTGGGTGATGAGCGGAGAGGTGACTGCTGGGACATTATACAGGACAGCACTGGAGGATTCTGGGTGATGAGCGGAGAGGTGACTGCTGGGACATTATACAGGACAGCACTGGAGAATTCTGGGTGATGACCGGAGAGGTGACTGCTGGAACATTATACAGGACAGCACTGGAGGATTCTGGGTGATGATCGGAGAGGTGACTGCTGGGACATTATACAGGACGGCACTGGAGGATTCTGGGTGATGAGTGGAGAGGTGACTGCTGGGACATTATACAGGACAGCACTGGAGGATTCTGGGTGATGAGCGGAGAGGTGACTGCTGGGACATTATACAGGACAGCACTGGAGGATTCTGGGTGATGAGCGGAGAGGTGACTTCACATTATACAGGACAGCACTGGAGGATTCTGGGTGATGAGTGGAAAGGTGACTGCTGGGACATTATACAGGACAGCACTGGAGGATTCTGGGGATGACTGGAGAGGTGACTGCTGGGACATTATACAGGACAGCACTGGAGGATTCTGGGGGTTGAGCGGAGAGGTGACTGCTGGGACATTATACAGGACAGCACTGGAGGATTCTGGAGATGACTGGAGAGGTGACTGCTGGGACATTATACAGGACAGCACTGGAGGATTCTGGGTGATGAGCGGAGAGGTGACTGCTGGGACATTATACAGGACAGCACTGGAGGATTCTGGGTGATGAGTGGAGAGGTGACTGCTGGGACATTATACAGGACAGCACTGGAGGATTCTGAGTGATGACCGGAGAGGTGACTGCTGGTACATTATACAGGACAGCACTGGAGGATTCTGGGTGATGAGCGGAGAGGTGACTGCTGGGACATTATACAGGACTGCACTGGAGGATTCTGGGTGATGACCGGAGAGGTGACTGCTGGGACATTATACAGGACAGCACTGGAGGATTCTGGGTGATGAGCGGAGAGGTGACTGCTGGGTCATTATACAGGACAACACTGGAGGATTCTGGGTGGTGACCGGAGAGGTGACTGCTGGGACATTATACAGGACAGCACTGGAGGATTCTGGGTGGTGACCGGAGAGGTTACTGCTGGGACATTATACAGGACAGTACTGGAGGATTCTGGGTGATGAGCGGAGAGGTGACTGCTGGGAAATTATACAGGACGGCACTGGAGGATTCTGGGTGATGAGCGGAGAGGTGACTGTTGGGACATTATATAGGACAGCACTGGAGGATTCTGGGTGATGACCGGAGAGGTGACTGCAGGGACATTATACAGGAGAGCACTGGAGGATTCTGGGTGATGACCGGAGAGGTGACTGCAGGGATATTATACAGGACAGGACTGGAGGATTCCGGGTGATGAGCGGAGAGGAGACTGCTGGGACATTATACAGGACAGCACTGGAGGATTCTGGGGGATGAGCGGAGAGGTGACTGCTGGGACATTATACAGGACGGCACTGCAGAATTCCGGGTAATGACCGGAGAGGTGACTGCTGGGACATTATACAGGACAGCACTGGAGGAGTCTGGGTGATGAGTGGAGAGGTGACTGCTGGTACATTATACAGGACAACACTGGAGGATTCTGGGTGATGAGCGGAGAGGTGACTGCTGGGACATTATACAGGACTGCACTGGAGGATTCTGGGTGATGACCGGAGAGGTGACTGCTGGGACATTATACAGGACAGCACTGGAGGATTCTGGGTGATGAGCGGAGAGGTGACTGCTGGGTCATTATACAGGACAGCACTGGAGGATTCTGGGTGGTGACCGGAGAGGTGACTGCTGGGACATTATACAGGACAGCACTGGAGGATTCTGGGTGGTGACCGGAGAGGTTACTGCTGGGACATTATACAGGACAGTACTGGAGGATTCTGGGTGATGAGCGGAGAGGTGACTGCTGGGACATTATACAGGACGGCACTGGAGGATTCTGGATGATGAGCGGAGAGGTAACTGCTGGGACATTATACAGGACAGCACTGGAGGATTCTGGATGATGAGCGGAGAGGTGACTGCTGGGACATTATACAGGACAGCACTGGAGGATTCTGGGTGATGACCGGAGAGGTGACTGCTGGGACATTATACAGGACAGCACTGAAGGATTCTGGGTGATGACCGGAGAGGTCACTGCTGGGACAATATACAGGACAGCACATGAGGATTCTGGGTGATGACTGGAGAGGTGACTGCTGGGACATTATACAGGACGGCACTGGAGGATTCTGGGTGATGACCGGAGAGGTGACTGCTGGGACATTGTACAGGACAGCACTGGAGGATTCTGGGTGATGACCGGAGATGTGACTGCTGGGACATTATACAGGACAGCACTGGAGGATTCTGGGTGATGACCGGAGAGGTGACTGCTGGGACATTATACAGGACAGCACTGGAGGATTCTGGGTGATGACCGGAGAGGTGACTGCTGGGACATTATACAGGACAGCACTGGAGGATTCTGGATGATGAGCGGAGAGGTGACTGCTGGGACATTATACAGGACAGCACTGGAGGATTCTGGTTGATGAGCGGAGAGGTGACTGCTGGGACATTATACAGGACAGCACTGGAGGATTCTGGGTGATGAGTGGAGAGGTGACTGCTGGGACTTTATACAGGACCGCACTGGAGGATTCTGGGTGATGAGCGGAGAGGTGACTGCTGGGACATTATACAGGACAGCACTGGAGGATTCTGGGTGATGAGCGGAGAGGTGACTGCTGGGACATTATACAGGACAGCACTGGAGGATTCCGGGAGATGAGCGGAGAGGTGACTGCTGGGACATTATACAGGACAGCACTGGAGGATTCTGGGTGATGACCGGAGAGGTGACTGCTGGGACATTATACAAGACAGCACTGGAGGTTTCTGGGTGATGACCGGAGAGGTGACTGCTGGGACATTATACAGGACAGCACTGAAGGATTCTGGGTGATGACCGGAGAGGTGACTGCTGGGACATTATACAGGACAGCACTGGAGGATTCTGGGTGATGACTGGAGAGGTGACTGCTGGGACATTATACAGGACGGCACTGGAGGATTCTGGGTGATGACCGGAGAGGTGACTCCTGGGACATTATACAGGACGGCACTGGAGGATTCTGGGTGATGACCGGAGAGGTGACTGCTGGGACATTATACAGGACAGCACTGGAGGATTCTGGGTGATGACCGGAGAGGTGACTGCTGGGACATTATACAGGACAGCACTGGAGGATTCTGGGTGATGAGCGGAGAGGTGACTGCTGGGACATTATACAGGACAGCACTGGAGGATTCTGGGTGATGAGCGGAGAGGTGACTGCTGGGACATTATACAGGACAGCACTGGAGGATTCTGGGTGATGAGCGGAGAGGTGACTGCTAGGACATTATACAGATCAGCACTGGAGGATTCTGGGTGATGACCGGAGAGGTGACTGCTGGGTCATTATACAGGACAGCACTGGAGGATTCTGGGTGATGAGCGGAGAGGTGACTGCTGGGACATTATACAGGACTGCACTGGAGGATTCTGGGTGATGACCGGAGAGGTGACTGCTGGGAAATTATACAGGACAGCACTGGAGGATTCTGGGTGATTAGCGGAGAGGTGACTGCTGGGACATTATACTCGACAGCACTGGAGGATTCTGGGTGATGACCGGAGAGGTGACTGCTGGGACATTATACAGGACGGCACTGGAGAATTCTGGGTGATGAGCGGAGAGGTGACTGCTGGGACATTATACAGGACAGCACTGGAGGATTCTGGGTGATGAGCGGAGAGGTGACTGCTGGGACATTATACAGGACAGCACTGGAGAATTCTGGGTGATGACCGGAGAGGTGACTGCTGGAACATTATACAGGACAGCACTGGAGGATTCTGGGTGATGATCGGAGAGGTGACTGCTGGGACATTATACAGGACGGCACTGGAGGATTCTGGGTGATGAGTGGAGAGGTGACTGCTGGGACATTATACAGGACAGCACTGGAGGATTCTGGGTGATGAGCGGAGAGGTGACTGCTGGGACATTATACAGGACAGCACTGGAGGATTCTGGGTGATGAGCGGAGAGGTGACTTCACATTATACAGGACAGCACTGGAGGATTCTGGGTGATGAGTGGAAAGGTGACTGCTGGGACATTATACAGGACAGCACTGGAGGATTCTGGGGATGACTGGAGAGGTGACTGCTGGGACATTATACAGGACAGCACTGGAGGATTCTGGGGGTTGAGCGGAGAGGTGACTGCTGGGACATTATACAGGACAGCACTGGAGGATTCTGGAGATGACTGGAGAGGTGACTGCTGGGACATTATACAGGACAGCACTGGAGGATTCTGGGTGATGAGCGGAGAGGTGACTGCTGGGACATTATACAGGACAGCACTGGAGGATTCTGGGTGATGAGTGGAGAGGTGACTGCTGGGACATTATACAGGACAGCACTGGAGGATTCTGAGTGATGACCGGAGAGGTGACTGCTGGGACATTATACAGGACGGCACTGGAGGATTCTGGGTGATGACCGGAGAGGTGACTGCTGGGACATTATACAGGACAGCACTGGAGGATTCTGGGTGATGACCGGAGAGGTGACTGCTGGGACATTATACAGGGCAGCACTGGAGGATTCTGGGTGATGACCGGAGAGGTGACTGCTGGGACATTATACAGGGCAGCACTGGGGGATTCTGGGTGATGAGCGGAGAGGTGACTGCTGGGACATTATACAGGACCGCACTGGAGGATTCTGGGTGATGAGTGGAGAGGTGGCTGCTGGGACATTATACAGGACGGCACTGGAGGATTCTGGGTGATGACCGGAGAGGTGACTGCTGGGACATTATACAGGACAGCACTGGAGGACTCTGGGTGATGAGCGGAGAGGTGACTGCTGGGACATTATACAGGACGGCACTGGAGGATTCTGGGTGATGACTGGAGAGGTGACTGCTGGGACATTATACAGGACAGCACTGGAGGATTCTGGGTGATGACCGGAGAGGTGACTGCTGGGACATTATACAGGACGGCACTGGAGGATTCTGGGTGATGACCGGAGAGGTGACTGCTGGGACATTATACAGGACAGCACTGGAGGATTCTGGGTGATGACCGGAGAGGTGACTGCTGGGACATTATACAGGACAGCACTGGAAGATTCTGGGTGATGAGCGGAGAGGTGACTGCTGGGACATTATACAGGACAGCACTGGAGGATTCTAGGTGATGAGCGGAGTGGTGACTGCTGGGACATTATACAGGACAGCACTGAAGGATTCTGGGTGATGACCGGAGAGGTGACTGCTGGGACATTATACAGGACGGCACTGGAGGATTCTGGATGATGAGCGGAGAGGTGACTGCAGGGACATTATACAGGACAGCACTGGAGGATTCTGGGTGATGACCGGAGAGGTGACTGCTGGGACATTATACAGGACAGCACTGGAGGACTCTGGGTGTTGAGCGGAGAGGTGGTTGCTGGGACATTATACAGGACAGCACTGGAGGACTCTGGGTGATGAGCGGAGAGGTGACTGCTGGGACATTATACAGGACGGCACTGGAGGATTCTGGGTGATGACTGGAGAGGTGACTGCTGGGACATTATACAGGACAGCACTGGAGGATTCTGGGTGATGACCGGAGAGGTGACTGCTGGGACATTATACAGGACGGCACTGGAGGATTCTGGGTGATGACCGGAGAGGTGACTGCTGGGACATTATACAGGACAGCACTGGAGGATTCTGGGTGATGACCGGAGAGGTGACTGCTGGGACATTATACAGGACAGCACTGGAAGATTCTGGGTGATGAGCGGAGAGGTGACTGCTGGGACATTATACAGGACAGCACTGGAGGATTCTAGGTGATGAGCGGAGAGGTGACTGCTGGGACATTATACAGGACAGCACTGAAGGATTCTGGGTGATGACCGGAGAGGTGACTGCTGGGACATTATACAGGACGGCACTGGAGGATTCTGGATGATGAGCGGAGAGGTGACTGCAGGGACATTATACAGGACAGCACTGGAGGATTCTGGGTGATGACCGGAGAGGTGACTGCTGGGACATTATACAGGACAGCACTGGAGGACTCTGGGTGTTGAGCGGAGAGGTGGTTGCTGGGACATTATACAGGACAGCACTGGAGGATTCTGGGTGATGAGTGGAGAGGTGACTGCTGGGACATTATACAGGACAGCACTGGAGGATTCTGGGTGATGAGCGGAGAGGTGACTGCTGGGACATTATACAGGGCCGCACTGGAGGATTCTGGGTGATGAGTGGAGAGGTGGCTGCTGGGACATTATACAGGACGGCACTGGAGGATTCTGGGTGATGACCGGAGAGGTGACTGCTGGGACATTATACAGGACAGCACTGGAGGACTCTGGGTGATGAGCGGAGAGGTGACTGCTGGGACATTATACAGAACAGCACTGGAGGATTCTGGGTGATGACCGGAGAGGTGACTGCTGCGACATTATACAGGACAGCACTGGAGGATTCTGGGTGATGAACGGAGAGGTGACTGCTGGGACATTATACAGGACAGCACTGGAGGATTCTGGATGATGAGCGGAGAGGTGACTGCTGGGACATTATACAGGACCGCACTGGAGGATTCTGGGTGATGAGTGGAGAGGTGGCTGCTGGGACATTATACAGGACGGCACTGGAGGATTCTGGGTGATGACCGGAGAGGTGACTGCTGGGACATTATACAGGACAGCACTGGAGGACTCTGGGTGATGAGCGGAGAGGTGACTGCTGGGACATTATACAGGACAGCACTGGAGGATTCTGGGTGATGACCGGAGAGGTAACTGCTGGGATATTATACAGGACAGCACTGGAGAATTCTGGGTGATGACCGGAGAGGTGACTGCTGGGACATTATACAGGACAGCACTGGAAGATTCTGGGTGATGAGCGGAGAGGTGACTGCTGGGACATTATACAGAACGGCACTGGAGGATTCTGGGTGATGACCGGAGAGGTGACTGCTGGGACATTATACAGGACGGCACTGGAGGATTCTGGGTGATGACTGGAGAGGTGACTGCTGGGACATTATGCAGGACAGCACTGGAGGATTCTGGGTGATGAGCGGAGAGGTGACTGCTGGGACATTATACAGGACAGCACTGGAGGATTCTGGGTGGTGACCGGAGAGGTGACTGCTGGGTCATTATACAGGACTGCACTGCAGGATTCTGGGTGATGACCGGAGAGGTGACTGCTGGGACATTATACAGGACAGCACTGGAGGATTCCGGGTGATGAGCGGAGAGGAAACTGCTGGGACATTATACAGGACAGCACTGGAGGATTCTGGGGGATGAGCGGAGAGGTGACTGCTGGGACATTATACAGGACGGCACTGCAGAATTCCGGGTAATGACCGGAGAGGTGACTGCTGGGACATTATACAGGACAGCACTGGAGGATTCTGGGTGATGACCGGAAAGGTGACTGCTGGGACATTATACAGGACAGCACTGGAGGATTCTGGGTGATGACCGGAAAGGTGACTGCTGGGACATTATACAGGACGGCACTGGAGGATTCTGGGTGATGAGTGGAGAGGTGACTGCTGGGACATTATACAGGACAGCACTGGAGAATTCTGGGTGATGAGTGGAGAGGTGACTGCTGGGACATTACACAGGACAGCACTGTAGGAGTCTGGGTGATGAGTGGAGAGGTGACTGCTGGGACATTATACAGGACAGCACTGGAGGATTCTGGGTGATGAGCGGAGAGGTGACTGCTGGGACATTATACAGGACTGCACTGGAGGATTCTGGGTGATGACCGGAGAGGTGACTGCTGGGACATTATACAGGACAGCACTGGAGGATTCTGGGTGATGAGCGGAGAGGTGACTGCTGGGTCATTATACAGGACAGCACTGGAGGATTCTGGGTGGTGACCGGAGAGGTGGCTGCTGGGACATTATACAGGACAGCACTGGAGGATTCTGGGTGGTGACCGGAGAGGTGACTGCTGGGACATTATACAGGACAGTACTGGAGGATTCTGGGTGATGAGCGGAGAGGTGACTGCTGGGACATTATACAGGACGGCACTGGAGGATTCTGGGTGATGAGCGGAGAGGTGACTGTTGGGACATTATATAGGACAGCACTGGAGGATTCTGGGTGATGACTGGAGAGGTGACTGCAGGGACATTATACAGGAGAGCACTGGAGGATTCTGGGCGATGAGCGGAGAGGTGACTGCTGGGACATTATACAGGACGGCACTGGAGGATTCTGGATGATGAGCGGAGAGGTGACTGCTGGGACATTATACAGGACAGCACTGGAGGATTCTGGGTGATGACCGGAGAGGTGACTGCTGGGACATTATACAGGACAGCACTGAAGGATTCTGGGTGATGACCGGAGAGGTGACTGCTGGGACAATATACAGGACAGCACTGGAGGATTCTGGGTGATGACTGGAGAGGTGACTGCTGGGACATTATACAGGACGGCACTGGAGGATTCTGGGTGATGACCGGAGAGGTGACTGCTGGGACATTGTACAGGACAGCACTGGAGGATTCTGGGTGATGACCGGAGAGGTGACTGCTGGGACATTATACAGGACAGCACTGGAGGATTCTGGGTGATGACCGGAGAGGTGACTGCTGGGACATTATACAGGACAGCACTGGAGGATTCTGGGTCATGACCGGAGAGGTGACTGCTGGGACATTATACAGGACAGCACTGGAGGATTCTGGGTGATGAGCGGAGAGGTGACTGCTGGGACATTATACAGGACAGCACTGGAGGATTCTGGTTGATGAGCGGAGAGGTGACTGCTGGGACATTATACAGGACAGCACTGGAGGATTCTGGGTGATGAGCGGAGAGGTGACTGCTGGGACTTTATACAGGACCGCACTGGAGGATTCTGGGTGATGAGCGGAGAGGTGACTGCTGGGACATTATACAGGACAGCACTGGAGGATTCTGGGTGATGAGCGGAGAGGTGACTGCTGGGACATTATATAGGACAGCACTGCAGGATTCCGGGAGATGAGCGGAGAGGTGACTGCTGGGACATTATACAGGACAGCACTGGAGGATTCTGGGTGATGACCGGAGAGGTGACTGCTGGGACATTATACAGGACGGCACTGGAGAATTCTGGGTGATGAGCGGAGAGGTGACTGCTGGGACATTATACAGGACAGCACTGGAGGATTCTGGGTGATGAGCGGAGAGGTGACTGCTGGGACATTATACAGGACAGCACTGGAGAATTCTGGGTGATGACCGGAGAGGTGACTGCTGGAACATTATACAGGACAGCACTGGAGGATTCTGGGTGATGATCGGAGAGGTGACTGCTGGGACATTATACAGGACGGCACTGGAGGATTCTGGGTGATGAGTGGAGAGGTGACTTCTGGGACATTATACAGGACAGCACTGGAGGATTCTGGGTGATGAGCGGAGAGGTGACTGCTGGGACATTATACAGGACAGCACTGGAGGATTCTGGGTGATGAGCGGAGAGGTGACTTCACATTATACAGGACAGCTCTGGAGGATTCTGGGTGATGAGCGCAGAGGTGACTGCTGGGAAATTATACAGGACAGCACTGGAGGATTCTGGGTGATGAGTGGAAAGGTTACTGCTGGGACATTATACAGGACAGCACTGGAGGATTCTGGGGATGACTGGAGAGGTGACTGCTGGGACATTATACAGGACAGCACTGGAGGATTCTGGGGGTTGAGCGGAGAGGTGACTGCTGGGACATTATACAGGACAGCACTGGAGGATTCTGGAGATGACTGGAGAGGTGACTGCTGGGACATTATACAGGACAGCACTGGAGGATTCTGGGTGATGAGCGGAGAGGTGACTGCTGGGACATTATACAGGACAGCACTGGAGGATTCTGGGTGATGAGCGGAGAGGTGACTGCTGGGACATTATACAGGACAGCACTGGAGGATTCTGGAGATGACTGGAGAGGTGACTGCTGGGACATTATACAGGACGGCACTGGAGGATTCTGGGTGATGAGCGGAGAGGTGACTGCTGGGACATTATACAGGACAGCACTGGAGGATTCTGGGTGATGACCGGAGATGTGACTGCTGGGACATTATACAGGACAGCACTGGAGGATTCTGGTTGATGAGCAGAGAGGTGACTGCTGGGACATTATACAGGACGGCACTGGAGGATTCTGGGTGATGAGCGGAGAGGTGACTGCTGGGACATTATACAGGACAGCACTGGAGGATTCTGGGGATGACCGGAGAGGTGACTGCTGGGACATTATACAGGACAGCACTGGAGGATTCTGGGTGATGAGCGGAGAGGTGACTGCTGGGACATTATACAGGACAGCACTGGAGGATTCTGGGTGATGAGCGGAGAGGTGACTGCTGGGACATTATACAGGACAGCACTGGAGGATTCTGGGTGATGACTGGAGAGGTGACTGCTGGGACATTATACAGGACAGCACTGGAGGATTCTGGGTGATGAGCGGAGAGGTGACTGCTGGGACATTATACAGGACAGCACTGGAGGATTCTGGGTGATGACCGGAGAGGTGACTGCTGGGACATTATACAGGACAGCACTGGAGGATTCTGGGTGATGAGCGGAGAGGTGACTGCTGGGACATTATACAGAACGGCACTGGAGGATTCTGGGTGATGAGCGGAGAGGTGACTGCTGGGACATTATACAGGACAGCACTGGAAGATTCTAGGTGATGAGCGGAGAGGTGACTGCTGGGACATTATACAGGACAGCACTGGAGCATTCTGGGTGATGACCGGAGAGGTGACTGCTGGGACATTATACAGGACGGCACTGGAGGATTCTGTGTGATGACCGGAGAGGTGACTGCTGGGACATTATACAGGACAGCACTGGAAGATTCTGGGTGATGTGCGGAGAGGTGACTGCTGGGACATTATACAGGATGGCACAGGAGGATTCTGGGTGATGAGCGGAGAGGTGACTGCTGGGATATTATACAGGACAGCACTGGAGGATTCTGGGTGATGAGCGGAGAGGTGACTGCTGGGACATTATACAGGACAGCACTGGAGGATTCTGGGTGATGAGCGGAGAGGTGACTGCTGGGACATTATACAGGACAGCACTGGAGGATTCTAGGTGATGAGCGGAGAGGTGACTGCTGGGACATTATACAGGACAGCACTGGAGGATTCCGGGTGATGACCGGAGAGGTGACTGCTGGGACATTATACAGGGTAGCACTGGAGGATTCTGGGTGATGAGCGGAGAGGTGACTGCTGGGACATTATACAGGACAGCACTGAAGTATTCTGGGTGATGACCGGAGAGGTGACTGCTGGGACATTATACAGGACGGCACTGGAGGATTCTGGATGATGAGTGGAGAGGTGACTGCTGGGACATTATACAGGACAGCACTGGAGGATTCTGGGTGATGAGCGGAGAGGTGACTGCTGGGACATTATACAGGACAGCACTGGAGGATTCTGGGTGATGAGTGGAGAGGTGACTGCTGGGACATTATACAGGACAGCACTGGAGGATTCTGAGTGATGACCGGAGAGGTGACTGCAGGCACATTATACAGGAGAGCACTGGAGGATTCTGGGTGATGAGTGGAGAGGTGACTGCTGGGACATTATACAGGACAGCACTGGAGGATTCTGGGTGATGACCGGAGAGGTGACTGCTGGGACATTATACAGGACAGCACTGGAGGATTCTGGGTGATGACCGGAGAGGTGACTGCTGGGACATTATACAGGGCAGCACTGGAGGATTCTGGGTGATGACCGGAGAGGTGACTGCTGGGACATTATACAGGGCAGCACTGGGGGATTCTGGGTGATGCGCGGAGAGGTGACTGCTGGGACATTATACAGGACCGCACTGGAGGATTCTGGGTGATGAGTGGAGAGGTGGCTGCTGGGACATTATACAGGACGGCACTGGAGGATTCTGGGTGATGACCGGAGAGGTGACTGCTGGGACATTATACAGGACAGCACTGGAGGACTCTGGGTGATGAGCGGAGAGGTGACTGCTGGGACATTATACAGGAAGGCACTGGAGGATTCTGGGTGATGACTGGAGAGGTGACTGCTGGCACATTATACAGGACAGCACTGGAGCATTCTGGGTGATGACCGGAGAGGTGACTGCTGGGACATTATACAGGACGGCACTGGAGGATTCTGTGTGATGACCGGAGAGGTGACTGCTGGGACATTATACAGGACAGCACTGGAGGATTCTGGGTGATGACCGGAGAGGTGACTGCTGGGACATTATACAGGACAGCACTGGAAGATTCTGGGTGAAGAGCGGAGAGGTGACTGCTGGGACATTATACAGGACAGCACTGGAGGATTCCGGGTGATGACCGGAGAGGTGACTGCTGGGACATTATACAGGGTAGCACTGGAGGATTCTGGGTGATGAGCGGAGAGGTGACTGCTGGGACATTATACAGGACAGCACTGAAGTATTCCGGGTGATGACCGGAGAGGTTACTGCTGGGACATTATACAGGACAGCACTGGAGGATTCCGGGTGATGACCGGAGAGGTGACTGCTGGGACATTATACAGGGCAGCACTGGAGGATTCTGGGTGATGAGCGGAGAGGTGACTGCTGGGACATTATACAGGACAGCACTGAAGGATTCTGGGTGATGACCGGAGAGGTGACTGCTGGGACATTATACAGGACAGCACTGGAGGATTCTGGGTGATGAGCGGAGAGGTGACTGCAGGGACATTATACAGGACAGCACTGGAGGATTCTGGGTGATGACCGGAGAGGTGACTGCTGGGACATTATACAGGACAGCACTGGAGGATTCTGGGTGTTGAGCGGAGAGGTGGTTGCTGGGACATTATACAGGACAGCACTGGAGGATTCTGGGTGATGAGTGGAGAGGTGACTGCTGGGACATTATACAGGACAGCACTGGAGGATTCTGGGTGATGAGCGGAGAGGTGACTGCTGGGACATTATACAGGGCCGCACTGGAGGATTCTGGGTGATGAGTGGAGAGGTGGCTGCTGGGACATTATACAGGACGGCACTGGAGGATTCTGGGTGATGACCGGAGAGGTGACTGCTGGGACATTATACAGGACGGCACTGGAGGACTCTGGGTGATGAGCGGAGAGGTGACTGCTGGGATATTATACAGAACAGCACTGGAGGATTCTGGGTGATGACCGGAGAGGTGACTGCTGGGACATTATACAGGACAGCACTGGAGGATTCTGGGTGATGAGCGGAGAGGTGACTGCTGGGACATTATACAGGACAGCACTGGAGGATTCTGGATGATGAGCGGTGAGGTGACTGCTGGGACATTATACAGGACCGCACTGGAGGATTCTGGGTGATGAGTGGAGAGGTGGCTGCTGGGACATTATACAGGACGGCACTGGAGGATTCTGGGTGATGACCGGAGAGGTGACTGCTGGGACATTATACAGGACAGCACTGGAGGACTCTGGGTGATGAGCGGAGAGGTGACTGCTGGGACATTATACAGGACGGCACTGGAGGATTCTCGGTGATGACCAGAGAGGTGACTGCTGGGACATTATACAGGACAGCACTGGAGAATTCTGGGTGATGACCGGAGAGGTGACTGCTGGGACATTATACAGGACAGCACTGGAGGATTCTGGGTGATGACCGGAGAGGTGACTGCTGGGACATTATACAGGACAGCACTGCAGGATTCTGGGTGATGACTGGAGAGGTAACTGCTGGGACATTATACAGGACAGCACTGGAGGATTCTGGGTGATGAGTGGAGAGGTGACTGCTGGGACATTATACAGGACAGCACTGGAGGATTCTGGGTGATGACCAGAGAGGTGACTGCTGGGACATTATACAGGACAGCACTGGAGAATTCTGGGTGATGACCGGAGAGGTGACTGCTGGGACATTATACAGGACAGCACTGGAGGATTCTGGGTGATGACCAGAGAGGTGACTGCTGGGACATTATACAGGACAGCACTGGAGAATTCTGGGTGATGACCGGAGAGGTGACTGCTGGGACATTATACAGGACAGCACTGGAGGATTCTGGGTGATGACCGGAGAGGTGACTGCTGGGACATTATACAGGACGGCACTGGAGGATTCTGGGTGATGACCGGAGAGGTGACTGCTGGGACATTATACAGGACGGCACTGGAGGATTCTGGGTGATGACTGGAGAGGTAACTGCTGGGACATTATACAGGACAGCACTGGAGGATTCTGGGTGATGAGCGGAGAGGTCACTGCTGGGACATTATACAGGACGGCACTGGAGGATTCTGGGTGATGAGTGGAGAGGTGACTGCTGGGACATTATACAGGACAGCACTGCAGGATTCTGGGTGATGACTGGAGAGGCAACTGCTGGGACATTATACAGGACAGCACTGGAGGATTCTGGGTGATGAGCGGAGAGGTGACTGCTGGGACATTATACAGGACAGCACTGGAGGATTCTGGGTGATGAGCGGAGAGGTGACTGCTGGGACATTATACAGGGCCGCACTGGAGGATTCTGGGTGATGAGTGGAGAGGTGGCTGCTGGGACATTATACAGGACGGCACTGGAGGATTCTGGGTGATGACCGGAGAGGTGACTGCTGGGACATTATACAGGACGGCACTGGAGGACTCTGGGTGATGAGCGGAGAGGTGACTGCTGGGACATTATACAGAACAGCACTGGAGGATTCTGGGTGATGACCGGAGAGGTGACTGCTGGGACATTATACAGGACAGCACTGGAGGATTCTGGGTGATGACCGGAGAGGTGACTGCTGGGACATTATACAGGACCGCACTGGAGGATTCTGGGTGATGAGTGGAGAGGTGGCTGCTGGGACATTATACAGGACGGCACTGGAGGATTCTGGGTGATGACCGGAGAGGTGACTGCTGGGACATTATACAGGACAGCACTGGAAGATTCTGGGTGATGAGCGGAGAGGTGACTGCTGGGACATTATACAGGAGAGCACTGGAGGATTCTGGGTGATGACCGGAGAGGTGACTGCTGGGACATTATACAGGACAGCACTGGAAGATTCTGGGTGATGAGCGGAGAGGTGACTGCTGGGACATTATACAGGACAGCACTGGAGGATTCTGGGTGATGACCGGAGAGGTGACTGCTGGGACATTATACAGGACGGCACTGGAGGATTCTGGGTGATGACTGGAGAGGTAACTGCTGGGACATTATACAGGACAGCACTGGAGGATTCTGGGTGATGAGCGGAGAGGTGACTGCTGGGACATTATACAGGACGGCAGTGGAGGATTCTGGGTGATGAGTGGAGAGGTGACTGCTGCGACATTATACAGGACAGCACTGCAGGATTCTGGGTGATGACTGGAGAGGTAACTGCTGGGACATTATACAGGACAGCACTGGAGGACTCTGGGTGATGAGCGGAGAGGTGACTGCTGGGACATTATACAGAACAGCACTGGAGGATTCTGGGTGATGACCGGAGAGGTGACTGCTGGGACATTATACAGGACAGCACTGGAGGATTCTGGGTGATGAGCGGAGAGGTGACTGCTGGGACATTATACAGGACAGCACTGGAGGATTCTGGATGATGAGCGGTGAGGTGACTGCTGGGACATTATACAGGACCGCACTGGAGGATTCTGGGTGATGAGTGGAGAGGTGGCTGCTGGGACATTATACAGGACGGCACTGGAGGATTCTGGGTGATGACCGGAGAGGTGACTGCTGGGACATTATACAGGACAGCACTGGAAGATTCTGGGTGATGAGCGGAGAGGTGACTGCTGGGACATTATACAGGACAGCACTGGAGGATTCTGGGTGATGACCGGAGAGGTGACTGCTGGGACATTATACAGGACGGCACTGGAGGATTCTGGGTGATGACTGGAGAGGTAACTGCTGGGACATTATACAGGACAGCACTGGAGGATTCTGGGTGATGAGCGGAGAGGTGACTGCTGGGACATTATACAGGACAGCACTGGAGGATTCTGGGTGATGAGCGGAGAGGTGACTGCTGGGACATTATACAGGGCCGCACTGGAGGATTCTGGGTGATGAGTGGAGAGGTGGCTGCTGGGACATTATACAGGACGGCACTGGAGGATTCTGGGTGATGACCGGAGAGGTGATTGCTGGGACATTATACAGGACGGCACTGGAGGACTCTGGGTGATGAGCGGAGAGGTGACTGCTGGTCCATTATACAGAACAGCACTGGAGGATTCTGGGTGATGACCGGAGAGGTGACTGCTGGGACATTATACAGGACAGCACTGGAGGATTCTGGGTGATGAGCGGAGAGGTGACTGCTGGGACATTATACAGGACAGCACTGGAGGATTCTGGATGATGAGCGGTGAGGTGACTGCTGGGACATTATACAGGACCGCACTGGAGGATTCTGGGTGATGAGTGGAGAGGTGGCTGCTGGGACATTATACAGGACGGCACTGGAGGATTCTGGGTGATGACCGGAGAGGTGACTGCGAGAGGTGACTGCTGGGACATTATACAGGAGAGCACTGGAGGATTCTGGGTGATGACCGGAGAGGTGACTGCTGGGACATTATACAGGACAGCACTGGAAGATTCTGGGTGATGAGCGGAGAGGTGACTGCTGGGACATTATACAGGACAGCACTGGAGGATTCTGGGTGATGACCGGAGAGGTGACTGCTGGGACATTATACAGGACGGCACTGGAGGATTCTGGGTGATGACTGGAGAGGTAACTGCTGGGACATTATACAGGACAGCACTGGAGGATTCTGGGTGATGAGCGGAGAGGTGACTGCTGGGACATTATACAGGACGGCACTGGAGGATTCTGGGTGATGACCGGAGAGGTGACTGCTGGGACATTATACAGGACAGCACTGGAGGATTCTGGGTGATGACCGGAGAGGTGACTGCTGGGACATTATACAGGACAGCACTGGAAGATTCTGGGTGATGAGCGGAGAGGTGACTGCTGGGACATTATACAGGACGGCACTGGAGGATTCTGGGTGATGACCGGAGAGGTGACTGCTGGGACATTATACAGGACGGCACTGGAGGATTCTGGGTGATGACTGGAGAGGTAACTGCTGGGACATTATACAGGACAGCACTGGAGGACTCTGGGTGATGACTGGAGAGGTAACTGCTGGGACATTATACAGGACAGCACTGGAGGACTCTGGGTGATGAGCGGAGAGGTGACTGCTGGGACATTATACAGAACAGCACTGGAGGATTCTGGGTGATGACCGGAGAGGTGACTGCTGGGACATTATACAGGACAGCACTGGAGGATTCTGGGTGATGAGCGGAGAGGTGACTGCTGGGACATTATACAGGACAGCACTGGAGGATTCTGGATGATGAGCGGTGAGGTGACTGCTGGGACATTATACAGGACCGCACTGGAGGATTCTGGGTGATGAGTGGAGAGGTGGCTGCTGGGACATTATACAGGACGGCACTGGAGGATTCTGGGTGATGACCGGAGAGGTGACTGCTGGGACATTATACAGGACAGCACTGGAAGATTCTGGGTGATGAGCGGAGAGGTGACTGCTGGGACATTATACAGGACGGCACTGGAGGATTCTGGGTGATGACCGGAGAGGTGACTGCTGGGACATTATACAGGACGGCACTGGAGGATTCTGGGTGATGACTGGAGAGGTAACTGCTGGGACATTATACAGGACAGCACTGGAGGATTCTGGGTGATGAGCGGAGAGGTGACTGCTGGGACATTATACAGGACGGCACTGGAGGATTCTGGGTGATGAGTGGAGAGGTGACTGCTGCGACATTATACAGGACAGCACTGCAGGATTCTGGGTGATGACTGGAGAGGTAACTGCTGGGACATTATACAGGACAGCACTGGAGGATTCTGGGTGATGAGCGGAGAGGTGACTGCTGGGACATTATACAGGACGGCACTGGAGGATTCTGGGTGATGAGTGGAGAGGTGACTGCTGCGACATTATACAGGACAGCACTGGAGGATTCTGGGTGATGACCGGAGAGGTGACTGTTGGGACATTATACAGGATGGCACTGGAGGATTCTGGGTGATGAGTGGAGAGGTGACTGCTGGGACATTATACAGGACAGCACTGGAGGATTCTGGGTGATGACCGGAGAGGTAACTGCTGGGACATTATACAGGACAGCACTGGAGGATTCTGGGTGATGACCGGAGAGGTGACTGCTGGGACATTATACAGGACAGCACTGGAGGATTCTGGGTGATGAGTGGAGAGGTGACTGCTGGGACATTATACAGGACAGCACTGGAGGATTCTGGGTGATGACTGGAGAGGTAACTGCTGGGACATTATACAGGACAGCACTGGAGGCTTCTGGGTGATGAGCGGAGAGGTGACTGCTGGGACATTATACAGGACAGCACTGGAGGATTCTAGGTGATGAGCGGAGAGGTGACTGCTGGGACATTATACAGCACAGCACTGGAGGATTCTGGGTGATGACCGGAGAGGTGACTGCTGGGACATTATACAGGACAGCACTGAAGGATTCTGGGTGATGACCGGAGAGGTGACTGCTGGGACATTATACAGGACAGCACTGGAGGATTCTCGGTGATGAGTGGAGAGGTGACTGCAGGGACATTATACAGGACTGCACTGGAGGATTCTGGGTGATGACCGGAGAGGTGACTGCTGGGACATTATACAGGACAGCACTGGAAGATTCTGGGTGATGAGCGGAGGGTTGACTGCTGGGACATTATACAGGACAGCACTGGAGGATTCTGGGTGATGAGTGGAGAGGTGACTGCTGGGACATTATACAGGACAGCACTGGAGGATTCTGGTTGATGACCGGAGAGGTGACTGCTGGGACATTATATAGGACGGCACTGTAGGATTCTGGGTGATGACCGGAGAGGTGACTGCTGGGACATTATACAGGACAGCACTGGAGGATTCTGGGTGATGAGCGGAGAGGTGACTGCTGGGACGTTATACAGGGCAGCACTGGAGGATTTTGGGTGATGAGCGGAGAGGTGACTGCTGGGACATTATACAGGACCGCACTAGAGGATTCTGGGTGATGAGTGGAGAGGTGGCTGCTGGGACATTATACAGGACGGCACAGGAGGATTCTGGGTGATGACCGGAGAGGTGACTGCTGGGACATTATACAGGACAGCACTGGAGGACTCTGGGTGATGAGCGGAGAGGTGACTGCTGGGACATTATACAGGACAGCACTGGAGGATTCTGGGTGATGACTGGAGAGGTGACTGCTGGGACATTATACAGGACAGCACTGGAGGATTCTGGGTGATGACTGGAGAGGTGACTGCTGGGATATTATACAGGACGGCACTGGAGGATTCTGGGTGATGACCGGAGAGGTGACTGCTGGGACATTATACAGGACAGCACTGGAGGATTCTGGGTGATGACCGGAGAGGTGACTGCTGGGACATTATACAGGACAGCACTGGAAGATTCTGGGTGATGAGCGGAGAGGTGACTGCTGGGACATTATACGGGACAGCACTGGAGGATTCTAGGTGATGAGCGGAGAGGTGACTGCTGGGACATTATACAGGACAGCACTGAAGGATTCTGGGTGATGACCGGAGACGTGACTGCTTGGACATTATACAGGACGGCACTGGAGGATTCTGGGTGATGAGCGGAGAGGTGACTGCTGGGACATTATATAGGACGGCACTGGAGGATTCTGGGTGATGAGCGGAGAGGTGACTGCTGGGACATTATACAGGACAGCACTGGAGGATTCTAGGTGATGAGCGGAGAGGTGACTGCTGGGACATTATACAGGACAGCACTGAAGGATTCTGGGTGATGACCAGAGAGGTGACTGCTTGGACATTATACAGGACAGCACTGGAGGATTCTGGGTGATGAGCGGAGAGGTGACTGCAGGGACATTATACAGTACAGCACTGGAGGATTCTGGGTGATGACCGGAGAGGTGACTGCTGGGACATTATACAGGACAGCACTGGAGGATTCTGGGTGATGAGCGGAGAGGTGGCTGCTGGGACATTATACAGGACAGCACTGGAGGGTTCTGGGTGATGAGTGGAGAGGTGACTGCTGGGACATTATACAGGACAGCACTGGAGGATTCTGGGTGATGAGCGGAGAGGTGACTGCTGGGACATTATACAGGACCGCACTGGAGGATTCTGGGTGATGAGTGGAGAGGTGGCTGCTGGGACATTATACAGGACGGCACTGGAGGATTCTGGGTGATGACCGGAGAGGTGACTGCTGGGACATTATACAGGACAGCACTGGAGGACTCTGGGTGATGAGCGGAGAGGTGACTGCTGGGACATTATACAGGACAGCACTGGAAGTTTCTGGGTGATGAGCGGAGAGGTGACTGCTGGGACATTATACAGGACGGCACTGGAGGATTCTGGGTGATGAGTGGAGAGGTGACTGCTGGGACATTATACAGGACAGCACTGGAGGATTCTGGGTGATGACTGGAGAGGTGACTGCTGGGACATTATACAGGGCAGCACTGGAGGATTCTGGGTGATGAGCGGAGAGGTGACTGCTGGGACATTATATAGGACGGCACTGGAGGATTCTGGGTGATGAGCGGAGAGGTGACTGCTGGGACATTATACAGGACAGCACTGGAGGATTCTAGGTGATGAGCGGAGAGGTGACTGCTGGGACATTATACAGGACAGCACTGAAGGATTCTGGGTGATGACCGGAGAGGTGACTGCTTGGACATTATACAGGACAGCACTGGAGGATTCTGGGTGATGAGCGGAGAGGTGACTGCAGGGACATTATACAGGACAGCACTGGAGGATTCTGGGTGATGACCGGAGAGGTGACTGCTGGGACATTATACAGGACAGCACTGGAGGATTCTGGGTGATGAGCGGAGAGGTGGCTGCTGGGACATTATACAGGACAGCACTGGAGGGTTCTGGGTGATGAGTGGAGAGGTGACTGCTGGGACATTATACAGGACAGCACTGGAGGATTCTGGGTGATGAGCGGAGAGGTGACTGCTGGGACATTATACAGGACCGCACTGGAGGATTCTGGGTGATGAGTGGAGAGGTGGCTGCTGGGACATTATACAGGACGGCACTGGAGGATTCTGGGTGATGACCGGAGAGGTGACTGCTGGGACATTATACAGGACAGCACTGGAGGACTCTGGGTGATGAGCGGAGAGGTGACTGCTGGGACATTATACAGGACAGCACTGGAAGATTCTGGGTGATGAGCGGAGAGGTGACTGCTGGGACATTATACAGGACGGCACTGGAGGATTCTGGGTGATAAGTGGAGAGGTGACTGCTGGGACATTATACAGGACAGCACTGGAGGATTCTGGGTGATGACTGGAGAGGTGACTGCTGGGACATTATACAGGGCAGCACTGGAGGATTCTGGGTGATGAGCGGAGAGGTGACTGCTGGGACATTATACAGGACAGCAGTGGAGGATTCTGGGTGATGAGCGGAGAGATGACTGCTGGGACATTATACAGGACAGCACTGGAGGATTCTGGATGATGAGCGGAGAGGTGACTGCTGGGACATTATACAGGACGGCAATGGAGGATTCTGGGTGATGACCGGAGAGGTGACTGCTGGGACATTATACAGGATGGCACTGGAGGAGTCTGGGTGATGAGCGGAGAGGTGACTGCTGGGACATTATACAGCACTGGAGGATTCTGGGTGATGAGGGGAGAGGTGACTGCTGGGACATTATATAGGACAGCACTGAAGGATTCTGGGTGATGACCGTAGAGGTGACTGCTGGGACATTATACAGGACAGCACTGGAGGATTCTGGGTGATGAGCGGAGAGGTGACTGCTGGGACATTATACAGGACAGCACTGGAGGGTTCTGGGTGATGACCGGAGAGGTGACTGCTGGGACATTATACAGGACAGCACTGGAGGATTCTGGGTGATGAGCGGAGAGGTGACTGCAGGGACATTATACAGGACCGCACTGGAGGATTCTGGGTGATGACCGGAGAGGTGACTGCTGGGACATTATACAGGACAGCACTGGAAGATTCTGGGTGATGAGCGGAGGGTTGACTGCTGGGACATTATACAGGACAGCACTGGAGGATTCTGGGTGATGACTGGAGAGGTAACTGCTGGGACATTATACAGGACAGCACTGGAGGATTCTGGGTGATGAGCGGAGAGGTGACTGCTGGACATTATACAGGACAGCACTGGAGGATTCTGGGTGATGAGCGGATAGGTGACTGCTGGGACATTATACAGGACAGCACTGGAGGATTCTGGGTGATGAGTGGAGAGGTGACTGCTGGGACATTATACAGGACAGCACTGGAGGATTCTGGGTAATGAGCGGAGAGGTGACTGCTGGGACATTATACAGGACAGCACTGGAGGATTCTGGGTAATGAGCGGAGAGGTGACTGCTGGGACATTATACAGGACAGCACTGGAGGATTCTGGGTGATGAGCGGAGAGGTGACTGCTGGACATTATACAGGACAGCACTGGAGGATTCTGGGTGATGAGCGGATAGGTGACTGCTGGGACATTATACAGGACAGCACTGGAGGATTCTGGGTGATGACCGGAGAGGTGACTGCTGGGACATTATATAGGACAGCACTGGAGGATTCTGGATGATGAGCGGAGAGGTGACTACTGGGACATTATACAGGACGGCACTGGAGGATTCTGGGTGATGACCGGAGAGGTGACTGCTGGGACATTATACAGGACAGCACTGGAGGATTCTGGGTGATGACCGGAGAGGTGACTGCTGGGACATTATACAGGACAGCACTGGAGGATTCTGGGTGATGAGCGGAGAGGTAACTTCACATTATACAGGACAGCACTGGAGGATTCTGGGGATGACTGGAGAGGTGACTGCTGGGACATTATACAGGACAGCACTGGAGGATTCTGGGTGATGAGCGGAGAGGTGACTGCTGGGACATTATACAGGACAGCACTGGAGGATTCTGGGTGATGAGCGGGGAGGTGATTGCTGGGACATTATACAGGACAGCACTGGAGGATTCTGGGTGATGACGGTGTCGTTGTTGTCAGGTTCCTATAAGGTGTCAGGATGTCGCTGTCTATCTCTCCATGGAGGAGTGGGAGTATCTAGAAGGACACCAGGATCGGTACCAGGAGGTGATGATGGAGGAGCTCCGGCCTCGGACATCACCAGGTGAGAGGAGACATCTGTATGTTCTCGGTGATGTGTTGGGGGCTCAGGTTGCTGCTTTTGGCTGTTGCATCCTTTATACCATCATGTGTAGTGTGCACAGGTCTCAGTGACGTGATGTCGGAGCTCCCTCAGCTCATCCTTTGTTCCTCTGTATGTGATTCCTGGCAGGAGACATTTGTCCGGCTGGTCCGGGTGCGGCAGTCACAGGTTTTCCATGTGTGTCCGGACTCTTATCTATCACGGACTGACCCCTGCGGCTCGTACAATCTGTCCAACTGTCATGGTTGTGTCGCCACGAAGATCGTCACGATTGTACAGCCTGACTTCTCGCAGCTGAGTTTTTGGTGTTTTGTGCTTTTCGGCAGTGAGGGAGTTAACTCTCTCTCTCTGTGCTAGACAAGGTCCAGCCTCGCCCAGCTGCAATCACTTCTGCAGTAGTGAGATTCCTTCATATGTCTGCTGATCTGTTAGGGAAGTTGTCGGTGAAAGCATTTCATGCAGACTAACAGAGCGGATCGTGGTATTTGGAGTTTCAGAGCTAAGTGTATTTGGAGTGGTTTTTCCCTTCCTCGCTTTATCATTTATCTCCTTTCCCGTTGGTGTTCCCTCTGTTGTTGTGAGTAGTTTTTGTATGCAAGGTGGTTTTGGTTTTACCCTTGTACTGTCTCGTTCGTCTAAGTACTGAGTATTGGCATATTATTACCTGTCCCCTTTTGTTGTGATCGGGGTCCTTCTCAGGACTAGATTACTTAGGTGCAGGGATCCTCAGGAGGTAGGGGTTACGCTGGCGGCCTGGACCTCTGTACCTTTAACAGTACCTCCAGGTAGAGGGATTAGTCAGGGCCCCAGCTTAGGGTCAGCTTAGGCCCCCTACCTCCAGTACACAGAGACAGCGTGACATTTTCACCGACCACTTAGATTTTCTCCAGCTACCATGGATCCAGTAGCCGGTCTAGCTCGGCAGTTGCAGAGTTTGTCCATGGAGCTGGCGGACGTTAGGTCCAAGGTTTTGTATCCCCAGGAGCAAGCCGGACCAGAACCTAAAGTAGCTCTCCCTGACAGGTTTACTGGGGGCGGGACAAGTTTTTTGTTTTCCGGGAGGCATGCAAGTTGTACTTTCGGCTGCGGCCTCGGTCATCGGGGAGTGAAGAACAAAGGGTGGGAATTGTCATCTCGCTCCTACAAGGGGACCCACAATCTTGGGCGTTCTCTCTTCCCCCGGGCTCCCCGGCTCTCCAGACAGTGGATAGGTTTTTTGCTGCTCTGGGTCTTGTATATGATGACCCGGATCGGATCTCTCTTGCTGAATCTAAGTTACGTAGGATCCAGCTGGGAGATCGTCCGGCGGAGGAATTCTGTTCGGAGTTCCGTAGGTGGGCCACTGACACCCAGTGGAATGACCCGGCTCTTAGGAGCCAGTTTTGTCAAGGTTTATCCGACAAATTAAAGGATGTGTTGGCACAGTATGACTCTCCCGCGTCCCTGGAAGCCGCTATGACCCTTGCTATTCGCATTGACAGACGGCTTCGGGAGAGGTGCGGGATAACTCCACCCCCTGTGATGACTCCAACTCCTACAAGGTCCCCTCATATGGTGGTTCCCCTGGTCAGTCCAGAGGAGCCTATGCAATTAGGAGGGACATCATTTCGGGGGAGGGGACCGGTGGCACACTACAAGACTGGAAGGTGTTTCTTCTGCGGGAGAAAGGGACATTTTATTGGGGGGTGTCCATCCCGTCCTTTGCAGAGTAAAGAGTCGTCGGAAAACTTTTAATCCCAGGTTGTGTGGTGGACGGCAATCTGGGAGTAGGTATTTCGTCCCTAGGGTCATCTCAGTTTCTCGTACCGGCGGAGGTGGTGGTGGGTACGAGAACTGAGAAGATATCTGTTCTTTTAGATAGTGGGGCCGGGGCTAATCTGGTGGACGCTCGGTTTGCCCGGGTTCAAGGTATGCATTTGAGTGAGTTGGCTAAACCCATCCCCATATTCTCGATCGATGCCAGGCCCCTCGGTCAGGGAAGTTTTTTGCGTGTTGTGCATAACGTAAAACTTCAAGTGGGGGCGATACATAAAGAACTGTTGTCTTGCTACGTGTTGGAGGGTCTTCCCACTCCTATAGTGTTGGGCCTTCCTTGGTTAACTAAGCATAACCCGGTTATTAATTGGCAATCCAGAGAGATAAGCCAGTGGAGTAATTTCTGTAATAAAAACTGCATGAATACGGTCGTCGGTGCTGTCACTCCTAGGGTCTTACCTCCATTTTTGGTGGACTTTGAGGATGTATTCTCGGAGAAAGGGTGTCAGGAACTACCTCCTCATCGCGAGTATGACTGTTCTGTAAAACTGCTCCCTGAGGCCAAGTTACCTAAATCTAGGTTGTATAACCTTTCTGGTCCTGAGAGGCAGGCCATGAAGGATTATATTTCTGAAAGTCTGGCTAAGGGGCATATTAGACCTTCATCTTCCCCGATGGCCGCGGGGTTCTTCTTTGTGAAGAAGAAGGATGGAGGCCTACGCCCTTGCCTGGATTTCCGTGAACTTAATCGGATTACGGTCCGAGATCCGTACCCGCTCCCACTTATTCCCGATCTCTTTAATCAGATCGTGGGCGCCAAATGGTTCTCTAAGTTGGATCTCAGGGGGGCGTGCAATCTGATTAGAATGAAGGAGGGGGATGAGTGGAAGACGGCGTTTAACACTCCGGAGGGGCATTATGAGAACCTTGTCATGCCATTCGGTCTGACTAATTCCCCGGCGGTGTTCCAACACTTTGTTAATGACATTTTTCGCCGCCTGGTTGGACAGTTTGTTGTCATATATCTGGATGATATCTTAATTTACTCGCCTGATCTGGTGTCTCATCAGGAGCACGTTAGGCAGGTGTTACAGATCTTGCGGGATAAACTGTATGCTAAATGGGAAAAGTGTGTTTTCGCCGTACAGGAACCCCAGTTTTTAGGTTTCCTGGTTTCAGCGTCTGGTTTTCGTATGGACCCTGGGAAAGTGCGGGCAGTTCTTGAGTGGGATCTGCCTGAGAATCTTAAGGCACTACAACGTTTCCTGGGGTTTGCTAATTATTACCGGAAGTTCATTCGTAATTTCTCGTCCATGGTTAAACCTCTCACTGACATGACAAAAAAGGGGACGGATTTTTCTAGGTGGTCTGACAAGGCTTGTCAAGCTTTCTCCTCCTTGAAAAAATGTTTTGCCTCGGCACCCATACTCATTCAACCTGATGCGTCACAGCCATTCATTGTAGAGGTAGACGCTTCCGAGGTAGGGGTGGGAGCAGTGTTGTCACAAGGTTCGTCCCCTGGTAAGTGGCATCCGTGCGCCTTTTTCTCTAAAAAATTGTCGTCCGCCGAGAGGAATTACGATGTCGGCAATAGGGAACTCTTGGCCATTAAGTTAGCTTTTGAGGAGTGGCGCCATTTTTTGGAGGGGGCAGTCCATCCGGTCACCGTCATCACCGATCACAAGAACCTGCTTTATATGGAGTCCGCAAAATGTCTGAATCCCAGACAAGCCAGGTGGTCGTTGTTTTTTACCAGGTTTAATTTTGTCGTTACGTTTCGTCCTGGGTCAAAAAATGTGAAGGCGGATGCCTTATCTCGTAGTTTCCCTGGGGCCGGGAATACGGATGACCCGGTTCCTATCCTTCAAGAGGGGGTGGTGGTGTCGGCAGTATGCTCTGAGCTTGAGGAGGAGGTATTGGAGGCTCAGGGGGATGCCCCTGTTGGACCTCCAGGGAGACTGTTTGTTCCAGATCAGCTACGACAAAAGGTGATCGAGGCACACCATAACTCAGCTTTAGCAGGACACCCAGGGAGTAAAGCAACTGTGGATCTCCTCTCGCGTCGGTTTTGGTGGCCTAACTTACATAAGGAGGTGGTAACTTTTGTTGCGTCCTGTGGGATTTGTGCGCGCTCTAAGACCCCACATACCCGTCCGTCTGGGGTCTTCTTACCTTTGAAGATCCTGAAGCATCCTTGGACTCATCTGTCTATGGACTTTATTACGGACCTCCCGCCGTCTTCGGGTAAAACTGTCATTCTCGTGGTAGTAGACAGGTTCAGCAAGATGGCACATTTTATCGCTCTTCCTTCTCTTCCTAATGCTAAAACTCTTGCGCAGGTGTTCATTGGGGAGATTGTGAGGCTTCACGGGGTACCCGCCGATGTGATGTCGGATCGGGGGTCTCAGTTTGTGTCCAAGTTCTGGAAGGCATTTTGTACTCGGCGGGGGATGCATTTGTCGTTCTCATCGGCTTTTCATCCCCAGACCAATGGTCAGACGGAACGTCTGAACCAGAGTTTGGAGACATATCTCCGGTGTTTTGTGTCAGAGAACCAGGAGGACTGGGCTTCTTTCTTACCTCTGGCGGAGTTTGCTCTTAATAATAGGCGGAGCGAGTCCACTGGTAAGTCCCCGTTTTTTGGGGCATATGCTTTCCCCCCCCCTAGTTTTGTACTTTCAGTAGAGGGGGCTCTTCGGGGGTTCCTGAGGAGGAATGATTTTCGTCATCACTCCCTTCTGTATGGAGAGGGGTACTGAATAATCTGAGTACTATGGGGAACCGTTACAAACGTATGGCTGACAGGAGGAGAGTGTCTGGTCCGGACCTAAGTGTGAACGATCTGGTATGGTTGTCTACTAAGAATATAAAACTTAAGGTTCCTTCCTGGAAACTGGGTCCCAGGTTCAGTTCTATAATTAATCCGGTGGCATTCCGTCTTGATCTCCCCCCTACGTTTAAAATTCACAACGTGTTCCACAGATCGTTGCTTAAGAGGTATGTGGCGCCGGTGATACCGTCACCTTTACCTCCGCCTCCAGTGGTGGTCAATGGTAACTTGGAGTTCCAGGTATCGAAGGTCATCGATTCACGCTTTAATCGTCGGTCCCTTCAGTACCTGGTTCATTGGAAGGGGTATGGTCCTGAGGAGAGGATGTGGGTTCCTGCGTCAGATATTAACGCAGACCGGTTAATTCGGGCCTTCCACACGACTCACCCGGATAAACCTGGCCCTGAGGGTCCGGAGGCCCCTCGTAGAAGGGGGGGTACTGTCATGGATGTGTCGCCACGAAGATCGTCACGATTGCACAGCCTGACTTCTCGCAGCTGAGTTTTTGGTGTTTTGTGCTTTTCGGCAGTGAGGGAGTTAACTCTCTCTCTCTGTGCTAGACAAGGTCCAGCCTCGCCCAGCTGCAATCAATTCTGCAGTAGTGGGACTCCTTCATATGTCTGCTGATCTGTTAGGGAAGTTGTCGGTGAAAGCATTTCATGCAGACTAACAGAGCGGATCGTGGTATTTGGAGTTTCAGAGCTAAGTGTATTTGGAGTGGTTTTTCCCTTCCTCGCTTTATCATTTATCTCCTTTCCCGTTGGTGTTCCCTCTGTTGTTGCTGTGTAGTTTTTGTATGCAAGGTGGTTTTGGTTTTACCCTTGTACTGTCTCGTTCGTCTAAGTACTGAGTGTTGGCATATTATTACCTGTACCCTTTTGTTGCGATCGGGGTCCTTCTCAGGACTAGATTACTTAGGTGCAGGGATCCTCAGGAGGTAGGGGTTACGCTGGCGGCCTGGACCTCTGTACCTTTAACAGTACCTCCAGGTAGAGGGATTAGTCAGGGCCCCAGCTTAGGGTCAGCTTAGGCCCCCTACCTCCAGTACACAGAGACAGCGTGACACCAACATTATAACCTATTTCCATGTTTCCATGTGTGATGAGCACGGAACAAGACAATCATGGGGGAAGCAATTCTGTAGGATAGGGGACATTGGAGTTTGCAATTCTGAAAGTTTGCTAAATTTTGCCATGAAATTGATTCAGCATGACAAAAATGCAATGTGTGCACATGTCCAAAGGCAACTATGAAAATTTCTAAAAAATCCTCCTAGAACAATCAAAACTTTCTATGAGGTTAATCAGAATCCCTGGTAAGGATGGCAGCCGTGCACTGACTACTATCTGATTGTGAGTTTTAACACAACCACATCCCCAATCATAAGAGGGTGCCAACACTTATGCAGCCACATTATTTTACTTTTGTTATTTTTATTTTTCCCCCTTCAAAATGATTTAAATTTGTTTCCCGATGGATTTGTACAGATTATGCACAACGTCAATGGTGGGAAAAGTTCTGAAATGAATCTTCTTGTAGGATTTTTCTACATAACAAAAACTTGTCATTTTAACAGGGATGTGTAGACTTTTCATATGCACTGTACATGTAGAGCTTTCTCCAACTGCTTAGTAATTTCTTACAGCTGGCGGAGATGAAAGCTGAAGTAGTCGTTATCATAACTACAGCAGTATTTTCTAGTAAGCAGGCCAGTCATCTTCCCAAAGTGACACCCTGGTATTTTTTTTTATCAGGGTGAGCTTTATATATGCAAATAGCCTCTTCAGAGATGAACTCTAACGCCTCCTATTGGAATTAACCATCCCCAAAAAATCACTATTGACCCTTTAACGAGCCTTAACACATGACCTAGGATAAGAGTCAAACCAGACACTTTATTTGCAAACATGTTTCAGAGTATTTACCTCTCATCAGTGCAAAGCAATAGGTTTGATCGGGTTGGATGAGCTTAAAGGGGAACCTCTGGTGCATTTGGACTCTATCCAGAATGGTATTGGTGCCTAATATTGACTTCATACTCATTAATTTGCTCAAACTGCATATGTGTCACCGATTGTTCTGAATAACTACTTTGGTTTGAAAAAAAGCCTCCACAAAATCCATTTTTAGTCTTAACCAAAAATTCTGAGGGAAACAAAATCTTTTTTCTGAGTTATAAAGTAGAAGATGAAGAAATCATGAAACATTCTTCAGAAGAAACCATCACAATGTAGACGTTCACAGAACAAATAATCTAACATATTATTGCCCTAATCATGAGGAACCTTCTCCTGATCACTATTTTATTGCCCTAATCATGAGGAACCTTCTTCTGATCACTATTTTATTGCCCTAATCATGAGGAACCTTCTCCTGATCACTATTTTATTGCCCTAATCATGAGGAACCTTCTCCTGATCACTATTTTATTGCCCTAATCATGAGGAACCTTCTCCTGATCACTATTTTATTGCCCTAATCATGAGGAACCTTCTCCTGATCACTATTTTATTGCCCTAATCATGAGGAACCTTCTCCTGATCACTATTTTATTGCCCTAATCATGAGGAACCTTCTCCTGATCACTATTTTATTGCCCTAATCATGAGGAACCTTCTCCTGATCACTATTTTATTGCCCTAATCATGAGGAACCTTCTCCTGATCACTATTTTATTGCCCTAATCACGAGGAACCTTCTCCTGATCACTATAAGATCGTTACCACACACACTAGTAAAAAGTTTCCATTGTGAAGAAGACTTGACAAGAATTTTAGTTTTTTTTTATACACTGAATAATTTACACTGAGGAGAAGCCATACTCTTGTTCACAATATAGGAAAAGCTTTACGCACAATGGTATCCAGTGCCAATCATGTCTTCTCCAATAGACTATAGACCACCTCCACGCAGAAGGTGGATACCACAAAATAGAAACATAGGATTAATGGTGTTGACAAAGGTATATGATATATAGGAAAATAATCATCAAGTATTGTATTCTGTCACTGTGTGGTTGTGTCTCACAGATGGATCCAGAAGAAGTTCAGAGAGATGTCCCCGTCCTCTGTATCCCCAGGACTGTCCAGAGGAGAATCACAACATCCCAGAGAGTCATCAGGTAGACGGCCCTGAGCCCCTTGTCTGTATAGAGGAGATCGGACAGTTTGTTGATTCCTTCTCTTGATATCTTTGATTTTCTCATCTGTCTGGTGTATTATACTGAATGTTACATATGGTATATCAGGGGGAAGATCTGGTGACTATTAAAGCAGAAGCTGAAATAGAAGAAGAAGAGAGGACGAGGGGCAGTAAATCGTACATGAGTGATGAGAAGGAGGAGATTCCAGTAGATGATACCACAGGTACCTAATACACCTGGGAAGTAAATACAGAAGTTTTACTTTTTAGAGCTATAGGAAAGTAAAGTATTGCGTTACACACTGAAGGATATAAGGGAGCAGCACGGTTCTCCTTTGGTCTCATCTGACCAGAGCTCCTTCTTCCACATCCTCGCTGTGACACCTACATGGCTTCTTGCAAACTGCAAACAAGACTTCTTGTGGCTTGCTTTCAAAAATTGCTTTTTTTCTTGTTATTCTTCCATGAAGGGCAGATTTGTGGAGTGCACGACTAATAGTCGTCCTGTGTACAGAATCTCCCCCCTGAGCTGTGGATCTCTGCCGCTCTGCCAGAGTGTGCATAGGCCTCTTGGCTCCTTCTCTAATTAGGGCTCTCCTTGCTTGGGATGTCCGGTTAGGTGGACCGCCATGTCTTGGTAGGTTTGCCGTTGTGCCATTTTTAGATGATGGATTGAACAGTGCTCCGTGAGATGTTCAGAGCTTAGGCCAGAGGTCTCAAACATGCGGCCCGCAGGCACAGACCCCTTGACGATCCTGACCTGGTCCAGGAGGAGCCACCGACAGCAGCGCTGCATTGACGCGCAGAGACCGTCTCTCTGCACAGCATTTCCAGTGCTGGCCGCCGGCCAATCAGAGGCCAGCAGCTGACATCTGCGTCCCAGCGCAGCGGTGTATGACGTCACTGCCATGCGCAGATGTCAGCTGCTGGCCTCTGATTGGCCGGCGGCTACCATTGGAAATGCTGGGCAGAGAGCCGGTCTCTGCGCGTCAATGCAGCGCTGCTGTCAGCGGCTCCTCCTGGACCTGGCCGGGATGGTCAAGGGGTCTGTGCCTGCGGGCCGCATGTGCACAAAGGACGCTGAGGGAACGGAGGACAGGTGAGAGGACAATTTTACAATAGGGGGACCTGGATGGGGCATTACTACCGGATGGGGGACATAACTACAAGACGAGGACCAGGATGGGGCACATTACTGCAAGATGGGGACCACTATGATGGGGCATATTACTACAAGATGGGAACCACCAGGATGGGGCACATTACTGCAAGATAGGGACCACCAAGATGGGGCATATTACTGCAAGATGGGGTCCACCAGGATGGGGCATATTACTGCAAGATGGGGACCACCAGGATGGGGCACATTACTACCAATTGGGGACCACCAGGATGGGGCACATTACTGCAAGATGGGGACCACCAGGATGGGGCACATTACTGCAAGATGGGGACCACCAGGATGGGGCACATTACTGCAAGATGGGGACCACCAGGATGGGGCATATTACTGCAAGATGGGGACCACCAGGATGGGGCACATTACTGCAAGATGGTGACCACCAGGATGGGGCACATTACTGCAAGATGGGGACCACTATGATGGGGCATATTACTACAAGATGGGAACCACCAGGATGGGGCACATTACTGCAAGATGGGGACCACCAAGATGGGGAATATTACTGCAAGATGGGGACCACCAGGATGGGGCATATTACTGCAAGATGGGGACCACCAGGATGGGGCACATTACTACAAGATGGGGACCACCAGGATGGGGCACATTACTGCAAGATGGGGACCACCAGAATGGGGCACATTACTGCAAGAAGAGGACCACCAGGATGGGGCACATTACTGCAAGATGGGGACCACCAGGATGGGGCATATTACTGCAAGATGGGGACCACCAGGATGGGGCACATTACTACAATATGGGGACCAGGATGGGGCACATTACTACAAGATAACGACCACCAGGATGGGGCACATTACTGCAAGATGGGGACCACCAGGATGGGGCATATTACTGCAAGATGGGGACCTCCAGGATGGGGCACATTACTGCAAGATGGGGACCACCAGGATGGGGCATATTACTGCAAGATGGGGACCACCAGGATGGGGCACATTACGGCAAGATGGGGACCACCAGAATGGGGCATATTACTACAAGAAGGGGACCACCAGGATGGGGCACATTACTACAAGATGGGGACGACCAGGATGGGGCACATTTCTGCAAGATGGGGACCACCAGAATGGGGCACATTACTACAAGTTGGGGACCACCAGGATGGGGCATATTACTGCAAGATGGAGACCACCAGGATGGGGCACATTACGGCAAGATGGGGACCACCAGAATGGGGCATATTACTACAAGAAGGGGACCACCAGGATGGGGCACATTACTACAAGATGGGGACGACCAGGATGGGGCACATTTCTGCAAGATGGGGACCACCAGAATGGGGCACATTACTACAAGTTGGGGACCACCAGGATGGGGCATATTACTGCAAGATGAGGACCACCAGGATGGGGCACATTGCTGCAAGACAAGGACCAGGATGGGGCATATTACTACAAGATGGGGACCACCAGGATGGGGCATATTACTACAAGATGGGGACCACCAGAATGTGGCACATTACTACAAGATGGGGACCACCAGCATGGGGCACATTACTACAAGATGGGGACCACCAGAATGGGGCACATTACTACAAGATGGGGACCACCAGAATGGGGCACATTACAACAAGATGGGGACCACCAGGATTGGGCACATTACTACAAGATTGGGACCACCAGGATGGGGCATATTACTACAGGGTGGGGACCAGTATAGGGCACATTACTGCAAGATTGGGACCACCAGGATGGGGCACATTACTACAAGATGGGAACCACCAGGATGGGGCACATTACTACAAGATGGAGACCACCAGGTTGGGGCACATTACTACAAGATGGGGACCACCAGGATGGGGCACATTACTACAAGATGGGGACCACCAGGATGGGGCACATTACTACAAGATTGAGACCAACAGGATGGGGCACATTACTACAAGATTGAGACCACCAGGATGGGGCACATTGCTACAAGATTGAGACCACCAGGATGGGGCACTTTACTACAAGATTGAGACCACCAGGATGGGGCACATTACTACAAGATTGAGACCACCAGGATGGGGCACATTACTAGATGTTTGCCAGAATCACTATATGGTGCTAATTGTAAAACAATATTACTGTATGTGGCCAATTGGAGGAAACAAAATTGTAAAAATTTAAAAAAAAAAGTAAAATAAAGCATGGAAAAAATATTTAGCCACTAAAAATGCTGTTTTATATCTAAACTAAACACAAAAAGTTCACGTTTATTATCGCCACATCCGTAACGACCCAAGCTATAAATAAAATAAACACAGCAAAAATGTTCAGACGGTGTATACCCAAAAAAAATGGTATCACTAAAATTGTCACGTTGACCTGTAAAGAATGCGGCCCCCCAAATTCTAATTTTTTCCATGTGCGGCCCATATACCCAGCCGAGTTTGAGACCCCTGGCTTAGGCTATATATTTTTTATAACCTAACACTGTTTTACTCTTCTCCACAACTTTATGCCTGACCTGTCTGGTGGGTTTCTTGGTTTTCAGCTTTATCCCTGACCTGTCTGGTGTGCTCCTTGGTTTTCATGTTGCTGTTTGATTCCTGATGTTCTCACACAAACCTCTGAGCCCTTCAGAGGACAGTTGTAGTTATACTGAGAATAAAGTACTCACAGAGGGACTCGGTTTACTAATTATGTGACTTCTGGAGGCTTTTGGTCACTCAGGATTTCATTTAGAGACATCAGCCTACAGGGGACTGAATACAAGTGAACGTCACCATTTTCAGATTTTTAAAATAATTAGAAAACCCTGTATCATTTCCTTTACACTTCACAAATACTTGCTACTTTGTGTTGGTATGAAAAAAAATACCAATAAAATACATTTAGGTTTGTGGGTATAACGTGAAAAACTTTATGGAGTATGAGTACTTTTTCAAGGCACTGAAAATCACATAATGGACAAAATAAAGTTATTTATAACGCCTTATATACACACAGGACCGCTGATTCTGAAAAGTTGCTTGATAGCACAGTTACACTTTTAACCATTAAATGTTATTGGTTTTGAAAGGAGTGGTTTTAGCTTGAAAAAATAAAACTGCACCAAACGTGTTTTGCTCGGTCTAATAGGAATGTTATCTCTAATGTTAAATTCCCTTTTCCTAAACAGCAAATCACGTTACGAATACCAAGAGAGACCTTGTTTTATTGCTAAATTATAGAGCTGAAGAGGAAGAAGTCAAGCAGCACTCTCCAGAAGAAAACCCCATAACACTTCATATAAATTCAGGACTTCACAGTACAAATCGAATAGATGATCCCACTAATCACATGGTTCATTCTCCTGACCAACCTCCGAATGCTAAAAGTACAGGTCGGAAGGGGAGCAAAAGGTTTCAATGTAGCGAATGTGGAAAGTATTTTACAAGAAGCTCAAGTCTTAGTTCACACATAAGAATTCACACAGGGGAGAAGCCGTACTCTTGTTCAGAATGCGGGAAAAGCTTTACAGATAAATCAAGTCTTGTTGTACACGTGAGATATCACACAGGAGAGAAGCCGTATTCATGTTCAGAATGTGGGAAATGTTTTACACAGAGAAGCCATTTTGTTAAACATCAAATAACTCATGCAGGTCAGAAGCCATTTTCATGTTCAGAATGTGGGAAATACTTTACTTGGATAATAGACCTCGTGAGTCACCAAAATATTCACACAAGAGATAATCTGTTTTCTTGTGAGAAGTTCTTCACGGATCAATCAAGTCTTATTGCTCATGAAAAAAGACACATGGAGGAGAAACCATTTTCATGTACACTCTGTGGCAAGTGCTTTGGACGTAAATCAAGTCTTCATAGACATGTGGAAAGTCACACAGCGGAGAAGAAATATTCATGTTCAGAATGTGGGAAATGTTTTACACATCAATCAGATCGCATTCGGCATCAGAGAATCCACACAGGAGAGAAGCCATATTCATGTTCAGAATGTGGAAGGTGTTTTACACATCAATCAGGTTTTGTTGAACATCAGAAAACTCACACAGGAGAGAAACCATATTCATGTTCAGAATGTGGAAACTGTTTTACACATCAGTCAGGTTTTGTTAAACATCAGAGAAGGCATAAAGGGGAGAAGCCATACTCATGTTCAGAATGTGAGAAATGTTTTTCCGATCAATCAAATCTTGCTAGACATAAAAAAATTCATACAGGGGAGAAGCCATATTCATGTTCAGAATGTGAGAAATGTTTTACAAATCAATCGGATCTTGTGAAACATAAGAGAATTCATACAGGAGAAAAACCATATTTGTGTACAGAATGTGGGAAAAGTTTTACTGATAGATCATATTATGTTAAACATCAGAGAATTCACACAGGAGAGAAGCCTTATTCATGTATAGATTGTGGGAAAAGTTATACAGATAAATCATATTTTGTTAAACATCAAAGAATTCACACAGCAGAGAAGTCATTTTAATGTTTGGAATGGGGGAAGTGCTTAATTTCTAAGTTTGGCTTTAGTAATAATCAGAGAAGTCACAAAAGGGACAAGCGGGTTTGATGTTTTACATGTAAACAGAAAAAACTGACGGCACTTCCAATACAAGAAATAGGTGTGAACAGGTGCTTACTAGGAGAAGCTACCTCCATATACAACTAACAAACAAAGTAGCAAACTGTAACGCTAAGTATGTAAATATGAAGTATGAAATTTGAATAGCATTACAGCTGTAGAAAATAAAAATAAATGAGAAATCTTAGCTCATAAATTGGCCAATTCATGTGTACCTGAGAAACGCCTTACCGCGTCTGTCAGGTGCACATGAATTGGCCAATTTATGTGCTAAGATTTCTCATTTATTTCTATTTTCTACAGCATCAATGCTATTCATATTTCATACCTCATATTTACATGCTTAGTGTTGCAGAGTGCTACTTTGTTTGATGTTTTACATGTGTGAAATATTTTACAAGGAAACTCCTAGAATTCACATTGAGAGGAAGCCATATTCTTGTTTGGAATGTGGGAATGCTATAAGCAAAAAAAAAAAGAGACCTTGTAGTGCTAAGACGTTAATGGCCATCAAGAACCCATATTCATCGCCTGTCTTTAAAGACCCCTTTAAGACATTCTTGTCTTTAAAGACCCCTTTAAGATATTAAACAGTAATAGTTTAGCTTTGTATCTTCTGTAATTTTTCTAACACCTGGAGGCTGCAATATTTAATGAGAAGGTGCATGTGTATAGAATCACCCAATACCACACAGTTCTCTTATCACTGTTTAATGAGAACGGCGTATGGTTACATTATCACATAGCTCTTTAGTGGGAAAGTGCATGTTTATATTATCATCCGATTACTGCATAGTTTCGGTATCATGTTTGGTGAGAAATGATATGTTTAAAACATTCGGTACCAGGAGTTTTTGGTCTCATCCGGTGACGTATTTGTCCGGTGTAGATTGATATCTGAAGAGAGATACAGTATTGGACAAATAGAATTTGTTTGCGTTTGTCTAACGCTTGGTTGCGCAGGCATTTGTTTCTAAACGATATATCAGTTGGGGAAGAACTTCAGCTAAGACAGAAGCCTGTTAACCTGCGGACTGGAGGGGACGCCCATGAGGGTCCACGGCGTGGATATCCCAGGAATCTCTCTGTCTTCGCATTTTGCTTCTCACAGCTGATGTTTCCGTACAGGTGATGTGTACGGTTCCTGGTGAAGTTTTCTTTCTTCCTGTGCAGTGTAAGTACTTTACCTTTGTGATTTATATTATGCGAAAGTGTTACACAATATCATACTATTTCCTGTAATCATTTAATTATAATAAAAATTAATCGCCTTCTTTAAAGCCGTATCCGAGCCCTTTAAATACTTGGCAAAACAGACCTGTAAAGCATCAGGTTATAGGTTATTTACAGATGATTAACAGCTGGTATCTGTGTTTTTTTTGTTTTTTTTGGGTGGGGGGGGGGGGGAGTTCGATTTAGTCCGAATCTGCTAAAAAAAATAATCTCATTTCTCTATAGTTATCTTTGAGTGGGATCTAGAGAGAACAAGTGTATTACTTATAATGAAGCACAGTAGCACCTTATGATTTTTTTTAAAATCTGAATATATCTATATTTTTATTTTACCCCCTTAAAGACCAAGCGAGTTTTGGCCCTAAAGACCAAGTTTCATTTTTCAATTCTGACCCGTGTCACTTTGTGTAGTAATAACTCTGGAGCTTCAACATATCCCAGTGATTCTGAGATTGTTGTTTTGTAATTTTAGTAAATTAGGTCGATATGATTCGCGTTTACGAAAATATCTAAAATTTGACAAAATTTAGCAATGTTCGAACTCCGAATTTTTATGCCCTTAAAACCGATAGTCAAACCACATGTCTACTTTACAGCTGATTCATTCTTGAAAAAATGTTTTTGTTGTTGTTGTTGAGATGTTAGAAGGGTTAAAAGTTTAGCAGCAAGTATTAATTTTTCAAATGAAATGTACAAAATCTATATTTTTAGAGACCTCCTCACTTTTGAAGTGACTTTGAAGAGCCTATGTGTCAGAAAACTTGAAAACAAGCCCCCATTTTAAATTGACACCCGCATTCAGAAATTGTTAACCACTTAGGTGTTTCACAGGACTTAATACAACCTGGAAGGAAAAAAATGAAAAATTACGTTTATTTATTTATTTACTAAAATGTAGTTTTAGCCCCAAATTTTTCATTTTTACGATCATAAAAATGAGAAAATGCATCCCACAGTTGGTTGTGAAATTTCTACAGAGTACACCGATACCGCAAATGTGGTAGGAAAGTCCTCTTTGGGCGCGCAACAAATCTCGTAAGGGAAGGAAAAATGTTTGGAACGTAAATTTGGCTGGAACAGATTGCAGACGTCATGTTGCATAAGCAGAGCCCCCAAGGTGTCAAAACAGTAGAAATCCATTACAATTTACCCTAATTTGGAAACTACACTCAAGGAATTCATAGACAGGTGTGATGATCATGTTGAACCTACAGGTGCTTCACAGAATTTTATAATAGTGGGTCGTGAAAATTAAATATTATTTTTTTTTCCATGAAAATGTTGTTTTAACCTCAAACTTCCCATTTTCACAAGAGTGACCAGAGAAAAGTGAACAACAAAATGCGAGGTCCAAATTCGCTTGTGTATACAGAATCCCCACATGTGGTGGGAAACTACTGTTTGGGCACACGGAAGGGCTCGGAACAGAAGGAGCACTATTTGATATTTTGAGGGGCATTTTTTACTGGAATAGATTGCAGATGCCATGTCACATTTACAGAGCGCCTGAGGTGGCAGAAACAGCAGAAATCCCCACAAGTGACCCCATTTTGGAAACTGCCATCTAGAGGTGTAGTAAGCATTTTAAATCCACAGGTGATTCACCGAACTTATTTAGTTGTGGGAATTAAAAATGAATTTTTTTCTACTAAAATATTTTTTTAACCCAAAGTTTTTAATTTTCAAAAGGGCTAAGAGGAGAAAGCGGACCACATAATTTGTTACGCCATTTCTCTTGAGTACTGCAATACCCCATATGTGCTCAGAAACTACTTCAGGCATAGTGCAAAGCTCAGAAGGGAAGAAGCGCCATATTGGTGTGCAGATTTTGCTGGAATGGCTTGCGGGTGCCATGTTACATTGACCGAGCCCCTGAGGTGTCAGAACAGCAGAAACCCCCATAAGTGACTCCATTCTACAAACTACACCTCTCTATGAATTTATCTAAGGGTGCAGTGATCATATTAACAACAAAGGTGTGTCACATAAGAAAAGTAATTACATCTTTACAACTTATTTGTTGTTTTAGCCTGATTTTACATTTTCACAAGGGTAAATAGGTAAAAATGACACCATAATGTGTTACACAATTTATTTTGAACGTGGCAATTCCCCATATGTCACAGTATGGTGCTGTGTAGTCACATAGTGAGTCTCGGGAGAGAAGGAGTAGATTTTTCTAGGAGTATGCAGACACCACAAATGGTTTGATGGTTTTGCTCATAAGAAGGAGAAGGGATGAGTGAACCCGAACTGTGACCAGTACCAAACTCTGAACACTGACTTTTCCCCGAAAGTCAGTTTTACTGTTCGGATTCGGTGCCGAATATAGTTTGTTGAAAGGCTGACTAGCATAGGGACAGTGGAAAATAAATAAATAAAGAATTTTAAAAAACGACTTGGGGTCCCTCCTATTTTTTAATAACCAGCCAAGGGAAAGTAGACAGCTGTGAGCTAGTCTTATTATGCCAGGAAATAAAGACTGTAATAGATGTGCCATTTCTGGGGTGGATGAGGGCTAGTCTTATTAGGCTGGGAAGGGGCCAATATCCATTTTCCTTCCAAGCCTATCTGATTTGCCTTAGCTGGTTATTAAAAATAGGGGGGGGCCCATGTAATTTTTTTGTGTGGCCCCCCCATTTTTAATAACCAGCAAAGGCAAAGCAAACAGCTGTATTCTGTATTGATATACTGATGACGGCTCTCCTCTAGTAGCAATCCTTTATTTATCAGACATGATGATAGATCATTATTGGGTCAGTGTGCTGTCTGTTGTAAATGGACAACACAAAGACTAAAATACAGTCGTCTGAGAAAGGCCATATACAATGTCAGTCAAACAAGTGTTTGACTAAAGCCCTCATACACTTTAGAAAGCTGTCTGCCGAAGGATGGTTCAGCCATTCGTTCTACCGACAGCTGTCTCGCCCAACTGTCTTGTCCTCTCTATGAGAGTTCCTTTGTTGGACATCTCTGGTGGTGGCCTATCTCTTCGAAAACAAAAGGCTCAGCAGTCTGATAGTAGACATGTCGGATCCTTATCTCACAATCTCTCAGGGGCCCATATACTTAGGCCAAGTTCCCACGGTGAATATTTTGTGCATGGGCTTTATAGAAATCTCATGCCTACTGTGCTCTATTTTTTAATTTGCAGAAACTGACCAGCAGTGAAATTTTGAAATCTGCAACATGTGAATAAGGTTTTATTTGTTGATTTAATCCATAGATATGAGATAAAACACATATGCATTTTTAGTGAATTTCCAGAGCAAAAACGCATGTAATCTGCACACGAGTTTATTAATGACGTTTTATCAAAATCAAGTACAGGTCCCATAGAAGTAGAGTGGATGACGTATTCCCACATCGGTTACAATCATGGATCTGATAGTGAGATTCGTGACACTGAGCAGGTCCTATTCTCATACAATGTGCGGATCAGACTCGGCCTTTCAAGTCTATGGGGATCCGTGAGATATGGATGCAAATCAGAAGACTTCTGATCTGCTACTATGTCTCTCTGATTTGTTCCTCATTGATAAACTTGAATAAAAACTTGAATTTCCAATAGGTATTTTTTTTGGCTTTCTTCAGTGAAAAAAAAAATTATTACTAGGATGGCACCTGAGGAAAAAAATCGGTCCATTTCTCTCCGATTGTAACACTCACACGGATGTGAGATTCTACCATCAGATGGTCAGCTGAACCTATTGATAACAGGGGGTTCGGCCAACCTTATTCTAGTGTGTGTAGGGGACCTTAACGATCACCTAAAGGGTACTGCTTGGTCTGACTTACCAGTAAAGGGCGTGACCATCTAAAGTGCCTAGGGCAGCATGAGCGTCAAATTCGGCCCTGGACATTATACTGAATATAGAGGACTGAGAAGTAGAGATGGGTGGACCTGTGGATGTTCGTTCGGGTTCATCAGGTTCGGCCGAACTTTATAAAAAAGTTTGGTTACGGGTTCCAGAGTGGTACCCAAAACTGATCCCGAACCCGGACCTCATTCAAGTGAATGGGGGGGCCCAAACATCCGGCGGTTCCCACGCTGTCAGCTCTGACCAGGAGTAACCTTACTGAAGTCACCGCCGGTCACAGCCTCAGGGTATAGCGGTTCTCATCAGCTGTGACCGGCGGTGAAAAGATTACCTCTGTTCAGGCATTGGCTGATGAGTACTACTCTCATCATTGTAAGCCTGGTCTCACTAATAGCAGCGAGAGAAGGCAATGCTGATGAGAGTATTCACCAGCCGATGCTTGTGCATAGTAAGAAAGATGTCATTGAGGTATATGGTTAGTGCTGGGCGTGTGTAGATTATTGTACATGTATTTATTGAATAAATAAATAAATCCTTTTAAAAAATGGTGTGCAGTCCCTTTTATTTTTACTAACCAGCTGAGGGAAAGCAGGCAGCTGGGGGCTGGTTTTATTATTCTAAGAAGGGGCCAATATCCATGCATCTTCCCAGCCTATTAATATCAGCTCATACCTGTCTGCGTAGCCTTTACTGGTTATTAAAAAGGGGGCACCCCAAAGGAAAAAAAAATGACGGGGGTCCCCCCTATTTTTAATAACCTGCTAAGACTAAGCAGACAGGTGTGGGTTGATATTAATAGGCTGGGAAGGAGCCATGGATTATGGCCCCCTCCCAGACTAATAACATCTGCCCTCAGCCACCTCAGAAATGGCGCATCCATTAGATGCGCCAATTCTGGTGTTTTGCCCAGCTCTTCAGACTTGCCCTGGTGCATTGGCAAGCGGGATAATTGTTTTGGGGTTGATGTCAGCTGTGTAATGTCTTCTGACATCAAACCCAAAGGTTAGTAATGGAGAGGCGTCTATCAGACACCCCTATTACAAACCTGTAGTGAAAAGTAATAAAGACACACACAAAGAAAAGTCCTTTAATTGTACAAAACGCTCCTGACCCTCTTTTACCCATTTATTACCTTTAAGTATTCAAATAATCCAAAGGGATCCGCCATAAATCCATCCCACAACGATCACCAACTCTGCTACATCCAGATGGTGTGTTCAGCAGTGACATGAGTAATGTGACCACTCACCACACCAGCCGGGACACAGCGAGAGTACCGTGAGTACCCGACTGCGGCAAAGAGTGCTGATGTCACGAAGGTTATCGCAGTTCATTGCCGATGAACTGCAGTAACCTGACGTCACTAAGGTTATCACAGTTCATTGCCGATGAACTGCGGTAACCTTACTGACGTCATCGCTTGCAGCGTGAGGAACAAAAAATAATCCACAGGTCCCATCTAGAGATGAGCAGGATGCACATGTGATATTGCGCTGCCCGGGGTGATCAAAAGCCCCCGGGGACACCGGAAGGTAAGAGATGCACTGTCTCTCATCCAACTGCCCGGTACCACTGACCTGGACCGAAGAGTCTGGAATCCATCTGTTCATCTCTAGTCCTAACTGTCCTGGATACAGTGGACAGCCCCCGGATACAGAGGACAGTTCCCGGATACATCGGAAGGCCCCCGGATACAGCAGACAGCCCCCAGATACAGAGGACAGTTCCCGGATATAGCGGACGGCCCCCGGATACATCGGACGACCCCCGGACACTTAAAGAAAACAAACCGCAGCACTATCGGAAAGGTGCCCGAGTAGGGTCCAAACCCAAATACAGTCTGAGAAAAACCTCGGCACTCGGTATAGCTCTTTTGAACTTCAAGATTTTAATATCATAATGTACAGTAGGGAAAAAAACTTGTGCAATTGTGCAAGTTCTCCCACTTAAAAAGATGAGAGAGGCCTGTAATTGACATCATAGGTCGACCTCAACTATGAGAGACAAAATGAGAAAACAAATCCTGAAAATCACATTGTCTGATTTGGAAAGAAATAGAGCAGATAGCCCCCGGATAGAGTGGACAGCCCTCGGACACAGAGGACGGCCCCCGGACACAGAGGACAGCCCCCAGACACAGCAGACAGTCCTATATACAGAGGACAGCCTCCGGATACAGAGGACAGTCCCTGGATACAGAGGACAGCCCCCGGACACAGCGGACAGTCCCGTATACAGCGGACAGCTCCTGGATACAGCGGACAGCTCCCGGATACAGCGGACAACCCCTGGACATAGCGAACAGCCCCCGGATACAGAGGTCGGCCCCCGGATAGAGCTAACAGACCCCGGATACAGAGGACAGCCCCTGGATACAGAGGACAGTCCTGTATATGTGGCACCCCAGGGGTCTGGTTTCCACAGTAACAGCCATGTTATGTCTGAGAGCAGGTGGGAGGTCTCTTGGTCAGGGATCCTATGCATGCCACACCTCCTGCCCAGTCCTGGGAGGGGAAGAACTTCCCCTATATAAACCTAGGGCTGAGGCAGGGTTAGTGAGTAGAGAAGAAGCAGAGAAAAGAAGCAAATATAGGAAGAAACAACAGGAGCTCTGTGGGAGCAGTGTTACAAGGAGTCAGGGGCTGGCAGCTGCAGAGCTCGCCCTGACTGAGAAGTTATCACCGGACCCGGAGTCCGAGGCTGTGGGGACTAACTCCTATCCAGCAGCAGAAACCGACCGGCAGGGGATTGCAGGTCCTCTGGCCCAGAAACCCGAAGGCCCCGAGTCACCGGCCATACGGGTGAGCACCACACGGTACACTCAGGGACGTGGGCTACTTATACCCGCCTCTAGCAAGGTAGCCAGAAGAGTATCGTTAGTTTGGGAGGCCTACAACTCCGCCTGGCCAGGGGAGATCCCATCTGCTCAAGGACTGACCAGGCCCCAATCGCTAGCCAGTACTCCGGGAGGGTCTATCTTTGTCACCAGTAAAGACCCTGAACTACACAGTACCGTCTCCGAGTGGTTCCTGCTACCCCCATCATCCACGTCGGCTGCCCTGAGGCCATACCCCTCCCGTTGGGGGTTATACTATCACGCTGCACAATCCTACCACCGGCCTCAGCGGTCTGCCCTGCAGCAGCAGCTCCCTAGCCGCACTCAACGGGTGGCGTAGTCGTCCAACATCTACCGCTAAAACAGCGCCACTTAGTCTGACTCCCTGGGCACGGACCGGATCACCGCCACGAGACTACAACCCTCAACAGATCCGGCTCCGGGTAAGCTCCCGCGTGCGCAACGCAGCGCGACACAGGCCCAGGGGCGCGTCAACTTTTGGCGTAGTCGGCAGGATTTCGTGCCCGCAACCACCGGGTACTGCGTGCCTGAAAAAGAGACTTTTAAAACTTACCTGTGGTGAAGATTCCCGCCATCCGGCGCCATCTTCAGCCTTCTTCCCGCCATCGGTGAAGATTTCCGCCATCCGGCGCCATCTTCAGCCTTCTTCCCGCCATCCGTGAAGTTTTCCCGCCATCCGGCGCCATCTTCAGCCTTCTTCCCGCCATCCGTGGAGTTTTCCCGCCATCTTGGGGACGCCGCGCGGGAAGAAGAGGGGCGTGGACTCCGAAAACGCGCGAGAACTGAAGCCCCGCCTCACGTCCGGACGTTGCGTAAGGTCCTGGAAGGAGCCCAGCACACGCCAACGTCACAGGAGCGCGACGGAAGGTCCTCAACCCTGACGATCCACTGCGGAGCCGCGGCCTACGGAAGAGGATCATCGCAAGGTAGGCCACGGTCCACTAGGGGGGAGAAGGATGTCGGATACGGAGGAGAGCTTCACCGCTCCAACCCCCGCCAGCGCCACCGCTGTTGCGGTCATGCCTTTCATCATGCCCTATATCCCGGGGGCAGCCTGGCTACCCCAGTACTCAGGGGAGTCACATACCCTGCAGGACTTTAGAGAAAAACTGGATAGCCTCTTCCAGGTGTACCCCCTCACAGAAGAGCAAAAAGTAAGCATCCTGGTGGCCCAATTAACCGGGGCAGCCCAAAGGGAGGTAAAGTCCTGGCCACCTGGGGGGAGGACTGTCGCAGGGATACTAACCCGGCTGAGGGACACCTTTGATACCCGCACCTCAGCCGAGATCAAGCTTAGATTCTACGGGTGCAAACAGCGGGCACATGAGAGTATAAGGGACTATGCCCTGAACCTACAAGAGGCCCTGAGAGCCATTAAGCAGACCGACCCTGACGGCGTGGGAGACGAGGACAGGCTGTTAACTGAACAATTTATAGAGGGTTTATATTGCAATGCCCACCGAACCCAGTTGCGGGCAATGGCCTTACAGGACCCTCATCTGGGATTTGCACAGTTCAAGGACAGAGCCATCCGGGTGCTCCGAGAACCGGCACCAGGTGGCGTTGTGACCCACAGACGCCCCACTACCACCTACCACCAGGAGGCGGCGCCCTTGTCGGCAGGGCCTGTGGGAGCTGATGCGCAGGCTTTGAATAATGACTCGGCTCCAGACCTGCACCATCAGGTCCAAGAGCTAGCTAAAAGCGTTGCTGCGCTAACCCGAACTGTGCAGTCTTTACAGGTTTCCACTTCAAGGAAGATCCAGCTGGCATCCGGACCGGAGGACATCCCATGGCGTCGACCAAGGAGGACCCCACCGGCCAGAGGAAGACCCAGCGACCGATACAACGAGGACGGACGACCCATCTGCCGCCGCTGTAATCAACCCGGACATATGGCAAGGTACTGTCCTTTAAACTGGCACAACCTAGGGTAGAGGGCCAACCCCTAGGAAAAAGATCATCAGGCCTATCGAACTGGCGCGACAAATATGTGGGAGGACGTCCAGTCTTGCCTGTGGTACTGGATGGCATTCCTATGAGTGCCCTACTGGACACCGGGTCACAGGTCACCACCATCCCGTACGTGCTCTTCAAGCAGTACTGGAATGACTCGGATATTACCCGCTACCCTGACGACGACTTGAGTATCATCGCCAGCAATGGTCAGCCCGTGCCACAGATCGGATTTAAAGAGGTGACCATTAAAATTGGTAGAGTTGAACTGGCAGCAAAGGGACTGATCATTGTAGACATTGACAAACACGAGAGTCACCCAAAGATAACTCTAGGAACTAATGTAATTGAAAATTGTCTTGCAGAGGTGATTTTCCTTTTACAGCAGGTTGCCAAGAACGCCAGCTCCGGCGAGCAGCGAGTGCTCCAAAAAGAGATCCGGGCACTGATGCGACGGCAACAGGTGGAACTCTCCGGCGGTGAGATTGGTAGCGTGAGAATGTGTGACCCTTTCCCTATTGCCATGCCCCCAAAAAGTGAAATGATGATTTGGTGCCGGGCAGCTATTGGTCTGAGAGGTAGAGATTACCAGGCAATGGTAGAACCAGTTTACTCAGACAGTAGGCCCACCATCTTGACAGCACGGGGGGTGGTTAATGTACGCCATGGGAGGGTGCCCGTTCGCATAATCAATATCGGGAAGAGGTAAGTGTACCTGCCCCGGTATGCCACGCTAGCCAAATTATATACCATTAACCAAAATGCTATACAATCTGTGGAACCCTTGCCTCCATCTCACCCGGAGGACGGTAACGGCTCTAAGAAAACAATGGAGGACTGGTGTCAGCAACTACATTTGGGTACTGACTCCACTCCCTCACATCAGAAACAGGGAGTCTATCGGGTGGTTCAAGAGTACGAGAGAGTGTTTAGTAAACACCCGTTAGACTTCGGGCGAGTCAAGGGGGTAGAACACCACATCCCCACGGGAGACCATCCTCCCATAAAAGAGAGGTATCGACCCGTACCCCCTGCACACTACCAACACGCCAAGGGGATGCTTAGAGACATGAAGGAGGCTGGGGTGATCAGGGATAGCTGTAGCCCCTGGGCAGCTCCACTAGTCTTAGTCAAAAAGAAAGACAACACCATGAGGATGTGTGTAGATTACCGGAAAATCAACCGTATCACACACAAGGATGCGTACCCCTTACCAAGGATAGAGGAGTCTTTGGCTGCTTTAAGATCTGCTAACTTCTTCTCTACCTTGGATCTCACTAGTGGGTACTGGCAGGTTCCTGTAGCAGAGGCGGACCGGGAGAAGACCGCATTCACCACCCCGATGGGACTTAGCGAGTTTACCTGCATGCCGTTCGGACTCTGCAACGCACCAGGAACCTTCCAACGATTAATGGAGTGCTGTCTGGGCCATAGAAACTTCGAGACGGTCCTGTTGTACCTGGACGATGTCATCGTATATTCTAAGACTTATGAGGACCACCTGAAACACCTGGCGGAAGTGTTCGAAGCTCTGGCAAGCTACGGCCTAAAGGTGAAACCCTCCAAGTGTCACCTCCTGAAACCAAAGGTGCAGTACCTGGGACACGTGGTGAGCGCTGACGGAGTGGCTCCCGACCCTGATAAGATCACCGCAATTAAGGAATGGCCAAGTCCCTCCAGTGTAAAGGAAGTGCGGCAGTTCCTCGGGTTGGTAGGCTACTACCGCAGGTTCATCCCCGGTTTCACCAAAAAGGCAGCTCCTATGCAGGACCTCCTGATAGGCCAGTCCCGGAAGGCCAAGAACCAGAAGCCGCCCTTCAGATGGGAGAAGTTGGAAGAGGAGTCCTTCCGCCAGCTGAAGATGGCCCTCACGGGGGATGAAATCCTGGCGTACCCGGATTACAGCCAGCCCTTTATCCTCTACACCGACGCAAGTAACATCGGGCTAGGAGCCGTGCTGTCCCAGATCCAGCAGGGGAAAGAACGAGTAATCGCTTACGCCAGCCGAAAACTGCGACCCACCGAGAGAAACCCTGAGAATTACAGCTCATTTAAGCTAGAGTTCCTGGCAGTGGTGTGGGCAGTCACCGAACGCTTTAAGCACTACCTCGCTTCTTCCCGGTTCGTCGTGTACACGGATAACAACCCGTTGACACACCTGGACACGGCAAGACTCGGTGCCCTAGAGCAGAGATGGATGGCCCGCCTGTCCAACTACGAGTTCACCATCAAATACCGGGCAGGACGCTCCAATACCAACGCGGACGCCCTGTCCAGGATGCCAAACCTACCGGACGTAGGAGAAGATCCAGAGGGACTGGAAGAAGTCGAACTCCCCGCGTTTCACCGTCATGGGACTATCCAGTATTCCCATCGGGTAAGGAGTGAGCAAGGCGCTACGCTTAACCCCTTACCTCACTACAACTGGGCGGAAACGCAAGACAGTGACCCTGCCGTCCGGCTGGTGAAGGAGATGCTGACTCGGCCAGAGGCTCGCCTTGACCCAGACGCTCCGGAGGAAGCCAAGCAACTGTGGGCTGAGAAGAGTCGACTGTTCCTTTACAAGGGGAAGTTGTGCCGCAGAATGGTTAACTCCCGGACGCATGAACTAATCTGGCAAGTAGTGGTGCCACGAAGAGACGCAGCCATGGTGATGGAGGCATACCACGACGGGGCTGGACACTTCGGATGGAAGAAGCTGGAGTTCCTGCTGCGCGAGCGGTTCCACTGGGTAGGCATGAGGGGAACCATCGAGAGGTGGTGCAGAGACTGTGGCCCGTGCAACCTAAGAAGGAAGGACCGTGCCAGCCAGAAGACTCCCCTGCAGTCCATCGTCACCCGGCAGCCGTTGGAACTGGTAGCCTTGGATCATGTAAAACTGACCCCAAGCAGAAGTGGCTACGTCTACGCACTAACCATCGTGGATCACTACTCCCGGTTCTTGGTTGTCGTCCCCGTCAAGGACCTAACAGCTCGAACAGCAGCGAGAGCCTTCCAGCAGCATTTCTGCCGTCCACACGGGTACCCGGACCAAGTGTTGACAGACCAGGGACCTGCCTTTGAAGCGGAGGTCTTCCAAGAATTCTGCACTCTGTATGGCTGCCGGAAGATAAGGACGACACCCTATCATCCGCAAACTAATGGACTTTGTGAGAAAATGAACCAGGTGGTAATGGATCTTCTGAAAACGTTGCCCCTGGAAGAACGCGGTCTGTGGCCTGAGAAGCTGCCCGATCTGGTGGACCTATGCAACCACATCCCGGTAGGTTCCACCAACTGTACCCCGGCTTACCTAATGAGGGCGAGACCTGGTAAGTTACCTGTTGACCTGGAAATGGGAGTCCTGACACCCGAGGACACTTCACCAGAAGCAGACTGGGACACAGAGAGGCAGCAGCAGTACCGGAGAGTACAGGAGAGCGTGGAGCGAAGTCTCTGTCAGGCTAGGGAAAGACAAGAGAAAACTTACAACCAGTATGCTCCCGCTGTTCCCCTGGTACCCGGAGAGCAGGTCTTGAAGAGAAAAAGACGGCTCCACAAGTTGGACGACCAGTGGGAGAAGGACCCGTACACCGTACTGCCCTCAAGCCACGACAACCCAAAGGTCTGTACCATCAGTAAAGACGGAGGGGAAACCACAACCATTGTATCCCGGGATCACCTGAAGAAGTGTCCTGAACAGCTACAGAACCCTGAAGAGGAACAAGAAGACCCTCGACCCGTAGAGGAAAGGGAAGACATGGTTAGTACTGTGCTCGGAGACTTCCCTCGGTCTTGGACTCAAGTCAATGGCGCAGTTGTGGTACCCGTACTCACCTTCCTCCAACCAGCATCCCAAGTACCTACGGAGCAACAGGTAGAGCTGGAAGAACAGCCGGTCCAGGAGGCAGAAGACTCCACACAAGCAGAACAGGAGGATCAACCCTCTGCTTATAGTGAGCCTGCCGTACCCCTAGTGAGCCAAAGAGCCGGTAGACAGCTGCCCAGTTTACCCTTGACAGCTCCTACACCCTGTAGTTCAGGGCTAGACAGTCAGCTCCGTAGGTCCACTAGGGCCACTAGAGGCCAGTTACCCGCACGTTGGAGGATTTGAAATGTATAAATTGTTTTATTTGTGGTTACCTGTTTTTCTTGTTGCTTGTGTATAATTATGTGTTTCTAGTTGTTTATAGGAGTCTTTGGTGGATTTACCGGGAATCCTGTGTACATAGTTGGAGCGTAACCCAGGACGGACTAAAGACTGTTAAGGACTCGGGGCAGGACAGACCCCTACCTGGTTACGTCTCCCTGTTTTGGTGAAATGGACACCTTGCTTTCTTCAAAGACTGCACCCGGTTACGGACATGCCGTGACCACCTTTATGTGTTTCTTTATTGTATTGTTATTGTTATATCTTGTTATGTTTTTCTAAAATATGTTTAGTCCCGGAGTACTAAATTTCACTAGGGGGGAATGTGGCACCCCAGGGGTCTGGTTTCCACAGTAACAGCCATGTTATGTCTGAGAGCAGGTGGGAGGTCTCTTGGTCAGGGATCCTATGCATGCCACACCTCCTGCCCAGTCCTGGGAGGGGAAGAACTTCCCCTATATAAACCTAGGGCTGAGGCAGGGTTAGTGAGTAGAGAAGAAGCAGAGAAAAGAAGCAAATATAGGAAGAAACAACAGGAGCTCTGTGGGAGCAGTGTTACAAGGAGTCAGGGGCTGGCAGCTGCAGAGCTCGCCCTGACTGAGAAGTTATCACCGGACCCGGAGTCCGAGGCTGTGGGGACTAACTCCTATCCAGCAGCAGAAACCGACCGGCAGGGGATTGCAGGTCCTCTGGCCCAGAAACCCGAAGGCCCCGAGTCACCAGCCATACGGGTGAGCACCACACGGTACACTCAGGGACGTGGGCTACTTATACCCGCCTCTAGCAAGGTAGCCAGAAGAGTATCGTTAGTTTGGGAGGCCTACAACTCCGCCTGGCCAGGGGAGATCCCATCTGCTCAAGGACTGACCAGGCCCCAATCGCTAGCCAGTACTCCGGGAGGGTCTATCTTTGTCACCAGTAAAGACCCTGAACTACACAGTACCGTCTCCGAGTGGTTCCTGCTACCCCCATCATCCACGTCGGCTGCCCTGAGGCCATACCCCTCCCGTTGGGGGTTATACTATCACGCTGCACAATCCTACCACCGGCCTCAGCGGTCTGCCCTGCAGCAGCAGCTCCCTGGCCGCACTCAACGGGTGGCGTAGTCGTCCAACATCTACCGCTAAAACAGCGCCACTTAGTCTGACTCCCTGGGCACGGACCGGATCACCGCCACGAGACTACAACCCTCAACAGATCCGGCTCCGGGTAAGCTCCCGCGTGCGCAACGCAGCGCGACACAGGCCCAGGGGCGCGTCATATACAGCGGACAGCCCCCGGATACAGCGGACAGTCCAGGATTTGGGTCTACGCCCTGCAGTCTCGAGCGTCTGCTGAATTTCCCTCACTGCCAGCGCCCCTCTGACAACTCCTCCTGCTGGGGGGAGAAAAATGGTAAATGGGCGTAGTTATGGTAAATATTTATACTTGGCTTTGATTATTATTTTAGACAATTAAATCTACCTATATCTTTGATAATTTAATATTACCTTTATAAGTGTTATTCATAAAAGCGATAACACAGGGTGTAGAGCTGTGGTTCTGTTACACGTTCCTCTGTTTTTTTTAAGCATAGTTAATTGGACAGAGAGAGTTTTAGTTTCAAGGACATCTGCAGATGTTTCCATAATTTACGATTTTGTTATTTCCAATTAAAGTATCTGCAGCGTTAAGTAATGTAAAGCCTGTAAAGACATTCCCCTTCTCATATCTCTGCTGTAATAAATATATGTGACGGCTTCGGAGACTCAGACAAGCCTTGTACTCAGACACCGGCTGTGTGTTGTTTCCTTTCTCCGATGCATTGTATTGATTCTATTTTACCAAAAATGGCCGACAGATTTAGAGATATCCAAATGAGCTCTTCTTGGAGGGGCGACCCCCCCCGCATAATTCATCCCTCTTTCTGTTCTTCGAAAGTTCAGCGCTCTGCAGTTAACGCTTTGGGTTTTGTGCCGGTTGTTCCATCTTCGCAGCCGCTTTCAGCGTATTCACACCAGGCTCCTCGCTGCCGGGGCCAACTTCAGCCTCATAAGGAAATGTCAGTATAATGGCTGATAACAGAAAGAACAAGAGATCTCCCTCCAGCAGGACAAATCTACTGCAGCCAAACCTGAAGGAGCTGTGATCTTGTCATGTGATCAGTGGGGGCGGGACCAGAACGCAGAAGAGGAGTAAAGGACCTGTGATGATGTCACCGTCATGTGATCAGAGAACGGGCTGGGAGAAAAGTGGTGAAGGACCTGTGATAATGCACTGATCACATGGTGGTGATGTCACCACAGGTCCTTCTCCACCTCTCTCCTGAGCTCCGCCCTCTGATCACATGGCGGTGACGTCACCACAGGTCCTTCACAACCTCTCTCCTCAGCTCCGCCCCCTGATCACATGGCGGTGACGTCACCACAGGTCGTCCAGCTCTCAGTGCAGCAGCTCCGTCCTGGTGGTGTGCAGCTCTTGCTCTCCGTTATCAGCCAGCAGCAGGTTTCTGCACCAATGAGGTGAGATGTGTGTGGGTTCACCAGAGGGATATCATTGTGTAAACCTGTATCCACACCAGTATAACACTGGGCTTGTTGAAAGATTATGTAGATATTTTGTTGTAAGGTTTTAACTCTGTGTGAATGATCTAAAATGCTTTGTATTACATGATTATATAGGGCTGAAAGAATAAGCCGCTGATCTATGATTGTAGGGAGTTCAGTGCCTGCTGTTAGCAGGGAGGAATTATTATTATTATTTATTATTATAGTGCTATTTATTCCATGTCGCTTTACATGTTATCAGGGTATATATACAAGAACAATTACAATGATCTTGAACAATAGAAGTCAGCGACTGGTACAGGAGGAGCGATGACCCTGAGGGGAGAGCTGTTCGTGCAGCGGTATGGTGGAGCGAGGACCCTGCCCGCGAGGGCTCACAATCTACAAGGGATGGGTGAGGATACAGTAGGTGAGGGTAGGGCTGGTCGTGCAGCGGTATGGTGGAGCGAGGACCCTGCCCGCGAGGGCTCACAGTCTACAGGGGATGGGTGAGGATACAGTAGGTGAGGGGATGGCTGGTCGTGCAGCGGTATGGTGGAGCGAGGGTTACTGCAGGTTGTAGGCTTGTCGGAAGAGGTGGGTCTTCAGGCTCCTTTTGAAGGCTTCCATGGTAGACGAGAGTCTGATGTGTTGGGGTAGAGAAGAGGAGATAAGAGGGGAGTAGAGAAGGAGATCTTGTGAGGATCGGAGGTTGCGTGCAGGTATGTACCGGGAGACTAGGTCACAGATGTATGGAGGAGACAGGTTGTGGATGGCTTTGTATGCCGTGGTTAGGGTTTTGAACTGGAGTCTCTGGGTAATGGGGAGCCAGTGAAGGGATTGACAGAGAGGAGAGGACGGGGAATAGCGGGGGGACAGGTGGATTAGTCGGGCAGCAGAGTTTAGGATGGATTGGAGGGGTGCGAGAGTGTTAGAGGGGAGGCCACAGAGCAGGAGGTTGCAGTAGTCGAGGTGGGAGATGATGAGGGCGTGCACTAGTGTTTTTGCAGATTCGGGGTTGAGGAATGTGCGGATCCGGGAGATATTTTTGAGTTGGAGTCAGCAGGAAGTGGAAAGGGCTTGGATATGTGGTTTAAAGGAGAGATTAGAGTCCAGGGTTACCCCGAGGCAGTAAGCTTGAGGGACTGGGGAGAGTGGACAGCCATTTACTTCAATTGATAGGTCAGTTGGGGGGGGGAATGAGATGGCGGAAAGATGATGAATTCTGTTTTATCCATGTTAAGTTTTAGAAATCTAGCAGAGAAGAAGGATGAAATAGCGGACAGACATTGTGGGATTTTGGTTAGTAGAGAGGAGATATCGGGTCCAGAGAGGTAGATCTGTGTGTCATCAGCATAGAGGTGATAATGAAAGCCGTGAGACTCTATGAGCTGTCCCAGGCCTAAGGTGTAGATGGAGAAGAGCAGGGGTCCTAGAACTGAACCTTGGGGGACACGGACAGATAGGGGCGAGATGAGAAGGTGGTGTGTGAGTGGGAGACACTGAATGTCCGGTCTGTTAGGTATGAGGAGATCGAAGATAGGGCCAAGTCCGTGATGCCAAGAGATGAGAGAGTCTGTAGTAAGAGGGAATGCTCCACTGTGTCGAAGGCTGATGACAGGTCTAGGAGGAGGAGGACAGAGTAGTGACGCTTGAATTTGGCAGTTAGTAGGTCGTTGGTGACTTTGGTCAGGCAGTTTCAGTGGAGTGATGCGATCGGAAGCCAGATAGTAATCGGTTGAAGAGGGAGCAGGAGGAGAGGTGGGAGGACAGTTCAGAATGGACGTGTTGTTTCAGTTGTTTTGAGGCGTAGGGGAGAAGTGATATGGGGCGATAGCTAGACACAGAGGATGGGTCAAGGGAGGGCTTTTTGAGGATGCGTGTGAAGCATGAGGGGAGGGCACCAGTTGCTAGTGACAGGTTGAAAAGGTGGGTTAGGGTTGGGATGAAGATTGTGGTAAGGTTAGGGATGAAGTCGGACGGGATTGGGTCAAGTTCACAGGTGGTGAGGTGTGATTTGGAGAGTGAAGAGGAAAGTTGATCGTCCGTAATGGTGGAGAAGCTGGTTTTGGAGGAGGAGGGATGAGTAGATATCAGGAAGGGCGGTGGGGACTTTAGGCAAAGGCTTTGTATGATGGTGTCAATCTTCTGCTTGAAGAATGAGGCAAAGTCTTCTGCTGAGATGAGAGGAGAGGGAGGAGGTGTCGTGGGGCGAAGGAGAGAATTTAAAGTTTTGAATAGCTGTTTAGGGTTGTGTGACAGGGAAGATATGAGAGATGAGAAGTATGTTTGTTTTGCTGCAGTAAGTGTGGACTTGAAGGTAGTGAGGGACTGCTTGAATGTGACGACCTTTCCCATCTCCGCTCAGCAACCCTGGAAGCTCGTCGCAGTTCTTTAGTCAGTTTGATGTGCCAGGGTTGCCTGTTGTGTGCGAGCTGTGGTATGTGTGAGGGGGGCGACCGAATCGAGAGCTGCAGCTGTTGTGGTGTTATATAAAGCGGCAGCAGCATCTGCATTGTGTAATGAATGTCTGTAAGAGGGAGAAGGGATTCAGAGAGTGAGTGTAGGTCAAGGTGTTTGAGATTTCTGTGAGGGTGTGCAAGTTTGTGGATTGGGGATTGTGCACCTGGAGAGGAGAGGGGAAAGAATGTAAGTAGGTTGTGGTCAGAAAGAGGGAGAGGTGAGTTCACAGAGGTTACATAGGGAACAGAGGCGGGTGAAGATGAGGTCCAATGTGTGGCCGTATTTGTGAGTGGGGGTGGAAGACCATTGAACAAGGCCGAAGGAGGAGGTGAGGGATAGAAGCTTAGAGACAGATGAGTGGCAAGTGTCAATGGGGATGTTGAAGTCGCCCATGATGATAGCAGGGATGTCAGTGGAAAGGAAATGAAGCAGCCAGGTGGTGAAGTGTTAGAGGAAAGTGGTGGCTGGTCCTGGGGGACGGTAAATGACAGCCAGTTGGAAGTTAGAGGAGGAGTAGATGCGCACACAGTGCACCTCAAAAGAGGGGAGAGCAATGGAGGGTGGCAATGGGATTTGGGTGAATGAGCAGTTATCTGACAGGAGAAAACCTATGCCTCCACCATACTTGCTGCTGCAGCGGGGGTGTGAGAAAGGTGGAATCCACCGTACGAAAGTGCAGCTGGAGAGGCTGTGTCAGAGGGCGTGAGCCAGGTTTCCGTGATGGCGAGGAAGGAAAGGTTGTTAGTAATGAAAGGGTCATGGATGTAGGAACGTTTGTTGCAGACGGAGCAGGCATTCCAGAGAGCTCTTGTTAGTGGTAGTGGGGAAGCTGGGGCTGGGCGGATGGGTATAAGGTTAAAAGGGTTGCGAGAGGGGGTGTGACCTGGCTATGGAGGAGTGGGGACGTCCAGCCGTTCAGCTCCTGCCTGGGAGATGACTGCAGACCCATATTAGAAACGCTATTTGCCCCCAAATGTCAGCTATGAAGCGTGCAAACTCCTGCCCAACAAGCAGACTTCCTTCAGTGGTATCAGCGACAGGAATCTCCCAGTATCTGAGAAGCTCAGAGGGCTCCACTCCGGAGTTTGCAATTTCCAAGATGGCGATGGCCCATGCTGCTCAGCGTGCGCCGGAGGATGGGATCGTGGAGGAAACCCCTGGAGATGTACTTGCCTCCGATGCGTCGGCTCCGGAGACCATGCACCCAGCACGGCTCGACGAGGAAATTGGAGTAAAGCGCGAAGCTGCGGCAGACAGGGGAGCCATGGAGACGACGGGAAAATGCCTCTCCGAAAAAAAGATCGCTGATAAGGAGCCCGCGTTATCTTCACCGGGGACTGTGAGTTACATAAACAACAAGGCCGGGTCTCACACGATACAGGCTTCTAAAGATTCATGTGCAGTGAGTAGTTCCCTGCCCATACTGAGAGACTTGTCAGAGAGACTGAGGGTTCGGCCGCTACAGGGGTATTGCACCTCAGACCAGAGGTGTGATATTCCACTCCCAGGTAAGGATGGAGTATGGACCAGGGCTCAGTTAGCTGCATACAGCACACACACCCCATTTCCGAGGGACAGCTCAACGGTGCTCCCACTAGACAGAAGTGCAGGCACGACCGACTATGTCCCTGCCTGGAGTGGGGAGGGGGGTGGAACACCCAGTGCTGTAGGGGCAGATAGGGGTTGGTTCCTGAGCATAGGAAGGAGCCCATTGGTTGCTGGTCACCTGGGCTCATGGTCAGAGGGAGGTATAAAAGGTGGGCACCATCTTAGATCTGGGTTCGTTCGTTCGTTCAGTCAGAGGAGAAGACCGGGAGTGGAGGCTCTGTAGGAGCTCCACTCAGGAGCGGGCCTAGAGAGAGGCCGGAGAAGAGAGAGAGAGGAGGTGAAAGGGAGCTGTGATTAAGTCTCATCCCAGCTCCACGAGAAAGGAACAGAGAAAGAGAAGAAGAGACAGAGAAACAGAAGGGGATCAGGAACAAGAAGGTGGAAGGGACCCTAAGAACCCACAAGAATCCAGGGTGAAGGGTCAGGCAGATTAAGGGTACCGGATCCCAAGTTGGTGGAGGAGAAACTACCCTCAGCCAAAGACCGGTCGTCGTGATCATCTATTGGTGCGACACCTCATCAAACCTTCTAGGAAGGCACCATATAGGACAGCGGAGGACGGGGCCCACGTTTAACCGCACAAGTCCGCGGAAGCTGGACAAAAGTGGGTCACTGGTGAGGCAGGCCAGAGAAAGGATTAAAGGGGGTCCTGTGCCATGCTCCTGAACTGCCTGGGAGTTGACTGAGCCCCACCCCTGGTGGACGCAGCACGGCTCGGGCGGTCACTGCTGACAGAAGTGACCCGGAACAAATGAACTGTGAGTAAAGACCCTGGACTGTAACTTGTTGTCTGTGTGCTCCTTCGCGCCTCCAGCGCTACCGGTACTGGGACTCTCACCACCATCACTCCCACCATCCACTACACTGCCCTGGGGCCGCACTCTTCCCGTGGGGAGTCACACCATCCCAGCTGCACACGTCATCGGCCCCAGCGGACTGCCTTGCAGCGGCGGTTTCTAATAACCGCAATCCACGGGTGGCGTAGTCGGACATTATCAATAGCACATAACGGACTACCACTGGCCTGACCACCCTGAGCCACGGAACCGGGTTGCCACTACTACTCCCATCGTTCCCTATTGCCCGGATCCGAGTGCCCCACGGCCCAGGGGGCAAGTCAGCTTTGGCGTAGTCGGCAGGATTTCGTGCCCGCAACCACCGGGTACTGCGTGCCTGAAAAAGACTTTTGTAACTTACCTGTGGCGAAGTTTCCCGCCGTCCGGAGTCGTTTACCGCCATCTTGGACCGTTTCCCGCCGTCTTCCCGCCATCCGCAGCTGCTTCCCGCCATCGGACGCCGCGCGGGAAGAAGAGGGGCGTGGACGTCAAAACCGCGCGAGATACGAAGCTCTGCCCCACGCACCGACGCTGCGCAAGGTCCTGGAAGGGAGAGAGAGCGACGCTGACGTCATCAGGACGCGACGCCAGGTCCTCGTCCAGAGCAGCAGCAGCGGAGCCGCGGCCTACAGAAGAGGATCGTCGGAAGGTAGGCCACGCTTAACTAGGGGGGAGGAAGATGTCGGACACAGAGGCGCCCACTACCACCAACGCAGCTGCAGCAGCGGTGATGCCCTTTTCCCTGCCCTACATCCCTGGAGCGGCCTGGCTGCCCAAATACTCAGGGGAGCCCCATGCCCTAACTGACTTCAAGGAAAGGCTATACAGTTTGTTCCAAGTCTACTCCCTGACAGAGGAACAGAAGGTCAGCATACTAACAGGGCAGTTAACTGGCGCAGCCCAAAGGGAGGTAAAATCATGCCCACTGAGGAGAAAAGGACTATGAAGGGTATTCTGGCCCGGCTGCGGGGTACCTTTGACACACGTACCTCCGCTGAAATTAAAATGAGGTTCTATGGATGTAAGCAGCGGGCACAGGACAGCATCAGAGACTATGAACTAAATCTGCAGGAAGCCTTGAGGGCTATTCAACAAACTGACCCTGGCAGTGTGCAGGAAACGGATAAGTTGCTAACAGAACAATTCATAGAAGGTCTGCTGTCTAGCGCCCACAGGGCCCAACTGCGCCTCATGTTCTTTCAGAACCCCGACCTGACCTTTGCCCAATTTAAGGACAGGGCCATAAGGGTGCTCCGTGAATCTGCAACCAGTGGCGCTATAAACCCCCGGCGCCCTGCTCTCACCTACCACCAGGAGGCAGCGCCCTCCTCTATGGACTCCGTGGAGGCTGACGCACAGGCCCTGAACCAAGCCCCATCGAAAGATCTGCACCACCAAGTCCAGGAGCTGACCAGGAGCGTCGCGGCGTTGACCAGGACCGTCCAGGCGTTGCAAGTGGACCCGTCAAGACCCATCAAGCCGACTTCAAGTCCGGAGGATGTCCCGTGGCGTCGACAGAGGAGGATCCCGTCGTTCCGAGGGAGGCCCACAGACCGCTACGCAGAGGATGGACAGCCCATTTGCTGTCGATGCAACCAGCCCGGACACATTTCCAGGTACTGTAATTTAAACGGGTCCAACCTGGGGCAGAGGGCCAACCCCCAGGCATAAGATCACCAGGCCCTTATAATTGGCGCGATAAGTACTTTGGGGGGCGCCCGGTTTTACCCGTGGTGCTGGACGGTATCCCCATGAGCGCCTTGCTGGATACTGGGTCACAAGTAACCACTATCCCTTATGTACTTTTTAAGCAGTATTGGACTGATGCTGATATCACACGGAATCCAGACAGTAACTTGAGCATCATCGCCAGTAATGGCTTACCCGTGCCGCAGATGGGGTTCAAGGAGATGACCATTAAAATTGGTAAAGTTGAACTGCCGGCACAGGGAGTAATTATTGTGGACATTGACCGTCGTGAAAGTCACCCTAAAATAACTGTGGGTACTAATGTAATTGAAAATTGTCTTTCAGAGGTAATTGTAATTCTACAACAGGTGGCGGTGAATGCTAGTTCCAGCCAACAGAGAGTCCTCAACAAGGAGATAAAAGCCCTGATGAGACGGCAGCAGGTAGAACTGTCTGGTGGTGAGATCGGTAGCGTAAGACTGAGTGACCCATTCCCCATTTCCATGCCTCCCAAAAGTGAAATGATGATCTGGTGTCGGACTGCAATCGGGTTGAGAGGTAGAGACTACCAAGCCATGGTAGAACCCGTGTACTCAGACAGCAGGCCCACCATTTTGACAGCCCGGGGGGTGGTTGATGTCCGTCATGGGAGGGTGCCCGTCCGCATCCTCAACATTGGGGAGAGGGAAGTACACTTACCCAGGTACGCTACACTCGCCAAACTGTTGTCGACCACCAAGCTATCAGGGCCGTGGAACTCTTGCCTCCATCTCCACAGGCGGAGGGTAATGGCTCCCAGAAACAAAAGGAGGACTGGTGCCAGAAACTCCATGTGGGTGCTGACTCCACTCCCCTGCACCAAAAACAAGGAGTCTACCGGGTGGTACAGGAGTACGAGAGAGTCTTTAGTAAGCACCCGCTAGACTTCGGCAGAGTAAAGGGGATAGAACACCACATCCCCACAGGGAGCCACCCACCAATAAAAGAGAGACACAGGCCTGTACCCCCTGCACATTATCAGAACGCCAAGGGCATGCTAAGAGAAATGAAAGAAGCTGGGGTCATTAGAGACAGCTGTAGCCCCTGGGCAGCCCCCTTGGTTCTGGTGAAAAAGAAAGACGGCACCATGAGAATGTGCGTCGACTATAGACAAATCAACCGTATCACCCACAAAGACCCATATCCGCTGCCTAGAATAGAGGAGTCTTTAGCCGCACTAAAATCAGCTAACTTCTTTTCTACTTTGGACCTTACTAGCGGGTACTGGCAGGTTCCTGTGGCAGAGGCTGACAAGGAGAAGACCGCCTTCACCACCCCGATGGGACTGAGCGAGTTCAACTGTATGCCTTTCAGGCTCTGCAACGCACCAGGGACCTTCCAGCGGCTGATGGAATGCTGTCTAGGGCACCGAAACTTCGAGACGGTCCTCCTTTACCTGGACGACTTGATCGTCTATTCGAAAACCTACGAGGACCATCTAAAGCATCTGGCCGAGGTGTTCGAAGCCCTTGCAGGCTATGGCCTGAAGGTGAAACCATCGAAGTGTCACCTGCTGAAACCAAAGGTCCAGTACCTAGGGCACGTGGTAAGCGCGGAAGGAGTAGCCCCCGACCCTGACAAGGTCACGGCAATCAAGATCTGGCCAAGCCCCTCGAACATCAAGGAGGTGAGACAGTTTCTCGGGTTGGTAGGCTACTACCGAAGATTCATCCCCGGGTTCACTAAGATGGCAGCTCCTATGCAGGACCTCCTGATCGGACAGTCTAAGTCCAGGAGTCAAAAGCCACCCTTCAAGTGGGATAAACCGGAAGAGGAGTCCTTCCGCCAGTTGAAGATGGCCCTCACGGGGGATGAGATCCTGGCCTACCCTGATTATGGCCAGCCTTTCATTCTCCACACAGACGCCAGTAATGTGGGACTGGGAGCCGTACTGTCCCAAAACCAACAGGGCAGAGAACGGGTGATCGCATACGCCAGTCGGAAGCTGAGGCCCACCGAGAGGAACCCGGAGAATTACAGCTCCTTCAAGCTAGAATTCTTGGCGGTGGTGTGGGCTGTGACGGAACGCTTCAAGCATTACCTGGCCTCCGCGAAGTTCACCGTGTACACGGACAACAACCCGTTGACACACCTGGACAATGCAAGACTGGGTGCCCTAGAACAGTGGTGGATGGCCCGTCTCTCCAACTATGACTTCGTGATCAAGTACCGGGCAGGCAAAACCAATGCCAACGCGGACGCCCTATCAAGAATGCCTCACTTACCTGAAGGTGACGAAGACCCAGAAGAGATGGAGGAGGTAGAACTCCCCGCGTTTCACCGGTATGGAGCCGCTCAACACTCCCACCGCGTGAAGGAGGAGGATCTAACAACCGTGATGATCAATCCCCTACCTCACCACAGCTGGGCCGAGACCCAAGATAGTGACCCTGCCATCCGCCTGGTGAAAGACCTGCGGACCCAGGAAGACGCCCGCATGGATCCGGATGCTCCAGAGGAAGCTAGACAGCTATGGAAGGAGAAGAGCAAGCTGTTCCTCTACGAAGGCAAGTTGTGCAGAAGGATTGTCAACCACCGGACGCACGAGCTGACCTGGCAAGTCGTGGTCCCAAGGCGGGATGCAGCTATGGTCCTGGGGGCTTACCATGACAGAGCGGGACACTTCGGTTGGAAGAAACTGGAGTTCCTGCTAAGAGGAAGGTTCTTTTGGGTCAGCATGAGAGGAGCTGTAGAAAAGTGGTGCAGAGACTGTGGCCCTTGTCACCTGAGGAGGAAGAAGGAGCATATGGAGGACACCGCTACTAGTAAGTAGCCACGTACCTGTGTACATAGTTACCCGTCAGGGTACAGAGAACTGATTACTGTTAAGAGACTGTTAACTGTGTGCCCCTCATCCCCTACCAGGCTGAGGACTGTGAGCAGCCATTCCCTTCCCAAAACTGGCCGAGGACTGAGAGCGGCCAATCCGTTGTATATAGTTGCGCTTCCTAAAGCGCCCCCTACTGGTTTTATAAAAAGACTACCACGTCTACCTCGGGACAGCAAGTCCCTCAAGTTCACAAGTTTGCCAAAGTTCCTGCACTTACAAGAAGAGTGCACACCTGGTCGCAAGTTGCACCGCCGCCAGGATCCAAGAATGTGTTGTAAAAATGTTTTCCTGCAAATGTTTTATATGAAAAGTTTTAATAAGCTGCTAGATAGTAATGTGAATGTTTTCTAATCGTGTTTATATGTCAAAAGAGTTCCAGAAGTATTAGTAAGCGTTTTATAATAGTGTGACAAGAAAAGAAAAGCGTTTCCCATAAAGGGAATTGAACCATGTTGCCTGTTTTCTGATGTGAAAAGTTTTAAAAAGTTTACATGTCCTGTAATTAACTGTTTTTGCTCTTTTCCAGCCCGAGAACGTGCTGTGCTTTACCAGGGGGGAATGTAGCGCCCCGAGGGTTCGGCCGCTACAGGGGTATTGCACCTCAGACCGGAGGTGTGATATTCCACTCCCAGGTAAGGATGGAGTATGGACCAGGGCTCAGTTAGATGCATACAGCACACACACCCCATTTCCGAGGGACAGCTCAACGGTGCTCCCACTAGACAGAAGTGCAGGCACGACCGACTATGTCCCTGCCTGGAGTGGGGTGGGGGGTGGAACACCCAGTGCTGTAGGGGCAGATAGGGGTTGGTTCCTGAGCATAGGAAGGAGCCCATTGGTTGCTGGTCACCTGGGCTCATGGTCAGAGGGAGGTATAAAAGGTGGGCACCATCTTAGATCTAGGTTCGTTCGTTCGTTCAGTCAGAGGAGAAGACCGGGAGTGGAGGCTCTGTAGGAGCTCCACTCAGGAGCGGGCCTAGAGAGAGGCCGGAGAAGAGAGAGAGAGGAGGTGAAAGGGAGCTGTGATTAAGTCTCATCCCAGCTCCATGAGAAAGGAACAGAAAGGAACAGAGAAAGAAAAGAAGAGAGAGAGAAACAGAAGGGCTCAGGAACAAGAAGTTGGAAGGGACCCTAAGAACCCACGAGAATCCAGGGTGAAGGGTCAGGCAGATTAAGGGTACCGGATCCCAAGTTGGGGGAGGAGAAACTACCCTCAGCCAAAGACCGGTCGTCGTGATCATCTATTGGTGCGACACCTCATCAAACCTGCTAGGAAGGCACCATATAGGACAGCGGAGGACGGGGCCCACGTTTAACCGCACGAGTCCGTGGCAGCTGGACAAAAGTGGGTCACTGGTGAGGCAGGCCAGAGAAAGGATTAAAGGGGGTCTTGTGCCATGCTCCTGAACTGCCTGGGAGTTGACCGAGCCCCACACCTGGTGGACGCAGCACGGCTCGGGCAGTCACTGCTGACAGAAGTGACCCGGAACAAATGAACTGTGAGTAAAGACCCTGGACTGTAACTTGTTGTCTGTGTGCTCCTTCGCGCCTCCAGCACTACCGGTACTGGGACTCTCACCACCATCACTCCCACCATCCACTACACTGCCCTGGGGCCGCACTCTTCCCGTGGGGAGTCACACCATCCCAGCTGCACACGTCATCGGCCCCAGCGGACTGCCTTGCAGCGGCGGTTCCTAATAACCGCAATCCACGGGTGGCGTAGTCGGACATTATCTAAAGTGTATAGCAGACTACCATTGGTCTGACCACCCTGAGCCGCGGGACCGGGCCGCCACTACTACCCCCATCGTTCCCCTATCGCCCGGATCCGCGTGCCCCACGGCCCAGGGGGCGAGTCACATATCTGTGCAGTCAGGGGGCCTGACATGTTGTGATTCAGCACAGGCACATAATGTATGGGAAGATCTTAAGGCTCACATAAGTGCTATCCCATATAGAAGATATGGAGAGTTGTATTTCCAGGCTTGAATCTTCTTATAGAGCTGAGACCGCTGCCATAAGAGGGGGACTACAACAGCTTTCTGAGAGGGTAGCTAATGATGAAGGTCACACAGAGGCCATTTCTCAGAGACTACATGTACAACAACAGACAATTGCATCTGTAACGGGTCCGGGAGGCGGAACCTCTGAGCTACTATACAAGGGGGCGGCCCTTGTAAGGGAGCGGGTGGCAGTCTCTGGGTGAACGGACAGGGAGTTACGGCAAGTGATCAGGGCAGTCTCTGGGTAAGGGGTAGGTACGACCTGTGATGGCAGAGCCTCCGGGTAGGCTAGCAGGCAGATGGTAGATGTGTGCTCCCAGGTGAGCAAGCGAGAGTCTCTGGAATAGCAGGTGGTCACGGCACGTGACGGCGGAACCTCCGGGCTGGCAGGCAGGTAGGTAACGGAGAAGCGCTCCCAGGTGAGCGGGCAAGAGTCTCTGGAATAGCTGGTGGTCACCGCACGTGACAACGGGACCTCCGGGCTGGCAAGCAGGCAGGTAACGGAGATGCGCTCCCAGGTGAGCGGGCAAGAGTCTCTGAGATAGCTGGTGGTCACAGCACGTGACAACGGAGCCTCCGGGCTGGCAAGCAGGCAGATAACGGAGAAGCGCTCCCAGGTGAGCGGGCAAGCTGGTCCATAGACAGACTGACCGGAGTAGTAAGGCAGACCGTCGGACCTCAGGCAAGCAGGCAGGTAGCTGATATGCGCTCCCAGGTGAGCGGGCAGGCTGGTCCTTTAGACAGACTGACAGGAGTAGTAAGGCAGACCGTCGGACCTCAGACTGGCAGACAGGTAACAAGTATTCAGGCAGGAATCAGGCAGGTAACTGGCAGGTAACTGGCAGGAAACTGGCAGGAAACTGGCAGGTAACTGGCAACGGGACCTGAGGGCTGAAGCACAGGTGAGACACAGGTGCAAACAACATTGCTCGGGCACCTCCATTTTGGAGGAGGTGCCTTATATATGATGAAGTCCTCCGGCCATTGGCCGGGGACTCCTTAGGACGGCGCGCGCGGCCCCTTTAAGAGGAGGGGAGCGCGCGCGCGCGCGCGCCCTAAGCACAGGGGCCGGGAAGGAGCGCGCGCTGAGAGCAGAGCGGGAGGAGGACGCCGGGAAGGAGCGCGCGCTGACAGCAGAGCGGGGAGAGGACGCCGGGCACGGAGCAGAGCGGTGAGGGGAGCAGCGTCCCTGCCTAGCAGAGGGCAGGGACGCCAGCGCTACAGTACCCCCCCTTTAGGCCCCCCCTTTTTTAGGCCAGACAGAAATTTAGCTAGGATGAGAGGGGCATGGATGTTCTCCCGGGGCTCCCACGTTCTCTCCTCAGGACCAAACCCCTTCCAATCTACCAGAAAAAAGGTCTTTCCTCTTACCCTTTTGGTGGCAGGAATGTTCTCTACCTCAAACTCGTCCTCAGCAGAAACCGGAGCAGGAGGCGTACCTGTAGACTTGGAAAAAGAGTTAAGCACTACAGGTTTGAGGAGAGACACATGGAAGGAGTTAGGGATCCGTAAGTTGGCCGGGAGTTTCAATTTATAGGCCACCGGGTTGATCTGACTGATGACCTCCAGTGGGCCGATGAACCGAGGCCCTAACTTATAGGAAGGGATCTTGAGCCGGACATATTTGGACGAGAGCCAGACTTTATCCCCAGGGCGGAATTGAGGAGGGTCCAGACGTTTTTTGTCAGCGTGTCTTTTCATACGCTCGGATGACAGAAGGAGTGCGGACCGGGTACTCTCCCATATGGAGGAAAATTTGTTAACAAGAGATTCCGCAGCCGGATTGTCCGCCGAGGTGGAGACGGGAAACGGGATCCGAGGATGCTGACCGTAGACTACAAAAAACGGGGATTTGGAGGAAGACTCGCTCTCGTGATTGTTGTACGAGAATTCGGCCCATGGCAGGAGATCCACCCAGTCAGAATGGTGGGCATTAACGAAGTGCCGAAGGTAACTGGTCAGGTTCTGATTGATCCGCTCCACTTGACCATTAGACTGTGGGTGGTAAGCGGAGGAGAAGTCCAGGGTGACGTCCTGCAATTTACAAGTGGCTCTCCAGAAACGGGAAGTGAACTGTACCCCACGATCCGACACGATGTGACGGGGCAGACCATGAAGACGGAAGATGTGGCGGATAAAGTCTTTAGCCAGCTCGGGTGCAGACGGAAGACCTGGCAGTGGAATGAAGTGAGCCATCTTGGAGAAGCGGTCAGCGACCACCCAAATGACCGTACAACCGGCAGAGACGGGTAGATCAGGAATGAAGTCCATCGCTATATGCTGCCAGGGGGCAGCAGGTACTGGCAGAGGTAGGAGGCGGCCGGCCGGCAGGTGTCTCGGAACTTTGTTGCGGGCGCAGGACACACAGGCAGAAACAAAGTCTATTACATCCTTGTGCAGGTTAGGCCACCAGTAGTGCCGGGTAATAAGCTGGAGGGTCTTTTTCTGACCGGCGTGGCCAGCTAGTTTAGACGAATGACCCCAGTGTAGGATCTTCTCCCGATCAGGTACTGGTACGAACGTCTTACCAGGAGGAAGACGATTTAGACTCACGGGAGCCACCTGCATTACTCTGGCGGGATCGATGATATGTTTCGGATCCTCCTCGAGATCAGACACCAGAAAGGACCGAGACAAGGCGTCCGCCTTGACGTTTTTGTCAGCCGGGCGAAAATGAAGGACAAAATCAAAACGAGCAAAAAACAAGGACCACCGGGCTTGGCGCGGGTTAAGTCTCTGGGCATGCTGGAGGTAAGCCAAGTTCTTGTGGTCAGTGTAAATTATTACTGGGTGAAGAGCCCCCTCGAGCAGGTAACGCCACTCCTCCAATGCCAGTTTAATGGCCAATAACTCTCGGTCTCCTATGGAATAGTTGCGCTCAGAGGAGGAGAAGAGTTTAGAGAAGAAGCCACAAGTTACCATCCTCCCGGAAGATGATTTTTGAGTAAGTACCGCTCCGGCTCCAGAGGAGGAGGCGTCAACTTCCAGGAAGAACTGTTTGTTGCCATCTGGGCGATGCAGCACCGGGGCGGAAGAGAAGGCCTGTTTAAGGGAAAGAAAGGCCTCCTCTGCTTCGGGTGACCACTCTTTGGGATTAGTACCTTTACGGGTGAGCGCAGAAATTGGGGCCGTCCGGGAAGAGAAGTGTGGTATGAAGAGGCGGTAGTAGTTGGCGAAGCCCAGGAATCGCTGAATGGCCTTCAACCCCTCCGGTCGGGGCCATTTCTCGATGGCAGACAGTTTCTCAGGATCCATTTGTAGGCCGGTCTGAGAGATAATGTAGCCCAGAAACGGAAGCGAGGTCTGCTCAAAGAGGCACTTCTCAAATTTAGCGTAGAGATGGTTCTGCCTTAGCCTGAGCAGGACCTGACGAACGTCCCTCCGGTGAGTCTGGAGATCCGGAGAGAAGACCAAGATGTCGTCCAGGTACACCACTACGCAGGAGTAGAGAAGGTCCCGGAAGATGTCATTGACCAACTCTTGAAAGACGGCAGGAGCGTTACAGAGACCAAAGGGCATTACCAGGTATTCATAGTGGCCGTCCCGGGTGTTGAATGCCGTCTTCCATTCATCCCCCTGACGAATACGAACCAGGTTGTACGCCCCACGAAGGTCCAGTTTGGTGAAGATCCTAGCCCCCCTCAGGCGATCAAATAATTCTGGAATGAGCGGAAGGGGGTACTTATTCTTCACCGTGATCAGGTTTAGGCCTCTATAGTCTATACAGGGACGGAGAGAGCCGTCCTTCTTTTTGACGAAAAAGAAGCCTGCTCCCGCCGGGGAGGTAGATTTCCGGATGAATCCTCTGGCCAGATTCTCCTCAATATATTCGGACATTGACCGGGTCTCAGCAGTGGATAAAGGATAGATACGCCCACGGGGAGGAGTAGTACCGGGTAGCAGATCGATGGGACAGTCGTATGGTCTATGTGGTGGTAATGTCTCTGCCTCCTTTTTATTAAAGACATCTGCATAAGACCAATAAGGAATCGGAAGTCCAGGTAGATTAGCTGGGGTAGGAGAGGGACGGACGGGATGGACGGGAACCAGGCAGGTTTTATGACAGTCTTGTCCCCAGCGAAGGACCTCTCCGGTTTGCCAGTCTAGCACGGGTGCATGTCTCTGGAGCCAGGGCAGACCTAGCAAGAGGGCGTGAGAGAGTCCAGGCAGAACATGAAAGGAGATACTTTCAGAATGCAGCATTCCCACCTGCAGGGTAATGGATTCGGTGATGAGTTGAATGGGGCGAGGTAAGAGGCCCCCATCCACGGCAGCGACAGACAAGGGTACAGCCAGAGGTTTGGTAGGGATGCGGTATTTCTCAACCAGGGACTGTGAAATAAGGTTCCCGGCTGCTCCAGAGTCAAGTTGGGCTAGTTCGAAATAACGGTTCTCCCCGTAGATGATCGAAACTGACAACAGCAGGGATGGAGAGGATTTATTCTTGTCTAGGTGGACCTCTCTGAGCGAACCTAGACACAGGCGTTTCCCGACCTCTCCGGGCAGGCACGGATCCGGTGCTCCTTACTGCCACAGTAGAAGCAGCTCCCCTCGGCACGGCGTGAGTCCTGACGGGTTTTGACCATCTTGGTCTGGTCGACCTGCATAGGCTCAGGAGAGTGTACCTGGGGAGAGATGGAGGGAATGACGGGTTTCTGGAAAGTAGGAGCTAAACGTGGAATCCTTCTCTCACGGGTGACCTCTTTGGCACGCTCCTGGAACCGTAGGTCAATCCGGGTGGCAAGGGTTATTAGATCATCGAGAGAGGTAGGAATGTCCCGACCAGCAAGTTCATCTTTAATACGACCGGACAGACCCTCCCAGAAGACGGATACCAGAGCGTCGTTATCCCAGGCCAGCTCCGAGGCAAGGGTGCGGAACCGTATGGCATATTGGCCCACGGTGAGACCCTCCTGACGGAGGCGTAGCAGAGAGGATGCGGATGAGGTCTTCCGTCCGGGTTCGTCGAAGACTTTCCGGAAAGCCGAGAGAAAAGCAGGCAAGTTGGACACCAGGGGGTCTCCTCTCTCCCATAGAGGATTTAGCCAGGCCAGGGCCTCCCCGGTGAGATGGGACATGATAAAGGCAATTTTGGCCCGGTCGGAATTAAACTGATGGGACAAAAGTTCAAAGTGCAGGGTGCACTGATTTATGAAGCCCCGAGCCTGGACGGGGTCGCCTCCGAAGCGAGGAGGTGCAGAAAGCCGGGGTCCGGGGTAGGATACCATAGTATTAGTGGGCAGCGGAGCTGCCGGATTGCAAGATATGGCACTGGCGGAGGTTGTTGGTGGATCAGACAGAGTGTTCAGGCGAGTATTAACATTCCGCAGGTGACCCAGGATGGCCTCCTGTTGGGACCTCTGACGGGACAGTTCAAGACAGAGGTCCGAGAGCGAGGGAGCTTGGGTGCCACCGGGTTCCATGGCCCGAGCAAACTGTAACGGGTCCGGGAGGCGGAACCTCTGAGCTACTATACAAGGGGGCGGCCCTTGTAAGGGAGCGGGTGGCAGTCTCTGGGTGAACGGACAGGAAGTTACGGCAAGTGATCAGGGCAGTCTCTGGGTAAGGGGTAGGTACGACCTGTGATGGCAGAGCCTCCGGGTAGGCTAGCAGGCAGATGGTAGATGTGTGCTCCCAGGTGAGCAAGCGAGAGTCTCTGGAATAGCAGGTGGTCACGGCACGTGACGGCGGAACCTCCGGGCTGGCAGGCAGGTAGGTAACGGAGAAGCGCTCCCAGGTGAGCGGGCAAGAGTCTCTGGAATAGCTGGTGGTCACCGCACGTGACAACGGGACCTCCGGGCTGGCAAGCAGGCAGGTAACGGAGATGCGCTCCCAGGTGAGCGGGCAAGAGTCTCTGAGATAGCTGGTGGTCACAGCACGTGACAACGGAGCCTCCGGGATGGCAAGCAGGCAGATAACGGAGAAGCGCTCCCAGGTGAGCGGGCAAGCTGGTCCATAGACAGACTGACCGGAGTAGTAAGGCAGACCGTCGGACCTCAGGCAAGCAGGCAGGTAGCTGATATGCGCTCCCAGGTGAGCGGGCAGGCTGGTCCTTTAGACAGACTGACAGGAGTAGTAAGGCAGACCGTCGGACCTCAGACTGGCAGACAGGTAACAAGTATTCAGGCAGGAATCAGGCAGGTAACTGGCAGGTAACTAGCAGGAAACTAGCAGGAAACTGGCAGGAAACTGGCAGGTAACTGGCAACGGGACCTGAGGGCTGAAGCACAGGTGAGACACAGGTGCAAACAACATTGCTCGGGCACCTCCATTTTGGAGGAGGTGCCTTATATATGATGAAGTCCTCCGGCCATTGGCCGGGGACTCCTTAGGACGGCGCGCGCGGCCCCTTTAAGAGGAGGGGAGCGCGCGCGCCCTAAGCACAGGGGCCAGGAAGGAGCGCGCGCTGACAGCAGAGCGGGGAGAGGACGCCGGGCACGGAGCAGAGCGGTGAGGGGAGCAGCGTCCCTGCCTAGCAGAGGGCAGGGACGCCAGCGCTACAGCATCCCACTCACATCAACTGGAGAATTTGGCTGACCTGGTGAACGATATAGAAAACAGAGGGAGACGTAATAATACCAGGATTAGAAGTCTTCCAGAGTCGGTAGAACAAAACAAGCTAGAGGAATCCCTACGTTATATTTTTAATTCTATATTGAATTTACCACATGACTCTGACATAGAATTTGACAGGGCTCATAGGTCCCTAGGACCCAAATCCACTGATACAACCAGACCGAGAGATGTAATATTTTGGATACACAGATGCAATGTAAAGGAGAACATTCTTGCTAAGGCTTGCATGATGGAATCCATCACCTACAAAGAACACGTTACCCAAGATATGCATGATCTGTCATGGTGCACACTCCAGAAAAGACGTACTCTGAGACCCTTACTAGACATGCTGAGACAACACAAAATCCTTTATTCTTGGGGCTTCCCCTTTAAACTTCAAGTGAGACTATCCGGAACTTTACGTGTTTTATGCCGTCTGGGAGATTTGCCGATGTTCACTTATGGACTGGGAATTCCTTCCGTCTAGGTCTCTCCATCAGAATGGCCAGGCCTACCTAGAGGCCTAGGAATAGACAATATACCTCGTCCCCAGAGAAGGAGGAACCAAAACTTTGGCATGAAAAGCAGGGGCTGTAATATGGAGGAAATGGGCCCTCCACCCCCAGATTGACTGGTTTCACTTCATTTATTTGTCTTTCTATTTGTTCTCCTGTCCCTTGTAAGAGGTTTACAGGATTAACATACGAAAATAGTGGTTTTCTAAAAAAAGGCTTTAAAAGGGTTTCTATGCGATTAATGCTTAACATTTTGGAAATTCTAAATTAGTTGATACTGATATATATAGATGCACTTATATAGAGATCTAGGTTCTCAAGTTTTAATAAAATAATATGCGTTTCACACTTTAGTCATTTTATTATGTTATTGTCGGTCTGTGGTTTGATCCTGGGGGAGAGCTACCCTCTGTAGAAAGCGGGCTTCCACTAAGGGGATCTACATTCCACTGGACGGAGGTGGAATTTTCTATTTCCCCCTATTAGTCCTGCTCTTTGAGGACTTTCTTTGTGGTTGGGAAGGTCTCCCATCCAATTGTTCCTCTTTTATTATTATTATTTATTTATATACAGTGCATTGTGAAAGTATTTGGTCCCGTTGAACTTTTCTACCTTTTGCCACATTTCTGGCTTCAAACATAAAGATATAAAATTCAAATTTTTTGGGGAAGAATCAACAACAAGTGGGACACAATCGTGAAGTGGAATGAAATTTATTAGATATTTTAAACCTGCCCGGTCCCTCCTTGGTTCATGGAGTCGAGTAAGCCGCCGTGCGACCAGGGTCAGTCCGAGTAGGCACTTAGTTACACCCCTCTGGTCCCTCCTGGCATCCCAGCACAGAGGTTCCACCACCACCCGGATCCGTAACACTTTGCTTGTGTTTCTGTATGGCAGAGTCACTGGGGCAGTCATCAGGGGACTGGGGTGGTAGAGAAGTCTCTTCATGGTAAATCTTAAGGTTGCTGGCATGGTAGGTGTTGCTTAGTATCTTGCCAGTCTTATTGTTCTTAAGTTTTACTCGTCCCCATGGTTAAGGATTCCACAACTAAGTAGGGTCCAACCCAGCGTGGTTCCATCTTTGAACCCTTGCGATGAATACGACATTGATACTTGATATAAACAATGGTGCCAGCAGTGATTTCTTTGTTGTGGTTGTGTCAGCGATCACTTTTGGTGTTCCTGAGCAGAATGGATGTTGGTACTTACAGTTGAGTGGATCCTGTTATGAACGGTTGTGAGTGTATTTAGCACATCAGGGTTGGCATCATCTGAAAGAGACATGACATCCACAGTGTCATTTCCTGATGGATTGAGGTCAATAGGAAGCTTAGTCTGTCGTCCATACATGACCTCCAATGGAGTGCACTTGGGTGAGACATGCATAGATGTGTGATAGGCAAACAAAACACCAGGGATGAATTGGTCCCAGTTGGTTCCTTGGTCATTGACAAGCTTGCTAAGAGATTCTTTGAGTGTTCGATTGTCACGTTCCCGCTGGCCATTTGTTTGTGGTTGGTAGGCAGATGAAATGCGGTGATCTGTTTGAAAATGATCCATCAGGTTGTCGATGATCGAGTTCACAAACTCTCTTCCCTGGTCGCTAATCAAAGTGTCCATACAGCCTAAGCCGCAAATAATGGTGTACAAAAATTTTGTTACTGACATGGCACTCGTGTCTGGAACAGCTGTTGCTTCAGTCCACTTGGAGAAATGATCAGTGACAGCAACTATATATTTGTTGCCTTTTGATGTTTCCTGAAGAGGACCGATCATATCAATCCCAACTAAGCTCCATACTTTTCCAGGCGCTGGTATACTGTTGAGTACTGGAGCTTCTTTGCTGATTTTGGGACTTGTGACAAAACATTTTTGACAGGCTTTGACATGTTGGCGAACATTGTTCTTCATTCCCTTCCAGGATTAACGGTCAGAAATTTTGGCAAATGTTTTATCTCTGACAAAATGGCCACCAAAAGTTGAGTTGTCGTGACAGGCCTTCAGGATATTTGGCAGTCGGCTTTTAGTGAGAACCTCCTTTTTTCCATAGTAAATAATCCCTTTCTCTCCTCGATATGGCTTAGATGTTTGTCTACACTGATACTTGGCATTTGAACGTTTCTCTGGAGGTAGATCGTAGATCCACTGGGGGGGCTTTTGTTCTGTTGCAGTGTAGAATCTCAAAAGCTGATCATACAGTTGGTCTTCCATCGTTGTCAAAACTTATTTTTTTGTTGGAGGTGTTCCAAGTTCACTTTACATACCTTATCAGGATAGAATAGGAACTCACACTGGAGAACTTAAAGTGCATATCCTAGAGAGCAGGGAGAAACAGACATAACAAGTTACAACACATAACATTAACTATACACTGATAGAACGGCGCCATCTACTGTCAGATCAATGTAATGCCTCCAACACTTGCTGTAAGTCTAGTCCACCCGTTCCCATGCACTAGATTTGCTGCTGATTTTCCACAGGGAAAAAATCAGCAGCCAATCTGCATCAAAATCCGCATCCCAATGATGTCGATTTTTTTTGTGCAGAATCACAGCAGATTTCTCCGTGTCACGTGGAAGAGGGAAATCTGCTGCAGACTACATCAAAACCTGACAAAAGCCGCATGAAATGGTATATGGTTTGTGTATGTGCATCTATATATACTGTAGCACTGCAGCAGCAAAAACACACTAATATTCTGCAGTAGAGGAGTATAGACCAGGGGTATATTATAGCCTAGGACAAAATATACCCCGGGGTATAAATTGACCTAGGCCAGATTATACTTTTCCGGGTCAGAATATACCCCTGCTGCTGTAGATCAGATTTTTCACGCTTATGAGAACCATTGAATGATATACTCAAGAACGGGGCCCCAGGCATCGCACAGGGGCCCCAGATGTCGCACAGGGGCCCCAGATATCGCAGAGGATTGAGTGATATACTCAAGAACGGGGTCCCACACAGCGCACAGGGGGGCAGAGAAAGCTCACAGGGGCCCCACGCACTGTCTCTTTCCCCCCTTGCACGCTGTCTCTGCCCCCCTGTGCGCTGCCTGGGGCCCCTGTGTGCTGCCTGGGGCCCCTGTGCACTGACTGGGGCCCCTTTATTACGTATAGGCAGGCTGGCGGGCACCGCTGATAGGCAGGCTGGCAGACCGCACTGGGACCTGAGGGCTGGAGAAGTGTTTAGTACACAAACAACAACATTGCACAGGCACCTCCATTTTGGAGGAGGTGCCTTAAATAGGGGCCGGGGACTTTTTAGTACTGCGCGAGTGGCCCTTTTAAGAGGGAGGGAGCATGCGCCCTAAGTACAGCGCCCGGGGGAATCTGCACGCGGTGCGCGCACTCCAGACAGACACAGCGGGAGAGCCGGAGGACGCCGCACAAGGGCCGCGTCGGTGAGGCGATCGACGTCTCTGCCGGGCAGGAGGCAGAGACGACGACGCTACAGTACCCTCCACTTTATGACCCCTCTTCTTCAAGCCTGCAAGATATTTTTCTAGAAGAAGAGGAGCATGTATGTTCTCCCTGGGCTCCCATGACCTCTCCTCAAGACCAAACCCCTTCCAATCCACAAGATAGAAAGTCTTTCCTCTTACCTTCTTGATGGCCAAAATGTTCTGTACCTCAAAGACGTCCTCAGCGGAGATTGGAGCTGGAGTGGTACCTGGATTGTCAGAGAAAGAATTGAGGACAACAGGCTTGAGGAGAGACGCATGAAAATAATTGCGAATCCGTAAGGAGGCAGGGAGTTTTAGCTTGTACGCCACTGGATTTATTTGGCTCTGAATCTCAAAAGGACCAATGAACCGCGGGCCCAACTTGTATGATAGTATCTTGAGATGGACATATTTGGAGGAAAGCCAGACCTTGTCAGCCGGACAGAATAGAGGCGGATTCAGACGTCTCTTATCAGCATGCTTCTTCATCCGCTCTGAGGACTGTAGTAGCGCAGATTTAGTGTCTTCCCAAATCACTGAAAAGTCTCTGATGAGAGACTCCGCAGCTGGATTGTCCACAGAAGTAGAAACAGGAAACTGAAAATTGGCATGCTGACCGTACACCACAAAGAACGGAGACTTGGCTGAGGACTCTCTCACATGGTTGTTGTAAGAAAACTTGGCCCAAGGCAGAAGTTCCACCCAGTCACTATTATGAGCATTGACAAAGTGCCGAAGGAAACTAGTGAGGATCTGATTGATACGTTCCACCTGGTCATTGGACTGAGGATGATAGGCTGAAGAGAAATCCAATGCGACATCCAGCAGCTTGCACGTGGCTCTCCAGAAGCGTGAAGTAAACTGAACTCCTCTATCCGAGACAATATGAAGAGGTAGGCCATGGAGACAGAAGATGTGACGGATGAAGTCTTTAGCCAGTACGGGCACAGAGGGAAGACCTGGCAGGGGAATGAAGTGAGCCATCTTGGAGAAGCAGTCAGCGACCACCCATATGACAGTACAACTGACCGATACACAAAGATCTGTGATGAAATCCATAGCAATGTGTTGCCAGGGAGCAGAAGGCATGGGTAAAGGAAGAAGTCGACCAGTCGGAAGTTGCCTAGGTGTCTTATTACGGGCACAGGAAGAGCAAAGCGGAGACAAAATCTGCAACATCCTTGCTCAAAATCAGCCACCAGTAATGTCGGGAAATTATCAGAAGTGTCTTCCTTTGCATGCCCAGCCAATTTGGACGAATGACCCCAGAGTAAGACTATCCTCCTATCCGAAAGCGCCACAAAGGTCTTACCAGGAGGAAGATGAGACAGGTCCAACGGGGCAACAGTCATTATTCTGGAGGGGTCAATGATGTGTAGGGGCTCCTCCTCTTGATCGGTAGACAGGAATGAGAGAGAGAGTGCGTCAGCCTTAATATTCTTGTCTGCCGGGCAATAATGGAGAGTGAAGTTGAAGCGAGCAAAGAATAGAGACCATCTGGCCTGATGAGGATTTTGTCTTTGAGCAGACTGCAAGTAGGCGAGATTCTTATGGTCCGTGTAGATGACCACTGGATCCAAAGCCCCTTCTAATAAGAACCGCCACTCCTCCAACGCTAATTTGATGGCAAGCATCTCCTGATCTCCGATGGAGTTATTGCGCTCGGAAGGAGAGAAGAGTTTAGAAAAGAAGCCGCAGGTCACCATTCGCCCGGACGAGGATTTCTGGGTGAGTACTGCTCCGGCCCCTGAGGAAGAGGCATCAACCTCCAGGAAGAACTGTTTGTTACAGTCAGCCCGATGTAGCATCGGAGCAGAAGAGAAAGCTTGCGTCAAGGACTCGAAGGCACTTTCCGCCTCGGGAGACCATTCCTTGGGATTAGCCCCTTTGCGGGTCAGGGCAGAGATAGGAGCAGTCTGGGAAGAGATATGAGGAATGAAGAGGCGGTAATAATTAGCGAATCCCAGAAACCGCTGAATAGCCTTCAGCCCCTCAAGTCTGGGCCATTTTAGAACAGCGGACACTTTTTCGGGATCCATCCTAAGTCCGGTCTCCAAGATTATGTATCCCAGAAATAAGAGAAGTCTATTCAAAGACGCATTTCTTGAACTTAGCATATAGACGATTCTTCCTGAGCCTCTGCAATACCTGTCAAACGTCCCTCCGATGAGAAGGCAAATCAGGGGAGGACACCAGGATATCGTCCAGATACACTACCACGCATGAGTATAGGAGATCTCGGAAGATCAATAAACACTAAACTATGGAGGGCACCATCCAAATCAAAAAGGGGATCAACATGCTGCACACCACATAAATACACGTGAAAAAAGGAAAAGAGGTGTGCTATGAAGCAGTGATCACCCAGCAATACTTCAATAAATTATCAAACGTTATAATAAGTGACAATAAATTTTATTCATTACAAATATAAATACATACAAACAACGTCAAAAAACCCAAATAGCTAAAACACAAGTAAAATCAATATAGTGGGGTTACCCACTAATTTGAAGCTCACCTGCTCCAAAAAAACATCCCTAGTTACAGCAGAACAAGCAGTACCATAATACAACAAGTGCCAGTATTATCCCTGGTGATCAATATCGTACACATGCATATTAGTTATGACTGCCTGACATTAGTATTCAAGGAGGTGAGTAAATACAAAACCCTTTCATGCTGTAAGTATCCCTCCTGCACATAATAGCGCTACGATCAATCTATCATAGACCCCTGATGAAGCCACGTGTAGTGGCGACACGCGTTGGGCACTGAATGCCCGCCTGCTTCATCCCAGCATAGGATTTTGTGCTCAGGGAGGTGATTGATCGTAGCGCTATTATGTGCAGGAGGGATACTTACAGCATGAAAGGGTTTTGTATTTATTTATACCCTGAATAGTACTTTTTGTGGTATGTGAGTATATAGTATTTGTCAGCTCAGATATTCTATATGGGCTTCATTTATGTTTGGGACTCTTTGTATTTTTCAATATATACTCTGCTGTAGTAGGCACATATTTCCCTCTTCATCTTTCTGGACTATAGTACACCTCCTTGAATACTAATGTCAGGCAGTCATAACTAATATGCATGTGTACGATATTGATCACCAGGGATAATACTGGCACTTGTTGTATTATGGTACTGCTTGTTCTGTTGTAACTAGGGATGTTTTTTTGGAGCAGGTGGGCTTCAAATTAGTGGGTAACCCCACTATATTGATTTTACTTGTGTTTTAGCTATTTGGGTTTTTTGACGTTGTTTGTATGTATTTATATTTGTAATGAATAAAATTTATTGTCACTTATTATAACGTTTGATAATTTATTGAAGTATTGCTGGGTGATCACTGCTTCATAGCACAGATCTCGGAAGATGTCGTTCACCGGCTCCTGAAAGACCGCTGGCGCTTTGCAGAGTCCGAAGGGCATCAGGCGGTACTTGTAGTGGCCATCTCGAGTGTTGAATGCCATCTTCCACTCGTCTCCCTGGCGAATCCGGATCAGATTGTACACGCCACGAAGATTGAGTTTAGTGAAGATCTTCGCGCCCTTTAGGCGGTCAAACAACTCCGAGATGAGAGGCAAGGGATACTTATTTTTGATCGTAATCTGATTTAGGCCCCTATAGTCGATGCAAGGGCGAAGAGAGCCATCCTTCTTCTTGACGAAGAAGAATCCTGCTCCAGCCGGAGAGGTGGGTTTCTGGATAAAACCAGTAGCAAGATTCTCTTAAATGTACTCAGACATGGCACGGGTCTCAGCCAGTGACAGAGAGTAGATTCGACCTCGAGGAGGTGAAGCATCAGGGATGAGGTCGATGGGATAGTCATTCGGCCTATGAGGAGGTAGTGTCTCAGCCTCCTTTTTGTCAATGACATCCGCATATGACCAGTAAGGTGCTGGCAAGCCAGGTAGGTTAGCTGGAGTGGATGGAGGTCGAGCAGGATGGACAGGAACCAAGCAGGTCTTATGACACTCCTGTCCCCAGCGGAGCACCTCACCCGAGCTCCAATTCGAGACTGGCTTATGTCTCTGTAGCCAAGGCAGTCCTAGCAGCAAAGGATGAGAGAGGCCGGACAGCACGTAGTTGGAGATTTTCTCTGAGTGTAGCATTCCCACCTGAGGAACTACAGGATCAGTTACTAACAAGATGGACTCTGAAGGAAGCTTCCCATCCGCGGAGGAAACTGCTAACGAATCCGAAAGATGTTGAGTAGGGATTTGAAACCGTTCCACAAGGGCCTGTTTGATGAGATTCCCAGCAGCACCGGAATCCAGATAGGCAGTCTCAAAGAAGTGTATCTTCCCGCAGGTTATCGATACCGACAGAGTCAGGGATGGAGAGGAAGATTTTTTGCCCAGGACGACCTCTCCAAGTGATCCTAGGCACTGGAGTATCCTGGTCTCTCTGGACAAGAGCGGATTAGGTGTTCCGAGCTGCCACAGTAAAAAACATCTGCCCTCAGCGCGGCAGACCTCCTAGCGACACTTTCCCATCTTAACTTGGTCTACCTGCATACCTTCAGGAGTAGATGCCGAGGTAGAGGCCTGTGGGGAGACTGGCCTTTGGAAGGTTGGTGCAAGGCGCAGAGATCTCCTCTCATGGATCACCTCCTTAGAATGCTCCTGGAACCGGATGTCGATCCATGTGGCCAAAGACACCAGGTCGTTCAAAGAGGAGGGTATGTCACGACTGGCTAGTTCGTCCTTGATCCGTACGGAAAGGCCCTCCCAAAAGGTTGATACCAGGGCCTCGTTATTCCAGGCCAGTTCAGACGCGAGGGTCCGAAACCGCACCGAGTACTGGCCCACAGTGAGACTCCCTTGGCGTAAATATAGAAGAGAGGAGGCAGTCGAGGATGTTCGGCAGGGTACGTAAAAAAAAAAAAAAAGTTATTGTAATGCACACGCCCGGGCTGAGCGGCGTGTGCGTGTGATTGTAGTGATTCCACTGGACCGTGCCGGAGAGTGAATGCCTGGAGGGGCGTAACTAGGTATTCACCCGATCCGACCAGGGTTGCACGACGGCATACGACGCCAGTGCACCAAGGAGGAACCGAGCAGAGGGACCAGGTGCTACTCCAGGACAGACCCCGGACACGGCTGTTGACCCACACAGGGGAATACAGGAACAGACTGGGAGGCTGGCACACAGACTGGTGGGTATAGGCAGGCTCAACTGGGATGCAGGCAGGCGGGTATGCAGGCAGGGGGGTACAGGCAAGCACAGCTAGAGTGCAGACAGGGAGGCACTAGCAGGTAGGAACACAGGCGGGATAGGACCCAGTACACACTGGGACTCAGGAACAATACAGGCAGAGGGGTACAGGCAAGCACAGCTAGAGTGCAGACAGGGAGGCACTAGCAGGTAGGGACACTGGCGGGATAGGACGCAGTACACACTGGGACTCAGGAACAGAACCACAGATGTGGCAGACAAACACAGCAGAGTGAGGCCGCCCAGAGAGGTGAGCGAGAGGAGGGCAGGACGAGGCCGCCTGGAGCGGTGAGCAAGAGTAGAGCAGGACAAGGCCGCCAGGAGCGGTGAGCAAAGGGTCAGAGCTGAGCGAGACTGCCGGAGCAGTGAGCAAGAGTAAAGCAGGACGAGGCCGCCTGGAGCGGTGAGCAAGAGTGGAGCAAGACTGCCGGAGCAGTGAGCAAAAGGATAAGAGCGGAGCGAGACTGCCGGAGCAGTGAGCAAAAGGATAAGAGCGGAGCAAGGCTGCCGGAGCAGTGAGCAAAAGGGTCAGAGCGGAGCAAGGCTGCCAGAGCAGCGAGCAAAAGGAGCCAGAGCAGGCTAGAACCGCCGGAGCGGTGAGCAAAGGAGCCAGAGCAGGCTAGAACCGCCGGAGCGGTGAGCAAAGGAGTCAGAGCAGGCTAGAACCGCCGGAGCGGTGAGCATAGGAGTCAGAGCAGGCTAGAACCGCCGGAGCGGTGAGCAAAGGAGTCAGAGCAGGCTAGAACCGCCGGAGCGGTGAGCAAAGGAGTCAGAGCAGGCTAGAACCGCCGGAGCGGTGAGCAAAAGAGCCAGAGCAGGGGGGACAGGGCTCTGTTCACACGGAACAGACAGGAAGAGAAAGGCAGAGCCAGATACCCACAGGGTACTTGCAGTGAAGTAGCGAGTGGACCACAAACTCACAAATGGGAGTACAGAGACAACAAGCAGGAGTTAGGTACGAGTTCAGACTCTGCAGAAAAAGGAAGGGAACGGAGATAGAGGCAAAACAGGTAAAGGATAGGAGAGAGTTCAGACTGGAACTGAGTGTACGGAGGAGACCGACACTGCAGCGGGATACAGGAGCGGGTCTGGGAATACGGCCCCCAGAGAGGCGGGACGAACAGGCAAGGAGCGTGTTCAGACAGGACAGACAAGATACAGGAGCGGGTCTAGGTAATCGGCCCCTAGAAGGCGGGAGGAACAGGCTAGGAGCGTGTTCCGACAGGACAGACAAGATACAGGAGCGGGTCTAGGTAATCGGCCCCTAGAAGGCGAGAGGAACAGGCTAGGAGCGTGTTCAGACAGGCCTGGAAATACAGCCTCCAGGATAGGCAGACAAGAGAACACAGAACGGGACCTGGCACCTTCAGAGTGCAAGCACACACTGAATGAAACACTATGCTCAGGCAGGAATAGATGGGAGCAGCTGAGCTATATACCAGGTGACAGACAGCAATAGGCTGAGGACGCACAAGGGGTGTGACCCACAGCAGGTACAAAAAGCAGGAAGTGATCGGGCGCCGCCCTTAAGCAGCAGAAACAGACACAAACAGACAGCATGGAGGGAAGCCAGAGAGACATTCTGGACTGGAGATCAAGTGCGCGCTCTTGCACAGTGGGAGATGGACCACCATGCAAGGACGCCGCCAGGTATGTTACAGTACCCCCCCCCTTACGCCCCCTCTTCTTCAGGCCTGCCAGAATCTTCCGCAGGGAATTCGAGGACCAGTCGTTCACTTCCAGGAGATCACTTCCACTGTCCACAGGAAAAACTGATCCCATCTGGTTAGCTAGGATGCTACCTCCTATCCAGCCATCCTCAGCAACAGACGAAACGGGTGGAGTACCAGGAACAGCACACAAGGAAGTCTCTCTCCACATATTTTCAGGTGGCACCCCAGAGGGTACAGGAGACAACTGGAAGTCCTTCACCGGGTTGGAGGGGGACAGAGACTTGGGGGTAATCTCTGCTTCGAGGTACATCTTGTCAAGCTCACAGGAAGAAATAGACGGGTTATCAGGTACATAATGAGGAAAAGTCACTGTCTCTTTGTTATCTGGTGGTACCCCGGAGGATTCAGGAAATATCTGGAGGTCCTCTGCCAGGTCAGAAGAGTGCAGAGGCTCAGAGAAAACATCTGCTTCAGAGTACACTAGGTCGGACTCACTGGACGAAGCAGGCGAGGTATCGGGTACCGAGTATAGGAAAGTCTCTGTCCATTCACCACCAGGTGGCACCCCGAAGGGTTCTGGAGACAACTGGCGGTCCTCCGCCTGGTCAGAGGGGTGTAGAGACTCATGGGTAACCTCTGCTTCAGAGTACACTAGGTCGGACTCACTGGACGAAGCAAGCGAGGTATCAGATCCAGGATATAGGAAAGTCTCTGTCCATTCACCACCAGGTGGCACCCCGAAGGGTTCTGGAGACAACTGGAGGTCCTCCGCCTGGTCAGAGGGGTGTAGAGACTCATGGGTAACCTCTGCTTCAGAGTACACTAGGTCGGACTCACTGGACGTAGCAAGCGAGGTATCAGATCCAGGATATAGGAAAGTCTCTGTCCATTCACCACCAGATGGCACCCCGAAGGGTTCTGGAGACAACTGGAGGTCCTCCGTCTGGTCGGAGGGGTGTAGAGACTCGGGAGTAACCTCTGCTTCGGAGTACACTAGGTTGGACTCCGTGGACGAAGCGAGCGAGGTATCAGGTACAGAGTATAGGAGAGTCTCTGTCCTTTTGCTACCAGGTAGCACCCCGAAGGGTTCTGGAGACAACTGGAGGTCCTCCGCCTGGTCGGAGGGGTGTAGAGACTCGGGAGTAACTACCACTTTGGGGTACCCATTGTCAGGCTCACAGGACGAAGCGGACAAAGTATCGAGTACCGGGTGTAGAGAAGTCTCTCTCCATTTGTCAGCGAGTGGTATCCCGGAGGATTCAGGAGGCAACAGGGAGTCCTCCGCCAGGTAGTAGAGGTGCACAGACTCTGAGGTAACCACAGCTTTGGAGCATCCTTGGACATGCACACCGGTTAAAGTGGGTGAAGCATCTGATGCCGGGTGCAGGAAGTTCTCCTGTGTGGAGTCTGGATGGGCAGAAGTCTCTTCGGGCAGGAGAACTGGTGCACTACCCACGCACATTACCCGTTGGGGCTTCTCCAGGATACAGGGAGATGAAGCTTCAGTAGGGACTTCAAGGTTGGGGTCAGGAGGTCTCAGGGAGGACAGACCCTGGCGTGACGGCTTGCCTCTACGTCTAGCACGTCTGGACTGCCTCTTGAGGTTGGGAGAAGTATTCTGGAAAGCGTAGTCACCCTGTGAGGATTCTGGGTGGGCAGTAGTCTCATTGGGCTGGAGGACTATTGCGCTACCCACACACATTACCCATCGGGGCTGCTCTGGGATATTGGGAAGTGAAGCTTCAGCAGGAGCCTCCGGGTTAGGATCATCGAAGACCATTAGAAAGGCCACCAGGAAGGCCATTAGGTCCAGGAGGATCGGATCCTGTGTTTCAAATAGGGGGTTGATCCATTCCAAGGCATCCCCCGCTAGGTAAGACATAATGAATGCCACCTTAACCCGATCGGTGGGAAAACATAGAGGGTAGAACTTGAAGTGTAGCATGCATTGCTCCACAAATGCACGACTTTGTCTTGGATCCCCATAGTAACGTAGCGGATCCGCAGGAACGAGAGCAGATAGATCCATCTGGATGGGTGCGTAATTCGCCTGGAACTCAGCTAGAGAAAAAAAAATTTATTTATTTATTTTAATGCATGTATTCGCTGGAAAACTTCTCAGAGAGCGAAGGCCGTGGGGCTCAACGGGAACCATGGCCTGAGCATGCTGTAATGCACACGCCCGGGCTGAGCGGCGTGTGCGTGTGATTGTAGTGATTCCACTGGACCGTGCCGGAGAGTGAATGCCTGGAGGGGCGTAACTAGGTATTCACCCGATCCGACCAGGGTCGCACGACGGCATACGACGCCAGTGCACCAAGGAGGAACCGAGCAGAGGGACCAGGTGCTACTCCAGGACAGACCCCGGACACGGCTGTTGACCCACACAGGGGAATACAGGAACAGACTGGGAGGCTGGCACACAGACTGGTGGGTATAGGCAGGCTCAACTGGGATGCAGGCAGGCGGGTATGCAGGCAGGGGGGTACAGGCAAGCACAGCTAGAGTGCAGACAGGGAGGCACTAGCAGGTAGGAACACAGGCGGGATAGGACCCAGTACACACTGGGACTCAGGAACAATACAGGCAGAGGGGTACAGGCAAGCACAGCTAGAGTGCAGACAGGGAGGCACTAGCAGGTAGGGACACTGGCGGGATAGGACCCAGTACACACTGGGACTCAGGAACAGAACCACAGATGTGGCAGACAAACACAGCAGAGTGAGGCCGCCCAGAGAGGTGAGCGAGAGGAGGGCAGGACGAGGCCGCCTGGAGCGGTGAGCAAGAGTAGAGCAGGACAAGGCCGCCAGGAGCGGTGAGCAAAGGGTCAGAGCTGAGCGAGACTGCCGGAGCAGTGAGCAAGAGTAAAGCAGGACGAGGCCGCCTGGAGCGGTGAGCAAGAGTGGAGCAAGACTGCCGGAGCAGTGAGCAAAAGGATAAGAGCGGAGCGAGACTGCCGGAGCAGTGAGCAAAAGGATAAGAGCGGAGCAAGGCTGCCGGAGCAGTGAGCAAAAGGGTCAGAGCGGAGCAAGGCTGCCGGAGCAGCGAGCAAAAGGAGCCAGAGCAGGCTAGAATCGCCGGAGCGGTGAGCAAAGGAGCCAGAGCAGGCTAGAACCGCCGGAGCGGTGAGCAAAGGAGTCAGAGCAGGCTAGAACCGCCGGAGCGATGAGCATAGGAGTCAGAGCAGGCTAGAACCGCCGGAGCGGTGAGCAAAGGAGTCAGAGCAGGCTAGAACCGCCGGAGCGGTGAGCAAAGGAGTCAGAGCAGGGGGGACAGGGCTCTGTTCACACGGAACAGACAGGAAGAGAAAGGCAGAGCCAGATACCCACAGGGTACTTGCAGTGAAGTAGCGAGTGGACCACAAACTCACAAATGGGAGTACAGAGACAACAAGCAGGAGTTAGGTACGAGTTCAGACTCTGCAGAAAAAGGAAGGGAACGGAGATAGAGGCAAAACAGGTAAAGGATAGGAGAGAGTTCAGACTGGAACTGAGTGTACGGAGGAGACCGACACTGCAGCGGGATACAGGAGCGGGTCTGGGAATACGGCCCCCAGAGAGGCGGGACGAACAGGCAAGGAGCGTGTTCAGACAGGACAGACAAGATACAGGAGCGGGTCTAGGTAATCGGCCCCTAGAAGGCGGGAGGAACAGGCTAGGAGCGTGTTCCGACAGGACAGACAAGATACAGGAGCGGGTCTAGGTAATCGGCCCCTAGAAGGCGAGAGGAACAGGCTAGGAGCGTGTTCAGACAGGCCTGGAAATACAGCCTCCAGGATAGGCAGACAAGAGAACACAGAACGGGACCTGGCACCTTCAGAGTGCAAGCACACACTGAATGAAACACTATGCTCAGGCAGGAATAGATGGGAGCAGCTGAGCTATATACCAGGTGACAGACAGCAATAGGCTGAGGACGCACAAGGGGTGTGACCCACAGCAGGTACAAAAAGCAGGAAGTGATCGGGCGCCGCCCTTAAGCAGCAGAAACAGACACAAACAGACAGCATGGAGGGAAGCCAGAGAGACATTCTGGACTGGAGATCAAGTGCGCGCTCTTGCACAGTGGGAGATGGACCACCATGCAAGGACGCCGCCAGGTATGTTACAGTTATTATCTCAGTAAATTAGAATACTTTATAACAACAGCTTGAAAAATGATTTTAAAATCCAAAATGTTGGCCTACTGAAATGTATGTTCAGTAAATGCAATCAATACTTGGTCGGGGCTCCTTTTGCATCAATTACTGCATCAATGTGGCGTGGCATGGAGGCGATCAGCCTGTGGCTGCTGAGGGGTTATGGAAGCCCAGGTTGCTTTGATAGCAGCCTTCAGCACGTCTGCATTGTTGGGTCTGGTGTCTCTCATCTTCCTCTTGACCATACCCCATAGATTCTCTATAAGGTTAAGGTCAGGCGAGTTTGCTGGCCAATCAAACACAGTGATAATGTTGTTTTTAAACCAGGTATTGGTGCTTTTGGCAGTGTGGACAGGTGCCACGTCCTGCTGGAGAATGAAATTTCCATCTCCAAAAAGCTTGTCGGCAGAGGGAAGCTCTAAAGTTTCCAGGTGGACTGCTGCTCTGACTTTGGTCTTGATAAAACAGAGTGGATCTACACCAGCAGATGACATGTCTCCCCAAACCATCACTGATGGTGGAAACTTCACACTAGACCCCCAACAGATTTGATTGTGGCCTCTCCACTCTTCCTCCAGACTCTGGGACCTTGATTTCCAAATGAACATTGGAACTCTGGGACCTTGTGGAGTGTGTCAATGACTGCCTTCTGGACATCGGTCAAGTCAGCAGTCTTCCCCTTGATTGTGGAGCCTACTGAAACCGACTAAGGGACTTTTTTTAAATGCTTAGGAAGCCTTTGCAGGTGTTTTTTGTTAATTCTTTTATTTTACTGAGATAATGACTTTTGTGTTTTCATTGGCTGTAATCCATAATCCTCAACATTTACAGAAATAAACACTTGAAAGAGATCCCTCTGTGTGTAATGCCTCTATATAATATGAGTTTCACTTTTTTGGATTGAAGAACTGAAATAAATTTCTTTTTGATGATATTCTAATTTTGTGAGACGCACCTATAAATCTATGGGTGGTGCTGGCCTTTCTAGCTTCAGGAGGTACTTCCAGGCTACTGACTTGCTTAGGATTCTAGATTGGCACTTTCAGGCTGATACTAAACAATGGGTGGGTGTAGAACAGGAGGGTTTAGATATTCCTTTAAGACATCTCACGTGGTGTTCCAGAGATTCGTTAGCTATGGTCAATTGCAATTTAACTAAAGACACACTTAAAATATGGCACACTCTGAGGAAGAAGGGGTGTCCAGATATGACTATTAGCCCACTTACATCAATATTTTTAATCCATCCTTTCTCCCTGGATACTTGCGTAGATCCTTTCTCAGTCGGAGGGTAGTGGAGGATACCCGATTGTTTCAGGTACCTAAAGACGGGGAGTTGCCTTCTTTTTTCTCTCTACAGGCTTAATTTCCAAATGAGAAAATTATGTGGTTTGAATACCTGCAATTACAATCTATTCTAGTAGCACACAATTTTGATAAAATCTCAATTTCAAACTTCACTTTTTTTGAGAAATTGTTCTTGCAGGAAAATAAACTGGTACATGCTATATCTGTGATTTATGGGGGATTGATGTCACGGGTGTGTCAGAAGTGACAGACAGTCGTCTTGCAGTTGGTTGCAGGAGATCTCTACGTTTGACATTACAGACATCTTTTTAGAGGCTGTCTCTAGGACCCAGCGGCTACCTTCCTCTGGCTAATTAACTCCCTGGCCTGTGTGTATAAATGCCTGGTGTGTTCTAGAGTGAGGCACCGGCGATATTCATTACTACTGGTGAAGGCTTTAGCAAGAGCAGTACTTTGTCCTCTCTGGAGCTTGAGGACGTCTGTGCATTTGTCTGGAGTCGTCTAAAGGTAAGCTATTTCCCCCTGTTTGTCCTTCCTTGTTGTCTATAGTGTTTAGTGGAGATCGACTAGTGCTCATCTCCTCCCTTCCCTAGCCTGAGCGAAATGCCAGGGCGAGGTACGCATGCAGCGATTGGTGAAGAGCCAATACAGGGACGTTAGGGGAGACAGGGTGACGTCAGATCAACCTAGGAGGTCTCTACTTCTCCCCCCTTTCCCTAGAGTCTGGGCTCCCTTTCCCTCTTCCCTTTGTGTTGCACTAAGTCTTTCCCACACCTTGCGTGACATTTGAGCAGAGAGGGTGAAGTGGAGAAGTTAACATTTCAACAGGCTTGGTAGAGAGATTTGGGGGTAAGTTTGTCCCCTCTGGAATGGGAAAAGGGGTTTCTCTTCACCCATAAACTTTCTAACGCTGGGATTGCACAAGAGAAAAACTATAAAATACTTACGAGATTGTATCATTACCCTTCTAAACTACACGCAATATATCCTGCAGTTTCAGAGATATGTTGGAGATGCGAGAGTGAAGTGGGCTTTATGATTCACCTTTGGTGGGAGTGTTCTAAGATCAAGTCATTCTGGGAGAAGGTTTTTGACAAATTATCAACTAATCACGGGACACAGTGTAGTGAGGTCCACTCAAGTGGCCCTTCTGTCAATTCTACCTTCTTCAATAGGAATTCAGAAAAGAGACATTCTTCGGTTCTGTTTATCAACAGCACGAATGGTAATCCCTCGGGTTTGGAAACTTACAAACCCCCCTAACATATTACACTGGTATAAGGAAATGGTTAATTTGTGTAGAATGGAGGAGCTTTCTGCAGACTGCAATGGAACAAGCAATAAATTCAGAAGGATTTGGAGTGGATGGATTTTATTTCAGGGCTCACCTGACTTCCATAAGCTGTTCTGTTGACTTTTACAGTTACATAAGAATTTACGCATTAACCTATACAGCTCTGGCAAAAATTAAGAGAGCGCTATTGGAAAGCATGGAAAGACTGGTGGAAAGCAGCCAAGACGCATGAAAGCTGTGATTAAAAATCATGGTTATTCCACCAAATATTGATTTCTGAACTCTCCCTGAGTTAAAACATGAGTAATTTGAGGTCTGAAAGCACGGTTTCTCTGTTTCTTTTTTAGTATTTTGACGCTTTATCATTTGCTGCAAATAAGTACAACATTTTTAGCTTTGAATTTCGGAGACATGTTGTCAGTAGTTTATAGACTAAGACAACAATATACATTTTACTCAAAAATATACCTAGAAAGAGAAAAATCAGAGAAACTGAAAATTTTACATTGGTCTCTTAATTTTTGCCAGAGCTGTATATGACTTTAAGGACCCCTTTCGCATAACCCCTTCTTATTCCCACCCCCCCTTTTTTTTCTTTCTTTCTTACATAAGTCTTTCTTTCCCTCTTCTTTTATTTTATATCTTTCTTTTATATAACCTAGAGGATACCTCCTTATTTGAATACCTTGTTGGTGTTTGCCATATGTTTACTGTCATTGTTGACTGTGTTACGTTTTAACTTCATGTTGAAAGAGGTATTTTCATTTTGAACATTAGATACTTTCTATAACTTTATTTACTCTGAATACTTTGCACATAATATACTACTTGTTTGTAAAATCTTTAATAAAACAGATTGAACATGACAGGGTTGTGAGAGTTTGTGATAAATCGTAAATAGGAGGCAGAAGTGACTGTAGGGATGTGGTGTGGAGGGCCAGGATTTGGAGCTATATCGCCGGCAGTCAGAAGGAGCAGGGAAACTGTTAGCAGGTGGAAGCAGGAGAGGGCATGAGGAGGTTGTCTGTGTTTGGAGACACAGGATTGTATGTTGGGGAATAGTTCTGAGGAGTAGGTGAGATGAATGGGGAGGATGGAGGGAGAGATGAAGAGTTCATTACTAGGTGTAGGGATAGGGGGGGGGTTAGTAGAAAGTGGAGGACTATAGAGGATAGAGTGAAAACAAAACACAAACATTGTTTCCTTTGCCTAGGTATACAGTTTCCTTCAGGTTCAATTCAGGCCTAATTCAATGTCACACTTGTCTGATCCACACTCTGGGCAGACTACGTCAGCAGACTGAGTATTCACAATATATGTGCTAGCAAATGCATTCAGGTGGTAAGCAGAGGGGAGAGGCCTCTGACCCATCTTTATCAGATAATTACAAATTGGGCCAGATGCAGAATATAGCACAAGCAAAGTAAAACAGGCTGGTTATAAAGAAAAGTGTTGAACAGGAGTCATGCAGTGGTCAGCTTACAAACATACCGAGTTAGTGAGCACAGGAGAGGTAAGGTAATGGTGAAATTTGCCCAACAACCAAAGGAGAGTTGGTGATTGGTCTAGCTCCAGTGTGGGAGGGGCTTAGTTAATGTGCTCAGGTGATTTCCCAGTTGACAGTTGAAAGTACATGACAGGAAGAAGTGGAGCGGCCATCTTGGGCGTAGTCTGGAATATGTTCTGAAAAGGAGAGGACGTGCTGGAAGGGAATTCAGCAGCATCTGCTTGTGAGAACACCCCATTGACACCAGAGAAGCGGCATATTGGAGCTGAGCTTGCTCACGACCGGAACCTTTCCAGGTTTGAGGAGATTCCTGTCAGAAACGCTGTTAGGAGACGACAAAGGCCAGACCTACAGTGAAGGGGTGTTGGACACCACTGAGAAATTAAGCCACAAGCATCAATCGTACCACTCACCGGTTGAAAGGGCCCCGTAGTGAGTAGCTGTTCATGTATCACATACCATTTTGGCGCCCAAATATTTAAGTCTGAGATATAGCCTGTAGTTAGTTAAGTATATTAACTGCTTTACACAACGTGTGTTGCTAATACCAGAGTCCAGAACTTTCGGATTCGCTGCCACGATTTCTGTTTGTTTAATAACTAAAAATCACAATCCACTTTGAGGTGCCAACAAAATCCATATTGTTACAGGAGCATTTTAGTACTGAACAAGTTATTCAACTGCGTAAGACTTTATTTACGGCTAAACTGGCGTCCCCATAGTTTCTTTTGGGTATCTTCGATACAGTTGAGCATGGATTGTTCCTCAGAGTTTGCTGTAGACACCACAGGAAGGGAGAGGGAAATGTGGTTGGGGAAATACAAGAAATATTTGTAAGATTGTAAACTTCAGTGCTGTACCGCAGGCGAGCCTTTTCGTTACACTCATACAGTTAATCCAGTTCTCAGGGTGTAAAATGGTAATAGGCGGCCGGTTTAGACAGGCACGGCAGCAGGCAAACCTATAGAAAAATAGTAAATACAGATTGCTTAGGTGCCGCGCTGTATAGCACAGACGTTCCGGCCGTTGGCTAATGTCTGCATAATGTTTAAATGTTTAAATCTTCACTTAAATAAGTAAAATAGTTCTTTTGGGAACGAACTATGTAAGAGTTGGCTTTCTCGCCCGTGGCTCCGCCGTGTCCTGAAGAACACTCCTGGTATATGGCTTAAAATTACAGGTAGGGTTTGGTGATTTTTTTGCATTTTTATCTAAGTCTTTGGTGGCTATGTTGTTATACACTGTGATCACACCTCCTAGCAACAGCCGAGACCAAAGAGGGAGAAATACTGAAGAAATGCACTTTACTCTATCATGTATATATGGCTACACAGAAGTGCTATCATAGTGAAACCTAGTAGTGTTGCCACAGAGAATAGCTCTGGCCTAATGTCCTTCACACACAAAGTATGATGTCCCCACAGTACATTCCCCCCATGCACAGTATGATGTCCCCACAGTACATTCCCCCACACACAGTATGATGTCCCCACAGTACATTCCCCCACACACAGTATGATGACCCCACAGTACATTCCCCCCACATACAGTATGATGACCCCACAGTACATTCCCCCCACACACAGTATGATGTCCCCACAGTACATTCCCCCACACACAGTATGATGTCCCCACAGTACATTCCCCCACACACAGTATGATGACCCCACAGTACATTCCCCCCACATACAGTATGATGTCCCCACAGTACATTCCCCCCACATACAGTATGATGTCCCCACAGTACATTCCCCCACACACAGTATGATGACCCCACAGTACATTCCCCCCACATACAGTATGATGTCTCCACAGATCATTCCTGGCACATACAGTATGATGACCCCACAGTACATTCCCCACACACAGTATGATGTCCCCACAGTACATTCCCCCACACACAGTATGATGTCCCCACAGTACATTCACCCCACACACAGTATGATGTCCCCACAGTACATTCCCCCCACATACAGTATGATGTCCCCACAGTACATTCCCCCACACACAGTATGATGTCCCCACAGTACATTCCCCCACACACAGTATGATGTCCTCACAGTACATTCCTCCACACACAGTATGATGTCCCCACAGTACATTCCCTCCACACACAGTATGATGTTCCCACAGTACATTCCCCCCACACACAGTATGATGTCCCCACAGTACATTCCCCCACACACAGTATGATGTCCCCACAGTACATTCCCCCCACACACAGTATGATGTCCCCACAGTACATTCCCCCACACACAGTATGATGTCCCCACAGTACATTCCCCCCACACACAGTATGATGTCCCCACAGTACATTCCCCCACACACAGTATGATGTCCCCACAGTACGTTCCCCCCACACACAGTATGATGTCCCCACAGTACATTCTCCCCACACACAGTATGATGTCTCCACAGTACATTCCCCACACACACAGTATGATGTCCCCACAGTACATTCCCCCACACAGTATGATGTCCTCACAGTACATTCCCCCCACACACAGTATGATGTCCCCACAGTACATCCCCCCACACACAGTATGTTGTCCCCACAGTACATTCCCCCCATGCACAGTATGATGTCCCCACAGTACATTCCTCCACACACAGTATGATGTCTCCACAGTACATTCCCCCCACACACAGTATGATTTCCTCACAGTACATTCCCCCCACACACAGTATGATGTCCTCACAGTACATTCCCCACACACAGTATGATGTCTCCACAGTACATTCCCCCCACACACAGTATGATGTCCTTACAGTACATTCCCTCCACACACAGTATGATGTCTCCACAGTACATTCCCCCACACACAGTATGATGTCCCCACAGTACATTCCCCCCATACACAGTATGATGTCCTCACAGTACATTCCTCCACACACAGTATGATGTCCCCACAGTACATTCCCCCCACACACAGTATAATGTCCTCACAGTACATTCCCCCACACACAGTATGATGTCCCCACAGTACATTCCTCCACACACAGTATGATGTCCCCACAGTACATTCCCCCCACACACAGTATGATGTCCCCACAGTACATTCCCACACACACAGTATGATGTCCTCCCAGTACATTCCCTCCACACAGTATGATGTCCCCACAGTACATTCCTCCACACACAGTATGATGTCCCCACAGTACATTCCCTCCACACACAGTATGATGTCTCCACAGTACATTCCCTCCACACACAGTATGATGTCCTCACAGTACATTCCTCACACACAGTATGATGTCCCCACAGTACATTCCTCACACACAGTATGATGTCCTCACAGTACATTCCCCCACACACAGTATGATGTCCCCACAGTACATTCCCCCCACACACAGTATGATGTCTCCACAGTACATTCCCCCACACACAGTATGATGTCCCCACAGTACATTCCCCCCTCACACAGTATGATGTCCCCACAGTACATTCCCTCCACACACAAAGTATGATGTCCCCACAGTACATTCCCTCCACACACAGTATGATGTCCCCACAGTACATTCCCCCCCACACAAAGTATGATGTCCCCACAGTACATTCCCTCCACACACAGTATGATGTCTCTACAGTACATTCCCTCCACACACAGTATGATGTCCCCACAGTACATTCCCCCCCACACAAAGTATGATGTCCCCACAGTACATTCCCTCCACACACAGTATGATGTCCCCACAGTACATTCCCTCCACACACAGTATGATGTCCCCACCGTACATTCCCTCCACACACAGTATGATGTCCCCACAGTACATTCCCTCCACACACAAAGTATGATGTCCCCACAGTACATTCCCTCCACACACAGTATGATGTCTCCACAGTACATTCCCCCACACACAGTATGATGTCCTCACAGTACATTCCTCCACACACAGTATGATGTCCCCACAGTACATTCCCCCCACACACAGTATAATGTCCTCACAGTACATTCCCTCCACACACAGTATGATGTCCCCACAGTACATTCCCTCCACACACAGTATGATGTCCCCACAGTACATTCCCTCCACACACAGTATGATGTCCCCACAGTACATTCCCCCCCACACAAAGTATGATGTCCCCACAATACATTCCCTCCACACACAGTATGATGTCCCCACAGTACATTCCCTCCACACACAGTATGATGTCCCCACAGTACATTCCCCCCCACACAAAGTATGATGTCCCCACAGTACATTCCCTCCACACACAGTATGATGTCCCCACAGTACATTCCCTCCACACACAGTATGATGTCCTCACAGTACATTCCCTCCACACACAGTATGATGTCCCCACTGTACATTCCTCCCACACACAGTATGATGTCCTCACAGTACATTCCCCCCACACACAGTATGATGTCTGCACAGTACATTCCCCACACACAGTATGATGTCCTCACAGTACATTCCCCCCCTCACACACAGTATGATGTCCTCACAGTACATTCCTCCACACACAGTATGATGTCCCCACAGTACATTCCCTCCACACACAGTATGATGTCTCCACAGTACATTCCTCCACACACAGTATGATGTCCTCACAGTACATTCCCCACACACAGTATGATGTCCCCACAGTACATTCCCCCACACACAGTATGATGTCCCCACAGTACATTCCCTCACACACAGTATGATGTCCCCACAGTACATTCCCCCACACACAGTATGATGTCCTCACAGTACATTCCCTCCACACACAGTATGATGTCCTCACAGTACATTCCTCCACACACAGTATGATGTCCTCACAGTACATTCCCCCACACACAGTATGATGTCCCCACAGTACATTCCCCCCACACACAGTATGATGTCCTCACAGTACATTCCCCCACACACAGTATGATGTCCTCACAGTACATTCCCCCACACACAGTATGATATCCCCACAGTACATTCCCCCCACACACAGTATGATGTCCCCACAGTACATTCCCCCACACACAGTATGATGTCCCCACAGTACATTCCCCCCCACACAAAGTATGATGTCCCCACAGTACATTCCCCCCCACACAAAGTATGATGTCCCCACAGTACATTCCCCCCACACAGTATGATGTCCCCACAGTACATTCCCCCACACACAGTATGATGTCCCCACAGTACATTCCCCCCACACACACAGTATGATGTCCCCACAGTACATTCCCCACGCACACAGTATGATGTCCTCACAGTACATTCCCCCCACACACACAGTATGATGTCCCCACAATACATTCCCCCACACACAGTATGATGTCCTCACAGTACATTCCCCCCACACACACAGTATGATGTCCCCACAGTACATTCCCCACACACACAGTATGTTGTCCTCACAGTACATTCCCCCCACACACACAGTATGATGTCCCCACAGTACATTCCCCCCACACACAGTATGATGTCCCCACAGTACATTCCCCCCACACACACAGTATGATGTCCCCACAGTACATTCCCCACACACAGTATGATGTCCCCACAGTACATTCCCCCCACACAGTATGATGTACCCACAGTACATTCCCCACACACAGTATGATGTCCTCACAATACATTCCCCACACACAGTATGATGTCCCCACAGTACATTCCTCACACACACAGTATGATGTCCCCACAGTACATTCCCCCCACACACAGTATGATGTCCCCACAGTACAATCCCCCAACACACAGTATGATGTCACCACCGTACACTCCCCCCACACACAGTATGATGTCCCCACAGTACATTCCCCACACACAGTATGATGTCCACACAGTACATTCCCTACACACACAGTATGATGTCCCCACAGTACATTCCCCCCACACTCAGTATGATGTCCTCACAGTACATTCCCCCTCCACACACAGTATGATGTCCTCACAGTACATTCCCCCCACGCACAGTTTGATGTCCCCACAGTACATTCCCCCCCACACAGTATGATGTCCCCACAGTACATTCCCCCAAACACAGTATGATGTCCTCACAGTACATTCCCCCCCACACACAGTATGATGACCCCACAATACATTCCTATCACACACACAGTATGATGTCCTCACAGTACATTCACCCCACACAGTATGATGTCCCCACAGTACATTCCCCCAAACACAGTATGATGTCCCCACAGTACATTCCCCAACACACAGTATGATGTCTCCACATTACATTCCCCCTCCACACACAGTATGATGTCCTCACAGTACATTTCCCCCACACACAGTATGATATCCTCACAGTACATTGCTCCCACACACACAAAGTATGATGTCCTCATAGTAAATTGCTCCAACACAGTATGATGTCCCCACAGTACATTCCCCCACACACAATATGATGTCTCCACAGTACATTCCCCCTCCACACACAGTATGATGTCCCCACAGTACATTCCCCCTCCACACACAGTATGATGTCCCCACAGTACATTCCCCACACACAGTATGATGTCCCCACAGTACATTCCCCACACACAGTATGATGTCCCCACAGTACATTCCCCACACACACAGTATGATGTCCTCACAGTACATTCCTCCCACACACACAGTATGATGTCCTCACAGTACATTCCCCCACACAGTATGATGTCCTCACAGTACATTCCTCCCACACACACAGTATGATGTCCTCACAGTACATTCCTCCACACAGTGTATGATGTCCTCACAGTACATTCCCCCCACACACAGTATGATGTCCCCATAGAACATTCCCCCACACACAGTATGATGTCCCCACAGTACATTCCCCCACACACAGTATGATGTCCTCACAGTACATTCCCCCACACACAGTATGAAGTCCCCACAGTACATTACCCCACACACAGTATGATGTCCTCACAGTACATTCCTCTCACACACAGTATGATGTCCTCACAGTACATTCCCCCACACACAGTATGATGTCTCTACAGTACATTCCCCCACACACAGTATGATGTCCCCACAGTACATTCCCCCACACACAGTATGATGTCCCCTCAGTACATTCCCCACACACAGTATGATGTCCTCACAGTACATTCCCCACACACAGTATGATATCCTCACAGTACATTCCCCCACACACAGTATGATGTCCCCACAGTACATTCCCCCCACACACAGTATGATCTCCCCACAGTACATTCTCCCCACACACAGTATGATGTCCTCACAGTACATTCCCCCACACACAGTATGATGTCCTCACAGTACATTCCCCACACACAGTATGATGTCCCCACAGTACATTCCCCCACACACAGTATGATGTCCCCACAGTACATTCCCTCACACACAGTATGATGTCCCCACAGTACATTCCCCCACACACAGTATGATGTCCTCACAGTACATTTCCTCCACACACAGTATGATGTCCTCACAGTACATTCCCTCCACACACAGTATGATGTCCTCACAGTACATTCCCTCCACACACAGTATGATGTCCTCACAGTACATTCCCCCCACACACACAGTATGATGTCCCCACAGTACATTCCCCACACACACAGTATGATGTCCCCACAGTACATTCCCTCCACACACAGTATGATGTCCCCACAGTACATTCCCCCACACACAGTATGATGTCCCCACAGTACATTCCTCACACACAGTATGGTGTCCCCACAGTACATTCCTCACACACAGTATGATGTCCTCACAGTACATTCCTCACACACAGTATGATGTCCTCACAGTACATTCCCCCACACACAGTATGATGTCCCCACAGTACATTCCCCCCACACACAGTATGATGTCCTCACAGTACATTCCCCCACACACAGTATGATGTCCCCACAGTACATTCCTCACACACAGTATGGTGTCCCCACAGTACATTCCTCACACACAGTATGATGTCCCCACAGTACATTCCTCACACACAGTATGATGTCCTCACAGTACATTCCCCCACACACAGTATGATGTCCCTACAGTACATTCCCCCCACACACAGTATGATGTCCTCACAGTACATTCCCCCACACACAGTATGATGTCCTCAGAGTACATTCCCCCACACACAGTATGATATCCCCACAGTACATTCCCCCCACACACAGTATGATGTCCCCACAGTACATTCCCCCCCACACACACAGTATGATGTCCCCACAGTACATTCCCCACACACACAGTATGATGTCCCCACAGTACATTCCCTCCACACACAGTATGATGTCCCCACAGTACATTCCCCCACACACAGTATGATGTCCCCACAGTACATTCCTCACACACAGTATGGTGTCCCCACAGTACATTCCTCACACACAGTATGATGTCCTCACAGTACATTCCTCACACACAGTATGATGTCCTCACAGTACATTCCCCCACACACAGTATGATGTCCCCACAGTACATTCCCCCCACACACAGTATGATGTCCTCACAGTACATTCCCCCACACACAGTATGATGTCCCCACAGTACATTCCTCACACACAGTATGGTGTCCCCACAGTACATTCCTCACACACAGTATGATGTCCCCACAGTACATTCCTCACACACAGTATGATGTCCTCACAGTACATTCCCCCACACACAGTATGATGTCCCTACAGTACATTCCCCCCACACACAGTATGATGTCCTCACAGTACATTCCCCCACACACAGTATGATGTCCTCAGAGTACATTCCCCCCCACACAAAGTATGATGTCCCCACAGTACATTCCCCCCACACAGTATGATGTCCCCACAGTACATTCCCCCACACACAGTATGATGTCCCCACAGTACATTCCCCCCACACACACAGTATGATGTCCCCACAGTACATTCCCCACACACACAGTATGATGTCCTCACAGTACATTCCCCCCACACACACAGTATGATGTCCCCACAATACATTCCCCCACACACAGTATGATGTCCTCACAGTACATTCCCCCCACACACACAGTATGATGTCCCCACAGTACATTCCCCACACACACAGTATGATGTCCTCACAGTACATTCCCCCCACACACACAGTATGATGTCCCCACAGTACATTCCCCCCACACACAGTATGATGTCCCCACAGTACATTCCCCCCCCACACACAGTATGATGTCCCCACAGTACATTCCCCACACACAGTATGATGTCCCCACAGTACATTCCCCCCACACAGTATGATGTTCCCACAGTACATTCCCCACACACAGTATGATGTCCTCACAATACATTCCCCACACACAGTATGATGTCCCCACAGTACATTCCTCAAACACACAGTATGATGTCCCTACAGTACATTCCTCTCACACACAGTATGATGTCACCACCGTACACTCCCCCCACACACAGTATAATGTCCCCACAGTACATTCCCCACACACAGTATGATGTCCACACAGTACATTCCCTCCACACACAGTATGATGTCCCCACAGTACATTCCCCCCACACTCAGTATGATGTCCTCACAGTACATTCCCCCTCCACACACAGTATGATGTCCTCACAGTACATTCCCCCCACGCACAGTTTGATGTCCCCACAGTACATTCCCCTCCACACAGTATGATGTCCCCACAGTACATTCCCCCAAACACAGTATGATGTCCTCACAGTACATTCCCCCCCACACACAGTATGATGACCCCACAACACATTCCTATCACACACACAGTATGATGTCCTCACAGTACATTCACCCCACACAGTATGATGTCCCCACAGTACATTCCCCCAAACACAGTATGATGTCCCCACAGTACATTCCCCCACACACAGTATGATGTCTCCACATTACATTCCCCCTCCACACACAGTATGATGTCCTCACAGTACATTTCCCCCACACACAGTATGATATCCTCACAGTACATTGCTCCCACACACACAAAGTATGATGTCCTCACAGTACATTCCTCCACACACAATATGTCTCCACAGTACATTCCCCCTCCACACACAGTATGAAGTCCCCACAGTACATTCCCCACACACACAGTATGATGTCCTCACAGTACATTCCTCCCACACACACAGTATGATGTCCTCACAGTACATTCCCCCACACATTATGATGTCCTCACAGTACATTCCTCCCACACACACAGTATGATGTCCTCACAGTACATTCCTCCACACAGTATATGATGTCCTCACAGTACATTCCCCCCACACACAGTATGATGTCCCCATAGAACATTCCCCCACACACAGTATGATGTCCCCACAGTACATTCCTCTCACACACAGTATGATGTCCTCACAGTACATTCCTCTCACACACAGTATGATGTCCTCACAGTACATTCCTCTCACACACAGTATGATGTCCTCACAGTACATTCCCCCACACACAGTATGATGTCCCTACAGTACATTCCCCCACACACAGTATGATGTCCCCACAGTACATTCCCCCCCACACAGTATGATGTCCCCACAGTACATTCCCCACACACAGTATGATGTCCTCACAGTACATTCCCCACACACAGTATGATGTCCTCACAGTACATTCCCCCACACACAGTATGATGTCCACACAGTACATTCCCCCCACACACAGTATGATGTCCCCACAGTACATTCCCCCCACACACAGTATGATGTCCCCACAGTACATTCCCCCCACACACAGTATGATGTCCCCACAGTACATTCCCCCACACACAGTATGATGTCCCCACAGTACATTCCCCACACACAGTATGATGTCCTCACAGTACATTCCTCACACACAGTATGATGTCCCCACAGTGCATTCCCCCACACACAGTATGATGTCCCCACAGTACATTCCCCCACACACAGTATGATGTCCTCACAGTACATTCCCCCCACACAGTATGATGTCCCCACAGTACATTCCCCCCACACAGTATGATGTCCTCACAGTACATTCCCTCCACACACAGTATGATGTCCCCACTGTACATTCCTCCCACACACAGTATGATGTCCCAACAGTACATTCCCCCCACACAGTATGATGTCCCCACAGTACATTCCCCCCACACAGTATGATGTCCTCACAGTACATTCCCTCCACACACAGTATGATGTCCCCACTGAACATTCCTCCCACACACAGTATGATGTCCTCACAGTACATTCCCCCCACACACAGTATGATGTCTCCACAGTACATTCCCCACACACAGTATGATGTCCTCACAGTACATTCCTCCACACACAGTATGATGTCCCCACAGTACATTCCCTCCACACACAGTATGATGTCTCCACAGTACATTCCTCCACACACAGTATGATGTCCTCACAGTACATTCCCCACACACAGTATGATGTCCCCACAGTACATTCCCCCACACACCGTATGATGTCCCCACAGTACATTCCCTCACACACAGTATGATGTCCTCACAGTACATTCCCTCCACACACAGTATGATGTCCTCACATTACATTCCCTCCACACACAGTATGATGTCCTCACAGTACATTCCCCCCACACACACAGTATGATGTCCCCACAGTACATTCCCCACACACACAGTATGATGTCCCCACAGTACATTCCCTCCACACACAGTATGATGTCCCCACAGTACATTCCCCCACACACAGTATGATGTCCCCACAGTACATTCCTCACACACAGTATGGTGTCCCCACAGTATATTCCTCCACACACAGTATGATGTCCTCACAGTACATTCCCCCCACACTCAGTATGAAGTCCTCACAGTACATTCCCCCTCCACACACAGTATGATGTCCTCACAGTACATTCCCCCCACGCACAGTATGATGTCCCCACAGTACATTCCCCCAAACACAGTATGATGTCCTCACAGTACATTCCCCCCCACACACAGTATGATGACCCCACAATACATTCCTATCACACACACAGTATGATGTCCTCACAGTACATTCACCCCACACAGTATGATGTCCCCACAGTACATTCCCCCAAACACAGTATGATGTCCCCACAGTACATTCCCCCACTCACAGTATGGTGTCTCCACATTACATTCCCCCTCCACACACAGTATGATGTCCTCACAGTACATTTCCCTCACACACAGTATGATATCCTCACAGTACATTGCTCCCACACACACAAAGTATGATGTCCTCACAGTACATTGCTCCAACACAGTATGATGTCCCCACAGTACATTCCCCCACACACAATATGATGTCTCCACAGTACATTCCCCCTCCACACACAGTATGATGTCCCCACAGTACATTCCCCACACACAGTATGATGTCCCCACAGTACATCCCCCACACACACAGTATGATGTCCTCACAGTACATTCCTCCCACACACACAGTATGATGTCCTCACAGTACATTCCCCCACACAGTATGATGTCCTCACAGTACATTCCTCCCACACACACAGTATGATGTCCTCACAGTACATTCCCCCCACACACAGTATGATGTCCCCATAGAACATTCCCCCACACACAGTATGATGTCCCCACAGTACATTCCTCTCACACACAGTATGATGTCCTCACAGTACATTCCTCTCACACACAGTATGATGTCCTCACAGTACATTCCTCTCACACACAGTATGATGTCCTCACAGTACATTCCCCCACACACAGTATGATGTCCCTACAGTACATTCCCCCACACACAGTATGATGTCCCCACAGTACATTCCCCCACACACAGTATGATGTCCCCACAGTACATTCCCCACACACAGTATGATGTCCTCACAGTACATTCCCCACACACAGTATGATGTCCTCACAGTACATTCCCTCCACACACAGTATGATGTCCTCACAGTACATTCCTCCACACACAGTATGATGTCCTCACAGTACATTCCCCCACACACAGTATGATGTCCCCACAGTACATTCCCCCCACACACAGTATGATGTCCTCACAGTACATTCCCCCACACACAGTATGATGTCCTCACAGTACATTCCCCCACACACAGTATGATATCCCCACAGTACATTCCCCCCACACACAGTATGATGTCCCCACAGTACATTCCCCCACACACAGTATGATGTCCCCACAGTACATTCCCCCCCACACAAAGTATGATGTCCCCACAGTACATTCCCCCCCACACAAAGTATGATGTCCCCACAGTACATTCCCCCCACACAGTATGATGTCCCCACAGTACATTCCCCCACACACAGTATGATGTCCCCACAGTACATTCCCCCCACACACACAGTATGATGTCCCCACAGTACATTCCCCACGCACACAGTATGATGTCCTCACAGTACATTCCCCCCACACACACAGTATGATGTCCCCACAATACATTCCCCCACACACAGTATGATGTCCTCACAGTACATTCCCCCCACACACACAGTATGATGTCCCCACAGTACATTCCCCACACACACAGTATGTTGTCCTCACAGTACATTCCCCCCACACACACAGTATGATGTCCCCACAGTACATTCCCCCCACACACAGTATGATGTCCCCACAGTACATTCCCCCCACACACACAGTATGATGTCCCCACAGTACATTCCCCACACACAGTATGATGTCCCCACAGTACATTCCCCCCACACAGTATGATGTACCCACAGTACATTCCCCACACACAGTATGATGTCCTCACAATACATTCCCCACACACAGTATGATGTCCCCACAGTACATTCCTCACACACACAGTATGATGTCCCCACAGTACATTCCCCCCACACACAGTATGATGTCCCCACAGTACAATCCCCCAACACACAGTATGATGTCACCACCGTACACTCCCCCCACACACAGTATGATGTCCCCACAGTACATTCCCCACACACAGTATGATGTCCACACAGTACATTCCCTACACACACAGTATGATGTCCCCACAGTACATTCCCCCCACACTCAGTATGATGTCCTCACAGTACATTCCCCCTCCACACACAGTATGATGTCCTCACAGTACATTCCCCCCACGCACAGTTTGATGTCCCCACAGTACATTCCCCCCCACACAGTATGATGTCCCCACAGTACATTCCCCCAAACACAGTATGATGTCCTCACAGTACATTCCCCCCCACACACAGTATGATGACCCCACAATACATTCCTATCACACACACAGTATGATGTCCTCACAGTACATTCACCCCACACAGTATGATGTCCCCACAGTACATTCCCCCAAACACAGTATGATGTCCCCACAGTACATTCCCCAACACACAGTATGATGTCTCCACATTACATTCCCCCTCCACACACAGTATGATGTCCTCACAGTACATTTCCCCCACACACAGTATGATATCCTCACAGTACATTGCTCCCACACACACAAAGTATGATGTCCTCATAGTAAATTGCTCCAACACAGTATGATGTCCCCACAGTACATTCCCCCACACACAATATGATGTCTCCACAGTACATTCCCCCTCCACACACAGTATGATGTCCCCACAGTACATTCCCCCTCCACACACAGTATGATGTCCCCACAGTACATTCCCCACACACAGTATGATGTCCCCACAGTACATTCCCCACACACAGTATGATGTCCCCACAGTACATTCCCCACACACACAGTATGATGTCCTCACAGTACATTCCTCCCACACACTCAGTATGATGTCCTCACAGTACATTCCCCCACACAGTATGATGTCCTCACAGTACATTCCTCCCACACACACAGTATGATGTCCTCACAGTACATTCCTCCACACAGTGTATGATGTCCTCACAGTACATTCCCCCCACACACAGTATGATGTCCCCATAGAACATTCCCCCACACACAGTATGATGTCCCCACAGTACATTCCCCCACACACAGTATGATGTCCTCACAGTACATTCCCCCACACACAGTATGAAGTCCCCACAGTACATTCCCCCACACACAGTATGATGTCCTCACAGTACATTCCTCTCACACACAGTATGATGTCCTCACAGTACATTCCCCCACACACAGTATGATGTCTCTACAGTACATTCCCCCACACACAGTATGATGTCCCCACAGTACATTCCCCCACACACAGTATGATGTCCCCTCAGTACATTCCCCACACACAGTATGATATCCTCACAGTACATTCCCCACACACAGTATGATATCCTCACAGTACATTCCCCCACACACAGTATGATGTCCCCACAGTACATTCCCCCCACACACAGTATGATCTCCCCACAGTACATTCTCCCCACACACAGTATGATGTCCTCACAGTACATTCCCCCACACACAGTATGATGTCCTCACAGTACATTCCCCACACACAGTATGATGTCCCCACAGTACATTCCCCCACACACAGTATGATGTCCCCACAGTACATTCCCTCACACACAGTATGATGTCCCCACAGTACATTCCCCCACACACAGTATGATGTCCTCACAGTACATTTCCTCCACACACAGTATGATGTCCTCACAGTACATTCCCTCCACACACAGTATGATGTCCTCACAGTACATTCCCTCCACACACAGTATGATGTCCTCACAGTACATTCCCCCCACACACACAGTATGATGTCCCCACAGTACATTCCCCACACACACAGTATGATGTCCCCACAGTACATTCCCTCCACACACAGTATGATGTCCCCACAGTACATTCCCCCACACACAGTATGATGTCCCCACAGTACATTCCTCACACACAGTATGGTGTCCCCACAGTACATTCCTCACACACAGTATGATGTCCTCACAGTACATTCCTCACACACAGTATGATGTCCTCACAGTACATTCCCCCACACACAGTATGATGTCCCCACAGTACATTCCCCCCACACACAGTATGATGTCCTCACAGTACATTCCCCCACACACAGTATGATGTCCCCACAGTACATTCCTCACACACAGTATGGTGTCCCCACAGTACATTCCTCACACACAGTATGATGTCCCCACAGTACATTCCTCACACACAGTATGATGTCCTCACAGTACATTCCCCCACACACAGTATGATGTCCCTACAGTACATTCCCCCCACACACAGTATGATGTCCTCACAGTACATTCCCCCACACACAGTATGATGTCCTCAGAGTACATTCCCCCACACACAGTATGATATCCCCACAGTACATTCCCCCCACACACAGTATGATGTCCCCACAGTACATTCCCCCCCACACAAAGTATGATGTCCCCACAGTACATTCCCCCCCACACAAAGTATGATGTCCCCACAGTACATTCCCCCCACACAGTATGATGTCCCCACAGTACATTCCCCCACACACAGTATGATGTCCCCACAGTACATTCCCCCCACACACACAGTATGATGTCCCCACAGTACATTCCCCACACACACAGTATGATGTCCTCACAGTACATTCCCCCCACACACACAGTATGATGTCCCCACAATACATTCCCCCACACACAGTATGATGTCCTCACAGTACATTCCCCCCACACACACAGTATGATGTCCCCACAGTACATTCCCCACACACACAGTATGATGTCCTCACAGTACATTCCCCCCACACACACAGTATGATGTCCCCACAGTACATTCCCCCCACACACAGTATGATGTCCCCACAGTACATTCCCCCCCCACACACAGTATGATGTCCCCACAGTACATTCCCCACACACAGTATGATGTCCCCACAGTACATTCCCCCCACACAGTATGATGTTCCCACAGTACATTCCCCACACACAGTATGATGTCCTCACAATACATTCCCCACACACAGTATGATGTCCCCACAGTACATTCCTCAAACACACAGTATGATGTCCCTACAGTACATTCCTCTCACACACAGTATGATGTCACCACCGTACACTCCCCCCACACACAGTATAATGTCCCCACAGTACATTCCCCACACACAGTATGATGTCCACACAGTACATTCCCTCCACACACAGTATGATGTCCTCACAGTACATTCCCCCCACACTCAGTATGATGTCCTCACAGTACATTCCCCCTCCACACACAGTATGATGTCCTCACAGTACATTCCCCCCACGCACAGTTTGATGTCCCCACAGTACATTCCCCTCCACACAGTATGATGTCCCCACAGTACATTCCCCCAAACACAGTATGATGTCCTCACAGTACATTCCCCCCCACACACAGTATGATGACCCCACAACACATTCCTATCACACACACAGTATGATGTCCTCACAGTACATTCACCCCACACAGTATGATGTCCCCACAGTACATTCCCCCAAACACAGTATGATGTCCCCACAGTACATTCCCCCACACACAGTATGATGTCTCCACATTACATTCCCCCTCCACACACAGTATGATGTCCTCACAGTACATTTCCCCCACACACAGTATGATATCCTCACAGTACATTGCTCCCACACACACAAAGTATGATGTCCTCACAGTACATTCCTCCACACACAATATGTCTCCACAGTACATTCCCCCTCCACACACAGTATGAAGTCCCCACAGTACATTCCCCACACACACAGTATGATGTCCTCACAGTACATTCCTCCCACACACACAGTATGATGTCCTCACAGTACATTCCCCCACACATTATGATGTCCTCACAGTACATTCCTCCCACACACACAGTATGATGTCCTCACAGTACATTCCTCCACACAGTGTATGATGTCCTCACAGTACATTCCCCCCACACACAGTATGATGTCCCCATAGAACATTCCCCCACACACAGTATGATGTCCCCACAGTACATTCCTCTCACACACAGTATGATGTCCTCACAGTACATTCCTCTCACACACAGTATGATGTCCTCACAGTACATTCCTCTCACACATAGTATGATGTCCTCACAGTACATTCCCCCACACACAGTATGATGTCCCTACAGTACATTCCCCCACACACAGTATGATGTCCCCACAGTACATTCCCCCCCACACAGTATGATGTCCCCACAGTACATTCCCCACACACAGTATGATGTCCTCACAGTACATTCCCCACACACAGTATGATGTCCTCACAGTACATTCCCCCACACACAGTATGATGTCCACACAGTACATTCCCCCCACACACAGTATGATGTCCCCACAGTACATTCCCCCCACACACAGTATGATGTCCCCACAGTACATTCCCCCCACACACAGTATGATGTCCCCACAGTACATTCCCCCACACACAGTATGATGTCCCCACAGTACATTCCTCACACACAGTATGGTGTCCCCACAGTACATTCCTCACACACAGTATGATGTCCCCACAGTACATTCCTCACACACAGTATGATGTCCTCACAGTACATTCCCCCACACACAGTATGATGTCCCTACAGTACATTCCCCCCACACACAGTATGATGTCCTCACAGTACATTCCCCCACACACAGTATGATGTCCTCAGAGTACATTCCCCCACACACAGTATGATATCCCCACAGTACATTCCCCCCACACACAGTATGATGTCCCCACAGTACATTCCCCCCCACACACACAGTATGATGTCCCCACAGTACATTCCCCACACACACAGTATGATGTCCCCACAGTACATTCCCTCCACACACAGTATGATGTCCCCACAGTACATTCCCCCACACACAGTATGATGTCCCCACAGTACATTCCTCACACACAGTATGGTGTCCCCACAGTACATTCCTCACACACAGTATGATGTCCTCACAGTACATTCCTCACACACAGTATGATGTCCTCACAGTACATTCCCCCACACACAGTATGATGTCCCCACAGTACATTCCCCCCACACACAGTATGATGTCCTCACAGTACATTCCCCCACACACAGTATGATGTCCCCACAGTACATTCCTCACACACAGTATGGTGTCCCCACAGTACATTCCTCACACACAGTATGATGTCCCCACAGTACATTCCTCACACACAGTATGATGTCCTCACAGTACATTCCCCCACACACAGTATGATGTCCCTACAGTACATTCCCCCCACACACAGTATGATGTCCTCACAGTACATTCCCCCACACACAGTATGATGTCCTCAGAGTACATTCCCCCCCACACAAAGTATGATGTCCCCACAGTACATTCCCCCCACACAGTATGATGTCCCCACAGTACATTCCCCCACACACAGTATGATGTCCCCACAGTACATTCCCCCCACACACACAGTATGATGTCCCCACAGTACATTCCCCACACACACAGTATGATGTCCTCACAGTACATTCCCCCCACACACACAGTATGATGTCCCCACAATACATTCCCCCACACACAGTATGATGTCCTCACAGTACATTCCCCCCACACACACAGTATGATGTCCCCACAGTACATTCCCCACACACACAGTATGATGTCCTCACAGTACATTCCCCCCACACACACAGTATGATGTCCCCACAGTACATTCCCCCCACACACAGTATGATGTCCCCACAGTACATTCCCCCCCCACACACAGTATGATGTCCCCACAGTACATTCCCCACACACAGTATGATGTCCCCACAGTACATTCCCCCCACACAGTATGATGTTCCCACAGTACATTCCCCACACACAGTATGATGTCCTCACAATACATTCCCCACACACAGTATGATGTCCCCACAGTACATTCCTCAAACACACAGTATGATGTCCCTACAGTACATTCCTCTCACACACAGTATGATGTCACCACCGTACACTCCCCCCACACACAGTATAATGTCCCCACAGTACATTCCCCACACACAGTATGATGTCCACACAGTACATTCCCTCCACACACAGTATGATGTCCCCACAGTACATTCCCCCCACACTCAGTATGATGTCCTCACAGTACATTCCCCCTCCACACACAGTATGATGTCCTCACAGTACATTCCCCCCACGCACAGTTTGATGTCCCCACAGTACATTCCCCTCCACACAGTATGATGTCCCCACAGTACATTCCCCCAAACACAGTATGATGTCCTCACAGTACATTCCCCCCCACACACAGTATGATGACCCCACAACACATTCCTATCACACACACAGTATGATGTCCTCACAGTACATTCACCCCACACAGTATGATGTCCCCACAGTACATTCCCCCAAACACAGTATGATGTCCCCACAGTACATTCCCCCACACACAGTATGATGTCTCCACATTACATTCCCCCTCCACACACAGTATGATGTCCTCACAGTACATTTCCCCCACACACAGTATGATATCCTCACAGTACATTGCTCCCACACACACAAAGTATGATGTCCTCACAGTACATTCCTCCACACACAATATGTCTCCACAGTACATTCCCCCTCCACACACAGTATGAAGTCCCCACAGTACATTCCCCACACACACAGTATGATGTCCTCACAGTACATTCCTCCCACACACACAGTATGATGTCCTCACAGTACATTCCCCCACACATTATGATGTCCTCACAGTACATTCCTCCCACACACACAGTATGATGTCCTCACAGTACATTCCTCCACACAGTATATGATGTCCTCACAGTACATTCCCCCCACACACAGTATGATGTCCCCATAGAACATTCCCCCACACACAGTATGATGTCCCCACAGTACATTCCTCTCACACACAGTATGATGTCCTCACAGTACATTCCTCTCACACACAGTATGATGTCCTCACAGTACATTCCTCTCACACACAGTATGATGTCCTCACAGTACATTCCCCCACACACAGTATGATGTCCCTACAGTACATTCCCCCACACACAGTATGATGTCCCCACAGTACATTCCCCCCCACACAGTATGATGTCCCCACAGTACATTCCCCACACACAGTATGATGTCCTCACAGTACATTCCCCACACACAGTATGATGTCCTCACAGTACATTCCCCCACACACAGTATGATGTCCACACAGTACATTCCCCCCACACACAGTATGATGTCCCCACAGTACATTCCCCCCACACACAGTATGATGTCCCCACAGTACATTCCCCCCACACACAGTATGATGTCCCCACAGTACATTCCCCCACACACAGTATGATGTCCCCACAGTACATTCCCCACACACAGTATGATGTCCTCACAGTACATTCCTCACACACAGTATGATGTCCCCACAGTGCATTCCCCCACACACAGTATGATGTCCCCACAGTACATTCCCCCACACACAGTATGATGTCCTCACAGTACATTCCCCCCACACAGTATGATGTCCCCACAGTACATTCCCCCCACACAGTATGATGTCCTCACAGTACATTCCCTCCACACACAGTATGATGTCCCCACTGTACATTCCTCCCACACACAGTATGATGTCCCAACAGTACATTCCCCCCACACAGTATGATGTCCCCACAGTACATTCCCCCCACACAGTATGATGTCCTCACAGTACATTCCCTCCACACACAGTATGATGTCCCCACTGAACATTCCTCCCACACACAGTATGATGTCCTCACAGTACATTCCCCCCACACACAGTATGATGTCTCCACAGTACATTCCCCACACACAGTATGATGTCCTCACAGTACATTCCTCCACACACAGTATGATGTCCCCACAGTACATTCCCTCCACACACAGTATGATGTCTCCACAGTACATTCCTCCACACACAGTATGATGTCCTCACAGTACATTCCCCACACACAGTATGATGTCCCCACAGTACATTCCCCCACACACCGTATGATGTCCCCACAGTACATTCCCTCACACACAGTATGATGTCCTCACAGTACATTCCCTCCACACACAGTATGATGTCCTCACATTACATTCCCTCCACACACAGTATGATGTCCTCACAGTACATTCCCCCCACACACACAGTATGATGTCCCCACAGTACATTCCCCACACACACAGTATGATGTCCCCACAGTACATTCCCTCCACACACAGTATGATGTCCCCACAGTACATTCCCCCACACACAGTATGATGTCCCCACAGTACATTCCTCACACACAGTATGGTGTCCCCACAGTATATTCCTCCACACACAGTATGATGTCCTCACAGTACATTCCCCCCACACTCAGTATGAAGTCCTCACAGTACATTCCCCCTCCACACACAGTATGATGTCCTCACAGTACATTCCCCCCACGCACAGTATGATGTCCCCACAGTACATTCCCCCAAACACAGTATGATGTCCTCACAGTACATTCCCCCCCACACACAGTATGATGACCCCACAATACATTCCTATCACACACACAGTATGATGTCCTCACAGTACATTCACCCCACACAGTATGATGTCCCCACAGTACATTCCCCCAAACACAGTATGATGTCCCCACAGTACATTCCCCCACTCACAGTATGGTGTCTCCACATTACATTCCCCCTCCACACACAGTATGATGTCCTCACAGTACATTTCCCTCACACACAGTATGATATCCTCACAGTACATTGCTCCCACACACACAAAGTATGATGTCCTCACAGTACATTGCTCCAACACAGTATGATGTCCCCACAGTACATTCCCCCACACACAATATGATGTCTCCACAGTACATTCCCCCTCCACACACAGTATGATGTCCCCACAGTACATTCCCCACACACAGTATGATGTCCCCACAGTACATCCCCCACACACACAGTATGATGTCCTCACAGTACATTCCTCCCACACACACAGTATGATGTCCTCACAGTACATTCCCCCACACAGTATGATGTCCTCACAGTACATTCCTCCCACACACACAGTATGATGTCCTCACAGTACATTCCCCCCACACACAGTATGATGTCCCCATAGAACATTCCCCCACACACAGTATGATGTCCCCACAGTACATTCCTCTCACACACAGTATGATGTCCTCACAGTACATTCCTCTCACACACAGTATGATGTCCTCACAGTACATTCCTCTCACACACAGTATGATGTCCTCACAGTACATTCCCCCACACACAGTATGATGTCCCTACAGTACATTCCCCCACACACAGTATGATGTCCCCACAGTACATTCCCCCACACACAGTATGATGTCCCCACAGTACATTCCCCACACACAGTATGATGTCCTCACAGTACATTCCCCACACACAGTATGATGTCCTCACAGTACATTCCCTCCACACACAGTATGATGTCCTCACAGTACATTCCTCCACACACAGTATGATGTCCTCACAGTACATTCCCCCACACACAGTATGATGTCCCCACAGTACATTCCCCCCACACACAGTATGATGTCCTCACAGTACATTCCCCCACACACAGTATGATGTCCTCACAGTACATTCCCCCACACACAGTATGATATCCCCACAGTACATTCCCCCCACACACAGTATGATGTCCCCACAGTACATTCCCCCACACACAGTATGATGTCCCCACAGTACATTCCCCCCCACACAAAGTATGATGTCCCCACAGTATATTCCCCCCCACACAAAGTATGATGTCCCCACAGTACATTCCCCCCACACAGTATGATGTCCCCACAGTACATTCCCCCACACACAGTATGATGTCCCCACAGTACATTCCCCCCACACACACAGTATGATGTCCCCACAGTACATTCCCCACGCACACAGTATGATGTCCTCACAGTACATTCCCCCCACACACACAGTATGATGTCCCCACAATACATTCCCCCACACACAGTATGATGTCCTCACAGTACATTCCCCCCACACACACAGTATGATGTCCCCACAGTACATTCCCCACACACACAGTATGTTGTCCTCACAGTACATTCCCCCCACACACACAGTATGATGTCCCCACAGTACATTCCCCCCACACACAGTATGATGTCCCCACAGTACATTCCCCCCACACACACAGTATGATGTCCCCACAGTACATTCCCCACACACAGTATGATGTCCCCACAGTACATTCCCCCCACACAGTATGATGTACCCACAGTACATTCCCCACACACAGTATGATGTCCTCACAATACATTCCCCACACACAGTATGATGTCCCCACAGTACATTCCTCACACACACAGTATGATGTCCCCACAGTACATTCCCCCCACACACAGTATGATGTCCCCACAGTACAATCCCCCAACACACAGTATGATGTCACCACCGTACACTCCCCCCACACACAGTATGATGTCCCCACAGTACATTCCCCACACACAGTATGATGTCCACACAGTACATTCCCTACACACACAGTATGATGTCCCCACAGTACATTCCCCCCACACTCAGTATGATGTCCTCACAGTACATTCCCCCTCCACACACAGTATGATGTCCTCACAGTACATTCCCCCCACGCACAGTTTGATGTCCCCACAGTACATTCCCCCCCACACAGTATGATGTCCCCACAGTACATTCCCCCAAACACAGTATGATGTCCTCACAGTACATTCCCCCCCACACACAGTATGATGACCCCACAATACATTCCTATCACACACACAGTATGATGTCCTCACAGTACATTCACCCCACACAGTATGATGTCCCCACAGTACATTCCCCCAAACACAGTATGATGTCCCCACAGTACATTCCCCAACACACAGTATGATGTCTCCACATTACATTCCCCCTCCACACACAGTATGATGTCCTCACAGTACATTTCCCCCACACACAGTATGATATCCTCACAGTACATTGCTCCCACACACACAAAGTATGATGTCCTCATAGTAAATTGCTCCAACACAGTATGATGTCCCCACAGTACATTCCCCCACACACAATATGATGTCTCCACAGTACATTCCCCCTCCACACACAGTATGATGTCCCCACAGTACATTCCCCCTCCACACACAGTATGATGTCCCCACAGTACATTCCCCACACACAGTATGATGTCCCCACAGTACATTCCCCACACACAGTATGATGTCCCCACAGTACATTCCCCACACACACAGTATGATGTCCTCACAGTACATTCCTCCCACACACTCAGTATGATGTCCTCACAGTACATTCCCCCACACAGTATGATGTCCTCACAGTACATTCCTCCCACACACACAGTATGATGTCCTCACAGTACATTCCTCCACACAGTGTATGATGTCCTCACAGTACATTCCCCCCACACACAGTATGATGTCCCCATAGAACATTCCCCCACACACAGTATGATGTCCCCACAGTACATTCCCCCACACACAGTATGATGTCCTCACAGTACATTCCCCCACACACAGTATGAAGTCCCCACAGTACATTCCCCCACACACAGTATGATGTCCTCACAGTACATTCCTCTCACACACAGTATGATGTCCTCACAGTACATTCCCCCACACACAGTATGATGTCTCTACAGTACATTCCCCCACACACAGTATGATGTCCCCACAGTACATTCCCCCACACACAGTATGATGTCCCCTCAGTACATTCCCCACACACAGTATGATATCCTCACAGTACATTCCCCACACACAGTATGATATCCTCACAGTACATTCCCCCACACACAGTATGATGTCCCCACAGTACATTCCCCCCACACACAGTATGATCTCCCCACAGTACATTCTCCCCACACACAGTATGATGTCCTCACAGTACATTCCCCCACACACAGTATGATGTCCTCACAGTACATTCCCCACACACAGTATGATGTCCCCACAGTACATTCCCCCACACACAGTATGATGTCCCCACAGTACATTCCCTCACACACAGTATGATGTCCCCACAGTACATTCCCCCACACACAGTATGATGTCCTCACAGTACATTTCCTCCACACACAGTATGATGTCCTCACAGTACATTCCCTCCACACACAGTATGATGTCCTCACAGTACATTCCCTCCACACACAGTATGATGTCCTCACAGTACATTCCCCCCACACACACAGTATGATGTCCCCACAGTACATTCCCCACACACACAGTATGATGTCCCCACAGTACATTCCCTCCACACACAGTATGATGTCCCCACAGTACATTCCCCCACACACAGTATGATGTCCCCACAGTACATTCCTCACACACAGTATGGTGTCCCCACAGTACATTCCTCACACACAGTATGATGTCCTCACAGTACATTCCTCACACACAGTATGATGTCCTCACAGTACATTCCCCCACACACAGTATGATGTCCCCACAGTACATTCCCCCCACACACAGTATGATGTCCTCACAGTACATTCCCCCACACACAGTATGATGTCCCCACAGTACATTCCTCACACACAGTATGGTGTCCCCACAGTACATTCCTCACACACAGTATGATGTCCCCACAGTACATTCCTCACACACAGTATGATGTCCTCACAGTACATTCCCCCACACACAGTATGATGTCCCTACAGTACATTCCCCCCACACACAGTATGATGTCCTCACAGTACATTCCCCCACACACAGTATGATGTCCTCAGAGTACATTCCCCCACACACAGTATGATATCCCCACAGTACATTCCCCCCACACACAGTATGATGTCCCCACAGTACATTCCCCCCCACACAAAGTATGATGTCCCCACAGTACATTCCCCCCCACACAAAGTATGATGTCCCCACAGTACATTCCCCCCACACAGTATGATGTCCCCACAGTACATTCCCCCACACACAGTATGATGTCCCCACAGTACATTCCCCCCACACACACAGTATGATGTCCCCACAGTACATTCCCCACACACACAGTATGATGTCCTCACAGTACATTCCCCCCACACACACAGTATGATGTCCCCACAATACATTCCCCCACACACAGTATGATGTCCTCACAGTACATTCCCCCCACACACACAGTATGATGTCCCCACAGTACATTCCCCACACACACAGTATGATGTCCTCACAGTACATTCCCCCCACACACACAGTATGATGTCCCCACAGTACATTCCCCCCACACACAGTATGATGTCCCCACAGTACATTCCCCCCCCACACACAGTATGATGTCCCCACAGTACATTCCCCACACACAGTATGATGTCCCCACAGTACATTCCCCCCACACAGTATGATGTTCCCACAGTACATTCCCCACACACAGTATGATGTCCTCACAATACATTCCCCACACACAGTATGATGTCCCCACAGTACATTCCTCAAACACACAGTATGATGTCCCTACAGTACATTCCTCTCACACACAGTATGATGTCACCACCGTACACTCCCCCCACACACAGTATAATGTCCCCACAGTACATTCCCCACACACAGTATGATGTCCACACAGTACATTCCCTCCACACACAGTATGATGTCCTCACAGTACATTCCCCCCACACTCAGTATGATGTCCTCACAGTACATTCCCCCTCCACACACAGTATGATGTCCTCACAGTACATTCCCCCCACGCACAGTTTGATGTCCCCACAGTACATTCCCCTCCACACAGTATGATGTCCCCACAGTACATTCCCCCAAACACAGTATGATGTCCTCACAGTACATTCCCCCCCACACACAGTATGATGACCCCACAACACATTCCTATCACACACACAGTATGATGTCCTCACAGTACATTCACCCCACACAGTATGATGTCCCCACAGTACATTCCCCCAAACACAGTATGATGTCCCCACAGTACATTCCCCCACACACAGTATGATGTCTCCACATTACATTCCCCCTCCACACACAGTATGATGTCCTCACAGTACATTCCCCCACACACAGTATGATGTCCCTACAGTACATTCCCCCACACACAGTATGATGTCCCCACAGTACATTCCCCCACACACAGTATGATGTCCCCACAGTACATTCCCCACACACAGTATGATGTCCTCACAGTACATTCCCCACACACAGTATGATGTCCTCACAGTACATTCCTCCACACACAGTATGATGTCCCCACAGTACATTCCCCCACACACAGTATGATGTCCCCACAGTACATTCCCCCCACACACAGTATGATGTCCCCACAGTACATTCCCCCACACACAGTATGATGTCCCCACAGTACACTCCCCCACACACAGTATGATGTCCTCACAGTACATTCCCCCCACACTCAGTATGAAGTCCTCACAGTACATTCCCCCTCCACACACAGTATGATGTCCTCACAGTACATTCCCCCCACGCACAGTTTGATGTCCCCACAGTACATTCCCCCCCACACAGTATGATGTCCCCACAGTACATTCCCCCAAACACAGTATGATGTCCTCACAGTACATTCACCCCCACACACAGTATGATGACCCCACAATACATTCCTATCACACACACAGTATGATATCCTCACAGTACATTCACCCCACACAGTATGATGTCCCCACAGTACATTCCCCCAAACACAGTATGATGTCCCCACAGTACATTCCCCCACTCACAGTATGATGTCTCCACATTACATTCCCCCTCCACACACAGTATGATGTCCTCACAGTACATTTCCCTCACACACAGTATGATATCCTCACAGTACATTGCTCCCACACACACAAAGTATGATGTCCTCACAGTACATTGCTCCAACACAGTATGATGTCCCCACAGTACATTCCCCCACACACAATATGATGTCTCCACAGTACATTCCCCCTCCACACACAGTATGATGTCCCCACAGTACATTCCCCACACACAGTATGATGTCCCCACAGTACATCCCCCCACACACACAGTATGATGTCCTCACAGTACATTCCCCCACACAGTATGATGTCCTCACAGTACATTCCTCCCACACACACAGTATGATGTCCTCACAGAACATTCCTCCACACAGTGTATGATGTCCTCACAGTACATTCCCCCCACACACAGTATGATGTCCCCATAGAACATTCCCCCACACACAGTATGATGTCCCCATAGTACATTCCTCTCACACACAGTATGATGTCCTCACAGTACATTCTTCTCACACACAGTATGATGTCCTCACAGTACATTCCTCTCACACAGTATGATGTCCACACAGTATGATGTCCCTACAGTACATTCCCCCACACACAGTATGATGTCCCCACAGTACATTCCCCCACACACAGTATGATGTCCCCACAGTACATTCCCCACACACAGTATGATGTCCTCACAGTACATTCCCCACACACAGTATGATGTCCTCACAGTACATTCCCCCACACACAGTATGATGTCCCCACAGTACATTCCCCCCACACACAGTATGATGTCCCCACAGTACATTCCCCCCACACACAGTATGATGTCCCCACAGTACATTCCCCCACACACAGTATGATGTCCCCACAGTACATTCCCCACACACAGTATGATGTCCTCACAGTACATTCCTCACACACAGTATGATGTCCCCACAGTACATTCCCCCACACACAGTATGATGTCCCCACAGTACATTCCCCCACACACAGTATGATGTCCTCACAGTACATTCCCCCCCCACACACAGTATGATGTCCTCACAGTACATTCCCCACACACAGTATGATGTCCTCACAGTACATTCCTCACACACACACAGTATGATGTCCTCACAGTACATTCCTCACACACACAGTATGATGTCCTCACAGTACATTCCCCACACACAGTATGATGTCCTCACAGTACATTCCCCACACACAGTATGATGTCCTCACAGTACATTCCCCACACACAGTATGATGTCCTCACAGTACATTCCTCACACACACACAGTATGATGTCCTCACAGTACATTCCTCACACACACAGTATGATGTCCTCACAGTACATTCCCCCACACACAGTATGATGTCCTCACAGTACATTCCTCACACACACAGTATGATGTCCTCACAGTACATTCCTCACACACACAGTATGATGTCCTCACAGTACATTCCTCCACACACAGTATGATGTCCTCACAGTACATTCCTCCACACACAGTATGATGTCCTCACAGTACATTCCCCCACACACAGTATGATGTCCTCACAGTACATTCCCCCCCACACAGTATGATGTCCTCACAGTACATTCCTCACACACACACAGTATGATGTCCTCACAGTACATTCCTCTCACACACACAGTATGATGTCCTCACAGTACATTCCTCACTCACACACAGCATGATGTCCTCACAGTACATTCCCCCACACACAGTATGATGTCCTCACAGTACTTTCCTCACACACACACAGTATGATGTCCTCACAGTACATTCCCCCACACAGTAAGATGTCTCCACAGTACATTCCCTCCACACACACAGTATGATGTCCCCACAGTACATTCCTCTCACACACAGTATGATATCCTCACAGTACATTCCTCACACACAGTATGATGTCCTCACAGTACATTCCTCCACACACAGTATGATGTCCCCACACACAGTATGATGTCCCCACAGTACATTGCTCCCACACACACAGTATGATGTCCTCACAGTACATTCCCCCACACACAGTATGATGTCCTCACAGTACATTCCTCTCACACACACAGTATGATGTCCTCACAGTACATTCCTCTCACACACAGTATGATGTCCCCACAGTACATTCCCCCACACACAGTATGATGTCCCCACAGTACATTCCCCCACACACACAGTATGATGTCCTCACAGTCCATTGCTCCCACACACAGTATGATGTCCTCACAGTACAATCCTCACACACACAGTATGATGTCCTCACAGTACATTCCTCCACACACAGTATGATGTCCTCACAGTACATTCCTCTCACACACAGTATGATGTCCTCACAGTACATTCCCCCACACACAGTATGATGTCCCTACAGTACATTCTCCCACACACAGTATGATGTCCCCACAGTACATTCCCCCTCCACACAGTATGATGTCCCCACAGTACATTCCTCTCACACACAGTATGATGTCCTCACAGTACATTACCCCACACACACAGTATGATGACCCCACAATACATTCCTATCACACACACAGTATGATGTCCTCACAGTACATTCACCCCACACAGTATGATGTCCCCACAGTACATTGCCCCAAACACAGTATGATGTCCCCACAGTACATTGCCCCAAACACAGTATGATGTCCCCAAAGTACATTCCCCCACACACAGTATGATGTCTCCACATTACATTCCCCCTCCACACACAGTATGATGTCCTCACAGTACATTGCTCCCACACACACAAAGTATGATGTCCTCACAGTACATTGCTCCAACACAGTATGATGTCCCCACAGTACATTCCCCCACACACAATATGATGTCTCCACAGTAAATTCCCCCTCCACACACAGTATGATGTCCCCACAGTACATTCCCCACACACAGTATGATGTCCCCACAGTACATCCCCCCACACACACAGTATGATGTCCTCACAGTACATTCCCACACACACAGTATGATGTCCTCACAGTACATTCCCACACACACAGTATGATGTCCTCACAGTACATTCCCCACACACAGTATGATGTCCCCACAGTACATTCCTCCACACACACAGTATGATATCTCCACAGTATATTCCCCCACACACAGTATGATGTCCCCACAGTACATTCCCCACACACAGTATGATGTCCCCACAGTACATTCCCCACACACAGTATGATGTCCCCACAGTACATTCCCCCACACACAGTATGATGTCCCCACAGTACATTCCCCACACACAGTATGATGTCCTCACAGTACATTCCCACACACACAGTATGATGTCCCTACAGTACATTCCGCCACACACAGTATGATGTCCCCACAGTACATTCCCCCACACACAGTATGATGTCCCCACAGTACATTCCCCACACACAGTATGATGTCCCCACAGTACATTCCCCACACACAGTATGATGTCCCCACAGTACATTCCCCCACACACAGTATGATATCCCCACAGTACATTCCCCACACACAGTATGATGTCCTCACAGTACATCCCCCCACACACAGTATGATGTCCCCACAGTACATTCCCCCCACACACAGTATGATGTCCCCACAGTACATTCCCCCCACACACAGTATGATGTCCCCACAGTACATTCCCCCACACACAGTATGATGTCACCACAGTACATTCCCCACACACAGTATGATGTCCTCACAGTACATTCCTCACACACAGTATGATGTCCCCACAGTACATTCCCCCACACACAGTATGATGTCCCCACAGTACATTCCCCCACACACAGTATGATGTCCTCACAGTACATTCCCCCACACACAGTATGATGTCCTCACAGAACATTCCCCACACACAGTATGATGTCCTCACAGTACATTCCTCACACACACACAGTATGATGTCCTCACAGAACATTCCTCACACACACAGTATGATGTCCTCACAGTACATTCCCCACACACAGTATGATGTCCTCACAGTACATTCCCCACACACAGTATGATGTCCTCACAGTACATTCCCCACACACAGTATGATGTCCTCACAGTACATTCCCCACACATAGTATGATGTCCTCACAGTACATTCCTCACACACACACAGTATGATGTCCTCACAGTACATTCCTCACACACACAGTATGATGTCCTCACAGTACATTCCCCCACACACAGTATGATGTCCTCACAGTACATTCCCTCCACACACAGTATGATGTCCCCACAGTACATTCCTCCACACACAGTATGATGTCCTCACAGTACATTCCCCCACACACAGTATGATGTCTCCACAGTACATTCCTCACACACAGTATGATATCCTCACAGTACATTCCTCACACACACAGTATGATGTCCTCACAGTACATTCCTCACACACACAGTATGATGTCCTCACATTACATTCCTCCACTCACAGTATGATGTCCTCACAGTACATTCCTCCACAAACAGTATGATGTCCTCACAGTACATTCCCCCACACACAGTATTATGTCCTCACAGTACATTCCTCACACACACACAGTATGATGTCCTCACAGTACATTCCTCTCACACACACAGTATGATGTCCTCACAGTACATTCCTCACTCACACACAGTATGATGTCCTCACAGTACATTCCCCCACACACAGTATGATGTCCTCACAGTACATTCCTCACACACACACAGTATGATGTCCTCACAGTACATTCCCCCACACAGTATGATGTCTCCACAGCACATTCCCTCCACACACACACAGTATGATGTCCCGACAGTACATTCCTCTCACACACAGTATGATATCCTCACAGTACATTCCTCACACACAGTATGATGTCCTCACAGTACATTCCTCCACACACAGTATGATGTCCCCACACACAGTATGATGTCCCCTCAGTACATTGCTCCCACACACACAGTATGATGTCCTCACAGTACATTCCCCCACACACAGTATGATGTCCTCACAGTACATTCCTCTCACACACACAGTATGATGTCCTCACAGTACATTCCTCTCACACACAGTATGATGTCCCCACAGTACATTACCCCACACACAGTATGATGTCCTCACAGTACATTCCACCACACACACAGTATGATGTCCTTACAGTACATTGCTCCCACAAACACAAAGTATGATGTCCTCACAGTCCATTGCTCCCACACACAGTATGATGTCCTCACAGTACAATCCACACACACAGTATGATGTCCTCACAGTACAATCCTCACACACACAGTATGATGTCCTCACAGTACATTCCTCTCACACACAGTATGATGTCCTCACAGTACATTCCCCCACACACAGTATGATGTCCTCACAGTACTTTCCCCCACACACAGTATGATGTCCCCACAGTACATTCCCCCACACACACAGTATGATGTCCCCACAGTACATTCCCCCACACACACAGTATGATGTCCTCACAGTACATTGCTCCCACACACACAAAGTATGATGTCCTCACAGTCCATTGCTCCCACACACAGTATGATGTCCTCACAGTACAATCCTCACACACACAGTATGATGTCCTCACAGTACATTCCCCCACACACAGTATGATGTCCTCACAGTACATTCCCCCACACACAGTATGATGTCCCTACAGTACATTCTCCCACACACAGTATTATGTCCCCACAGTACATTCCCCCTCCACACAGTATGATGTCCCCACAGTACATTCCTCTCACACACAGTATGATGTTCTCACAGTACATTCAACCCACACAGTATGATGTCCCCACAGTACATTCCCCCAAACACAGTATGATGTCCCCACAGTACATCCCCCCACACACACAGTATGATGACCCCACAATACATTCCTATCACACACACAGTATGATGTCCTCACAGTACATTCACCCCACACAGTATGATGTCCCCACAGTACATTCCCCCAAACACAGTATGATGTCCCCACAGTACATTCCCCCACACACAGTATGATGTCTCCACATTACATTCCCCCTCCACACACAGTATGATGTCCTCACAGTACATTTCCCCCACACACAGTATGATATCCTCACAGTACATTGCTCCCACACACACAAAGTATGATGTCCTCACAGTACATTGCTCCAACACAGTATGATGTCCCCACAGTACATTCCCCCAAACACAATATGATGTCTCCACAGTACATTCCTCCCACACACACAGTATGATGTCCCCACAGTACATCCCCCCACACACACAGTATGATGTCCTCACAGTACATTCCTCCCACACACACAGTATGATGTCCTCACAGTACATTCCCCCACACAGTATGATGTCCTCACAGTACATTCCTCCCACAAACAGTATGCTGTCCTCACAGTACATTCCTCCACACAGTGTATGATGTCCTCACAGTACATTCCCCCCACACACAGTATGATGTCCCCATAGAACATTCCCCCACACACAGTATGATGTCCCCACAGTACATTCCTCTCACACACAGTATGATGTCCTCACAGTACATTCCTCTCACACACAGTATGATGTCCTCACAGTACATTCCTCTCACACACAGTATGATGTCCTCACAGTACATTCCCCCACACACAGTATGATGTCCCTACAGTACATTCCCCCACACACAGTATGATGTCCCCACAGTACATTCCCCCACACACAGTATGATGTCCCCACAGTACTTTCCTCTCACACACAGTATGATGTCCTCACAGTACATTCCTCTCACACACAGTATGATGTCCTCACAGTACATTCCCCCACACACAGTATGATGTCCCTACAGTACATTCCCCCACACACAGTATGATGTCCCCACAGTACATAACCCCACACACAGCATGATGTCCCCACAGTACATTCCCCCACACACAGTATGATGTCACCACAGTACATTCCCCACACACAGTATGATGTCCTCACAGTACATTCCTCACACACAGTATGATGTCCCCACAGTACATTCCCCCACACACACTGTATGATGTCCCCACAGTACATTACCCCACACACAGTATGATGTCCTCACAGTACATTCCACCACACACACAGTATGATGTCCTTACAGTACATTGCTCCCACAAACACAAAGTATGATGTCCTCACAGTCCATTGCTCCCACACACAGTATGATGTCCTCACAGTACATTCCCCCACACACAGTATGATGTCCCTACAGTACATTCTCCCACACACAGTATTATGTCCCCACAGTACATTCCCCCTCCACACAGTATGATGTCCCCACAGTACATTCCTCTCACACACAGTATGATGTCCTCACAGTACATTCACCCCACACAGTATGATGTCCCCACAGTACATTCCCCCAAACACAGTATGATGTCCCCACAGTACATTCCCCCACACACAGTATGATGACCCCACATTACATTCCCCCTCCACACACAGTATGATGTCCTCACAGTACATTTCCCCCACACACAGTATGATGTCCTCACAGTACATTGCTCCAACACAGTATGATGTCCCCACAGTACATTCCCCCAAACACAATATGATGTCTCCACAGTACATTCCTCCCACACACACAGTATGATGTCCCCAGAGTACATCCCCCCCACACACACAGTATGATGTCCTCACAGTACATTCCTCCCACACACACAGTATGATGTCCTCACAGTACATTCCCCCACACAGTATGATGTCCTCACAGTACATTCCTCCCACAAACAGTATGCTGTCCTCACAGTACATTCCTCCACACAGTGTATGATGTCCTCACAGTACATTCCCCCCACACACAGTATGATGTCCCCATAGAACATTCCCCCACACACAGTATGATGTCCCCACAGTACATTCCTCTCACACACAGTATGATGTCCTCACAGTACATTCCTCTCACACACAGTATGATGTCCTCACAGTACATTCCTCTCACACACAGTATGATGTCCTCACAGTACATTCCCCCACACACAGTATGATGTCCCTACAGTACATTCCCCCACACACAGTATGATGTCCCCACAGTACATTCCCCCACACACAGTATGATGTCCCCACAGTACATTCCTCTCACACACAGTATGATGTCCTCACAGTACATTCCTCTCACACACAGTATGATGTCCTCACAGTACATTCCCCCACACACAGTATGATGTCCCTACAGTACATTCCCCCACACACAGTATGATGTCCCCACAGTACATTCCCCCACACACAGCATGATGTCCCCACAGTACATTCCCCCACACACAGTATGATGTCACCACAGTACATTCCCCACACACAGTATGATGTCCTCACAGTACATTCCTCACACACAGTATGATGTCCCCACAGTACATTCCCCCACACACAGTATGATGTCCCCACAGTACATTCCCCCACACACAGTATGATGTCCTCACAGTACATTCCCCCACACACAGTATGATGTCCTCACAGAACATTCCCCACACACAGTATGATGTCCTCACAGTACATTCCTCACACACACACAGTATGATGTCCTCACAGAACATTCCTCACACACAGTATGATGTCCTCACAGTACATTCCCCACACACAGTATGATGTCCTCACAGTACATTCCCCACACACAGTATGATGTCCTCACAGTACATTCCCCACACACAGTATGATGTCCTCACAGTACATTCCCCACACATAGTATGATGTCCTCACAGTACATTCCTCACACACACACAGTATGATGTCCTCACAGTACATTCCTCACACACACAGTATGATGTCCTCACAGTACATTCCCCCACACACAGTATGATGTCCTCACAGTACATTCCCTCCACACACAGTATGATGTCCCCACAGTACATTCCTCCACACACAGTATGATGTCCTCACAGTACATTCCCCCACACACAGTATGATGTCTCCACAGTACATTCCTCACACACAGTATGATATCCTCACAGTACATTCCTCACACACACAGTATGATGTCCTCACAGTACATTCCTCACACACACAGTATGATGTCCTCACATTACATTCCTCCACTCACAGTATGATGTCCTCACAGTACATTCCTCCACAAACAGTATGATGTCCTCACAGTACATTCCCCCACACACAGTATTATGTCCTCACAGTACATTCCTCACACACACACAGTATGATGTCCTCACAGTACATTCCTCTCACACACACAGTATGATGTCCTCACAGTACATTCCTCACTCACACACAGTATGATGTCCTCACAGTACATTCCCCCACACACAGTATGATGTCCTCACAGTACATTCCTCACACACACACAGTATGATGTCCTCACAGTACATTCACCCACACAGTATGATGTCTCCACAGTACATTCCCTCCACACACACACAGTATGATGTCCCCACAGTACATTCCTCTCACACACAGTATGATATCCTCACAGTACATTCCTCACACACAGTATGATGTCCTCACAGTACATTCCTCCACACAGTATGATGTCCCCACACACAGTATGATGTCCCCACAGTACATTGCTCCCACACACACAGTATGATGTCCTCACAGTACATTCCCCCACACACAGTATGATGTCCTCACAGTACATTCCTCTCACACACACAGTATGATGTCCTCACAGTACATTCCTCTCACACACAGTATGATGTCCCCACAGTACATTACCCCACACACAGTATGATGTCCTCACAGTACATTCCACCACACACACAGTATGATGTCCTTACAGTACATTGCTCCCACAAACACAAAGTATGATGTCCTCACAGTCCATTGCTCCCACACACAGTATGATGTCCTCACAGTACAATCCTCACACACACAGTATGATGTCCTCACAGTACAATCCTCACACACACAGTATGATGTCCTCACAGTACATTCCTCCCACACACACAGTATGATGTCCTCACAGTACATTCCTCCACACACAGTATGATGTCCTCACAGTACATTCCTCTCACACACAGTATGATGTCCTCACAGTACATTCCCCCACACACAGTATGATGTCCTCACAGTACTTTCCCCCACACACAGTATGATGTCCCCACAGTACATTCCCCCACACACACAGTATGATGTCCCCACAGTACATTCCCCCACACACACAGTATGATGTCCTCACAGTACATTGCTCCCACACACACAAAGTATGATGTCCTCACAGTCCATTGCTCCCACACACAGTATGATGTCCTCACAGTACAATCCTCACACACACAGTATGATGTCCTCACAGTACATTCCTCCCACACACACAGTATGATGTCCTCACAGTACATTCCTCCACACACAGTATGATGTCCTCACAGTACATTCCTCTCACACACAGTATGATGTCCTCACAGTACATTCCCCCACACACAGTATGATGTCCTCACAGTACATTCCCCCACACACAGTATGATGTCCCTACAGTACATTCTCCCACACACAGTATTATGTCCCCACAGTACATTCCCCCTCCACACAGTATGATGTCCCCACAGTACATTCCTCTCACACACAGTATGATGTTCTCACAGTACATTCACCCCACACAGTATGATGTCCCCACAGTACATTCCCCCAAACACAGTATGATGTCCCCACAGTACATCCCCCCACACACACAGTATGATGACCCCACAATACATTCCTATCACACACACAGTATGATGTCCTCACAGTACATTCACCCCACACAGTATGATGTCCCCACAGTACATTCCCTCAAACACAGTATGATGTCCCCACAGTACAGTCCCCCACACACAGTATGATGTCTCCACATTACATTCCCCCTCCACACACAGTATGATGTCCTCATAGTACATTTCCCCCACACACAGTATGATATCCTCACAGTACATTGCTCCCACACACACAAAGTATGATGTCCTCACAGTACATTGCTCCAACACAGTATGATGTCCCCACAGTACATAACCCCAAACACAATATGATGTCTCCACAGTACATTCCTCCCACACACACAGTATGATGTCCCCACAGTACATCCCCCCACACACACAGTATGATGTCCTCACAGTACATTCCTCCCACACACACAGTATGATGTCCTCACAGTACATTCCCCCACACAGTATGATGTCCTCACAGTACATTCCTCCCACAAACAGTATGATGTCCTCACAGTACATTCCTCCACACAGTGTATGATGTCCTCACAGTACATTCCCCCCACACACAGTATGATGTCCCCATAGAACATTCCCCCACACACAGTATGATGTCCCCACAGTACATTCCTCTCACACACAGTATGATGTCCTCACAGTACATTCCTCTCACACACAGTATGATGTCCTCACAGTACATTCCTCTCACACACAGTATGATGTCCTCACAGGACATTCCCCCACACACAGTATGATGTCCCTACAGTACATTCCCCCACACACAGTATGATGTCCCCACAGTACATTCTCCCACACACAGTATGATGTCCCCACAGTACATTCCTCTCACACACAGTATGATGTCCTCACAGTACATTCCTCTCACACACAGTATGATGTCCTCACAGTACATTCCCCCACACACAGTATGATGTCCCTACAGTACATTCCCCCACACACAGTATGATGTCCCCACAGTACATTCCCCCACACACAGCATGATGTCCCCACAGTACATTCCCCACACACAGTATGATGTCCTCACAGTACATTACCCACACACAGTATGATGTCCTCACAGTACATTCCCCCACACACAGTATGATGTCCCCACAGTACATTCCCCCCACACACAGTATGATGTCCCCACAGTACATTCCCCCCACACACAGTATGATGTCCCCACAGTACATTCCCCCACACACAGTATGATGTCCCCACAGTACATTCTCCACACACAGTATGATGTCCTCACAGTACATTCCTCACACACAGTATGATGTCCCCACAGTGCATTCCCCCCACACAGTATCATGTCCCCACAGTACATTCCCCCACACACAGTATGATGTCCTCACAGTACATCCCCCCCCACACACAGTATGATGTCCTCACAGTACATTCCCCACACACAGTATGATGTCCTCACAGTACATTCCTCACACACACACAGTATGATGTCCTCACAGTACATTCCTCACACACACAGTATGATGTCCTCACAGTACATTCCCCACACACAGTATGATGTCCTCACAGTACATTCCCCACACACAGTATGATGTACTAACAGTACATTACTCACACACACACAGTATGATGTCCTCACAGTACATTCCTCACACACACAGTATGATGTCCTCACAGTACATTCCCCCACACACAGTATGATGTCCTCACAGTACATTCCTCACACACACAGTATGATGTCCTCACAGTACATTCCTCACACACACAGTATGATGTCCTCACAGTACATTCCTCCACACACAGTATGATGTCCTCACAGTATATTCCTCACACACACACACAGTATGATGTCCTCACAGTACATTCCTCTCACACACACAGTATGATGTCCTCACAGTACATTCCTCACTCACACACAGTATGATGTCCTCACAGTACATTCCTCTCACACAGTATGATGTCCCCACAGTACATTCCCCCACACACAGTATGATGTCCCCACAGTACATTCCCCCACACACAGTATGATGTCCTCACAGTACATTCCTCTCACACACACAGTATGATGTCCTCACAGTACATTCCTCACACACAGTATGATGTCCTCACAGTACATTCCTCTCACACAGTATGATGTCCCCACAGTACATTCCCCCACACACAGTATGATGTCCCCACAGTACATTCCCCCACACACAGTATGATGTCCTCACAGTACATTCCCCCCCACACACAGTATGATGTCCTCACAGTACATTCCCCACACACAGTATGATGTCCTCACAGTACATTCCTCACACACACACAGTATGATGTCCTCACAGTACATTCCTCACACACACAGTATGATGTCCTCACAGTACATTCCCCACACACAGTATGATGTCCTCACAGTACATTCCCCACACACAGTATGATGTACTCACAGTACATTACTCACACACACACAGTATGATGTCCTCACAGTACATTCCTCACACACACAGTATGATGTCCTCACAGTACATTCCCCCACACACAGTATGTTGTCCTCACAGTACATTCCTCACACACACAGTATGATGTCCTCACAGTACATTCCTCACACACACAGTATGATGTCCTCACAGTACATTCCTCCACACACAGTATGATGTCCTCACAGTATATTCCTCACACACACACACAGTATGATGTCCTCACAGTACATTCCTCTGACACACACAGTATGATGTCCTCACAGTACATTCCTCACTCACACACAGTATGATGTCCTCACAGTACATTCCTCTCACACAGTATGATGTCCCCACAGTACATTCCCCCACACACAGTATGATGTCCCCACAGTACATTCCCCCACACACAGTATGATGTCCTCACAGTACATTCCTCTCACACACACAGTATGATGTCCTCACAGTACATTCCTCACTCACACACAGTATGATGTCCTCACAGTACATTCCTCTCACACAGTATGATGTCCCCACAGTACATTCCCCCACACACAGTATGATGTCCCCACAGTACATTCCCCCACACACAGTATGATGTCCTCACAGTACATTCCCCCCCCCACACACAGTATGATGTCCTCACAGTACATTCCCCACACACAGTATGATGTCCTCACAGTACATTCCTCACACACACACAGTATGATGTCCTCACAGTACATTCCTCACACACACAGTATGATGTCCTCACAGTACATTCCACACACACAGTATGATGTCCTCACAGTACATTCCCCACACACAGTATGATGTCCTCACAGTACATTCCCCACACACAGTATGATGTCCTCACAGTACATTCCCCACACACAGTATGATGTCCTCACAGTACATTACTCACACACACACACACACAGTATGATGTCCTCATAGTACATTCCTCACACACACAGTATGATGTCCTCACAGTACATTCCCCCACGCACAGTATGATGTCCTCACAGTACATTCCTCCACACACAGTATGATGTCCTCACAGTATATTCCTCACACACACACACACAGTATGATGTCCTCACAGTACATTCCTCTCACACACACAGTATGATGTCCTCACAGTACATTCCCCCACACACAGTATGATGTCCTCACAGTACATTCCTCACACACACACAGTATGATGTCCTCACAGTACATTCCCCCACACAGTATGATGTCTCCACAGTACATTCCTCTCACACACAGTATGATATCCTCACAGTACATTCCTCACACACAGTATGATGTCCTCACAGTACATTCCTCCACACACAGTATGATGGCCTCACAGTACATTCCTCACACACAGTATGATGTCCTCAGAGTACATTCCTCCACACACAGTATGATGTCCCCACAGTACATTGCTCCCACACACACAGTATGATGTCCTCACAGTACATTCCTCTCACACACAGTATGATGTCCCCACAGTACATTCCTCTCACATACAGTATGATATCCTCACAGTACATACCTCACACACAGTATGATGTCCTCACAGTACATTCCTCCACACACAGTATGATGTCCCCACACACAGTATGATGTCCCCACAGTACATTGCTCCCACACACACAGTATGATGTCCTCACAGTACATTCCCCCACACACAGTATGATGTCCTCACAGTACATTCCTCTCACACACACAGTATGATGTCCTCACAGTACATTCCTCTCACACACAGTATGATGTCCCCACAGTACATTACCCCACATACAGTATGATGTCCCCACAGTACATTCCCCCACACACACAGTATGATGTCCTCACAGTACATTGCTCCCACACACACAAAGTATGATGTCCTCACAGTACATTCCTCACACACACAGTATGATGTCCTCACAGTACATTCCTCTCACACACACAGTATGATGTCCTCACAGTACAATCCTCACACACACAGTATGATGTCCTCACAGTACATTCCTCCCACACACACAGTATGATGTCCTCACAGTACATTCCTCCACACACAGTATGATGTCCTCACAGTACATTCCTCTCACACACAGTATGATGTCCTCACAGTACATTCCCCCACACACAGTATGATGTCCCTACAGTACATTCTCCCACACACAGTATGATGTCCCCACAGTACATTCCCCCTCCACACAGTATGATGTCCCCACAGTACATTCCCCCACACACAGTATGATGTCCTCACAGTACATTCCCCCACACACAGTATGATGTCCCTACAGTACATTCCCCCACACACAGTATGATGTCCCCACAGTACATTCTCCACACACAGTATGATGTCCTCACAGTACATTCCTCACACACAGTATGATGTCCCCACAGTACATTCCCCCACACACAGTATGATGTCCCCACAGTACATTCCCCCACACACAGTATGATGTCCTCACAGTACATTCCCCCCCCCCACACACAGTATGATGTCCTCACAGTACATTCCTCACACACACACAGTATGATGTCCTCACAGTACATTCCTCCCCCACACACAGTATGATGTCCTCACAGTACATTCCTCCCCCACACACAGTATGATGTCCCCACAGTACATTCCCCCACACACAGTATGATGTCCCCACAGTACATGCCCCACACACAGTATGATGTCCTCAGAGTACATTCCCCACACACAGTATGATGTCCTCACAGTACATTCCCCCACACACAGTATGATGTCCCCACAGTACATTCCCCCCACACACAGTATGATGTCCCCACAGTACATTCCCCCACACACAGTATGATGTCCCCACAGTACATTCCCCACACACAGTATGATGTCCTCACAGTACATTCCCCCACACACAGTATGATGTCCCCACAGTACATTCCCCCACACACAGTATGATGTCCCCACAGTACATTCCCCCACACACAGTATGATGTCCTCACAGTACATTCCCCCCCCACACACAGTATGATGTCCTCACAGTACATTCCCCCCCCACACACAGTATGATGTCCTCACAGTACATTCCCCACACACAGTATGATGTCCTCACAGTACATTCCTCACACACACACAGTATGATGTCCTCACAGTACATTCCCCACACACAGTATGATGTCCTCACAGTACATTCCCCACACACAGTATGATGTACTCACAGTACATTACTCACACACACACAGTATGATGTCCTCACAGTACATTCCTCACACACACAGTATGATGTCCTCACAGTACATTCCCCCACACACAGTATGATGTCCTCACAGTACATTCCTCACACACACAGTATGATGTCCTCACAGTACATTCCTCACACACACAGTATGATTTCCTCACAGTACATTCCTCCACACACAGTATGATGTCCTCACAGTATATTCCTCACACACACACACAGTATGATGTCCTCACAGTACATTCCTCTCACACACACAGTATGATGTCCTCACAGTACATTCCACTCACACACACAGTATGATGTCCCCACATTACATTCCCCCACACACAGTATGATGTCCCCACAGTACATTCCCACACACACAGTATGATGTCCTCACAGTACATTCCCCCCCCACACACAGTATGATGTCCTCACAGTACATTCCCCCACACACAGTATGATGTCCTCACAGTACATTCCCCCACACACAGTATGATGTCCCCACAGTACATTGCTCCCACACACACAGTATGATGTCCTCACAGTACATTCCTCTCACACACAGTATGATGTCCCCACAGTACATTCCTCTCACACACAGTATGATATCCTCACAGTACATTCCTCACACACAGTATGATGTCCTCACAGTACATTCCTCCACACACAGTATGATGTCCCCACACACAGTATGATGTCCCCACAGTATATTGCTCCCACACACACAGTATGATGTCCTCACAGTACATTCCCCCACACACAGTATGATGTCCTCACAGTACATTCCTCTCACACACACAGTATGATGTCCTCACAGTACATTCCTCTCACACACAGTATGATGTCCCCACAGTACATTACCCCACATACAGTATGATGTCCCCACAGTACATTACCCCACATACAGTATGATGTCCTCACAGTACATTGCTCCCACACACACAAAGTATGATGTCCTCACAGTACATTCCTCACACACACAGTATGATGTCCTCACAGTACATTCCCACACACACAGTATGATGTCCTCACAGTACATTCCCCCCCCACACACAGTATGATGTCCTCACAGTACATTCCCCACACACAGTATGATGTCCTCACAGTACATTCCCCCACACACACTATGATGTCCTCACAGTACATTCCTCACACACACACAGTATGATGTCCTCACAGTACATTCCCCCACACAGTATGATGTCTCCACAGTACATTCCCTCCACACACACACAGTATGATGTCCCCACAGTACATTCCTCTCACACACAGTATGATATCCTCACAGTACATTCCTCAAACACAGTATCATGTCCTCACAGTACATTCCTCCACACACAGTATGATGTCCCCACACACAGTATGATGTCCCCACAGTACATTGCTCCCACACACACAGTATGATGTCCTCACAGTACATTCCCCCACACACAGTATGATGTCCTCACAGTACATTCCTCTCACACACACAGTATGATGTCCTCACAGTACATTCTTCTCTCACACACAGTATGATGTCCTCACAGTACATTCCTCTCACACAGTATGATGTCCCCACAGTACATTCCCCCACACACAGTATGATGTCCCCACAGTACATTCCCCCACACACAGTATGATGTCCTCACAGTACATTCCCCCCCCACACACGGTATGATGTCCTCACAGTACATTCCCCACACACAGTATGATGTCCTCACAGTACATTCCTCACACACACACAGTATGATGTCCTCACAGTACATTCCTCACACACACAGTATGATGTCCTCACAGTACATTCCCCACACACAGTATGATGTCCTCACAGTACATTCCCCACACACAGTATGATGTCCTCACAGTACATTCCCCACACACAGTATGATGTCCTCACAGTACATTCCCCACACACAGTATGATGTCCTCACAGTACATTACTCACACACACACACACAGTATGATGTCCTCACAGTACATTCCTCACACACACAGTATGATGTCCTCACAGTACATTCCCCCACACACAGTATGATGTCCTCACAGTACATTCCTCACACACACAGTATGATGTCCTCACAGTATATTCCTCACACACACACACACACACACAGTATGATGTCCTCACAGTACATTCCTCTCACACACACAGTATGATGTCCTCACAGTACATTCCCCCACACACAGTATGATGTCCTCACAGTACATTCCTCACACACACACAGTATGATGTCCTCACAGTACATTCCCCCACACAGTATGATGTCTCCACAGTACATTCCTCTCACACACAGTATGATATCCTCACAGTACATTCCTCACACACAGTATGATGTCCTCACAGTACATTCCTCCACACACAGTATGATGGCCTCACAGTACATTCCTCACACACAGTATGATGTCCTCACAGTACATTCCTCCACACACAGTATGATGTCCCCACACACAGTATGATGTCCCCACAGTACATTGCTCCCACACACACAGTATGATGTCCCCACAGTACATTGCTCCCACACACACAGTATGATGTCCTCACAGTACATTCCTCTCACACACAGTATGATGTCCCCACAGTACATTCCTCTCACACACAGTATGATATCCTCACAGTACATTCCTCACACACAGTATGATGTCCTCACAGTACATTCCTCCACACACAGTATGATGTCCCCACACACAGTATGATGTCCCCACAGTATATTGCTCCCACACACACAGTATGATGTCCTCACAGTACATTCCCCCACACACAGTATGATGTCCTCACAGTACATTCCTCTCACACACACAGTATGATGTCCTCACAGTACATTCCTCTCACACACAGTATGATGTCCCCACAGTACATTACCCCACATACAGTATGATGTCCCCACAGTACATTACCCCACATACAGTATGATGTCCTCACAGTACATTGCTCCCACACACACAAAGTATGATGTCCTCACAGTACATTCCTCCACACACAGTATGATGTCCTCACAGTACATTCCTCTCACACACAGTATGATGTCCTCACAGTACATTCCCCCACACACAGTATGATGTCCCTACAGTACATTCTCCCACACACAGTATGATGTCCCCACAGTACATTCCCCCTCCACACAGTATGATGTCCCCACAGTACATTCCTCTCACACACAGTATGATGTCCTCACAGTACATTCCCCCACACACAGTATGATGTCCCTACAGTACATTCCCCCACACACAGTATGATGTCCCCACAGTACATTCCCCACACACAGTATGATGTCCTCACAGTACATTCCTCACACACAGTATGATGTCCCCACAGTACATTCCCCCACACACAGTATGATGTCCCCACAGTACATTCCCCCACACACAGTATGATGTCCTCACAGTACATCCCCCCCCCACACACAGTATGATGTCCTCACAGTACATTCCTCACACACACACAGTATGATGTCCTCACAGTACATTCCTCCCCCACACACAGTATGATGTCCCCACAGTACATTCCCCCACACACAGTATGATGTCCCCACAGTACATGCCCCACACACAGTATGATGTCCTCACAGTACATTCCCCACACACAGTATGATGTCCTCACAGTACATTCCCCCACACACAGTATGATGTCCCCACAGTACATTCCCCCCACACACATTATGATGTCCCCACAGTACATTCCCCCCACACACAGTATGATGTCCCCACAGTACATTCCCCCACACACAGTATGATGTCCCCACAGTACATTCCCCACACACAGTATGATGTCCTCACAGTACATTCCTCACAAACAGTATGATGTCCCCACAGTACATTCCCCCACACACAGTATGATGTCCCCACAGTACATTCCCCCACACACAGTATGATGTCCTCACAGTACATTCCCCCCCCCCACACACAGTATGATGTCCTCACAGTACATTCTCCACACACAGTATGATGTCCTCACAGTACATTCCTCACACACACACAGTATGATGTCCTCACAGTAGATTCCTCACACACACAGTATGATGTCCTCACAGTAGATTCCTCACACACACAGTATTATGTCCTCACAGTACATTCCCCACACACAGTATGATGTACTCACAGTACATTACTCACACACACACAGTATGATGTCCTCATAGTACATTCCTCACACACACAGTATGATGTCCTCACAGTACATTCCCCCACACACAGTATGATGTCCTCACAGTACATTCCTCACACACACAGTATGATGTCCTCACAGTACATTCCTCACACACACAGTATGATTTCCTCACAGTACATTCCTCCACACACAGTATGATGTCCACACAGTATATTCCTCACACCCACACAAAGTATGATGTCCTCACAGTACATTCCTCTCACACACACAGTATGATGTCCTCACAGTACATTCCTCACTCACACACAGTATGATGTCCTCACAGTACATTTCCCCACACACAGTATGATGTCCCCACATTACATTCCCCCACACACAGTATGATGTCCCCACAGTACATTCCCACACACACAGTATGATGTCCTCACAGTACATTCCCCCCCCACACACAGTATGATGTCCTCACAGTACATTCCCCACACACAGTATGATGTCCTCACAGTACATTCCTCACTCACACACAGTATGATGTCCTCACAGTACATTCCCCCACACACACTATGATGTCCTCACAGTACATTCCTCACACACACACAGTATGATGTCCTCACAGTACATTCCCCCACACAGTATGATGTCTCCACAGTACATTCCCTCCACACACACACAGTATGATGTCCCCACAGTACATTCCTCTCACACACAGTATGATATCCTCACAGTACATTCCTCACACACAGTATGATGTCCTCACAGTACATTCCTCCACACACAGTATGATGTCCCCACACACAGTATGATGTCCCCACAGTACATTGCTCCCACACACACAGTATGATGTCCTCACAGTACATTCCCCCCCCCACACACAGTATGATGTCCTCACAGTACATTCTCCACACACAGTATGATATCCTCACAGTACATTCCTCACACACACACAGTATGATGTCCTCACAGTAGATTCCTCACACACACAGTATGATGTCCTCACAGTAGATTCCTCACACACACAGTATGATGTCCTCACAGTACATTCCCCACACACAGTATGATGTACTCACAGTACATTACTCACACACACACAGTATGATGTCCTCATAGTACATTCCTCACACACACAGTATGATGTCCTCACAGTACATTCCCCCACACACAGTATGATGTCCTCACAGTACATTCCTCACACACACAGTATGATGTCCTCACAGTACATTCCTCACACACACAGTATGATTTCCTCACAGTACATTCCTCCACACACAGTATGATGTCCACACAGTATATTCCTCACACCCACACAAAGTATGATGTCCTCACAGTACATTCCTCTCACACACACAGTATGATGTCCTCACAGTACATTCCTCACTCACACACAGTATGATGTCCTCACAGTACATTTCCCCACACACAGTATGATGTCCCCACATTACATTCCCCCACACACAGTATGATGTCCCCACAGTACATTCCCACACACACAGTATGATGTCCTCACAGTACATTCCCCCCCCACACACAGTATGATGTCCTCACAGTACATTCCCCACACACAGTATGATGTCCTCACAGTACATTCCTCACTCACACACAGTATGATGTCCTCACAGTACATTCCCCCACACACACTATGATGTCCTCACAGTACATTCCTCACACACACACAGTATGATGTCCTCACAGTACATTCCCCCACACAGTATGATGTCTCCACAGTACATTCCCTCCACACACACACAGTATGATGTCCCCACAGTACATTCCTCTCACACACAGTATGATATCCTCACAGTACATTCCTCACACACAGTATGATGTCCTCACAGTACATTCCTCCACACACAGTATGATGTCCCCACACACAGTATGATGTCCCCACAGTACATTGCTCCCACACACACAGTATGATGTCCTCACAGTACATTCCCCCACACACAGTATGATGTCCTCACAGTACATTCCTCTCACACACACAGTATGATGTCCTCACAGTACATTCCTCTCACACACAGTATGATGTCCCCACAGCACATTACCCCACACACAGTATGATGTCCCCACAGTACATTCCCCCTCCACACACAGTATGATGTCCTCACAGTACATTCCTTCACACACAGTATGATGTCCTCACAGTACATTCCTCACATACACAGTATGATGTCCCCACAGTACATTCCCCCTCCACACACAGTATGATGTCCTCACAGTACATTCCTTCACACACAGTATGATGTCCTCACAGTACATTCCTCACATACACAGTATGATGTCCCCACAGTACATTCCCCCACACACAGTATGATGTCCCCACAGTACATTCCCCCACACACAGTATGATGTCCTCACAGTACATCCCCCCCCCACACACAGTATGATGTCCTCACAGTACATTCCCCACACACAGTATGATGTCCTCACAGTACATTCCTCACACACACACAGTATGATGTCCTCGCAGTACATTCCTCACACACACAGTATGATGTCCTCACAGTACATTCCCCACACACAGTATGATGTCCTCACAGTACATTCCCCACACACAGTATGATGTACTCACAGTACATTACTCACACACACACAGTATGATGTCCTCACAGTACATTCCTCACACACACAGTATGATGTCCTCACAGTACATTCCCCCACACACAGTATGATGTCCTCACAGTACATTCCTCACACACACAGTATGATGTCCTCACAGTACATTCCTCACACACACAGTATGATTTCCTCACAGTACATTCCTCCACACACAGTATGATGTCCTCACAGTATATTCCTCACACACACACACAGTATGATGTCCTCACAGTACATTCCTCTCACACACACAGTATGATGTCCTCACAGTACATTCCTCACTCACACGCAGTATGATGTCCTCACAGTACATTCCTCTCACACAGTATGATGTCCCCACATTACATTCCCCCACACACAGTATGATGTCCCCACAGTACATTCCCACACACACAGTATGATGTCCTCACAGTACATTCCCCCCCCACACACAGTATGATGTCCTCACAGTACATTCCCCACACACAGTATGATGTCCTCACAGTACATTCCTCACTCACACACAGTATGGTGTCCTCACAGTACATTCCCCCACACACACTATGATGTCCTCACAGTACATTCCTCACACACACACAGTATGATGTCCTCACAGTACATTCCCCCACACAGTATGATGTCTCCACAGTACATTCCCTCCACACACACACAGTATGATGTCCCCACAGTACATTCCTCTCACACACAGTATGATATCCTCACAGTACATTCCTCACACACAGTATGATGTCCTCACAGTACATTCCTCCACACACAGTATGATGTCCCCACACACAGTATGATGTCCCCACAGTACATTGCTCCCACACACACAGTATGATGTCCTCACAGTACATTCCCCCACACACAGTATGATGTCCTCACAGTACATTCCTCTCACACACACAGTATGATGTCCTCACAGTACATTCCTCTCACACACAGTATGATGTCCCCACAGTACATTACCCCACACACAGTATGATGTCCCCACAGTACATTCCCCCTCCACACACAGTATGATGTCCTCACAGTACATTCCTTCACACACAGTATGATGTCCTCACAGTACATTCCTCCACACACACACAGTATGATGTCCTCACAGTACATTCCTCTCTCACACACAGTATGATGTCCTCACAGTACATTCCTCACTCACACACAGTATGATGTCCTCACAGTACATTCCCCCACACACAGTATGAAGTCCTCACAGTACATTCCTCACGCACACACAGTATGATGTCCTCATAGTACATTACTCACACACACACAGTATAATGTCCTCACAGTACATTCCTCACACACACACAGTATAATGTCCTCACAGTACGTTCCTCACACACACACAGTATGATGTCCTCACAGTACATTCCTCTCACACACAGTATGATGTCCTCACAGTACATTCCCCCACACACAGTATGATGTCCTCACAGTACATTCCTCACACACACACAGTATGATGTCCTCACAGAACATTCCTCTCACACACAGTATGTTGTCCTCACAGTACATTCCTCACACACAGTATGATGTCCTCACAGTACATTCCTCCACACACAGTATGATGTCCCCACACACAGTATGATGTCCCCACAGTACATTGCTCCCACACACACAGTATGATGTCCTCACAGTACATTCCCCCACACACAGTATGATGTCCTCACAGTACATTCCTCTCACACACACAGTATGATGTCCTCACAGTACATTCCTCTCACACACAGTATGATGTCCCCACAGTACATTCCCCCACACACAGTATGATGTCCCCACAGTACATTCCCCCACAGACACATTATGATGTCCTCACAGTACATTGCTCCCACACACAGTATGATGTCCTCACAGTACAATCCTCACACACACACAGGATGATGTCCCCACAGTACATTGCTCCACACACAGTATGATGTCCTCACAGTACATTCCTCCCAGACACACAGTATGATGTCCTCACAGTACATTCCTCTCACACACAGTATGATGTCCTCACAGTACATTCCCCCACACACAGTATGATGTCCTCACAGTACATTCTCCCACACACAGTATGATGTCCCCACAGTACATTCCCCCTCCACACAGTATGATGTCCCCACAGTACATTCCTCTCACACACAGTATGATGTCCTCACAGTACATTCCCCCACACACAGTATGATTTCCCTACAGTACATTCCCCCACACACAGTATGATGTCCCCACAGTACATTCCCCACACACAGTATGATGTCCTCACAGTACATTCCTCACACACAGTATGATGTCCCCACAGTACATTCCCCCACACACAGTATGATGTCCCCACAGTACATTCCCCCACACACAGTATGATGTCCTCACAGTACATTTCCCCCCCCCCCACACACAGTATGATGTCCTCACAGTACATTCCTCACACACACACAGTATGATGTCCTCACAGTACATTCCTCACACACACAGTATGATGTCCTCACAGTACATTCCCCCACACACAGTATGATGTCCTCACAGTACATTCCTCACACACACAGTATGATGTCCTCACAGTACATTCCTCCACACACAGTATGATGTCCTCGCAGTATATTCCTCGCACACACACACAGTATGATGTCCTCACAGTACATTCCTCTCACACACACAGTATGATGTCCTCACAGTACATTCCTCACTCACACACAGTATGATGTCCTCACAGTACATTCCTCACACACACACAGTATGATGTCCTCACAGTACATTACTCTCACACACAGTATGATGTCCTCACAGTACAATCCTCACACACACAGTATGATGTCCTCACAGTACATTCCTCCCACACACACAGTATGATGTCCTCACAGTACATTCCTCTCACACACAGTATGATGTCCTCACAGTACATTCCCCCACACACAGTATGATGTCCCTACAGTACATTCTCCCACACACAGTATGATGTCCCCACAGTACATTCCCCCTCCACACAGTATGATGTCCCCACAGTACATTCCTCTCACACACAGTATGATGTCCTCACAGTACATTCCCCCACACACAGTATGATGTCCCCACAGTACATTCCCCCACACACAGTATGATGTCCTCACAGTACATTCCCCCCTCCACACACAGTATGATCTCCTCACAGTACATTCCTCACACACACACAGTATGATGTCCTCACAGTACATTCCTCACACACACAGTATGATGTCCTCACAGTACATTCCCCCACACACAGTATGATGTCCTCACAGTACATTCCTGACACACACAGTATGATGTCCTCACAGTACATTCATCACACACACAGTATGATGTCCTCACAGTATATTCCTCACACACACACAGTATGATGTCCTCACAGTGCATTCCTCTCACACACACAGTATTATGTCCTCACAGTACATTCCTCACTCACACACAGTATGATGTCCTCACAGTACATTCCTCACACACACACAGTATGATGTCCTCACAGTACATTCGTCTCACACACAGTATGATGTCCTCACAGTACATTCCTCTCACACACAGTATGATGTCCTCACAGTACATTCCCCCACACACAGTATGATGTCCTCACAGTACATTCCTCACACACACACAGTATGATGTCCTCACAGTACATTCCTCACACACAGTATGATGTCTCCACAGTATATTCCTCACACACACACACAGTATAATGTCCTCACAGTACATTCCTCACACACACACAGTATGATGTCCTCACAGTACATTGCTCTCACACACAGTATGATGTCCTCACAGTACATTCTCCCACACACAGTATGATGTCCTCACAGTACATTCCTCACACACACACACAGTATGATGTCCTCACAGTACATTCCTCCACACACAGTATGATGTCCCCACACACAGTATGATGTCCCCACAGTACATTGCTCCCACACACACAGTATGATGTCCTCACAGTACATTTCCCCACACACAGTATGATGTCCTCACAGTACATTCCTCTCACACACAGTATGATGTCCTCACAGTACATTCCTCACACACAGTATGATGTCTCCACAGTACATTCCCCCACACACAGTATGATGTCCTCACAGTACATTCCTCTCACACACAGTATGATGTCCTCACAGTACATTCCCCACACACAGTATGATGTCCCCACAGTACATTCCCTCTACACACAGTATGATGTCCCCACAGTACATTCCCCCACACACAGTATGATGTCCTCACAGTACATTCCCCCACACACACAGTATGATGTCCTCACTGTACATTCCTCCACACACACAGTATGATGTCCTCACAGTACATTCCCTCCACACACAGTATGATGTCCTCACAGTACATTCCTCCACACACACTATGATGTCTCCACAGTACATTCCCTCCACACACAGTATGATGTCCTCACAGTTCATTCCTCTCACACACACAGTATGATGTCCTCACAGTACATTCCTCACACACAGTATGATGTCCTCACAGTACATTGCTCCCACACACAGTATGATGTCCTCACAGCACATTCCCCACACACAGTATGATGTCCTCACAGTACATTCCTCACACACAGTATGATGTCCCCACAGTACATTCCCCCACACACAGTATGATGTCCTCACAGTACATTCCCCCACACACAGTATGATGTCCTCACAGTACATTCCTCTCACACACAGTATGATGTCCTCACAGTACATTCCTCACACACAGTATGATGTCTCCACAGTACATTCCCCCACACACAGTATGATGTCCTCACAGTACATTCCTCTCACACACAGTATGATGTCCTCACAGTACATTCCCCACACACAGTATGATGTCCCCACAGTACATTCCCTCTACACACAGTATGATGTCCCCACAGTACATTCCCCCACACACAGTATGATGTCCTCACAGTTCATTCCTCTCACACACACAGTATGATGTCCTCACAGTACATTCCTCACACACAGTATGATGTCCTCACAGTACATTGCTCCCACACACACAGTATGATGTCCTCACAGTACATTCCTCCACACACACTATGATGTCTCCACAGTACATTCCCTCCACACACAGTATGATGTCCTCACAGTTCATTCCTCTCACTCACACAGTATGATGTCCTCACAGTACATTCCTCACACACAGTATGATGTCCTCACAGTACATTGCTCCCACACACAGTATGATGTCCTCACAGCACATTCCCCACACACAGTATGATGTCCTCACAGTACATTCCTCACACACAGTATGATGTCCCCACAGTACATTCCCCCACACACAGTATGATGTCCTCACAGTACATTCCACCACACACAGTATGATGTCCTCACAGTACATTCCTCCACACACAGTATGATGTCCTCACAGTATATTGCTCACACACACACAGTATGATGTCCTCACAGTACATTCCTCTCACACACACAGTAGGATGTCCTCACAGTACATTCCTCTCACACACAGAATGATGTCCTCATAGTACATTGCTCCCACACACACAGTATCATGTCCTCACAGTACATTGCTCCCACACACAGTATGATGTCCTCACAGTACATTCGTCCACACACATTATGATGTCCCCACAGTACATTCGTCCACACACAGTATGATGTCCGCACAGTACATTCCCCTCCCACACACAGTATGATGTCCTCACAGTACATTCCTCACACACACACACAGTATGATGTCCTCACAGTACATTCCTCACACACAGTATGATGTCCTCACAGTACATTACTCACACACAGTATGATGTCCCCACAGTACATTCCCCCACACACAGTATGATGTCCTCACAGTACATTCCACCACATACAGTATGATGTCCTCACAGTACATTCCTCCACACACAGTATGATGTCCTCACAGTATATTGCTCACACACACACAGTATGATGTCCTCACAGTACATTCCTCTCACACACAGTAGGATGTCCTCACAGTACATTCCTCTCACACACAGTATGATGTCCTCACAGTACATTGCTCCCACACACAGTATGATGTCCTCACAGTACATTGCTCCCACACACAGTATGATGTCCTCACAGTACATTGCTCCCACACACAGTATGATGTCCTCACAGTACATTCCTCCACACACAGTATGATCTCCCCACAGTACATTCCTCCACACACAGTATGATGTCCTCACAGTACATTCCCCCATACACAGTATGATGTCCCCACAGTACATTCCCCTACACACAGTATGATGTCTCCACAGTACATTCCCCACACACAGTATGATGTCCCCACAGTACATTCCCCCACACACAGTATGATGTCCCCACAGTACTTTCCCCCACACACAGTATGATGTCCCCACAGTACATTCCCCCACACACAGTATGATGTCCCCACAGTACTTTCCCCCACACACAGTATGATGTCCTCACAGTACATTCCCCACACACAGTATGATGTCCTCACAGTACATTCCTCACACACAGTATGATGTCCTCACAGTACATTACTCACACACAGTATGATGTCCCCACAGTACATTCCCCCACACACAGTATGATGTCCTCACAGTACATTCCATCACATACAGTATGATGTCCTCACAGTACATTCCTCCACACACAGTATGATGTCCTCACAGTATATTGCTCACACACACACAGTATGATGTCCTCACAGTACATTCCTCTCACACACAGTAGGATGTCCTCACAGTACATTCCTCTCACACACAGTATGATGTCCTCACAGTACATTGCTCCCACACACAGTATGATGTCCTCACAGTAAATTGCTCCCACACACAGTATGATGTCCTCACAGTACATTGCTCCCACACACAGTATGATGTCCTCACAGTACATTCCTCCACACACAGTATGATCTCCCCACAGTACATTCCTCCACACACAGTATGATGTCCTCACAGTACATTCCCCCATACACAGTATGATGTCCCCACAGTACATTCCCCTACACACAGTATGATGTCTCCACAGTACATTCCCCACACACAGTATGATGTCCCCACAGTACATTCCCCCCCACACAGTATGATGTCCCCACAGTACTTTCCCCCACACACAGTATGATGTCCTCACAGTACATTCCCCACACACAGTATGATGTCCCCACAGTACATTCCCCACACACAGTATGATGTCCTCACAGTGCATTCCCCACACAAAGTATAATGTCCTCACAGTGCATTCCTCACACACAGTATGATGTCCTCACAGTACATTCCTCACACACACAGTATGATGTCCTCACAGTACATTGCTCACACACACACAGTATGATGTCCTCACAGTACATTCCTCTCACACACAGTATGATGTCCTCACAGTACATTCCTCACACACACACACAGTATAATGTCCTCACAGTACATTCCTCACACACACACAGTATGATGTCCTCACAGTACATTCCTCACACACACACAGTATGATGTCCTCACAGTACATTCCTCTCACACACAGTATGATGTCCTCACAGTACATTCCCCCACACACAGTATGATGTCCTCACAGTACATTGCTCACACACACACAATATGATGTCCTCACAGTACATTCCTCACACACAGTATGATGTCCTCACAGGACATTCCTCCACACACAGTATGATGTCCCCACACACAGTATGATGTCCCCACAGTACATTGCTCCCACACACACAGTATGATGTCCTCACAGTACATTCCCCCACACACAGTATGATGTCCTCACAGTTCATTCCTCTCACACACACAGTATGATGTCCTCACAGTACATTCCTCTCACACACAGTATGATGTCCTCACAGTACATTCCTCACACACAGTATGATGTCTCCACAGTACATTCCCCACACACAGTATGATGTCCCCACAGTACATTCCCTCTACACACAGTATGATGTCCCCACAGTACATTCCCCCACACACAGTATAATGTCCTCACAGTACATTCCCCCACACACACAGTATGATGTCCTCACAGTACATTCCTCCACACACACAGTATGATGTCCTCACAGTACATTCCCTCCACACACAGTATGATGTCCTCACAGTACATTCCTCCACACACACTATGATGTCTCCACAGTACATTCCCTCCACACACAGTATGATGTCCTCACAGTTCATTCCTCTCACACACACAGTATGTTGTCCTCACAGTACATTCCTCACACACAGTATGATGTCCTCACAGTACATTCCTCCCACACACAGTATGATGTCCTCACAGCACATTCCCCACACACAGTATAATGTCCTCACAGTACTTTCCTCACACACACACACAGTATGATGTCCTCTCAGTACATTCCTCACACACAGTATGATGTCCTCACAGTACATTCCTCACACACAGTATGATGTCCCCACAGTACATTCCCCCACACACAGTATGATGTCCTCACAGTACATTCCTCACACACACACACAGTATGATGTCCTCACAGTACATTCCTCACACACAGTATGATGTCCTCACAGTACATTCCTCACACACACAGTATGATGTCCCCACAGTACATTCCCCCACACACTGTATGATGTCCTCACAGTACATTCCACCACACACAGTATGATTTCCTCACAGTACATTCCTCCACACACAGTATGATGTCCTCACAGTATATTGCTCACACACACACACAGTATGATGTCCTCACAGTACATTCCTCTCACACACACAGTAGGATGTACTCACAGTACATTCCTCTCACACACAGTATGATGTCCTCACAGTACATTGCTCCCACACACAGTATGATGTCCTCACAGTACATTCCTCCACACACAGTATGATGTCCCCACAGTACATTCCCCCACACACAGTATGATGTCCGCACAGTACATTCCCCTCCCACACACAGTATGATGTCCTCACAGTACATTCCTCACACACACACACTGTATGATGTCCTCACAGTACATTTCTCACACACAGTATGATGTCCTCACAGTACATTCCTCCACACACAGTATGATGTCCCCACAGTACATTCCCCACACACAGTATGATGTCCCCACAGTACATTCCCCACACACAGTATGATGTCCCCACAGTACATTCCCCCACACACAGTATGATGTCCTCACAGTACATTCCTCTCACACACACAGTAGGATGTCCTCACAGTACATTCCTCTCACACACAGTATGATGTCCTCACAGTACATTGCTCCCACACACAGTATGATGTCCTCACAGTACATTCCTCACACACAGTATGATGTCCTCACAGTACATTCCCCCACACACAGTATGATGTCCTCACAGTACATTCCTCTCACACACACAGTATGATGTCCTCACAGTACATTCCCCCACACAGTATGATGTCCCCACAGTACATTCCCCCACACACAGTATGATGTCCTCACAGTACATTCCACCACACACAGTATGATGTCCTCACAGTATATTCCTCCACACACAGTATGATGTCCTCACAGTATGTTGCTCACACACACACACAGTATGATGTCCTCACAGTACATTCCTCACACACAGTATGATGTCCCCACAGTACATTCCCCCACACACAGTATGATGTCCTCACAGTACATTCCTCTCACACACACAGTAGGATGTCCTCACAGTACATTCCTCTCACACACAGTATGATGTCCTCACAGTACATTGCTCCCACACACAGTATGATGTCCTCACAGTACATTGCTCCCACACACAGTATGATGTCCTCACAGTACATTGCTCCCACACACAGTATGATGTCCTCACAGTACATTCCTCCACACACAGTATGATGTCCCCACAGTACATTCCTCCACACACAGTATGATGTCCTCACAGTGCATTCCCCCACACACAGTATGATGTCCCCACAGTACATTCCCCCACACACAGTATGATGTCCTCACAGTACATTCCCCACACACAGTATGATGTCCCCACAGTACATTCCCCACACACAGTATGATGTCCTCACAGTGCATTCCTCACACACAGTATGATGTCCTCACAGTACATTCCTCACACACACAGTATGATGTCCTCACAGTACATTCCTCCCACACACACAGTATGATGTCCTCACAGTACATTCCTCCCACACACACAGTATGATGTCCCCACAGTACATTCCCCACACACAGTATGATGTCCCCACAGTACATTCCCCACACACAGTATGATGTCCCCACAGTACATTCCCCCACACACAGTATGATGTCTTCACAGTACATTCCTCCCACACACACATTATGATGTCCTCACAGTACATTACTCACACACACACAGTATGATGTCCCCACAGTACATTCCCCCACACACAGTATGCTGTCCTCACATTACATCCCCCCCCCACACACAGTATGATGTCCTCACAGTACATTCCTCACACACACACAGTATGATGTCCTCACAGTACATTCCTCACACACACAGTATGATGTCCTCACAGTACATTCCCCCACACACAGTATGTTGTCCTCACAGTACATTCCTCACACACACAGTATGATCTCCTCACAGTACATTCCTCCACACACAGTATGATGTCCTCACAGTATATTCCTCACACACACACACAATATGATGTCCTCACAGTACATTCCTCTCACACACACAGTATGATGTCCTCACAGTACATTCCTCACTCACACACAGTATGATGTCCTCACAGTACATTCCTCACTCACACACAGTATGATGTCCTCACAGTACATTCCTCACACACACACAGTATGATGTCCTCACAGTACATTCCTCTCACACACAGTATGATGTCCTCACAGTACATTCCCCCACACACAGTATGATGTCCACACAGTACATTCCTCACACTCACACAGTATGATGTCCTCACAGTACATTCCTCTCACACACAGTATGATGTCCTCACAGTACATTCCCCCACACACAGTATGATGTCCTCACAGTACATTCCTCACACTCACACAGTATGATGTCCTCACAGTACATTCCTCTCACAGTATGATGTCCTCACAGTACATTCCTCTCACAGTATGATGTCTCCACAGTATATTCCTCACACACACACACACAGTATAATGTCCTCACAGTACATTCCTCACACACACACACAGTATGATGTCCTCACAGTACATTCCTCTCACAGTATAATGTCCTCACAGTACATTCCTCACACACACACAGTATGATGTCCTCACAGTACATTCCTCACACACACACAGTATGATGTCCTCACAGTACATTCCTCACACACACACAGTATGATGTCCTCACAGTACATTCCTCTCACACACAGTATGATGTCCTCACAGTACATTCCCCCACACACAGTATGATGTCCTCACAGTACATTCCTCAAACACACACAGTATGATGTCCTCACAGTACATTCCTCACACACAGTATGATGTCCTCACAGTACATTCCTCCACACACAGTATGATGTCCCCACACACAGTATGATGTCCCCACAGTACATTGCTCCCACACACACAGTATGATGTCCCCACAGTGCATTCCACACACACAGTATGATGTCCTCACAGTGCATTCCTCACACACAGTATGATGTCCTCACAGTACATTCCTCACACACACAGTATGATGTCCTCACAGTACATTGCTCCCACACACACAGTATGATGTCCTCACAGTAGATTCCTCCACACACAGTATGATGTCCCCACAGTACATTCCCCACACACAGTATGATGTCCCCACAGTACATTCCCCCACACACAGTATGATGTAATCACAGTACATTCCTCCCACACACACATTATGATGTCCTCACAGTACATTACTCACACACACACAGTATGATGTCCTCACAGTACATTCCTCACACACACAGTATGATGTCCCCACAGTACATTCCCCACACACAGTATGATGTCCTCACAGTACATTCCCCACACACAGTATGATGTCCTCACAGTACATTCCTCCCACACACACATTATGATGTCCTCACAGTACATTCCTCACACACACACAGTATGATGTCCCCACAGTACATTCCCCCACACACAGTATGATGTCCCCACAGTACATTCCCCCCACACACAGTATGATGTCCTCACAGTACATTCCCCCACACACAGTATGATGTCCTCACAGTACATTCCCTCCACACACAGTATGATGTCCCCACAGTACATTCCCTCCACACACAGTATGATGTCCTCACAGTACATTCCCCCACACACAGTATGATGTCCCCACAGTACATTCCCCCACACACAGTATGATGTCCCCACAGTACATTCCCCCCACACACAGTATGATGTCCTCACAGTACATTCCCACACACACAGTATGATGTCCCCACAGTACATTCCCCCCACACACAGTATGATGTCCTCACAGTACATTCCTCACACACAGTATGATGTCCTCACAGTACATTCCCCCACACACAGTATGATGTCCTCACAGTACATTCCTCTCACACACACAGTATGATGTCCTCACAGTACATTCCCCCACACAGTATGATGTCCCCACAGTACATTCCCCCACACACAGTATGATGTCCCCACAGTACATTCCCCCACACACAGTATGATGTCCTCACAGTACATTCCCCCCCCACACACAGTATGATGTCCTCACAGTACATTCCTCACACACACACAGTATGATGTCCTCACAGTACATTCCTCACACACACAGTATGATGTCCTCACAGTACATTCCCCCACACACAGTATGATGTCCTCACAGTACATTCCTCACACACACAGTATGATGTCCTCACAGTACATTCCTCCACACACAGTATGATGTCCTCACAGTACATTCCTCCACACACAGTATGATGTCCTCACAGTACATTCCTCTCACACACAGTATGATGTCCCCACAGTACATTCCCTCCACACACAGTATGATGTCCTCACAGTACATTCCTCACACACACAAAAAGTATGATGTCCTCACAGTACATTCCTCTCACACACACAGTATGATGTCCTCACAGTACATTCCTCACTCACACACAGTATGATGTCCTCACAGTACATTCCTCACACACACACAGTATGATGTCCTCACAGTACATTCCTCACACACACAAAAAGTATGATGTCCTCACAGTACATTCCTCTCACACACACAGTATGATGTCCTCACAGTACATTCCTCACTCACACACAGTATGATGTCCTCACAGTACATTCCTCACACACACACAGTATGATGTCCCCACAGTACATTCCTCACACACACAGTATGATGTCCTCACAGTACATTCCTCACACACACACAGTATGATGTCCTCACAGTACATTCCTCACACACACACAGTATGATGTCCCCACAGTACATTCCTCCACACACACAGTATGATGTCCTCACAGTACATTCCTCTCACACACAGTATGATGTCCTCACAGTACATTCCCCTACACACAGTATGATGTCCTCACAGTACATTCCTCACACACACACAGTATGATGCCCTCACAGTACATTCCTCACACACAGTATGATGTCTCCACAGTATATTCCTCACACACACACACAGTATAATGTCCTCACAGTACATTCCTCACACACACACAGTATGATGTCCTCACAGTACATTCCTCTCACACACAGTATGATGTCCTCACAGTACATTCCTCACACACACACACAGTATAATGTCCTCACAGTACATTCCTCACACACAGTATGATGTCCTCACAGTACATTCCTCACACACACACAGTATGATGTCCTCACAGTACACTCCTCTCACACACAGTATGATGTCCTCACAGTACATTCCCCCACACACAGTATGATGTCCTCACAGTACATTCCTCACACACACACAGTATGATGTCCTCACAGTACATTCCTCACACACAGTATGATGTCCTCACAGTACATTCCTCCACACACAGTATGATGTCCCCACAGTACATTGCTCCCACACACACAGTATGATGTCCTCACAGTACATTCCCCCACACACAGTATGATGTCCTCACAGTTCATTCCTCTCACACACACAGTATGATGTCCTCACAGTACATTCCTCTCACACACAGTATGATGTCCTCACAGTACATTCCTCACACACAGTATGATGTCTCCACAGTACATTCCCCACACACAGTATGATGTCCCCACAGTACATTCCCTCTACACACAGTATGATGTCCCCACAGTACATTCCCCCACACACAGTATAATGTCCTCACAGTACATTCCCCCACACACACAGTATGATGTCCTCACAGTACATTCCCTCCACACACAGTATGATGCCTCACAGTACATTCCTCCACACACACTATGATGTCTCCACAGTACATTCCCTCCACACACAGTATGATGTCCTCACAGTACATTCCTCACACACAGTATGATATCCTCACAGTACATTGCTCCCACACACAGTATGATGTCCTCACAGCACATTCCCCACACACAGTATGATGTCCTCACAGTACTTTCCTCACACACACACACAGTATGATGTCCTCACAGTACATTCCTCACACACAGTATGATGTCCTCACAGTACATTCCTCACACACAGTATGATGTCCCCACAGTACATTCCCCCACACACAGTATGATGTCCTCACAGTACATTCCTCACACACACACACACACAGTATGATGTCCTCACAGTACATTCCTCACACACAGTATGATGTACTCACAGTACATTCCTCACACACAGTATGATGTCCTCACAGTACATTCCTCCACACACAGTATGATGTCCCCACAGTACATTGCTCCCACACACACAGTATGATGTCCTCACAGTACATTCCCCCACACACAGTATGATGTCCTCACAGTTCATTCCTCTCACACACACAGTATGATGTCCTCACAGTACATTCCTCTCACACACAGTATGTTGTCCTCACAGTACATTCCTCATACACAGTATGATGTCTCCACAGTACATTCCCCACACACAGTATGATGTCCCCACAGTACATTCCCTCTACACACAGTATGATGTCCCCACAGTACATTCCCCCACACACAGTATAATGTCCTCACAGTACATTCCCCCACACACACAGTATGATGTCCTCACAGTACATTCCTCCACACATACAGTATGATGTCCTCACAGTACATTCCCTCCACACACAGTATGATGCCTCACAGTACATTCCTCCACACACACTATGATGTCTCCACAGTACATTCCCTCCACACACAGTATGATGTCCTCACAGTACATTCCTCACACACAGTATGATATCCTCACAGTACATTGCTCCCACACACAGTATGATGTCCTCACAGCACATTCCCCACACACAGTATGATGTCCTCACAGTACTTTCCTCACACACACACACAGTATGATGTCCTCACAGTACATTCCTCACACACAGTATGATGTCCTCACAGTACATTCCTCACACACAGTATGATGTCCCCACAGTACATTCCCCCACACACAGTATGATGTCCTCACAGTACATTCCTCACACACACACACACACAGTATGATGTCCTCACAGTACATTCCTCACACACAGTATGATGTACTCACAGTACATTCCTCACACACAGTATGATGTCCCCACAGTACATTCCCCTACACACAGTATGATGTCCTCACAGTACATTCCACCACACACAGTATGATGTCCTCACAGTACATTCCTCCACACACAGTATGATATCCTCACAGTATATTGCTCACACACACACACAGTATGATGTCCTCACAGTACATTCCTCTCACACACACAGTAGGATGTACTCACAGTACATTCCTCTCACACACAGTATGATGTCCTCACAGTACATAGCTCCCACACACAGTATGATGTCCTCACAGTACATTCCTCCACACACAGTATGATGTCCCTACAGTACATTCCCCCACACACAGTATGATGTCCTCACAGTACATTCCACCACACACACACACAGTATGATGTCCTCACAGTACATTTCTCACACACAGTATGATGTCCTCACAGTACATTCCTCACACACAGTATGATGTCCCCACAGTACATTCCCCCACACACAGTATGATGTCCTCACAGTACATTCCACCACACACAGTATGATGTCCTCACAGTACATTCCACCACACACAGTATGATGTCCTCACAGTACATTCCTCCACACACAGTATGATGTCCTCACAGTATATTGCTCACACACACACACAGTATGATGTCCTCACAGTACATTCCTCTCACACACACAGTAGGATGTCCTCACAGTACATTCCTCTCACACACAGTATGATGTCCTCACAGTACATTGCTCCCACACACAGTATGATGTCCTCACAGTACATTGCTCCCACACACAGTATGATGTCCTCACAGTACATTGCTCCCACACACAGTATGATGTCCTCACAGTACATTGCTCCAACACACAGTATGATGTCCTCACAGTACATTCCTCCACACACAGTATGATGTCCCCACAGTACATTCCTCCACACACAGTATGATGTCCTCACAGTACATTCCCCCACACACAGTATGATGTCCCCACAGTACATTCCCCCACACACAGTATGATGTCCTCACAGTACATTCCCCACACACAGTATGATGTCCCCACAGTACATTCCCCACACACAGTATGATGTCCTCACAGTGCATTCCTCACACACAGTATGATGTCCTCACAGTACATTCCTCACACACACAGTATGATGTCCTCACAGTACATTCCTCACACACACAGTATGATGTCCTCACAGTACATTCCTCCCACACACACAGTATGATGTCCTCACAGTACATTCCTCCACACACAGTATGATGTCCTCACAGTACATTCCTCCACACACAGTATGATGTCCCCACAGTACATTCCCCCACACACAGTATGATGTCCTCACAGTACATTCCTCCCACACACACATTATGATGTCCTCACAGTACATTCCTCACACCCACAGTATGATGTCCTCACAGTACATTCCTCACACACACAATATGATGTCCTCACAGTACATTCCCCCACACACAGTATGATGTCCTCACAGTACATTCCTCACACACACAGTATGATGTCCTCACAGTACATTCCTCCACACACAGTATGATGTCCTCACAGTATATTCCTCACACACACACACAGTATGATGTCCTCACAGTACATTCCTCTCACACACACAGTATGATGTCCTCACAGTACATTCCTCACTCACACACAGCATGATGTCCTCACAGTACATTCCTCACTCACACACAGTATGATGTCCTCACAGTACATTCCTCACACACACACAGTATGATGTCCTCACAGTACATTCCTCACACACAGTATGATGTCTCCACAGTATATTCCTCACACACACACACACAGTATAATGTCCTCACAGTACATTCCTCACACACACACAGTATGATGTCCTCACAGTACATTCCTCTCACACACAGTATGATGTCCTCACAGTACATTCCTCACACACACACACAGTATAATGTCCTCACAGTACATTCCTCACACACACACAGTATGATGTCCTCACAGTACATTCCTCACACACACACAGTATGATGTCCTCACAGTACATTCCCCCACACACAGTATGATGTCCTCACAGTACATTCCTCAAACACACACAGTATGATGTCCTCACAGTACATTCCTCACACACAGTATGATGTCCTCACAGTACATTCCTCCACACACAGTATGATGTCCCCACACACAGTATGATGTCCCCACAGTACATTGCTCCCACACACACAGTATGATGTCCTCACAGTACATTCCCCCACACACAGTATGATGTCCTCACAGTTCATTCCTCTCACACACACAGTATGATGTCCTCACAGTACATTCCTCTCACACACAGTATGATGTCCTCACAGTCCATTCCTCACACACAGTATGATGTCTCCACAGTACATTCCCCACACACAGTATGATGTCCCCACAGTACATTCCCTCTACACACAGTATGATGTCCCCACAGTACATTCCCCCACACACAGTATGATGTCATCACAGTACATTCCCCCACACACACAGTATGATGTCCTCACAGTACATTCCTCCACACACACAGTATGATGTCCTCACAGTACATTCCCTCCACACACAGTATGATGTCCTCACAGTACATTCCTCCACACACACTATGATGTCTCCACAGTACATTCCCTCCACACACAGTATGATGTCCTCACAGTTCATTCCTCTCACACACACAGTATGATGTCCTCACAGTACATTCCTCACACACAGTATGATGTCCTCACAGTACATTGCTCCCACACACAGTATGATGTCCTCACAGCACAGTCCCCACACACAGTATGATGTCCTCACAGTACTTTCCTCACACACACACACAGTATGATGTCCTCACAGTACATTCCCCCACACACAGTATGATGTCCTCACAGTACATTCCTCACACACACACACAGTATGATGTCCTCACAGTACATTCCTCACACACAGTATGATGTCCTCACAGTACATTCCTCACACACAGTATGATGTCCCCACAGTACATTCCCCCACACACAGTATGATGTCCTCACAGTACATTCCACCACACACAGTATGATGTCCTCACAGTACATTCCTCCACACACAGTATGATGTCCTCACAGTATATTGCTCACACACACACACAGTATGATGTCCTCACAGTACATTCCTCTCACACACACAGTAGGATGTCCTCACAGTACATTCCTCTCACACACAGTATGATGTCCTCACAGTACATTGCTCCCACACACAGTATGATGTCCTCACAGTACATTCCTCCACACACAGTATGATGTCCTCTCAGTACATTCCTCCACACACAGTATGATGTCCCCACAGTACATTCCCCCACACACAGTATGATGTCCGCACAGTACATTCCCCTCCCACACACAGTATGATGTCCTCACAGTACATTCCTCACACAAACACACAGTATGATGTCCTCACAGTACATTTCTCACACACAGTATGATGTCCTCACAGTACATTCCTCACACACAGTATGATGTCCCCACAGTACATTCCCCCACACACAGTATGATGTCCTCACAGTACATTCCACCACACACAGTATGATGTCCTCACAGTACATTCCTCCACACACAGTATGATGTCCTCACAGTATATTGCTCACACACACACACAGTATGATGTCCTCACAGTACGTTCCTCTCACACACACAGTAGGATGTCCTCACAGTACAATTCCCCCACACACAGTATGATGTCCTCACAGTACATTCCTCACACACACAGTATGATGTCCTCACAGTACATTCCTCCACACACAGTATGATGTCCTCACAGTACATTCCTCCACACACAGTATGATGTCCTCACAGTACATTCCCCCCACACACAGTATGATGTCCCCACAGTACATTCCCCCACACACAGTATGATGTCCCCACAGTACATTCCTCACACACACAAAAAGTATGATGTCCTCACAGTACATTCCTCTCACACACACAGTATGATGTCCTCACAGTACATTCCTCACTCACACACAGTATGATGTCCTCACAGTACATTCCTCACACACACACAGTATGATGTCCTCACAGTACATTCCTCACACACACAAAAAGTATGATGTCCTCACAGTACATTCCTCTCACACACACAGTATGATGTCCTCACAGTACATTCCTCACTCACACACAGTATGATGTCCTCACAGTACATTCCTCACACACACACAGTATGATGTCCCCACAGTACATTCCTCACACACACAGTATGATGTCCTCACAGTACATTCCTCACACACACACAGTATGATGTCCTCACAGTACATTCCTCACACACACACAGTATGATGTCCCCACAGTACATTCCTCCACACACACAGTATGATGTCCTCACAGTACATTCCTCTCACACACAGTATGATGTCCTCACAGTACATTCCCCTACACACAGTATGATGTCCTCACAGTACATTCCTCACACACACACAGTATGATGCCCTCACAGTACATTCCTCACACACAGTATGATGTCTCCACAGTATATTCCTCACACACACACACAGTATAATGTCCTCACAGTACATTCCTCACACACACACAGTATGATGTCCTCACAGTACATTCCTCTCACACACAGTATGATGTCCTCACAGTACATTCCTCACACACACACACAGTATAATGTCCTCACAGTACATTCCTCACACACAGTATGATGTCCTCACAGTACATTCCTCACACACACACAGTATGATGTCCTCACAGTACACTCCTCTCACACACAGTATGATGTCCTCACAGTACATTCCCCCACACACAGTATGATGTCCTCACAGTACATTCCTCACACACACACAGTATGATGTCCTCACAGTACATTCCTCACACACAGTATGATGTCCTCACAGTACATTCCTCCACACACAGTATGATGTCCCCACAGTACATTGCTCCCACACACACAGTATGATGTCCTCACAGTACATTCCCCCACACACAGTATGATGTCCTCACAGTTCATTCCTCTCACACACACAGTATGATGTCCTCACAGTACATTCCTCTCACACACAGTATGATGTCCTCACAGTACATTCCTCACACACAGTATGATGTCTCCACAGTACATTCCCCACACACAGTATGATGTCCCCACAGTACATTCCCTCTACACACAGTATGATGTCCCCACAGTACATTCCCCCACACACAGTATAATGTCCTCACAGTACATTCCCCCACACACACAGTATGATGTCCTCACAGTACATTCCTCCACACATACAGTATGATGTCCTCACAGTACATTCCCTCCACACACAGTATGATGCCTCACAGTACATTCCTCCACACACACTATGATGTCTCCACAGTACATTCCCTCCACACACAGTATGATGTCCTCACAGTACATTCCTCACACACAGTATGATATCCTCACAGTACATTGCTCCCACACACAGTATGATGTCCTCACAGCACATTCCCCACACACAGTATGATGTCCTCACAGTACTTTCCTCACACACACACACAGTATGATGTCCTCACAGTACATTCCTCACACACAGTATGATGTCCTCACAGTACATTCCTCACACACAGTATGATGTCCCCACAGTACATTCCCCCACACACAGTATGATGTCCTCACAGTACATTCCTCACACACACACACACACAGTATGATGTCCTCACAGTACATTCCTCACACACAGTATGATGTACTCACAGTACATTCCTCACACACAGTATGATGTCCTCACAGTACATTCCTCCACACACAGTATGATGTCCCCACAGTACATTGCTCCCACACACACAGTATGATGTCCTCACAGTACATTCCCCCACACACAGTATGATGTCCTCACAGTTCATTCCTCTCACACACACAGTATGATGTCCTCACAGTACATTCCTCTCACACACAGTATGATGTCCTCACAGTACATTCCTCACACACAGTATGATGTCTCCACAGTACATTCCCCACACACAGTATGATGTCCCCACAGTACATTCCCTCTACACACAGTATGATGTCCCCACAGTACATTCCCCCACACACAGTATAATGTCCTCACAGTACATTCCCCCACACACACAGTATGATGTCCTCACAGTACATTCCTCCACACATACAGTATGATGTCCTCACAGTACATTCCCTCCACACACAGTATGATGCCTCACAGTACATTCCTCCACACACACTATGATGTCTCCACAGTACATTCCCTCCACACACAGTATGATGTCCTCACAGTACATTCCTCACACACAGTATGATATCCTCACAGTACATTGCTCCCACACACAGTATGATGTCCTCACAGCACATTCCCCACACACAGTATGATGTCCTCACAGTACTTTCCTCACACACACACACAGTATGATGTCCTCACAGTACATTCCTCACACACAGTATGATGTCTTCACAGTACATTCCTCACACACAGTATGATGTCCCCACAGTACATTCCCCCACACACAGTATGATGTCCTCACAGTACATTCCTCACACACACACACACACACAGTATGATGTCCTCACAGTACATTCCTCACACACAGTATGATGTACTCACAGTACATTCCTCACACACAGTATGATGTCCCCACAGTACATTCCCCCACACACAGTATGATGTCCTCACAGTACATTCCACCACACACAGTATGATGTCCTCACAGTACATTCCTCCACACACAGTATGATATCCTCACAGTATATTGCTCACACACACACACAGTATGATGTCCTCACAGTACATTCCTCACACACACACAGTAGGATGTCCTCACAGTACAATTCCCCCACACACAGTATGATGTCCTCACAGTACATTCCTCCCACACACACAGTATGATATCCTCACAGTATATTGCTCACACACACACACAGTATGATGTCCTCACAGTACATTCCTCTCACACACACAGTAGGATGTACTCACAGTACATTCCTCTCACACACAGTATGATGTCCTCACAGTACATAGCTCCCACACACAGTATGATGTCCTCACAGTACATTCCTCCACACACAGTATGATGTCCCTACAGTACATTCCCCCACACACAGTATGATGTCCTCACAGTACATTCCACCACACACACACACAGTATGATGTCCTCACAGTACATTTCTCACACACAGTATGATGTCCTCACAGTACATTCCTCACACACAGTATGATGTCCCCACAGTACATTCCCCCACACACAGTATGATGTCCTCACAGTACATTCCACCACACACAGTATGATGTCCTCACAGTACATTCCACCACACACAGTATGATGTCCTCACAGTACATTCCTCCACACACAGTATGATGTCCTCACAGTATATTGCTCACACACACACACAGTATGATGTCCTCACAGTACATTCCTCTCACACACACAGTAGGATATCCTCACAGTACATTCCTCTCACACACAGTATGATGTCCTCACAGTACATTGCTCCCACACACAGTATGATGTCCTCACAGTACATTGCTCCCACACACAGTATGATGTCCTCACAGTACATTGCTCCCACACACAGTATGATGTCCTCACAGTACATTGCTCCCACACACAGTATGATGTCCTCACAGTACATTCCTCCACACACAGTATGATGTCCCCACAGTACATTCCTCCACACACAGTATGATGTCCTCACAGTACATTCCCCCACACACAGTATGATGTCCCCACAGTACATTCCCCCACACACAGTATGATGTCCTCACAGTACATTCCCCACACACAGTATGATTTCCCCACAGTACATTCCCCACACACAGTATGATGTCCTCACAGTGCATTCCTCACACACAGTATGATGTCCTCACAGTACATTCCTCACACACACAGTATGATGTCCTCACAGTACATTCCTCACACACACAGTATGATGTCCTCACAGTACATTCCTCCCACACACACAGTATGATGTCCTCACAGTACATTCCTCCACACACAGTATGATGTCCTCACAGTACATTCCTCCACACACAGTATGATGTCCCCACAGTACATTCCCCCACACACAGTATGATGTCCTCACAGTACATTCCTCCCACACACACATTATGATGTCCTCACAGTACATTCCTCACACCCACAGTATGATGTCCTCACAGTACATTCCTCACACACACAATATGATGTCCTCACAGTACATTCCCCCACACACAGTATGATGTCCTCACAGTACATTCCTCACACACACAGTATGATGTCCTCACAGTACATTCCTCCACACACAGTATGATGTCCTCACAGTATATTCCTCACACACACACTCAGTATGATGTCCTCACAGTACATTCCTCTCACACACACAGTATGATGTCCTCACAGTACATTCCTCACTCACACACAGCATGATGTCCTCACAGTACATTCCTCACTCACACACAGTATGATGTCCTCACAGTACATTCCTCACACACACACAGTATGATGTCCTCACAGTACATTCCTCACACACAGTATGATGTCTCCACAGTATATTCCTCACACACACGCACACAGTATAATGTCCTCACAGTACATTCCTCACACACACACAGTATGATGTCCTCACAGTACATTCCTCTCACACACAGTATGATGTCCTCACAGTACATTCCTCACACACACACAGTATAATGTCCTCACAGTACATTCCTCACACACACACAGTATGATGTCCTCACAGTACATTCCTCACACACACACAGTATGATGTCCTCACAGTACATTCCCCCACACACAGTATGATGTCCTCACAGTACATTCCTCAAACACACACAGTATGATGTCCTCACAGTACATTCCTCACACACAGTATGATGTCCTCACAGTACATTCCTCCACACACAGTATGATGTCCCCACACACAGTATGATGTCCCCACAGTACATTGCTCCCACACACACAGTATGATGTCCTCACAGTACATTCCCCCACACACAGTATGATGTCCTCACAGTTCATTCCTCTCACACACACAGTATGATGTCCTCACAGTACATTCCTCTCACACACAGTATGATGTCCTCACAGTCCATTCCTCACACACAGTATGATGTCTCCACAGTACATTCCCCACACACAGTATGATGTCCCCACAGTACATTCCCTCTACACACAGTATGATGTCCCCACAGTACATTCCCCCACACACAGTATGATGTCATCACAGTACATTCCCCCACACACACAGTATGATGTCCTCACAGTACATTCCTCCACACACACAGTATGATGTCCTCACAGTACATTCCCTCCACACACAGTTTGATGTCCTCACAGTACATTCCTCCACACACACTATGATGTCTCCACAGTACATTCCCTCCACACACAGTATGATGTCCCCACAGTACATTCCCCCACACAGTATGATGTCCTCACAGTACATTCCTCCACACACAGTATGATGTCCCCACAGTACATTCCCCCACACAGTATGATGTCTCCACAGTACATTCCCTCCACACACAGTATGATGTCCCCACAGTACATTCCCCCACACAGTATGATGTCCTCACAGTACATTCCTCACACACACACAGTATGATGTCCTCACAGTTCATTCCTCTCACACACACAGTATGATGTCCTCACAGTACATTCCTCACACACAGTATGATGTCCTCACAGTACATTGCTCCCACACACAGTATGATGTCCTCACAGCACAGTCCCCACACACAGTATGATGTCCTCACAGTACTTTCCTCACACACACACACAGTATGATGTCCTCACAGTACATTCCCCCACACACAGTATGATGTCCTCACAGTACATTCCTCACACACACACACAGTATGATGTCCTCACAGTACATTCCTCACACACAGTATGATGTCCTCACAGTACATTCCTCACACACAGTATGATGTCCCCACAGTACATTCCCCCACACACAGTATGATGTCCTCACAGTACATTCCACCACACACAGTATGATGTCCTCACAGTACATTCCTCCACACACAGTATGATGTCCTCACAGTATATTGCTCACACACACACACAGTATGATGTCCTCACAGTACATTCCTCTCACACACACAGTAGGATGTCCTCACAGTACATTCCTCTCACACACAGTATGATGTCCTCACAGTACATTGCTCCCACACACTGTATGATGTCCTCACAGTACATTCCTCCACACACAGTATGATGTCCTCTCAGTACATTCCTCCACACACAGTATGATGTCCCCACAGTACATTCCCCCACACACAGTATGATGTCCGCACAGTACATTCCCCTCCCACACACAGTATGATGTCCTCACAGTACATTCCTCACACAAACACACAGTATGATGTCCTCACAGTACATTTCTCACACACAGTATGATGTCCTCACAGTACATTCCTCACACACAGTATGATGTCCCCACAGTACATTCCCCCACACACAGTATGATGTCCTCACAGTACATTCCACCACACACAGTATGATGTCCTCACAGTACATTCCTCCACACACAGTATGATGTCCTCACAGTATATTGCTCACACACACACACACAGTATGATGTCCTCACAGTACATTCCTCTCACACACACAGTAGGATGTCCTCACAGTACATTCCTCTCACACACAGTATGATGTCCTCACAGTACATTGCTCCCACACACAGTATGATGTCCTCAGAGTACATTGCTCCCACACACAGTATGATGTCCTCACAGTACATTGCTCCCACACACAGTATGATGTCCTCACAGTACATTCCTCCACACACAGTATGATGTCCCCACAGTACATTCCTCCACACACAGTATGATGTCCTCACAGTACATTCCCCCACACACAGCATGATGTCCCCACAGTACATTCCCCCACACACAGTATGATGTCCTCACAGTACATTCCCCACACACAGTATGATGTCCTCACAGTGCATTCCTCACACACAGTATGATGTCCTCACAGTACATTCCTCCCACACACACAGTATGATGTCCTCACAGTACATTCCTCCACACACAGTATGATGTCCCCACAGTACATTCCCCACACACAGTATGATGTCCCCACAGTACATTCCCCCACACACAGTATGATGTCCTCACAATACATTCCTCTCACACACACAGTATGATGTCCTCACAGTACATTACTCACACACACACAGTATGATGTCCCCACAGTACATTCCCCCACACACAGTATGATGTCCCCACAGTACATTCCCCCCACACACAGTATGATGTCCTCACAGTACATTCCCCCACACACAGTATGATGTCCTCACAGTACATTCCTCACACACAGTATGATGTCCTCACAGTACATTCCCCCCCACACAGTATGATGTCCTCACAGTACATTCCTCTCACACACACAGTATGATGTCCTCACAGTACATTCCCCCACACAGTATGATGTCCCCACAGTACATTCCCCCACACACAGTATGATGTCCCCACAGTACATTCCCCCACACTCAGTATGATGTCCTCACAGTACATTCCTCTCACACACACAGTATGATGTCTCCACAGTATATTCCCCCCACACACAGTATGATGTCCTCACAGTACATTCCCCCCACACACAGTATGATGTCCCCACAGTACATTCCTCTCACTCACAGTATGATGTCCTCACAGTACATTCCTCACACACACACACACACAGTGTGTTGTCCTCACAGTACATTCCTCTCACACACACAGTATGATGTCCTCACAGTACATTCCTCACACACAGTATGATGTCCCCACAGTACATTCCCCCACACACAGTATGATGTCCTCACAGTACATTCCACCACACACAGTATGATGTCCTCACAGTACATTCCCCCACACACAGTATGATGTCCTCACAGTATATTCCTCACACACACACACAGTATGATGTCCTCACAGTACATTCCTCTCACACACACTGTATGATGTCCCCATAGTACATTCCTCCACACACACAGTATGATGTCCTCACAGTACATTCCCCCACACACACAGTATGATGTCCTCACAGTACATTCCTCACACACATTATGATGTCCTCACAGTACATTCCTCACACACACACAGTATGATGTCCTCACAGTACATTCCTCTCACACACACAGTATGATGTCCTCACAGTACATTCCTCTCACACACAGTATGATGTCCCCACAGTACATTCCTCACACACAGTATGATGTCCCCACAGTACATTCCCCCACACACAGTTTGATGTCCTCACAGTACATTCCTCTCACACACACACAGTATGATGTCCTCACAGTACATTCCTCACACACAGTATGATGTCCTCACAGTACATTCCTCACACACAGTATGATGTCCCCACAGTACATTCCTCACACACACACACAGTATGATGTCCTCATAGTACTTTGCTCCCACACACACAGTATGGTGTCCTCACAGTACATTCCTCACACACAGTATGATGTCCTCACAGTACATTCCTCACTCACACACAGTATGATGTCCTCACAGTACATTCCTCCCACACACACAGTATGATGTCCTCACAGTACATTCCTCCACACACAGTATGATGTCCTCACAGTACATTCCCCCCACACACAGTATGATGTCCACACAGTACATTCCCCCAACACACAGTATGATGTCCTCACAGTACATTCCTCCACACACAGTATGATGTCCTCACAGTACATTCCCCCCACACACAGTATGATGTCCCCACAGTACATTCCCCCACACACAGTATGATGTCCCCACAGTACATTCCTCACACACAGTATGATGTCCCCACAGTACATTCCCCCACACACAGTATGATTTCTCCTGCTGTTGCTGTTAAAAGCAGATGCCGGCTGTGAAGCAGAGTTATTGAGCACGCTCCATACATGGTGCCAAGTTGCTAAGAGAGATTAGGATGCAGCTCTCACAGGAATAACAACTTTCTCCAAGGCCACTGAGTGCTGGGAGTGAGGCTGGACGGAAGATCAGACTGCTTACTGCCCATTAGCTGCAGAACTTTAACATTTTACTGTTTCTTTTGGCTGTTTGCCTTAACTGCAGGATCCATCGGTAGTGGTTGGTATCATCTTGTAGATGTGAGCAGAGCCTTACTTACAGGATCCATCGGTCATGGTCGGTGACGTCTTGTAGATGTGATCGGAGCCTTAGTTACAGGATCCATCGGTCGTGGTTGGTGACGTCTTGTAGATGTGATCGGAGCCTTAGTTACAGGATCCATCGGTCGTGGTCGGTGACGTCTTGTAGATGTGATCGGAGCCTTAGTTACAGGATCCATCGGTCGTGGTCGGTGACGTCTTGTAGATGTGATCGGAGCCTTAGTTACAGGATCCATCGGTCGTGGTTGGTGACGTCTTGTAGATGTGATCGGAGCCTTACTTACAGGATCCATCGGTCATGGTCGGTGACGTCTTGTAGATGTGATCGGAGCCTTAGTTACAGGATCCATCGGTCGTGGTTGGTGACGTCTTGTAGATGTGATCGGAGCCTTAGTTACAGGATCCATCGGTCGTGGTCGGTGACGTCTTGTAGATATGATCGGAGCCTTAGTTACAGGATCCATCGGTCGTTGTTGGTGACGTCTTGTAGATGTGATTGGAGCCTTAGTTACAGGATCCATCGGTTGTGGTTGATGACGTCTTGTAGATGTGATCGGAGCCTGTTGGACCGTTTTGGACTATTCTGTTGCTGTGACATAATTGTCCGTGCTTGTAATTTTCCTACAAGCCATGTGGTGATTGCTCAGAGAACCTGCTTCTCTCGTTACTCAGTGAGTGCTGTTCTGTATCTCGCGTCATACTGTCCTCTATTATTTCCATCTTTCCCTTTATAATAAAGGTCTCCATCTTGTAGATGTGATCGGATCCTTAGTTACAGGATCCATCGGTCGTGGTCGGTGACGTCTTGCAGATGTGATCGGAGCCTTATTTACAGGATCCATCGGTCGTGGTCAGTGACGTCTTGTAGATGTGATCGGAGCCTTAGTTACAGGATCCATCGGTCGTGGTCGGTGACGTCTTGTAGATGTGATCGGAGCCTTAGTTACAGAATCCATCGGTCGTGGTCGGTGACGTCTTGTAGATATGATCGGAGCCTGAGTTACAGGATCCATCGGTCGTGGTCGGTGACGTCTTGTAGATGTGATCGGAGCCTTAGTTACAGGATCCATCGCTCGTGGTCGGTGACGTCTTGTAGATATGATTGGAGCCTTAGTTACAGGATCCATCGCTCGTGGTCGGTGACGTCTTGTAGATGTGATCGGAGCCTTAGTTACAGAATCCATCGGTCGTGGCCGGTGACATCTTGTAGATATGATCGGAGCCTTGGTTACACTTACAAAAGTGAATGAAGTAAATGTAATAGAGTCATCAAGAATGGTTACCCAGAGGTGGTACCTGCATCTTTCAGATAATACTGGAATTTCCTGTGGCTATGATTTAAATGACCATGCTGAGAATCCTCCTATAATCCATGTGGTGACTGCTCGGAAGACCTGCTTCTCTCGCTGCTCAGTGACTGCGGTTCTGTATCTCACGTTATATTGTCCCCTGTGATCTCCATCTTCTCTTTTATCAAGAAGACGCTGGCAGGACGAGATCCCTCCAGCTGATCCAGTGTTTATCCCTCCTCCTGAATGACCCCCCGAGGATGGACGAGGACGAGACCACCAGAAGATTATTACACTTCACCCTGGAGATCATCTCCCTGCTGAGCGGAGAGGTAACTCCTCTACATTTCTATCAGCTTTATTGTGTTATGTAACAAGTCCGACATCGGGAAGAGGAAATCCAGGAGAGGAAGAGAAGGATTCTTTACTGTAAGAGCAGTGATTGTGTGCAGCTCTCTGCCAGGAGGAGTTGTCATGGGGATTCCCTATAAGAGCTGTAGAGGGGCCTGGATGTCTGTCCTGAGTGTAATAATATTCCAGGTTATAGCCCCAGATTACTGGAGACGGTTATTGATCCCGGGATTTCTACTGATTGTCAGATCTGGAGTCGGGAAGGAATTCTTCTCCCTAAGTGTCTCTCCCCATACACAGGATTACACAATAGTGAGGAAGACACCGTGGGAGGGTGTGACTCCCATCATCCATCTCCAGGAGTCAGGAGGGCGGAGCCCGGACCCCATCACAGAGCCTCCCCCGCACCCCCCGATACATGAGAGGAAGAAGAAGAAGATCCTAGAGCTCAGCAACAAGATGATTGAGCTGCTGAGCGGAGAGGTGACTGCTGGGACATTATACAGGACAGCACTGGAGGATTCTGGGTGATGACCGGAGAGGTGCCTGCTGGGACATTATACAGGACAGCACTGGAGGATTCTGGGTGATGACGGTGTCGTTGTTGTTAGGTTCCTATAAGGTGTCAGGACGTCGCTGTCTATCTCTCCATGGAGGAGTGGGAGTATCTAGAAGGACACCAGGATCGGTACCAGGAGGTGATGATGGGGGAGCTCCGGCCTCTTGCATCACAAGGTGAGAAGGGATATTATATACTTGCACACAAATATTGCTGTGATCACTGGACTGCCGGGTTAAAACTTTGAAGGAAACCTGTCATGTAAAAAAAATGCTATTAATCTGCAGTTTTGGGGGTATTAGTGTTAGTCATGAGGCCTGCAATTGGAAGAAATGAGCTTTGTTTCCTCTCGGCAGACTTTGGCTTTCAGTCATAAAGGCGCAGCATCTGCACGGCTTTCGAACACTATTAACCTGCAGTTTAACCACGTCTGCACATTTGTGGATGTGTTATGCGCTACGGAGAGAGATCCAGCAAGACTGGCACCAAACTAGCAAAGGCGCAGCCACAGAGGCACTTGGCAGAAGCTGCCCAGCTAGATGAGCCCTTGATTGCCGGGAATACCCTTCACCCGGGCTCATTGTCACTGGACTGCTGGCGTCTGGTGATGCATTCGGTGCCTAGTCAAGAACCTGGTAAGTAGCTATGCAAGAACCCTAGGAAGTGTAACCAGAAGAGAAAATGAGAAGACCCCTGAATATATAGCAACACTACTTACAGAACCACTCACCACCACAGCACATAGGAAATGCAATAAACAGCAAAGGACTGAGCAGCTCACCTAATGATCAGGTGTTGAATACTTCCCAATCAACCCCAGACAACCACTGCTTGCTAGCTTGCACAGCAGAATGGACACAAGCCCACCACTGCCAAGTGCCAGACACAACAGAATCCTGCATTGCCTGGCAAGTGAGGAACACAGCGTCTCATGTTCCCCGGGCAGAGAAACCAGTGAGAGACACGGTGTCCTGCGTCCTCACACATCCGACAACACCAAAACACGATGCTCAATAAGATTGGGACAGTTTCCCTGCACGCGATGTCACAAGCGTGGTTTGTGGAGCCACTGTGCCACAGACCGAGGAGTGCCTGGAGTGGCGTAACTAGGGGCCTCACCCAATCCGACCCCGGCGCATGGTGGCTTTACGACTCAGCGACCCGAGGAAGGATGAGGGAGGTAGCCCAGGTGCTACTCCAGAATAGACCAACGGACGCGCCGCAGCTGGACCCAGTAGGACAGGCAGGATGGTTCTCAGGAGCGCAAGACAGGATAGCACTGGAGAGCTTCAGGCTTGGCTGCAGCGGAGTGCAGCAGGCTTGGCTGCAGTAGAGTGGAGCTGGCTTGGCTGCAGCAAGCTTGGCTGCAGCAGGCTTGGCTGCAGCGGAGTGCAGCAGGCTTGGCTGCAGCAGAGTGCAGCAGGCTTGGTAACATAGACTGTAGAACAGGAAGGTTGCTCAGGCACCTCCCCAGCAGGGAGGAAGCAATATATATGTAATGTCCCACAGCCATCGGCTGGGCATGTAATAGCAAGTGCGCTGGCCCTTCAAGAGAACGGGAGCGCGTGCGCCCTAAGGACACGACAAGAAGCCCTGCTGGAAGCAGGCGGAGCACGGGGGAGGGAAGCGCCGGCGGCAGCGCAGGTGAGTGAAGTGACACGCTGGAGTCCCTTGCTGTCAGAGCATGGATCCGGTGTAGCGCTAACAGTACCCCCCCTTTACGCCCCCTCTCTTCAGACCATCGAGGAAGTTCCGGAGGAGAATCAGAGCGTGAATGTACGCCTTAGGGGCCAAATCCCTTCCAGTCAACAAGGAAGAAAATCTTGCCTCTCACCCCCTTCATGGCCAAGATGTTTTCCACCTCAAAAACATCATCCAAGGCGGCTGGCATGGGCGTGGTGCAAGGATCCTTGAAGAAGGGGCTCAGGACAACAGGCTTCAGCAGAGATACGTGGAAGGCCTTCGTAATCCGTAACAAAGGGCTAACTTCAGTTTATAGGAGACCTCGTTGATCCGCTTCAGCACTTCGAAAGGACCAATAAAACGAGGGCCCAATAATATAATAATATATAATAATAATAACAACTTGTAAGAGGGAACCTTCAGCCAGATGTACCTGCCCGAGAGCCTTACCTTGTCACCAGGGCAGAAGCAAGGAGGATCCAGGCACCTTTTGTCCTCATGTCTCTTCATACTTGCGGAGGACGCTTCTAGAGTGGCTATGGTGTCCTCCTACAACTTTACAATATAATTGGAGAGGACATCTGCCGCAGGGACATCAGAAGGAACCGTCAACAGGAGGGAAACCTCGGGTTGCCGACCGAAAACAATGTAGAAAGGAGACTTTCCCGAGGCTTCACCAATGTTATTATTGTACGAGAACTCAGCCCAGAGAAGTAACTTCACAAAATCATTGTGTTGGGCATTGACGAAGTGTCACAGGTAGTTACCCAGGACCTGGTTGACACGCTCCACTTGCCCATTGGACTGAGGGTGATAGGCTGAGTAGAAGTCCAAGACGACATCCAGATGCTTACAGAGAGCTTGCCAGAACCTGGAAGTGAACTGCGGACTTCGATGGGACACAATGTGACGAGGAAATCGATGCAGACGGAAAATATGTTTGATGAAGCTGTCAGCCAGTTCGGGAACAGACTGAAGAGCAGACAACGGGGTAAAGTGCTCCATTTTGGAAAAGCGGTCTACAACTACCCAGATGACGAGGCAGCCCTCGGATATTGGCAAATCCGTGATGAAGTCCATAGCTATGTGCTGCCACGGGCCAGACAGTATGAGTAACGGCAGGTGAGAACCTGAAGGAAGTAGTCTCGGGACTTTATTGTGAGCACAAATCTAACAAGCAGCCACATAGGCGTAGATTTCCCTCCTCATGGATGGCCACCAGTAGTGGCGAGAAATCAGTTGCAGCGTCCTCCTTTGTCCCGCTTGACCAGCCACCTTGGATGATTGGCCCCATGACAAAACTCACTCCCTCTCTGATTCGGCTTGAAGGGTTTTTCCTGGGGGAATTCGCGACAGGTTGACTGGAGCGACAGTAACCATCTTTGACAGATCGATGATTAATTGAGGATCTTCCTCTTGGTCCCCGGACAGAAATGAGCGAGAGAGGGCATCAGCTCTGATATTCTTGTCACTGGACCTGAAATGTAACAAAAAGTTAAAGCTGGCAAAAAACAAAGACCACCTGGCCTGGCGTGGATTAAGTCTCAGGGCAAACTGAAGATCTGTGTAGATGACCACCGGATAGACTGCGCCCTCCAGCAGGTATCGCCACTCCTCCAAAGCCATTTTAATGGCGAGTAACTCCCGGTCATCGATGGAGTAATTACGCTCTTGAGCGGAGAAGGCCATAGAGAAGGAACCGCAGGACACTCGGTGACCCGAGGAGGACTTTTGAGTGAGTACAGCCCCAGCCCCTAACGGGGATGCGTCCACCTCTAGGAAGAACTGTTTGTTCAGGTCCGGATGATGTAGGATGGGAATGGTGGAGAAGGACCGTTTCAGAGAGCGGAAGGCCTCCTCAGCTTCAGGGGACCAGTTCTTTTGATCGTCTCCTTTTTGGGTCATGGTAGAGATGGGAGCGGTAAGAGTGGACAAGTGAGGAATGAATGGTCGATAATAGTTAGCAAAGCCAAGGAATCTCTGAATTGCTTTGACTCCAACGGGCAGCGGCCATCTAAGGATGGAAGAGACTTTCTCAGGATCCATCCTGCGTCTGGCATCCGAGATAACGTAACTCAAGAAGGGACGGGCGGACTGTTCAGAAACACACTTCTCATACTTGGTGCAGAGTCGGTTCTCCCCAAGATGCTGAAGAACTTGCCGAACTGCTCGTCTGTGGGAGGCCACATCCGGAGAAAATGCCAAAATATCGTCAAGATACACCATAACGCAAGAATAAGGAAGGTTCTGGCAGATATCATTGACTAACTCTTGAAAAACTGCCGGTGCGTTACTGAGACCGAAGGGCATAACTCGGTATTCATAATGCCTGTCCCTGGTGTTGAAGGCAGTCTTCCACTCATCTCCCCGGTGAATGCGGATTAGATTGTAGGCGCCTCTTAAATCTAATTTGGTGAAGATCCTGGCACCCCTTAATCGGTCAAACAACTCAGGGATTAGTTGGATAGGGTATACAAATTGCCTCTTCAGAGAAAAAGAGGACTTGAACTCTATAGCGCCACCTATTTATTTTTCACCGTGATCTGCTTGAGACCCCTATAGTCTATACAGGGTCGGAGCGATCCGTCTTTCTTTTTAACGAAGAAAAACCCAGACCCAGCAGGAGAGGAGTACTTCCGAATGAACCCCCTGGCCAGATTCTTCTGAATGTATTCTGACATAGATTGGGTCTCAACTAGAACCGTGGATAAATTCTGCCTCTAGGTGGTGTAGATCAGGGAATCAAGTCAATAGGGCAGTCATACGACCTGTGAGGCGGCAAAGTCTCTGCTTCCTTCTTGTCGAATACATCCGCAAAGGGCCAATAGGTGGACGGCAGACTAGGCAGCGAAGCTGGAGAAGATGGCGCCTTAGATAGACGTACAGTGGTCAGACACTTCTCATGGCAGGAATGTCCCCAGCAGAGCACCTCTCCAGTCCCCCAGTCCTACACAGGTTCGTGTTGTCGTAGCCATGGTAGGCCTAAGAGAAAGGCATGAGACAAGTGGGAAAGAACATAGAAGACTATCTTCTCTGTATGAAGCATCCCGATACGGACCTCAAGCAGCTCAGTAGCCAGATGAACAGTCTCCCGAAGAGTTCTCCCATCGATAGATGTTATTGCCAGAGGGTTTTGGAGTGGACGGACTGGGATTTGGAAGCGATCCAGTACAGCCTGGAGGATAAAATTTCCTGCTGCCTCGGAATCCAAATACGCAGTCTCAATAAACTGGGATTCACCGGCTGTCACGGCCACAGTAAGGGTCAGGGGTAGAGAGGTGTCTTTTCCGTCTAGGGAGGCCTCTCCTACCAATCCTAGACGCTAGAGTTTTCCAGCCTCACCGGACATGCCTCCACAATATAGGCACTGGCCTTTAGCGTGGCGATCCCTCTGTCGCTGACTGGCGAGGGCAAAGCGGTTGACCTGCATGGGTTCAGGTGAGGCCTCGACTGGGGACAGCGAAGGAACAAGCAGCCTTTGGAAGGACGGAGCCAGGCTCCGCGATCCTCTCTCACATGCCACCTCTCAGGAACACTCTCGGAAACTAAAGTCTATACGGATGGCGAGGGAGATCAGGTCCTCGATGGTAGTTGGTAGGTCTCGACCAGCTAGCTCATCCTTAATGGTTCCGGAAAGCCTGTCCCAGAACCTCGCCACCAAAGCTTCGTTATTCCATCCGAGTTTGGATGCCAGTGTGCGGAAGCGTACCGCATGGTAACCCACAGATGAATTGGAATGACGTAAACAGAGAAGAGCGGAAGCCGAAGAGGTGGTTTGCCCGGGTTTATCGAATACTTTGCGAAAAGACTCCAATAATGCTGGCAAATGGAAGATTATCAGGTCCTCTCTCTCCCATAACGGATTAAACCACTCCAAGGCCTCGCCTCCAAGGTGCGACATAAGGAATGCTACCTTTGTTCGGTCCAACGGGAAGAGGTGAGGAAGAAGTTCAAAATGTAGCCGGAATTGATTGATGAACCTGCGGCAGAGCTTTGGATTGCCGTCAAAGCGTGGTGGAGCGGCAAGTCGGGGGCCTGAACCTCAAACTAAGCAAACAGACTGAGAAGGTTCCGAAGAAGACATGGCTGCTTGAACATGAGGGGACTCTGGAGTGATGTTTAAGGCCTTCAACTTGGTAGTCAGGGACTGTAACTGCATCGACAACTTCTCCTGCACTCCTTTCTGTTGGCAGAGCTCTTGGTACATGGTCTGATCAGACTGGATGCGGGGTCCAGCTGAGCCATGGCCTGAGCAAACTGTCACGAATGTGGTTTTTGGAACCACTGTGCCACGGACCGAGGAGTGCCTGGAGGGGTGTAATTAGGGGCCTCGCCCAATCCGACCCTGGACACAAGGAGGCTTTACGACGCCGCGATCCGAGGAAGGACGAGGGAGGTAGCGGAGGCGCTACTCCAGAACAGACCAATTAATGAGCAGCAACTGGACCCAGTAGGACAGGCAGGATGGTGCCCAGGAGCGGCAGACAGGATAGCACCGGAGCACGGCTTGGTTTGCACCGGAGTGCGGCAGGCTTGGTTTGCACCGGAGTGCGGCAGGCTTGGTTTGCACCGTAGTGCAGCAGGCTTGGTTTGCACCGGAGTGCGGCAGGCTTGGTTTGCACCGGAGTGTGGCAGGCTTGGTAACGTGGACTAGTACGAAATATACACTGTAGAACAGGAAGTTTGCTCAGGCACCTCCCCAGCAGGGAGGAAGCAATATACACTGTTCAAAAAAATAAACGGAACACTTAAACAACAGAATATAACTCCAAGTAAATCAAACTTCTGTGAAATCAAACTGTCCACTTAGGAAGCAACACTGATTGACAATCAATTTCACATGCTGTTGTGCAAATGGAATAGACAATAGATGGAAATTATTGGCAATTATCAAGACACCCTCAATAAAGGAGTGGTTCTGCAGGTGGGGACCTCAGTACCAATGCTTTCTGGCTGATGTTTTGGTCACTTTTGAATGTTGGTTGTGCTTTCACACTCGTGGTAGCATGAGACGGATTCTACAACCCACAGAAGTTGCTCAAGTAGTGCAGCTCATCCAGGATGGCACATCAATGCGAGCTGTGGCAAGAAGGTTTGCTGTGTCTGTCAGCATAGTGTCCAGAGGCTGGAGGCGCTACCAGGAGACAGGCCAGTACACCAGGAGACGTGGAGGGGGCCGAAGGAGGGCAACAACTCAGCAGCAGGACCGCTACCTCCGCCTTTGTGCAAGGAGGAACAGGAGGAGCACTGCCAGAGCCCTGCAAAATGACCTCCAGCAGGCCACAAATGTGCATGTGTCTGCACAAACGGTTAGAATCCGACTCCATGAGGGTGGTATGAGGGCCCGACGTCCAAAGATGGGGGTTGTGCTCATAGCCCAACACCGTGCAGGACGCTTGGCATTTGCCACAGAACACCAGGATTGGCAAAGTCTCCACTGGCGCCCTGTGCTCTTCACAGATAAAAGCAGGTTCACTCTGAGCACATGCGACAGACGTCACAGAGTCTGGAGACACCGTGGAGAGCGATCTACTGCCTGCAACATCCTTTAGCATGACCGATTTGGCAGTGGGTGAGTATTGGTGTGGGGTGGCATTTCTTTGGAGGGCCGCACAGCCCTCCATGTGCTCGCCAGAGGTAGCCTGACTGCCATTAGGTACCGAGATGAGATCCTCAAACCCCTTGTGAGACCATATGCTGGTGCGGTTGGCCCTGGGTTCCTCCTAATGCAGGACACTGCCAGACCTCATGTGGCTGGAGTGTGTCAGCAGTTCCTGCAAGATGAAGGCATTGAAGCTATGGACTGGCTCGCCCGTTCCCCAGACCTGAATCCGATTGAGCACATCTGGGACGTCATATCTCGCTTCATCCACCAACGTCACGTTGTACCACAGCCTGTCCAGGAGTTGGCGGATGCTTTAGTCCAGGTCTGGGAGGAGATCCCACAGGAGACAAAGGGAGAAGTTTTCCTGCTGGGGCGACGCATGGCACCTTGTTCCTGGCACAGATCTCGCATGCCTTAACATAAGCTTCAACATCCTTACCCAAGGATGGCCACAAATACTTCCTGCTCAACAGGTGACAAGTCGCCTTAATGCCCGGGTGGCCTGCTGTGACCATGACACTCTGAGTAAGCCCAACCGTAACTGCACCGGAATGAATACAGTAATTTATCATGTGGTGTGCTGGACGAATCCATCCCCTGAACCTTAACCACCTCCCAAGCTAAATTGACAGAAGAGACTACAATGCCCTTTGAAAGAATTAAATCAGGTTCCGTAATTTCAGACTCACTAGGACAAAGACTCTGAGAGAGAGCATCTGCCCGAACATTCTTGGTCCCACGGAGGTAAGAGATCGAAAAATTGAATCTGGTTAAAAACAAAGCCCATCGGGATTGTCTCGAGCTCAGTCTCTTAGCATTCTCTTAAATACCCAGATTCTTATGGTCAGTAAGCACCATGAATGGGTGCTTAGCTCCCTCAAGGAGATGCCTCCACTCCTCCAGAGCTAACTTTATGGAAAGAAGTTCACGATTGTTGATGTCATAATTGATCTCGGGAGGAGAGAATTTCAGAGAAAAAAAACACACAAGACCTCAAATGCATTAGTGTGGTGGAACCCTGGGAAAGCACCATTCCCACCCTTATCTCAGAGGCATCCACTTCCACCACAAAAGGCTTATTGACATCAGGCTGGACCAAAACTGGAGCTAAGGAAAAGGCCTTCTTAAGTGAATTAAAGGCCTTTCTGGTCTCCAGTCCCCAATTAGACACGTCTGCCCCCTTATGGATAAGATTGGTGAGAGGTTTCACCACCTTGGAAAAACCCTTAATAAAGGCTGAACCCCAAAAATGCTGCAATTCCTTGAGGTTAACCGGTTGTGCCCACTCCAACTCTGCTTTCACCTTCTCGGGGTCCATCCAATACCCCGTGTAGGGGACAGAATGAGTCCCAGGAACCCCAACTCCTGCATTTCAAAAACACATATTTCTTTTTTTACATAAAGATAAGGATCCTCCAATCTTTTCAGGATAGTGCGCACATGGTCCCTATGCGCAGCCAGGTTCCTGGAGAAGATGAGGATATTATTGATGTACACAATAACACAAATACCCATAAGATCATGGAAAATATAATTTAGAAGCATCTGAAACACAGCTGGAGCATTACGGAGCCCCTAGGGCATGACACAATACTCATAATGACCCTCGGAGGTATTGAAAGCTGTTTTCCACTCATCACCCTGCTTGATACGAACCAGATTATAAATCCCCCGGAGATCCAGCTTAGTAAACCAACTTGCCCCACCAGTTGGTTCAAGAGGTTAGGGATGAGTGGGAGAGGGTACTGATTACGCACAGTTATACGATTAAGCTCACGATAGTCAATACACAGTCTCAAACCGCCATCCTTTTTGGCCACAAAAAAGAACCCCTGGGGATAAACTCATTTTTCAAATTTTCCCAAACATATTCCCTCATGGCTTGCCTCTCTTTGTCCCCTCAAGGAGCTGGATGGAACAAGTTCTATGTGGAGGTAATTTCTGGGAGGCCTCTTCAGAGAACACCTGTGGGAACTTTGCCACATACCACGGGACCTGGGAGGTGGAACCTACTACTTTAGGAGGCTTCATAATACAAAGGGATTGGCAGTTGGAGGACCACTTAACAATATCCCCCTTTCCCAGTCAATAATAGGGTTATGAGAATGAAGCCAAGGGAGACCTAACACCACAGCAGTAGGACGATCCTGTAAAATAAAAAAGCATGCTTTTTCCTTATGCTGACAGCCTGTGGTGATAGATACTAGTTTGGCGGTGCGATACCCAATACGCGAAGGGAGAATTATCAAGAGAAGATAATGTTATAGAAGCATCCAAGGAGATAAGATGAACCTCCAAATCCTTGGCCACGGCAGCATTCAAAAAACTTATCTCAGCCCCGCAATCAACAAAAGCATAACCCTCCACACTCTTACCGCTAAACGTGATGACAATAGGTAACAGTAATTTTTTTGCTAGGGGTACCTATGCGCCTAACTGGGGATACCCGAACCCAGCTAGGCACGGTGGTTTCCCGCCTGCTCCAGACAAGGACATTCATGAACCAGATGGCGTGAGGAACCGCATAGAAGACACTGTCACCGACACCATCTTTACTGCCTTGACTCCCGAGAGCTACCAATGCCAACAAGCTGCATGGGTTCTCCCTCAGCCTCAGTACCGGTGGAGGGTATAGATGAACTTAGTCCTTGGGACAATTTCTCCCGACATCTCTCCCGTCTTCATCGATCAAGTCATACAGCTAATGTCATAGCTGCCTCCAATGACCAGAGAGGAGAGTGCTGCACTAACATATCTTTAATATGGTCATTAAGCCCAGACAGGAAGATACTATGAAGAGCGGTATCGTTCCACCCAATCTCTATGGCCCACTTATAATACTGGGAGCAGTAGTCCTCCACAGTGAGGTCCCGCTGACACAATGTCTTAAGATGGGATTCAGCTAAGGCCACCCGGTCCGGTTTATCATAAATCTGCCCCATAGCCTTAAAAAAATTCATCCATTGACGAGAGTATGGGTGAACCTGAAGGTAAAGAAAATGCTCAAGACTGGGGATCCCCTCTATGAAGGAAAATAACAAGACCCACCGAGTACTTTCATTCCCAGAGGAAATAGAGCGAAGTTGGAAATATAATTTGCACCCCTCCTTAAAATTATTAAATTGTTTCTGATCTCCCCCCCCCCCCCCAAAAAAAAATCAGGCAGGGGCACCTTAGGCTATGTTCACGATGCCCGCCAAATCCTGGCACATTCCCAGAAGACTCTGCATCTGGTCAGTAAGCTGCTTGACTGGATCCTTTTTTTTAGATAGATAGACAGATAGATATCCTACTCAAGGACCAGGTGAGTAGCTCTGCAACAGCCCCAGGAGGTGTAACCAGAAGAGAAAATGATAAAAACCCCTAAATAGATAGCAACACTACTGCCAGCACCACTCACCACCACAGCACATAGGAACTGCAATCAACAGCAAAGGACTGAGCAGGGAACAGGGTTAAATAGACTGTCGAATGATCAGGTGTTGCATACCTCCCAATCATCCCCAGACAAACACTCCCTGCTAGCTGGCACGGCAGAATGGACACAATCCCACCACTGCCTAGTGTCAGAACCAGAATCGTCCTGCGTTGCCTGGCAAGCGGGGAACACGGCATCCCATGTTCCCCGGCCAGAGAAATCAGTGAGAGACACGGCGTCCCGCTTCTTCACACATCCTATACAACACCAGAATGCCATGCTCCATAAGATTGGGATGGTTTCCCTGCACACGTAGTAGCTCCTCCTCCAGGGTCAGGACAATGGCAGCACCGGCGACCAGAGTGGCGTAGCACCGGACCTGATCTATTCCCAGGTGGGAGCACAGAACCACAATTCCTAACAGGATGTGACGAGGTTCCTTTTAATACCATCACTTGTATGCAGTGATATGTAAAGTTGAGTTCCCCAGTGTCGTCTCTGTACTTTAACGTCCTCTTTTTGCTGCGTTCATCAGTCATATTAATAGGGCATCATTCACCCATCATATGCCGGAACAGTCACGTTTTGTGTGTGTGACCGGACACTTAAATAAGTCATTGGTTATTATGCAGATTGTAATGTTCCTCCATGTGTGACCAGCGCAGAACACGTCAATCGTCGGTACCTCTGTAAGTTCTACATTTTGCACACGGGCTGTGCTTCATTCAGACTGTATGTGGACTCGGGACCCCTGTTCTAATGATCGATGAGGGTCCCGAAGGTGACCATTCCACCATCAGCTGTGGATAGCGGAGAAAAGTTTTAGTCTTGATCCAAACTCTTTATTTTATGTCTCGGGTATTGCTGTCTTATAATCTGGGTCCTTTTCTGTGAGTATTAACCCCTTAGTTTTCTACCAGAAAACAATTAATAGTTTTCCCCAGTGTTCTGGTGGACACAATGCCATCTACTTTATAAATGTAGACGGCTGTTTTGCGGGGTGAACTATAAAAGCGTTTTCTACAAAAATGCATGAAACAAATGAGTTTTTCTTATCACCAGCTGATCATCACGCAGGAGGAATTTTTTTTTTTCTTCTTGGATAGTTATTTTGGATCTGTCGATTAATATTTGGTATAGAAGATCTCCAGACGAGAAGGCTGTGGAGGAATCTGATTTTTTCCATACGACTTTGGAAATGACCCTCTAAAACACAGTGCAGTAAATTCTGTTCCTGAACCCCACCGAAAATAAGGGGTCATTGACTACAAATAGATAGCGTGCAATTTTTCATTACGTTTTAAAATCATAGTCTGATATGAAGCTTTCATGTTTAGATGCAGCCGGGACTCCTAGAGAAATCCTAAGAGTCCTGCTTCCCTTGGCCACACAGTGGTTCACAGCTTCTCCTTCCTGAGCCTGATCAAAAATTCTCAGGGTGACCAACATCTCTGATGCCTTCAAATAATAGTTTTGTGCTGTATCTCCAGTCTGTACGGTACCATTATCTGCACATGGATCAGAGTTTGTAGCTTTGATCTTTTGTTTAGTACCGGTAGAAACTTGGTCTTGTTCCGCCTTCCATATTGCAGTCTTTCTTTGTGTCCTTGTTTGTAGTATGTGTTACATGATCTAGTTTCCTTCGTGTGTGATGTTGTGTCCATTGCTTTAAAGGGAACCTGTTATGTCAGTAAAACGCTATTACCCTGCAGGTACGAGGGTTAATGACATTCTAAAGTCATGCGGCCGCCGCACTGAAACCCCGGCTACTGGGAGGAAATTAACTTTATTCCTCCCAGCAGCCCCCAGTTTTCTCTAACAGAGGCCCAGCTCCATCACTGCTCAGTACATAGTGAACGGCGGCTGTTACCGCGTCCCGGCATTGACTGACAGCCGGCTCAGCATTGCATCTGTACTCGGGATGCAGATACTGGTGAATATAATGGTGGAGTAGGGAGCTGTTGGCTCAGTCTTCCACCATTCAGCTTTGTGTCTCAGCAGCGATGAGGTCATTAGATTGCGCCTGCTGTGGAGCCTCAGTGTCCAGAGCGAAGTCTGGAGCAGCACACCAGGAGACCGGGAGTGAGGGGAGTAATGTTTTTTTTGTGTATGTTTCAGATAAACTGCATATCGATATGGCTGTTGCGTGGCCGTCTTTTATATCCTCACCCACTGATCTCAGTTGTGTGATCACTTCCAGCATTACTTACTTTATGTTCTGCTGTGTATCCTTTTCTTTGCTGAATTTCATTTGGTACAGTTCCATTGCTGTTTATCCTGGATCTTTATTTATTTATTTTACTCACTTCTATAGCGCCATTAATTCCACAGCGCTTCACAGACATTATGGGCACTGTCCCCATTGGGGCTCACATTCTACATTCCCTATCATTATGTCTTTGGAGTGTGGGAGGAAACCGCAGAACCCGGAGGAAACCCACACAAACACTGGGAGAACATACAAACTCCTTGCAGATGTTGTCCTTGGTGGGATTTAAACCCAGGACCCCAGAACTGCAAAGCTGCAGTGCTAACCACTGAGCCACCGTGCTGCCCAGATTTTGCTTCCCTTGTGCCTTTTGCAGTGTTCTCGTGTCGTATGTGGACCAATCAGTCATACTACACTAATAAGCTTCTAACGGCTCTTGTCTGTTTTTCTTGTCCCATTCCTGAGTATTAATCAGTGGGCTGTCTGTAGTAATAATTTTTCACACGTCGTATCTGGACAGTAATATTTCCCTTTTCTACTTCCATAGCTGGTACTTGTCATTATTCAGTTTGGTCTTTGTAAGTTTAAAGGGTAGCTGTGCTGTCAAATATCTTCAGAATAAAGTGTCCTTGGTGTACAGGAGGAATAAGACCATTTCTGGCCATTATGTGATCTATATTCTGCATTCTCAATACTTTTCCTCTCTCCATGCTTATCTGTAACTTGCAATCCACTATTTGCTGGGGGACGAGCTGCAGTGATTTTTCCCACAGACAGCCCAGAGAATGGGATTCCTGCTCTTCAATCACTTTTTAGCACACATAGACAAGCTGCAGCAACACTGAGGACGTTTTATAGCTGAGCTGAGCTGTCTTGATCTGAATCAAGCTCTGATGTGAAATACCCATTACAGAGCTCTGCTCCCATGTTTTTGTCTCCCTTTAATGTGGTGTAAGTTGACCCTTAGTCCTGCTCCAATCACTTTAGCACCAAGAGGTGATCGGGGCAGGTCATGGCACATCTATTGATACCTGTAAGATGTGTGTAGGATTGCCAGGTATCCTGTTACCAGTCCCGCTCACGATTCCATACGGAAGTGAGTAAAGCAGAACAAAGTTTTTTTTTTAATCACGAGGAACCTTCTCCTGATCAATCTGAGATTGTTACAATTACTTGGAAAGGAGGCAAATTTTTTTCAATGTGGTGAGTGTGGAATACACTTATCAAGAAGTTTAGGTGCTTTATACACACAGAAGGATTTACACAGAGGGGGAAACCATACTCTTGTTTAGAATGTGGGAAAAGCTTTACACATAACGGTGTTCGGTTCCTATTGATTAATTCATGTCCGTCCATTTGTTCCAATGGGCCATAGATTACGTCAGCTCAGAAGCTTTCCATGCACTGACCCTCTGCTCAGGGGGGGGGGGGATGGCTGCAATATAGAATTAATGGTTTCACAGATAAATATATATATATACAGAGGGTCGTGTATTCAGCTTCTTATGTGGTTGTGTCTCCACAGATGGATCCAGGAGGAGAAATCCACCAGAGAGATGTCCCCGTCCTCTGTATCCCCAGGACTGTCCAGAGGAGAATCACAACATCCCGGTGGATCATCAGGTAGATGACACTGAAGTCCCCACAACATCTGACCATGAAGTGATGGGACCGGAGCTCATCTCACATTGTTCTTGTCTTTTTAGGATGAAGATCAGATTGATATTAAGGTTGTAATTATCGATGATGCAGAAGAGATGGATCTATGGGCAGATCAGCAGGGTGAGGAGGGGAGACTGTCATGTCTGTTCTGTTGTCACCTACTACTATTCCCATCATCTCATCATCACATGACACAATCTATTCCGTCACTGTGTGTCTCCTACAGATGGATCCAGGAGGAGAAATCCACCAGAGAGATGTCCCCGTCCTCTGTATCCCCAGGACTGTCCAGAGGAAGGTCACAGTGTCCCGGAGGATCATCAGGTAGACGATGCTGAGCCCTGTACCGGATCTGTATATGGGGGGAGGTTTCTAGTTCTGCAGTTACCAGATGTCTTAGATTTTGGATATTTCTTGTATTACATCTGAAATATCAGGGGGAAGATCTGATAGATATCAAAGTTGAGGATGAAACCGAGGAAGAACAGAGGATGAGGGGAGGTCAGCAGTGTCTGAGTGACTGGAAGAAGGGCACTTCAATAGGTGTTGCAGGTATGTAATGAATTTAGAAAGTAAAAACAGAAGTTTTTACCATTTTAGTGCTACATCTGCTGTCCTGTGCGTAATGCACGACCAAAAGGACTTGGGAACAAACCTACAAATTCTCCCCTGGGTGTTCTATGAATCCTGTCCTATACGAGTTAGAAGTCTTTCCTTTCTACTTTACCTTTCATTTATATTCATGACCGGCTTAGGATCCAAACGCTGCATCAAAAACTGTTGCATTTAGAAAGAACAAAAAAAAGGCTGTATTCAAAACTACCCTTAAAGAAGTTGTTCCTTTTCAATTAAATATCTACCCTGGTTGCAGTTTGTTATAAAACAACAAATCGTGCTGTACTCACCCTTCCCGGGCCACTGGTACGTCTTCGCCACTGCTCCTGGCGTCTTTCTTGCATTGGCTGCGGCGCTGACGTCACTTTGATAGCACGGCAGCCAATCGGTGAGCTCAATTAATCAACAAAAAAAAGACCCACATATTGTATACAACGCGGAATAAGGGGCCGGTAAAACAATGCCGGGCCCAAACCACAAAAAAGCCTACTCAAACAGCAAGATATCATAAAGGAGAAACATGAGTATTTATGGCATAAAATGGATTTTATTAGAAAATATTCTTATTAAAATGACAATAGTGTAAAGTACATAGTAGAAACAACAAGACATGGGAAAAATGGATCAGGTCAAACGACACCATGTCAATACACAAGGGGCCCCAATATATCCAATATGGATGACACAGGTAAATATATACGTGTATGAGTTACTATATCTGGGTACGATTTAACAGCCTCAGTAGGAAGTATGCACCAACATTAGGGTTACAATAGAAATGAATAATACCCATAGAGTCTCACCACAAGACAGAAGGGGGCCCGAGAGGTAGGACAGAGTGTCACCGAGGGCTACGGAGGTAAAAGGTCTTGCCCCAACGCGCGTTTCACCTGGGAGCACAAGGCGCCTCTTGAGAAAGTCCCCTGTGCTCCCAGGCGAAACAAGCCTGCAGGGGGCAGAACTGGACTTGTCAACTTGTCTCTCTTCCAGACGGAGCTTTTAGAGTATTATTTTCTATGAAACGCCGAAGCGCATAAATCTTACTGCAGTATACACGGATTCCCTTTAAACGGTGTTTTATCAGAGTGGAATCGCACACATAGAGTTTTTACACTAGTTTTGAATGCAGTTTTTTTTTTAGCCTGAACTATTATTGGTTCAGAAAGCATGTGGCTCTTTTTCCTCCAGGATCCTATTACAGCTTTGGGTAAAAAAAACTGCATGAAAAAGTGCAAGTGTTTGTGTTCACCCGAATAGGAATGTTTTATATACTTTGGTTTATGAAGAAACTTACAAAATCCACTTTAATCTTAACAGAAAATCGCATTAGGAATTCTGAGGAAAATGTAATTTTATTGCTCAATTATAAAGTAGAAGATGAAGATGCGAAGCAGCTGTCTTCAGGACTTGATGTGAATTTGGGACTTCGCAGTTCAGATCTAAAATACAATTTCCTTTATCGTGATGACTATTCTACTGACCAATCTCTTGTTACTAAAAGTACACGTCAGAAAGGAGGCAAAAGATTTCAATGTAGTGAATGCGGAAAACACTTTACAAGAAGCTCAAGTCTTTATACACACAGAAGAATTCACACCGGGGAGAAGCCATACACATGTTCAGAATGTGGGAAAAGATTTACAGATAAATCAACTCTTGTTATACATAAAAGAATCCACACAGGGGAGGAGCCGTATTCATGTTCAGAATGTGGAAAGCGTTTTAAAATAAAATCAAGTCTTGTTAAACATCAGCGAATTCACACAGGAGAGAAGCCGTATTTATGTTCTGAATGTGGGAAATACTTTAGAGATAAATCAAATCTAACTGAGCATCAGAAAATTCACACAGGAGTGAAGCCATTTTCATGTTCAGAATGTGGGAAAAGCTTCACCTGGAGAGCAGATCTTGTTAGACATCAGAAAACTCATACGGGAAAGAAGACATTTTCATGTTCAGTATGTAGAAAGTTCTTTCCAGATCAATCAATTCTTGCTGTTCATGAGCGAAATCACACAGTAGAGAAGCCATTTTCATGTTCGCTATGTGGGAAGTCCTTTACATATAAATCAGGTCTTATAAAACATGAAAGAATTCACACAGGAGAGAAGCCGTATTCATGTTCTCTATGTGGTAAGTGTTTTACAGCAAAATCAAGTCTTGTTATACATGAGCAAATTCATACAGGGAGAAAATATTCTTGTTCAGAATGTGAAAAATGTTTTATACGTCGATCACATCTTGCTATGCATCAGAGAACTCACACATGAGAGAAGCTGTATTCATCTGCAGAATGTGAGAAGTATTGTAGAGGTGGATAATGCCTTATTAAACAGGTAAACTCTCACAGGTGAGAAGACGTTTTCATACATGACATGCAGGAAATGTTTTTTTTCACATCAATCAGATCATGTTCTACATCAGAGAAGTCACACGGGAGAGAAGCCGTATTCATGTACAGAAAGCGGAAAGGGCTTTACAGGAAAATCAGATGATGTTAAACATCAGCAAGTTCACACAAGGAAGGAACAGTACTCATGTTCTGAACGTGGGATATTGTTTGGTGACGGTGACCAAGTTTGCTTTTTAACAGTCACCAGATTCCTGCTAAGTGAAGTGATGCCTGAAGCCAGACTAATGTTGAGAATATGTTAAATATTTTGATATTTTGCACCCAAATAAAGTCTGGTTAACCATGGGAAATTTCTTAGAGCCATAATTATGTTGAAAACGTGGGAAGTGGTTTTCAGAAAAATCAGAATTAACAGAGGTGAGAAATCCCATATAATTTTCAGAATGTGGTGAAATTGTAGAAGTCGTTGTTCTTGATATAGAACTGTTAATATTTTCTTATATATTTTGTTTAGTATTCAATAGTCTCATTTCTGTTTAATATTTTTCTTAAGGTTTCATAATTGGTCTAATATTTTAATATACAATGCTTTGAGAAACTCTGTGTTATGAGCAGTGCACCAGAATAGGCCTGATAGCTAAAATTCTCATAATATATTTCTGAGAAGGAGGCGGCTGGTGGAAATATCCAATGGGAACTACATTTGTCAGTAAATGATATCAGAAAACTGCTCACATGGGAATAAACAGAATTGTTTATGCTCGCGACCGATGTGCATTCCTTCCTCCGATCTCTCATCCTTCGTGACTGATAGGGCTGAGCCCCACAATTTGGCCTCACTGGTGATCCCGTAATCTGACTTTGAGTCAGAGCAAAACAGCTACAGCATTCTGTATGTAAATTTGTTTACGAGGAAATCAAATTTTGAAATGCATCAGAGAATCCACAGACAGAGGAAACCATCCTCCTGTTTAGAATGTGGAAAATGCTAAAAGTAAAATAGGATTTAGACCATGTTCACACGTTCAGTATTTGTAAGCCAGAACCAGGTGTGGGTGAAAAATTCCGAAGCGGTGACTTGTTTCTATTATACATTCCCTCTTATTGTCCTACTCCTGATTTTGGCTTGGAAATATTGATGAAAAAAAAAACAAATACTGAACGGGTGAACCCCTTCACGACCGATGACGTCATATATTTACGTCATTGGCTCTGTCCCTGCTTTTGATGCAGGCTCACATGCTGAGCCCGCAGTTGATGGCTGATTTAATCAGTCATCGAGTACCTCTAACAGCCGCGGGGTGTTCGCAGCCGAGATCCTGCTGCAAACTAGTAAAATGCCACATTCAATCACAGACAGAAAGCACATCACAAATCCCGTCTATCGGCGCCCCTGTCATGTGATCAAGGGGCGCCGCGGGTCTGTAGAAGACCCCCATGCCTGTATATCCTATGTGATGTGACATATTTTCTATGCTGTCATGTCATATCACACAAAGAATCCACAAGACCAAGAGACAAATATCAGACGCACGATATTTCAAGGTGAAACATTACTCCTCTGAAAACCCTCTTTAGTCTAAGGTTCATCAAAAGACATCAAGATTTCCAGATATGTGGACAAATCAATACTTTCCATATTCCAGTATTTCTGGAATTGTTGTTTTTTTTATAACATATAAATACATGTGCATTATATTAGTTGCAAATTTATGTTTTTGCTTTTATAAGAAAAAAAAAAATTTGATGCAAATTTTAGAAAAATTTGCAATTTTGAACCTGAATTTTTATCTTAAACCAGGTGGTCATACCAAACGAAAAAGCTGTAAATAACATTCTTGCGTGTCTACTTTATGTTGGCTAAAATTTTAAAGCATCTTTTGTTACGATGTTAGGTGATTCAAAAGTTTACCTGCAATTTGTATTAGTTTAGTGACATTTGATAGCATTGTGCTGTGAATAATACAATAATTTTTCACTGAACTGTTCTATTAGCTCCAGATTTTTATTTTACAAAGGGAAACAGGAGAAAATGGACCCCCAAAATTTTGTTGTGCGGTTTTTTCAATAATCCCACATGTTGGTGGAAATGACTGCTTGGGAACAGAGCTTGGCTTGGAAGGGAAGAAGCTCAGTTTAGCTGGAATTATTCTGCTGGAATTGTTTGCGGGCTCCATTTTCAGGGCCCCCAAGATGCCGGAACAGAAGGAAAAAGCAAAGCGACTTCATTTTGGAATTTACCTACAGATGTAGTGACTATTTTGGCCCCACAGTTGTTTTTCAGAAATAATAAGGTATTACACATGTGAACGTGCCCAATACATTGTGCCCAGCTCGTTCTTCTGGAGATATGAACCCCATAAATGAAGTGGTTCTTACACTATAACCTCGTAGGGCTTGGAAGGGAGAAGGAGGTGCCATCTAACTTTGGGAGCACAAGTTATTCAGTTTTTTTGGGGGTGGGGGGGGGTTGTCTCTTTTCCAGAGCTTTTGAGTGGTCAGTAATGTGGAAAACAATTATTAGACCATTGACCAATAAAGCCTAGGTTGAGGCTAGTTATTTACAGGATTAATTGAAGTTTGTACTGTACCATTTTGGGGTTACATTACATTTTTTGATAGTTTTTAAGGCTCGCTCCCCATTTATCCAGCAATTACATTGGGGTTTGTTATGGTAAATATTTATACGTTGCTTTATTATTTTAGGCAATTCATATATCTTTGATAATTTTGTATTTTAATATTAGCTTTATAAGTGTTATTCATAAAAGCAGGGTGTTGTCTCTGACATAGAGATGTCTTTGTATTAAGTTTCTTTGTTACAAAAGGCATAGAAAGCTGGATAGAACCAGTTTTCAAGGAATCTAACAGTTTCCATGATTTATGAACTTGTTATTCCCAAGTTACATAGTTTCTACATCAGGTAATGTAAAGCCTGTTCCCCTTTTCCTTATCTCTTTGCTTGTAATAAAGATATGTGACCAGGCATCTGAGACTCAGACGAGTCTGGGACACCGACAGATTTGGTTGTGTTTCTCTTGTCTCCGATCGATCGACTCCCTGACTTGATCAAAACTGGCAAACTTGTGAAACCCTTTGAGTTTCTCCTAAAACTTTCTATACAAGTTTCCACTTCATGTTTTTGTCTAAATTCTTTAAAAACTTGATACAGATAAAATGCTTGCTGGAGACTTTCACTCTAGTGCTGCAGATGGAGGCACTTTGGCCTCCATGCGGCCTCTTTTTCTGTAGTGCCTGGTCTATTTAGACATGTACAAAAATGCCTAAAAAGATGGACACCAGCAGAAAATAGGCTCAGTGGAGTCAAAAGTGACTCTGCCTCCTTATCGCTATATGAGGCCTTTCTTTTTGCTGCATTAGTTGTATCTGTACATAAATACAGTACATGAATAGTGAAAAAATGTTGTGCTAACTTTATTCTGTGAGTCAGATGCAATATATGCTTGTAATGCACACGCCCGGACTGACTGGCGTGTGCGTGTATATGTAGTGATTCCACTGGACCATACCGGAGAGTGAATGCCTGGAGGGGCGTAACTAAGTATCCACCCGATCCGACCAAGGTCGCACGACGGCATACGACGCCAGTGCACCAAGGAGGAACCGAGCAGAGGGACCAGGTGCTACTCCAGGTCAGACCCCGGACACGTCTGTTGACCCACACCGGGGAATACAGGAACAGGCAGGTTAGGCTGACACACAGACTGGTGGGTATAGGCAGACACGGCTGGTATGCAGACGGGTGGATGCTGGCAAGCACGACTGGTATGCAAACAGGTAGGTACTGGCTGGTACGGCCGGTATGCAGGCAGGTGGATGCTCGTAAACACGACTGGTATGCAGGCAGGGAGGTACTGGCAGGTACGACAGGTTGGAGCACAGAGTGGATAGGACCCAGTACAGACTGGGACTCAGGAACAGAACCGCAGATGCGGTGGACAAATATAGCAGAGTGAGGCCGCCCGGAGCGGCGAGCAAGACGAGACCGCCTGGAGCGGTGAGCGAGAGTAGAGCAGGACGAGGCCGCCTGGAGCGGTGAGCAAGAGTAGAGCAGGACGAGGCCGCCTGGAGCGGTGAGCAAGAGTGGAGCAGGACGAGGCCGCCTGGAGCGGTGAGCAAGAGTGGAGCAGGACAAGACTGCCGGAGCAGTGAGCAAAGGGTCAGAGCAGAGCGGGACTGCCAGAGCAGTGAGCAAAGGGTCAGAGCAGAGCGAGACTGCCAGAGCAGTGAGCAAAGGATCAGAGCAGAGCGAGACTGCCGGAGCAGTGAGCAAAGGGTCAGCAGAGCGAGACTGCCGGAGCAGTGAGCAAAGGGGCAGAGCAGAGCGAGACTGCCGGAGCAGTGAGCAAAGGGTCAGAGCAGAACGAGACTGCCGGAGCAGTGAACAAAGGGGCAGAGCAGAGCGAGACTGCCAGAGCAGTGAGCAAGGCAGAGCAGGCAAGAACCGCCGGAGCGGTGAGCAAGGCTGAGAAGGCAAGAACCGCTGGAGTGGTGAGCAAGGCAGTGCAGGCAAGAACCGCCGGAGCGGCGAGCAAGGCAGTGCAGGCAAGAACCGCCGGAGCGGCGAGCAAGGCAGGGCAGAGGGGACAGGTCTCTGTTCACAAGGAACAGGCTGGAAGGGAAAGGCAGAACCAGATACACACAAGATACTTGCAGTGAAGTAGCGAGTGGACCACAAACTCGCAAACGGAAGTACAGTGACAACGAGCAGGAGTTAGGTACGAGTTCAGACTCTGCAGAAAAAGGGAAGATATGGGCGTAGAGAGAAACGGGAAACAGGCTGGAAGATAGTTAGGGCAGGTACAGACACTGGGAAAAGACACAGACAACAGATCTAGGTATGCGGCCCCTAGAGGGCAGAAGGAACAGGCTAAGAGCGTGTTCACACGGGCCTGGAATTACAGCCTCCAGGAAAGGCAGAAAGACAGCTGGCTAGAGAGCACAAACAGGACACAGTTCAGACACGGGAACTGATACCGCAAGGCAGGAAACATAGACAGGACCTGGCACATCAGTGACTAGAAGCCAACTGACAGAACAAGATGCTCAGGCATGGATTCCAAGGAGGAGCTGGTTTAAATACCAGGTGACAGACAGCAATAGGCTGAGGAAGCATCAGGGGTGTGTCTGCAGCAGCTACAAGAAACAGGAAGTTCAGCGGGCATCGCCCTAAGCAGCCAGAGCAGAGCAAAGCAGACAGTATGGAAAGAAGCCAGAGTGGCAGTCTGGACTGGAAATCAAGTGCGCGCTCTTGCACAGTGGGAGATGGACCACTATGCAAGGATGCTTCCCGGTATGTTACAATGCTTATATGTTCAAATGTAAATGCATGATGTAAATGTCGGTTTTATTACTTTTTGCACCATTTGTTTTTGTTTCTCCTTTTAAGGTAATACCCTTCTGTCATTGGAGTTCTGCATGGGCTGAATTTCTGTACGATTTCATTTTCATTGGTGTCATTTTGTGGTACATACGACTTTTTGATAATTTTTGATCATTAATTTATATTAAATGTTTTAAGAGGAACAAACAAACGGCAATTCTGGATGTATTTTTTTTAATGTTCACCATTTAGCATTTAAAAACATTTTTTTTTTAACTTGTGGTCCCTATATTTTGGACTTCATAACATTGTGTGGTGATGCAACTCGCTTGAGAGCGGGATGAGATATCACGAGAACCGTTTCTATTTATAAGTCCGGCTGGTTTATTTCAGTCCACATAAACCGCATCGCAAGCAAAGGAAATAAATGGACCTCCAGTGCAGGCAAAACAAAAATAAACCGTTCCAACAATGCTACTTTGACAGTCTAGGATATTCTGGCTCGATAGCATCCACTATACCAGCTTACTCTGTAGACATCACACAGAAGGCCTTCTTACCTTCACACACAGACCATGTGTGAGACAAACAGGCCCCGTTTTACAATGTGAACCACTCCCAGGGGTGGTGTTATGGTGAACAGCCACCCCGCCCAACTCTTTAGCTGTTCATAATAAACGTGGCCCTGTCATGGCAGATTAACCCCTCTTAGTACTATGTGTACTAGAGCATTACTACAGTTATACATCACAGAGGACAGCCACCTCTGTGATACATATCTCCCATCAATTATGTGTCTGGCAGCCACCTTACATACCTCCCATCTCTGCCTAAAGCTGTGGGGCTTGGCATCTTCTACCACTAGACACGGGATTCTTGAGAGGGTATCGACGTTACCATGTAGCTTCATACATAGACATAGTTTGTAAAGCCGAATAAAGACTTGCGTCCATCAAGTTCGACCTGTAAGTTCTGTAGTTGCTAAAGTTGATCCAGAGGAGGGCAAAAACCCCAAATGATTTAGCCAATCTTCACCTGAGGAAAAATTCCCTCCCGACTCTGAAACCAGCAGTCAGAATAAATCCCTGTATCAACCTACTATTTTATTCTATTTTTAAGTATATGCTGAAATCTGCCTGGTATCTAGAAAAGCATCCAGTCCCCGCTTGAACTGGTGTAGTGAATCCGACATTACCGTCTCCTCACTCAGTGAATTCCATATTCTCACTGCTCTTACCGTAAAGAACCCCTTCCTATGCTGGTGCTGAAACCTTTTCTCTTCCAGTCTTAGTGAGTGCCCTCTTGTTACCGTAATATCCCTCCTTTTGAACAAATCCCGGGCAAGGTCTCTATACTGTCCCCTAACATATTTGTACACATTTATTATGTCCCCCCTCAACCTTCTCTTTTCCAGGCTGAATAGTCCTAGTTTTGCCAACCTCTCTGGGTATTGCAGTCCCTCCATTCCCTTTATTAATTTTGTTGCCCTCCTTTGTACCTTTTCAAGCTCATTTCTATCCTTTCTATATATTGGGGCCCATAACTGAGCACAGTATTCCAAGTGTGGTCTGACCAGTGCTTTGTACAGTGGAAGAACAATGTTCTCATCCTTTGCAGCTATACCTCTTCTGATACATCCCATTACCCTGTTTGCCCTTACAGCAGCGGCCTGACTTTGGGCACTCCAATTTAGTTTGCTATCAATCAAGATGCCCAAGTCCTTCTCCATCTCTGAATTCCCCAATGATTTCCCATTCAGTGAGTACTGGTGACTTCCATTTTTCCTTCCCATATGTATGACCTTACATTTCTCCTCGTTAAACCTCATTTGCCATTTAATGCTCCACCTACCCAGCTTATCCAAATCCCTCTGAAGGTCTGCACTGTCCTCTTTTGTATTAATTGCTTTACATAACTTTGTGTCATCTGCAAATATTGATATTTTACTATTTATCCCGTTGACTATGTCGTTAATAAAGATATTAAATAACATTGGGCCTAGTACAGACCCCTGTGGTACCCCACTAGTGACGCTTACCCAATCTGAGTATATTCCATTTATAACCACCCTCTGCCTTCTATCCTTTAGCCAGTTAGCTACCCACTTGCAGACATTTTCCCCCAGCCCCATCATTCTCATTTTGTATACCAACCTATTATGTGGCACGCTATCGAACGCTTTTGAGAAGTCGAGATACACGACATCCACTGGTTCCCCCTGATCTACTCGAGAGCTAACCTCCTCGTAGAAGTCAATCAGGTTTGTTTGGCAGGAGCGATTCCTCATGAATCCATGTTGGTTCGGGGTTAATAGATTATTAGCATCAAGATGCTCCATGATTGCCTCATTAATAAAGCCTTCAAAAATTTTGCCCACAACGGACGTCAGACTCACCGGCCGATAGTTTCCGGCGTCACTTTTTGCTCCCTTTTTGAATATTGGCACTACATTCGCCTGTCGCCAATCAAGTGGCACAGACCCAGTCTCAACAGAGTCCTTAAATATAAGATATAACGGTCTGTCTATCACATTACTTAGTTCCCTTAGTACCCGTGGGTGTATGCCATCAGGTCCTGGTGATTTGTTTATTTTAATGTTACTGAGGCGTTTCTGTACCCCAGCTTGGGTTAGATTTGTCATACTTAGTGGAGGATTAAGTTTGTCACTTCTCATTTCGCCTGTTAGTTCTTTTTCCTTTGTGAAAGTTGACGAAAAAAATTTATTTAATAGATTAGCTTTATCCTCATCTTTCTCTATGATTTTGCCTTCATCACTTTTTATCGGTCCAATATTATTCGATTTAATCCTTTTACTATTTATATACGTAAAGAACAGTTTGGGATTTGATCTACTTTCCCTAGCAATACGTCTCTCTGTTTCCTCCTTTGCTATTTTTATTTGTTTTTTACAGGTTCTCGTTTTTTCCTTGTAACACATTAGTGCCTCCTTGCTGTTTTCCTGTTTTAATCTCTTGAATGCCTCTTTTTTGCTATTTAACGCCCCTTTTACTTCTTGTTCAACCATATTGGTTTCCTCTTATTTCTGGCCCTTTTATTCCCATACGGTATATACCTCTCGCACTGAGTATTCAGAATTCTTTTGAAGGTTTCCCATTTACTATTCGTATTCCATTGATTAAGAACTTTGTCCCAGTCTATAAGTTGAAGGTTTTCTTTCAGCTGATCAAACTTCGCCCTCCTAAAGTTTAATGTTTTAGTTGTTCCCTTATTGATAACCCTACTGAAGGGCATTTTGAAATTGATAATATTATGATCGCTATTACCTAGGTGCCCCCCTATCTGTATCTCAGTTATTCTATCAGGCCTATTAGTCAATATTAAGTCCAACACGGCCTTCCCTCTCGTTGGTTCCTGCACTAGTTGGGAGAGATAATTATCCTTGATATTTGTCAAGAACCTTTTTCCTTTCTGCGATCTACAGGTTTCTGTTTCCCAGTCAATATCCGGGTAGTTGAAGTCCCCCATTACAATCACCTCATTATGTTTTGCTACTTTGTCTATTTGTCCTAATAGCAGTTTCTCATTCTCCTCTGTTATATTGGGTGGCTTATAGCAGACCCCCAGTAATATTTTATTATTATTTTTTGCCCCCTCTATCTCTACCCACATGGACTCGACCCCCTCTTCTCCCTCTCCTATATCTTCCCTTAGTCTGGGCTTTAGACGTGACTTTACATATAAGCAGACTCCTCCGCCCTTCCCCTGTTTCCGGTCCCTTCTAAATAAACTATAATCTGTTAAATTTACCGCCCAGTCGTAGCTATCGTCTAGCCAAGTCTCTGTTATACCTACGATGTCATACCTCTCCTCCGATATAAGCGCCCGCAGCTCATCCGCCTTATTGGTCAGGCTTCTTGCGTTGGTCAGCATGCAAGATAAAACTTTGGGGTTATTTAGCATCCTATTCTTCTCTAACGATCTAACTGTACTATCCCCACCCCCCTCTCCACCCTCATTATATTCACTTCTCCCCTTCCCCCTTGCTTGCCTCACATCCCACCTATTTCCTTGGTTTCCCCCCCCCGTCTCTAGTTTAAAAACTCCTCCAACCTATTAGCCATCTTCTTCCCCAGCACCGCTGCACCCTCCCCATTGAGGTGCAGCCCGTCCCTACGGTAGAGCCTGTAGCCGACAGCGAAGTCGGCCCAGTTCTCCATGAACCCAAACCCTTCTGCCTTGCACCAACTCTTTAGCCACTTATTCACCTCCCTAACCTCCCGTTGGCGCTCCTGTGTGGCTCGCGGGATTGGTAGTATTTCTGAGAAAACTACCTTGGAGGTCCTTGCCCTAAGCTTCCTACCTAGATCCCTGAAATCATTTTTAAGGACCCTCCATCTACCACTCACTTTGTCATTGGTGCCAATGTGGACCATGACCGCTGGGTCTTCGCCAGCCCCACCCAGTAACCTGTCAACCCGATCCGCGATGTGCCGGACTCGAGCGCCAGGGAGGCAGCACACCGTTCGGCGATCCCGGTCTTTGTGACAGATTGCCCTGTCTGTCCCCCTAATAATAGAGTCACCCACTACCAGGACCTGTCTAGCCTGCCCTACACTTCCCCCCTCCCCCTCATTACTGGAGCATACACTCCCCCGGCGGTCAGAGGATCTGTCGTGCTCCAATAATGCCGGTTCTGAACCAGCCTTCCTATACTTCTTCCCTCTATCCCTTCTAACCGTTACCCAGCTCCCTGCCTGTTCAGCCTGCGCTTCCCCACTAAGCTCCACCCCCAGTGTTGACCCATTGAGTGTCTGCTCTGTGAGCAGCAAACTCCGTTCCATGTTGTCGATGCTCCTCAGTACCGCTATCTGAGCACTTAGATCCAGGATTTGGGCTTCCAAGTGCACGATATGCTCACATCTCTCGCAGCAGTATGGATCCCTGAGCGGTAGCTCAGGGAATGCATACATTGCGCAAGATGTACACTGCACGGCTCCGGCCAACATGGACGTCATTCTAAATATGGGGATACAGTCAGTATATATGTACAAGTACAAAACACAATTATTTATATATAGGTGTATGGACGGGGATCAATTAGGGATGTGCAAGTGTATCGATTAGATATCGGCGCGGGATCAGTTAAGTATGGACGGGGGATCAATTAAGTATGGACGGGGGATCAGCTGAGTGGGTCAGGTGGATTAATTAAGTGTGGACGGTGTGTCAATTAACTATGGACTGGGATCAATAAGTATGGACTGGGGAAATAATTAATTGTGGACTAGGGATTCAATCAATTAATTATGGACAGGGGGTTTAATTAAATAGGATGGGGGTAAAGCAAAAAAATAGGTATGGACGGTGGGTCAATTAACTAAGGACTGGGGATCAATAAGTATCAATAATATCAATAAATATGGACTGGGGAAATAATTAATTGTGGTCTGGGGAATCAATCAATTAATTATGGACAGGGGTTAATTAAATATGGTGGGGGATAAGGCAAATAGATAGGGACTGGGGATGAGTAAAAGTGGACAAGGGGAATCTATTAAATAGGACAAGGGGGATCAATCAATTATGGGCTGGGGGGGTCAATCATTTAAATGTGGTCAGGGGGATCACTTTAATATGGACGGGGGGTGGTCGGGGATCAATTAAATGAGGACGGGGGGGTCAATTTAATGTGGTCAGAGGGATCAGTTAAATATGGACGGGGGGGTAATCAATTAAATATGGACTAGGGAATACAATACAATTACAATACAGATACAAATACAATACAGTACAGTACACTTCCCGGTTCTATGTTCCACATGGAAGCGGAGATCCTGCAGGGCTGGAAACCAGTGGGATACTCAAGCATTTTTCCTTTTTTTCTCCCTCATCCAACTGAGTGGGGCATGGTCTACCTCTAATTTAAATTTTCGCCCTAACAGATAGTATTGCAATGTGTCCACCGCCCACTTTATGGCCAAATATTCCTTTTCTACAATGGAATAATTGTATTATAAGAAGGGAAGATGAGGGATGGTACTGGGGGATAACCTGAAAAGTGCATTTTGTTGAAAGGAGCAGACCACCTCCACCTGGTCTGTTGTCAGGTCTCACTGTATAAGAAGAGTGTAGGCCCCAAAGAAGAGAGCAGCAGCGGCAGTGGTGTCCAATTGGATCCAAGTTTCGGGAGCTTCAAATGAACAGATTAACCCTTGCACTGCCAGTAATGAAAACACCTGCACTGTTTATATGATGGTGAAGTACTTCTAACCAGTGCAAGAGTTTGTGAAACCAGACATTGCAGTCTTCTGGCCCCTCTCTGTTGTATCCCCGTGACAAAATATTTACCATAACAATTCCTCCCTTTTTATTATTTACAGACAATTTATCCATCAGTTATATCGCAATGCTAAAAGAGCCTGGAGGGGATGAATCATGTTCACCGACGGACATCTTGATGGTAAATGTAATATATGTTTACTGGTGGAGCACTGTGATATTTTGCAGGTGTGTTAACTGACAGCCTGTGATGATATGTCAAAAGTCTTTGCATTGGAGGTTTGGCATACCAAGTTCGGGTGTTTTGGAAACCGACCTCATTCCCTCGGCATGTCTTAGACACAAAAGCATAATTAAATGGGTCAAGTCATAACATTTCACGTATTGTTACCCCTCAATAAATCACTTGTGAGTAGGGATGAACGGACCCCTGGAAGTTCGGATTCATCGGGTTCGGCTAAACTTGAGTCCAAAGTTTGGGTTGGGTACCAGAACTTGACCCCGGATCTGAACAAAATAGAAGTCAATGGGGATCCGAACTTTGGTGCTTTAAAATGGCTGTGAAATGGTCATAGTAAGGGTTATGGGGCTACAAAAGGAAGCAAAATGGGGGTAAAGTAGGGAAATTGCCCTGCAAACAAATAACAGAATAAAATAAAAAAATAATAATCTTGAACTAGGAGGCGGTGGTCTAAGTGGAGGAGATGGACATGGCGGTGTAGGTGGAAGAGACGGAGGAGGTGGTCAACACTACTTTTATTTATTATCAGGGGAGGCCCCAAAACATTGGGAATGGCAAATAGATCGTACAAACTGTGGTTAGTATAACAATGGATGGGTGCGGCTGACCTACTTCTCTAGTGAGCCAAAGGTACCGACAAGTCCTCTGGGATCCACGCCTGGTTCATTTTAATGAATGTTAGATTGCCCACGTTGGATGTGGACAGGCGGATGCGCCTGTCTATGATGATCCCCCTGCCATGCTAAACACACGTTCTGACAGTACCCTTGCCACTGGGCAGGCCAGCTCCTCCAAGGCATAAAGAGCAAGCTCAGGCCAGTGACCTCACCCTCCCTGTGCAAGGGGCGTTTTCTGGACACTCCCGGCTTCTGCACCTGCCCGCACAGCAAGCCACTCTTGCTCCCGACGGCTCCCGTGCTGTACGGGCTCCTTTCCATGGTGACCATGGGTAATGGAGAATCAGGGTTTGATTCCGGAGAGGGAGCCTGAGAAATGGCTACCACATCTAATGAAGGCAGCAGGCGCGCAAATTACCCACCCCCGAGCAGGTGATGTAGTGAGGTAAAATAACCATGTAGGACTCTTAAAATCTCTGTAATTGTAATGAGTAGAACAAGATGACAAAAAGCAAGAACTTGCCTTGGCCTTTGAAAATTTTTTTTGGACGAATTTAAAAATATTGTGAAATGGATTGGATTTGAAAAAGTTTGGAAGATGAAGCCCTCTCCCACGACTCGGGATGGTACAGTGAAACTGCAATTGGTCATTAAATGAACAAATTTTGCCTGCTTTTCTGAATTCCTGTCTACAGATCACCATAAAAAGCATGAATCTGTCAATGGACATCGATTTCTCTCCAGGCTAAATGCGCTCCCAATAATCGATAATACAGGTAAATATAGGCAAATATTATTTCCTGTACAACTTTTTTTGCACCATACAACGCGTTTCGACATAAAATAGTCTTCATCAGGGATATTTATCTAAAAGAACAAAAGCCATGACTGCTTTATATAGGAAGCAGAAACACGTCAGTTAGGGCGGAGGCCGTGTTTAGCAAATCAAGGCACACCCATGTAAAATCCTTCTTACATAGCTAGTCTCACTACCTAAATAGGTGAGTACAATATTGATTTGTATGCACCCATCTTAGCTACATTTAGATCTGTGCGCTCTCTGTTTCTTTCTCCTTCTTTTTCTACGGTGGACATGAATCTGCCAATGAGCGCCAGGAAAAAAAGCTATCAAGTTCAGGACTCTGAGAGAGATATATGTGACCAGAATAAACACTCATTTTCCTATCAACACGACAGCACCCACTGAGAGAAGGCATCCGCCCTCAAGGACAGGAAACCTACAGATATAAAGGGGCGGTCCCCCTTGACTCCTCAGTTGGTTTCCTGTCCTTATGGGAACCTGCAGCATGTGGTCCTGATGCCTCTGTGTGGTACATGTGGGGACAGCACAGTCTCCAGTTGCAGCGTCGGGGGAGCCCTGCCTGTGAGATTCCCCCCTCCGCTGGAAAGGATTGCGTGCTGCCATGAGTCGCGTCGGCGAGGTGCAGGTGGAGAGGATCTCCCTGCATATGTAGCACCCCGAGGGCTCGGCTGCTACAGGGGTATTGCACCTCAAAGCAGAGGTGTGATATTCCACTCCCGGGTAAGGATGGAGTATGGACCAGGACTCGTTTAGCTGCATACAGCACACACACCCCATTTCCGAGGGACAGCTCAACGGTGCTCCCACAGAAGTGCAGGCACGACAGCTTCTGTCCCTGGCTGGAGTGGGGCGGGGAAAGGAAAACCCAGTGGTGTAGGAGCAGATAGGGGTGGGTCTCTGGGCATAGGCAGGAGCCCATTGGTTGCAAGTCACCTGGGCTCGGGTGTCAGAAGGAGGTATAAAAGGTGGGCACCATCTTAGACCAGGGTTCAGTCCGGTTCAGTTCAGTGGAGACAGTCTGAGGAGAAGACAGGAAGCAGAGCCCCTGCATGGGCTCTGCTCTGCAGGCAGGCCTTGTCAGGAGGCTGGAGCCTGAGAGAGAGAGAAAGGAGAATGAACAGAAAGGACAGTAAGAAAGGAAGCAAGGAACAGAAACACAGAGAAAGGCCCAGAGACACGAGGACAGAAGGAACCCCATATGCCCAGGAGATACAGGGTGAAGGGTTGGCAGAGCAGGGTACCGGAACCCAAATTGGTGGAGGCGACTAATCCTCAGCCAAAACCGGAGGTTGTGACCACATCTTGGTGCGATCCCTCACTACATCCACCAAGAAAGCATACCACATAGGGTCAGGGGAACAAGAGAGAGGTTTCGCCAACAGAAGGCCCGAGGAAGCTGGACAAAGGTGGGTCACTGGTGGGGACGGCCAGAGAAAGGAAAGGAAGGGAGTCCTGTGCCACGCTCTGGAATTGCCTGGGAGTTGGTCGAGCCCATTGCCTGGTGGACGCAGCATGACTCGGGCGGTCCTAACTGCGCACAAGTGACCTGATAAAGAACTGTGAGTAAAGCATTGAAAACTGCAACTGCATGTCTCTGTGGTTCCTCGCCACACCAGCACCATCAGTACTGGGACACTCACACCATCACTCCCATCATCCACATTAGCTGCCCTGAGGCAATACTTCTCCCGTGGGGAGTTATCCCATACTCGGCTGCGCAAACAACATCAGCCTCAGCGGTCGGCAGCGCAGCGGCGGTCCCCACTGACCGCAATCCACGGGTGGCGTAGTCGGACATTGTTAGTACTTAAGACTGCCACTGGTTTGACCACCCTGGGCACGGACCAGGTCACCGCCACACGGAGACTACAACCCCCAGCATCCTACAACAGGCCCGGTTCCGGGTTCCCCTGCACAGCACAGGCCCAGGGGGAGCGTCACATACATCCGTAGGATGCAGGGTGCGGGCATCAGCCGCCCTGCGCCTCGTGCAGGCCGGTTCCAGCTGCTTCACTGCGCATGTGCGCCAGCCTGATGATGCGCCCAATAACCCGGAAGTAGTGGATTGACTTCCGGGGGGGACCGGGGAGGTGCATCAGCCGGCGGGAAGGATGGGGGTGCGGCCTACAGATGAAATGGGCTAGCGTCCTAGCACACCCTGTGCTTCACTATGTCTTCCCCCGGAGATGCAGAGGAGCACCCACAAGTGGCTAAACAGCGCAAAGGCAGCGCCAGGAGCAGCGATGGTGGTCACCCTAAAGGCAGCGATACCAGCAGCAGGAGTGAGCAGTGCCTTCAGTCCAAGCCCTCCAAACCCAGTTCTGTGCCTCCACCTCCAGAGACGGTATCCCTTTGACAAGCTTCAGATGATGAGTGTATCTATGTGACCACCTGGTGAGCTGAATTCCCCTTCTTTTCTATATGCCTTTAGGCTAAAAAGAAGCCATCCAAGAATAAGCATAAAGCGTGTGTTTTGTGTATGCAGCCCCTCCCTGTGGATTATCTCAAACGTTTATGTCAGCCTTGCATCTCTCAGACCCTGGACAAGGAAGCTCCTGTCCGTAATGCGGACCTTAAGTCATTTATTAGGGAAGAAATCAGGAATACCCTTAATAAAGTGCATAAGCCTTAGAAACAGAAGGCTAGCCAGGAAATGTATGATTCTGGGTTTGAATCCGTGGCAGAGATACAGGAGGAAGGACTAATAGAATCCTCCCAATCATCTGACGAAGAAGGGAGATTGTGTTTCCGTATTCAGGATATAGACTCTCTAATAAAATCTGCCCGTTCTACTATGGGTATAACAAATCCCAGCAGGGGCGGACACAGACTGTAGTGGGCCCCTGTGCAAGAAATTTTTGCCCCCCCCCCTCCCCCTGCCCTTCATAGGGCAACAAAGTTATGTAAACATAACCTCCCCATGTGCATCTCTCATCCCCCCTCCCATGTGCATCTCTCATCCCCCCTCCCATGTGCATCTCTCATCCCCCCTCCCATGTGCATCTCTCATCCCCCCCATGTGCATCTCTCATCCCCCCATGTGCATCTCATCCCCCCCATGTGCAGCTCTCATCCCCCCCATGTGCAGCTCTCATCCCCCCCATGTGCAGCTCTCATCCCCCCCATGCAGCTCTCATCCCCCCCGTGCATCTCATCCCTCCCGTGCATCTCTCATCCCCCCCCCGTGCATCTCTGATTCCCCCCACTCCTAGTTAATTAATTGTATTTTTAAAAAATAAAACGTATTATACTTGCCCCCATGCGATCCCTGCAGAATCCTGGCGCTCGTCCACGTCCCTGCCATCAGGATCTCCTGACTTCCGGCCATGTGACGGCTCTGTCACATGACCGGAAGTCAGGGGAATCATGAAGGCGCTGCCGCAGCAGCGCTGCACTGCTACACAGAGGAAAGCAGCGCTGAGATGTCCCGGCGCTTAGCGCTCAGCATGGGGCCGGGGGCCCAGGGCCGGCTCCAGGTTTTTGTGGGCCCCGGGCGAAAGAGTCTCAGTGGGCCCCTTTAACACATACCACGATTCATGATGCACAGATACCGCAGAGAAATATATATATAGTACAATGCAAAGATTTCACTTCTTACATTACATGAGCGATATCTATTGTAAATTCTGCAATAGCTCAGAAACCGGCGAATCGCTCCACACAGTATACTGGCCCCCATAAAATTCTCCATACAGGATACTGGTCCCCATATAATGCTCCATACAGGATACTGGCCCCCATATAACGCTCCATACAGAATACTGGCTCCCATATAACTCTCCATACAGGATACTGGCCCCCATATAATGCTCCATACAGAATACTGGCCCCCATATAACGCTCCATAGAGGATACTGGCCCCCATATAACGCTCCATACAGAATACTGGCCCCCATAAAATGCTCCATACAGAATACTGGCCCCATATAACGCTCCATATGGAATACTGGCCCCCATATAACACTCCATACAGGATACTGGCCCCCATATAACGCTCCATACGGAATACTGGCCCCCATATAACGCTCCATACAGGATACTGGCCCACATATAACACTCCATGCAGGATACTGGCCCCATATAACGCTTCATGAAGGATACTGGCCCCCATATAAAGCTCCATACAGAATACTGGCCCCCATAAAACGCTCCATGCAGGCTGTTCCCCACACTTACACTGTGTTCAGAATTATTAGGCAAATGAGTATTTTGATCACATGATACTTTTTATGCATGTTGTCCTACTCCAAGCTGCATAGGCTTGAGAGCCAACTACCAATTAAGTAAATCTGGTGATGTGCATCTCTGTAATGAGGAGGGGTGTTGACTAATGACATCAACACCCTACATAAGGTGTGCTTAATTATTAGGCAACTTCCTTTCCTGTGGCAAAATGGGTCATGAGAGAGATTTGACGGGCTCTGAAAAGTCCAAAATTGTGAGATGTCTTGCAAAGGGATGCAGAAGTCTTGAAATTTCCAAACTTTTGAAGTGTGATCACCGAACAATCAAGCGTTTCATGGCAAATAGCCAACAGGGTCGCAAGAAGCGTGTTGGCCAAAAAAGGCGCAAAATAACTGCCCATGAATTGAGGAAAATCAAGCGTGAAGCTGCCAAGATGCCATTCGCTACCAGTTTTGCCATATTTCAGAGCTGCAACGTTACTGGAGTATCAAAAAGCACAAGGTGTGCGATACTCAGGGACATGGCCAAGGTACGGAAGGCTGAAAAACGACCACCTTTGAACAAGAAACATAAGATAAAACGTCAAGAATGGGCCAAGAAATATCTTAAGACTGATTTTTCTAAGGTTTTATTGACTGATGAAATGAGAGTGACTCTTGATGGGCCAGATGGATGGGCCAGAGGCTGGATCTGTGAAGGGCAGAGAGCTCCACTCCTACTCAGACGCCAGCAAGGTGGAGGTGGGGTACTGGTATGGGCTGGTATCATCAAAGATGAACTTGTGAACTTGTGGGACCTTTTCAGGTTGAGGATGGAGTGAAGCTCAACTCCCAGACCTACTGTCAGTTTCTGGAAGACAACTTCTTCAAGCAGTGGTACAGGAAGAAGTCAGTATCGTTCAAGAAAAACATGATTTTCATGCAGGACAATGCTCCATCACATGCAACCAACTACTCCACAGCGTGGCAGGCCAGTAAAGGTCTAAAAGAAGAAAAAATAATGACATGGCCCCCTTGTTCGCCTGATCTGAACCCCATAGAGAACCTGTGTTCCATTATAAAATGTGAGATCTACAGGGAGGGAAAACAGTACACCTCTTGGAACAGTGTCTGGGAGGCTGTGGTGGCTGCTGCACGCAATGTTGATCGAAAACAGATCAAGCAACTGACAGAATCTATGGATGGAGGCTGTTGAGTGTCATCATAAAGAAAGGTGTCTGTAACGGGTCTGGGAGGCGGAACCTCTGAGCAACTATACAAGGGGGCGGTCCTTGTAAGGAAGCGGGTGGCTCTCGGGGAAGACGGGCAGATAGTCACGGCAAGTGACAGGGACAGTCTCTGGGTAGAAGGGCAGGTAGTCACGGCAAGTGACAGGGACAGTCTCTGAGTAGAAGGGCAGGTAGTCACGGCAAGTGACAGGGACAGTCTCTGGGTAGAAGGACAGCAGGCAGGTGGTTGGTGAGCGCTCCCAGGTGAGCGGGCGAGAGTCTTTGGACAGGCAGGTGGTCACGGCAAGTGACGGAAGAGCCTCCAGGTAGGCTAGCAGATAGGTAGCCGGTGAGCGCTCCCAGGTGAGCAGGCAAAAGTCTCTGGACAGGCAGGTGGTCACGGCAAGTGACAGCAGAGCCTCCAGGTAGGCTAGCAGACAGGTAGCAGGTGAGCGCTCCCAGGTGAGCAGGCAAGAGTCTCTGGACAGGCAGGTGGTCACGGCAAGTGACAGCGAAGCCTCCAGGTAGGCTAGCAGGCAGGTAGCAGGTGAGCGCTCCCAGGTGAGCAGGCAAGAATCTCTGGACAGGCAGGTGGTCACGGCAAGTGACAGCGGAGCCTCCAGGTAGGCTAGCAGGCAGGTAGCAGGTGAGCGCTCCCAGGTGAGCAGGCAAGAGTCTCTGGACAGGCAGGTGGTCACGGCAAGTGACAGCGGAGCCTCCAGGTAGGCTAGCAGGCAGGTAGCAGATGAGCGCTCCCAGGTGAGTGGGCAGGCTGGTCCATAGTCAGACTGACAGGTGTCGGAAGACAGACCGTCGGACCGCAGGCTTGCTAGCAGGTAAACGGATATCAGGCAGGTATCAAGCAGGAATCTGGCAGGTGACTGGCAGATAACTGGTAACGGGACCTGAGGGCTGAAACAGAGTGAAGGCTTTGCAACAACATTGCTCGGGCACCTCCATTTTGGAGGAGGTGCCTTATATATGGTGAGGTCCTCCGGCCATTGGCCGGGGACTCCTTAGGACGGCGCGCGCGGCCCCTTTAAGAGAGGGGGAGCGCGCGCGCGCGCGCCCCCTAAGCACAGTGGCCGGGAAGCAGCGCGCGCTGCCAGCAGAGCGGGAGGAGGACGCCGGGTACGGAGTGGAGAGGTGAGGGGAACAGCGTCCCTGCCTATCAGGAGGCAGGGACGCCGACGCTACAGTACCCCCCCATTTAGACCCCCCCTTTTTTAGGCCAGACAGAAATTTATCAAGGATGAGAGGGGCATGGATGTTCTCCCGGGGCTCCCACGTTCTCTCTTCAGGACCAAACCCCTTCCAATCTACCAGAAAAAAGGTTTTTCCTCTTACCCTATTGGTGGCCAGAATGTTCTCTACCTCAAACTCGTTTTCAGCGGAAGCCGGAGCAGGAGGCGTACCTGTAGACTTGGAAAAAGAGTTAAGTACCACGGGTTTGAGGAGAGATACATGGAAGGAGTTAGGGATCCGCAAGTTGGCCGGGAGTTTCAATTTATAGGCCACTGAGTTGATTTGTTTGATAACTTCTAGTGGGCCGATGAACCGAGGCCCTAACTTGTAGGAAGGAATCTTGAGCCGGACATACTTGGACGAGAGCCAGACTTTATCTCCAGGACGGAATTGTGGAGGATCCAGGCGTTTTTTGTCAGCGTGATTTTTCATCCGCTCGGACGACTGAAGGAGTGCGGATCGGGTACTCTCCCAAATGGAGGAAAATTTGCTAACGAGAGATTCCGCAGCCGGATTGTCCACCGAGGTGGAGACGGGAAATGGGATCCGAGGATGCTGACCGAAGACTACAAAAAACGGGGATCTGGAGGAAGATTCGCTCTCGTGATTATTGTAAGAGAATTCGGCCCATGGCAGGAGATCCACCCAGTCTGAATGGTGGGCATTAACGAAGTGCCGGAGGTAACTGGTCAGGATCTGATTGATCCGCTCCACTTGACCATTGGACTGTGGGTGGTATGCGGGGGAGAAATCCAGGGTGACGTCTAGCAGCTTACATGTGGCTCTCCAGAAGCGTGAGGTGAACTGAACCCCACGATCCAACACAATGTGGAGGGGCAGGCCATGGAGACGGAAGATGTGGCGGATAAAGTCTTTAGCTAGCTCGGGTGCAGACGGGAGGCCTGGCAGGGGAATGAAATGAGCCATTTTGGAAAAGCGGTCAGCGACCACCCAAATGACCGTACAACCGGCAGAGACAGGGAGATCTGTTATGAAGTCCATAGCTATATGCTGCCAGGGGGCAGCAGGTACTGGAAGAGGAAGGAGGCGACCGGCTGGCAGGTGTCTCGGAACCTTGTTGCGGGTGCAGGACACACAGGCAGAAACAAAGTCTATTACGTCCTTGTGCAGGGTAGACCACTGTAACGGGTCTGGGAGGCGGAACCTCTGAGCTACTATACAAGGGGGCGGTCCTTGTAAGGGAGCGGGTGGCGACCAGGGAAGACGGGCAGGCAGTCACAGCAGGTGACCGGGACAGTCTCTGAGTGAACGGGCTGGAGGTCACGGCAAGTGACCGGGGCAGTCTCTGGATGAACGGGCAGGAGGTCACGGCAAGTGACCAGGGCAGTCTCTGGATGAACGGGCAGGAGGTCACGGCAAGTGACCGGGACAGTCTCTGGATGAACGGGCAGGAGGTCACGGCAAGTGACCGGGGCAGTCTCTGGGTAAAGGGTAGGTACGACCTGTGATGGCAGAGCCTCCAGGTAGGCTAGCAGGCAGATGGTAGATGTGTGCTCCCAGGTGAGCAAGCAAGAGTCTCTGGAATGGCAGGTGGTCACAGCACGTGACGGCGGAGCCTCCAGGTAGGCTAGCAGGCAGGTAACAGGTGTGCGCTCCCAGGTGAGCGGGCAGGAGTCTCTGGAATGGCAGGTGGACACAGCACGTGACGGCGGAGCCTCCAGGTAGGCTAGCAGGCAGGTAGCAGGTGTGCGCTCCCAGGTGAGCGGGCAGGAGTCTCTGGAATGGCAGGTGGTCACAGCACGTGACGGCGGAGCCTCCAGGTAGGCTAGCAGACAGGTAGCAGATGTGTGCTCCCAGGTGAGCGGGCAAGCTGGTCCATAGACAGACTGACAGGAGTTGGAGGGCAGACCGTCGGACCTCAGGCTAGCAGGCAGGTAGCAGAAGAGCGCTCCCAGGTGAGCGGGCAAGCTGGTCCTTAGACAGACTGACAGGAGTTGGAGGGCAGACCGTCGGACCTCAGGCTAGCAGGCAGGTAGCAGAAGAGCGCTCCCAGGTGAGCGGGCAAGCTGGTCCTTAGACAGACTGACAGGAGTCGGTAGGCAGACCGTCGGACCTCAGGCTAGCAGGCAGGTAAGCGGAATATCAGGCAGGAATCAGACAGCAAACTGGCAGGAATCTGGCAGGTAACTGGCAACGGGACCTGAGGGCTGAAGCAGAGTAGTGAGCAGTGCAACAACATTGCTCGGGCACCTCCATTTTGGAGGAGGTGCCTTATATATGGTGAAGTCCTCCGGCCATTGGCCGGGGACTCCTTAGGACGGCGCGCGCGGCCCCTTTAAGAGGGAGGGAGCGCGCGCGCGCCCTAAGCACAGTGGCCGGGAAGGAGCGCGCGCTGCCAGCAGAGCGGGAGGAGGACGCCGGGCTCGGAGCAGAGGGGTGAGGGGAACAGCGTCCCTGCCTAGCAGAGGGCAGGGACGCCGGCGCTACAGTACCCCCCCCTTTAGGCCCCCCCTTTTTTAGGCCAGAGAGAAATTTAGCTAGGATGAGAGGGGCATGGATGTTCTCCTGGGGCTCCCACGTTCTCTCTTCAGGACCAAACCCCTTCCAATCTACTAGAAAAAAGTACCCTTTTGGTGGCCAGAATGTTCTCTACCTCAAATTCGTTTTCAGCGGAAACCGGAGCAGGAGGCGTACCTGTAGACTTGGAAAAAAAGTTAAGTACCACAGGTTTGAGGAGAGATACATGGAAGGAGTTAGGGATCCGCAAGTTGGCCGGGAGTTTCAATTTATAGGCCACCGGGTTGATCTGACTGATGACCTCCAGAGGACCGATGAACCGAGGCCCTAACTTATAGGAAGGAATCTTGAGCCGGACATACTGGGACGAGAGCCAGACCTTATCCCCTGGACGGAATTGAGGAGGATCCAGACGTTTTTTGTCAGCATGTCTTTTCATACGCTCGGATGACAGAAGGAGTGCGGATCGGGTACTCTCCCATATGGAGGAAAATTTGTTAACAAGAGATTCCGCAGCCGGATTGTCCACCGAGGTGGAGACGGGAAATGGGATCCGAGGATGCTGACCGAAGACAACAAAAAACGGGGATTTGGAGGAAGATTCGCTCTCGTGATTGTTGTAAGAAAATTCGGCCCATGGCAGGAGATCCACCCAGTCTGAATGGTGGGCATTAACGAAGTGCCGGAGGTAACTGGTCAGGTTCTGATTGATCCGCTCCACTTGACCATTAGACTGTGGGTGGTAAGCGGAGGAGAAGTCCAGGGTGACGTCTAGCAGTTTACAAGTGTTATGCACACGCCCGGGCTGAGCGGCGTGTGCGTGTGATTGTAGTGATTCCACTGGACCATGAACCGGAGAGTGCCTGGAGGGGCGTGACTAAGTATCTGGCCGATCCGACCAAGATGGCACGACGGCATACGACGCCAGTGCACCAGGGAGAAACCGGGCAGAGGGACCAGGTGCTACTCCAGGTCAAACTCCGGACACGGGGGTTGACCCACACAGGGATTACTGGATCAGGCTGGTTAGGCTGGCGCACAGACTGGAGGGTATAGGCAGGCACGACTGGTATGCAGGCAGGCGGGTAAAGGCAAGCGCAGCTAGAGTGCAGACAGGGAGGCACTAGCAGGTAGGAACACAGGCGGGATAGGACCCAGTACACACTGGGACTCAGGAACAATACAGGTAGAGGGGTACAGGCAAGCACAGCTAGAGTGCAGACAGGGAGGCACTAGCAGGTAGGAACACAGGCGGGATAGGACCCAGTACACACTGGGACTCAGGAACAGGCAGGTTAGGCTGGCACAGACTGGTGGATATAAGCAAACACGGCAGGTATGCAGATGGGTGGATACAGGCGAGTATGCAGGCAGGGAGGTACTGGCCGAAAGGACGGGCTGGAGCACAGAAAGGTTAAGACCCAGTACAGACTGGGTCACAGAACCGCAGATGCGGTAGACAACCACAGCAGAGAGGGAACGCCCGAAGCGGTGGGCAAGAACAGAGCAGGACGGGGCTGCAGGAGCAGCGAGCACAAGCAGGGCAGGACAGGACTGCCGGAGCAGCGGGCAGAAGCAGGGCAGGACAGGACTGCCGGAGCAGCGGGCAGAAGCAGGGCAGGACAGGACTGCCGGAGCAGCGGGCAGAAGCAGGGCAGGACAGGACTGCCGGAGCAGCGGGCAGAAGCAGGGCAGGACAGGACTGCCGGAGCAGCGGGCAGAAGCAGGGCAGGACAGGACTGCCGGAGCAGCGGGCAGAAGCAGGGCAGGACAGGACTGCCGGAGCAGCGGGCAGAAGCAGGGCAGGACAGGACTGCCGGAGCAGCGGGCAGAAGCAGGGCAGGACAGGACTGCCGGAGCAGCGGGCAGAAGCAGGGCTGGACAGGACTGCCGGAGCAGCGGGCAGAAGCAGGGCAGGACAGGACTGCCGGAGCAGCGGGCAGAAGCAGGGCAGGACAGGACTGCCGGAGCAGTGGGCAGAAGCAGGGCAGGCTAGAACCGCCGGAGCGGTAAGCAAAGGAGTCAGAGCAGGCTAGGCTGAGTAGGGGGGACAGGGCTCTGTTCACACGGAACAGACAGGAAGGGAAAGGCAGAGCCAGACACCCACAGGGTACTAGCAGAGAAGTAGCGAGTGGACCACAAACTCACAAACGGGAGTACAGAGACAACAAGCAGGAGTTAGGTACGAGTTCAGACTCTGCAGAAAAAGGAAGGGAACGGACATAGAGGCAAAACAGGTAAAGGATAGGAGAGAGTTCAGACTGGAACTGAGTGTACGGAGGAGACCGACACTGCAGCGGAATACAGGAGCGGGTCTGGGAATACGGCCCCCAGAGAGGCGGGACGAACAGGCAAGGTGCGTGTTCAGACAGGACAGACAAGATACAGGAGCAGGTCTAGGTAATCGGCCCCTAGAAGGCAGGAGGAACAGGCTAGGAGCGTGTTCAGACAGGTCAGACAAGATACAGGAACGGGTCTAGGTAATCGGCCCCTAGAAGGCAGGAGGAACAGGCTAGGAGCGTGTTCAGACAGGCCTGGAAATACAGCCTCCAGGATAGGCAGACAAGAGAACACAGAACGGGACCTGGCACCTTCAGAGTGCAAGCACACACTGAATGAAACACTATGCTCAGGCAGGGATAGATGGGAGCAGCTGAGCTATATACCAGGTGACAGACAGCAATAGGCTGAGGACGCACAAGGGGTGTGACCCACAGCAGGTACAAAAAGCAGGAAGTGATCGGGCGCCGCCCTTAAGCAGCAGAAACAGACACAAACAGACAGCATGGAGGGAAGCCAGAGAGACATTCTGGACAGGAGATCAAGTGCACGCTCTTGCACAGTGGGAGATGGACCACTATGCAAGGACGCCGCCAGGTATGTTACAGTACCCCCCCCCCCTTACGCCCCCTCTTCTTCAGGCCTGCCAGAATCTTCCGCAGGGAATTCGAGGGCCAATTCTTCACTTCGAAGAGATCACTTCCCCTGTCCACCGGAAAAACTGGTCTCCTCTGGGTAGCTAGGATGCTACCTCCCATCCAGCCACCCTTAGCAACAGACGAAACGGGTGGAGTACCAGGAACAGCACACAAGGAAGTCTCTCTCCACATATTTTCAGGTGGCACCCCAGAGGGTACAGGAGACAACTGGAAGTCCTCCACCGGGTTGGAGGGGGACAGAGACTTGGGGGTAATCTCTGCTTCGAGGTACATCTTGTCAAGCTCACAGGAAGAAATAGACGGGTTATCAGGTACATAATGAGGAAAAGTCACTGTCTCTTTGTTTTCTGGTGGTACCCCGGAGGATTCAGGAAACAACTGGAGGTCCTCCGCCGGGTCAGAAGAGTGCAGAGGCTCAGAGAAAACATCTGCTTCAGAGTACACTAGGTCGGACTCACTGGACGAAGCAGGCGAGGTATCGGGTACCGAGTATAGGAAAGTCTCTGTCCATTCTCCACCAGGTGGCACCCCGAAGGGTTCTGGAGACAACTGGCGGTCCTCCGCCTGGTCAGAGGGGTGTAGAGACTCACGGGTAACCTCTGCTTCAGAGTACACTAGGTCGGACTCACTGGACGAAGCAAGCGAGGTATCAGATCCAGGATATAGGAAAGTCTCTGTCCATTTACCACCAGGTGGCACCCCGAAGGGTTCTGGAGACAACTGGAGGTCCTCCGCCTGGTCAGAGGAGTGTAGAGACTCGGGAGTAACCACTGCTTCAGAGTACACTAGGTTGGACTCACTGGACGAAGCGAGCGAGGTATCAGGTACAGAGTATAGGAGAGTCTCTGTCCTTTCGCTACCAGGTAGCACCCCGAAGGGTTCAGGAGACAACTGGAGGTCCTCCGCCTGGTCGGAGGAGTGTAGAGACTCGGGAGTAACCACTGCTTCAGAGTACACTAGGTTGGACTCACTGGACGAAGCGAGCGAGGTATCAGGTACAGAGTATAGGAGAGTCTCTGTCCTTTCGCTACCAGGTAGCACCCCGAAGGGTTCAGGAGACAACTGGAGGTCCTCCGCCTGGTCGGAGGGGTGTAGAGACTCGGGGGTAACTACCACTTTGGGGTACCCATTGTCAGGCTCACAGGACGAAGCGGACAAAGTATCGAGTACTGGGTGTAGAGAATTCTCTCTCCATTTGTCATCGAGTGGTATCCCGGAGGATTCAGGAGGCAACAGGGGGTCCTCCGCCAGGTAGTAGAGGTGCACAGACTCTGAGGTAACCACAGCTTTGGAGCATCCTTGGACATGCACACCGGTTAAAGTGGGTGAAGCATCTGATGCCGGGTGCAGGAAGTTCTCCTGTGTGGAGTCTGGATGGGCAGAAGTCTCTTCGGGCAGGAGAACTGGTGCACTACCCACGCACATTACCCGTTGGGGCTTCTCCGGGATACAGGGAGATGAAGCTTCAGTAGGGACTTCAAGGTTGGGGTCAGGAGGTCTCAGGGAGGACAGACCCTGGCGTGACGGCTTGCCTCTACGTCTAGCACGTCTGGACTGCCTCTTGAGGTTGGGAGAAGTATTCCGGAAAGCGTAGTCACCCTGTGAGGATTCTGGGTGGGCAGTAGTCTCATTGGGCTGGAGGACTATTGCGCTACCCACACACATTACCCATTGGGGCTGCTCCGGGATATTGGGAAGTGAAGCTTCAGCAGGAGCCTCCGGGTTAGGATCATCGAAGACCATTAGAAAGGCCACCAGGAAGGCCATTAGGTCCAGGAGGATCGGATCCTGTGTTTCATATAGGGGGTTGATCCATTCCAAGGCATCACCCGCCAGGTAAGACATAATGAATGCCACCTTAACCCGATCGGTGGGAAAACATAGAGGGTAGAACTTGAAGTGTAGCATGCATTGCTCCACAAATGCACGACTTTGTCTAGGATCCCCATAATAACGTAGCGGATCCGCGGGAACGAGAGCAGATAGATCCATCTGGACGGGTGCGTAATTCGCCTGGAACTCAGCTAAAGGAAAAAAAAAAATATTTATTTATTTATTTTAATGCATGTATTCGCTGGAAAACTTCTCAGAGAGCGAAGGCCGTGGGGCTCAACGGGAACCATGGCCTGAGCATGCTGTTATGCACACGCCCGGGCTGAGCGGCGTGTGCGTGTGATTGTAGTGATTCCACTGGACCATGAACCGGAGAGTGCCTGGAGGGGCGTGACTAAGTATCTGGCCGATCCGACCAAGATGGCACGACGGCATACGACGCCAGTGCACCAGGGAGAAACCGGGCAGAGGGACCAGGTGCTACTCCAGGTCAAACTCCGGACACGGGGGTTGACCCACACAGGGATTACTGGATCAGGCTGGTTAGGCTGGCGCACAGACTGGAGGGTATAGGCAGGCACGACTGGTATGCAGGCAGGCGGGTAAAGGCAAGCGCAGCTAGAGTGCAGACAGGGAGGCACTAGCAGGTAGGAACACAGGCGGGATAGGACCCAGTACACACTGGGACTCAGGAACAATACAGGTAGAGGGGTACAGGCAAGCACAGCTAGAGTGCAGACAGGGAGGCACTAGCAGGTAGGAACACAGGCGGGATAGGACCCAGTACACACTGGGACTCAGGAACAGGCAGGTTAGGCTGGCACAGACTGGTGGATATAAGCAAACACGGCAGGTATGCAGATGGGTGGATACAGGCGAGTATGCAGGCAGGGAGGTACTGGCCGAAAGGACGGGCTGGAGCACAGAAAGGTTAAGACCCAGTACAGACTGGGTCACAGAACCGCAGATGCGGTAGACAACCACAGCAGAGAGGGAACGCCCGAAGCGGTGGGCAAGAACAGAGCAGGACGGGGCTGCAGGAGCAGCGAGCACAAGCAGGGCAGGACAGGACTGCCGGAGCAGCGGGCAGAAGCAGGGCAGGACAGGACTGCCGGAGCAGTGGGCAGAAGCAGGGCAGGACAGGACTGCCGGAGCAGCGGGCAGAAGCAGGGCAGGACAGGACTGCCGGAGCAGCGGGCAGAAGCAGGGCAGGACAGGACTGCCGGAGCAGCGGGCAGAAGCAGGGCAGGACAGGACTGCCGGAGCAGCGGGCAGAAGCAGGGCAGGACAGGACTGCCGGAGCAGCGGGCAGAAGCAGGGCAGGACAGGACTGCCGGAGCAGCGGGCAGAAGTAGGGCAGGACAGGACTGCCGGAGCAGCGGGCAGAAGCAGGGCAGGACAGGACTGCCGGAGCAGCGGGCAGAAGCAGGGCAGGACAGGACTGCCGGAGCAGTGGGCAGAAGCAGGGCAGGCTAGAACCGCCGGAGCGGTAAGCAAAGGAGTCAGAGCAGGCTAGGCTGAGTAGGGGGGACAGGGCTCTGTTCACACGGAACAGACAGGAAGGGAAAGGCAGAGCCAGACACCCACAGGGTACTAGCAGAGAAGTAGCGAGTGGACCACAAACTCACAAACGGGAGTACAGAGACAACAAGCAGGAGTTAGGTACGAGTTCAGACTCTGCAGAAAAAGGAAGGGAACGGACATAGAGGCAAAACAGGTAAAGGATAGGAGAGAGTTCAGACTGGAACTGAGTGTACGGAGGAGACCGACACTGCAGCGGAATACAGGAGCGGGTCTGGGAATACAGCCCCCAGAGAGGCGGGACGAACAGGCAAGGTGCGTGTTCAGACAGGACAGACAAGATACAGGAGCAGGTCTAGGTAATCGGCCCCTAGAAGGCAGGAGGAACAGGCTAGGAGCGTGTTCAGACAGGTCAGACAAGATACAGGAACGGGTCTAGGTAATCGGCCCCTAGAAGGCAGGAGGAACAGGCTAGGAGCGTGTTCAGACAGGCCTGGAAATACAGCCTCCAGGATAGGCAGACAAGAGAACACAGAACGGGACCTGGCACCTTCAGAGTGCAAGCACACACTGAATGAAACACTATGCTCAGGCAGGGATAGATGGGAGCAGCTGAGCTATATACCAGGTGACAGACAGCAATAGGCTGAGGACGCACAAGGGGTGTGACCCACAGCAGGTACAAAAAGCAGGAAGTGATCGGGCGCCGCCCTTAAGCAGCAGAAACAGACACAAACAGACAGCATGGAGGGAAGCCAGAGAGACATTCTGGACAGGAGATCAAGTGCACGCTCTTGCACAGTGGGAGATGGACCACTATGCAAGGACGCCGCCAGGTATGTTACAACAAGTGGATCTCCAGAAGCGTGAGGTGAACTGTACCCCACGATCCGACACGATGTGGAGGGGCAGGCCATGAAGACGGAAGATGTGGCGGATAAAGTCTTTAGCCAGCTCGGGTGCAGACGGGAGGCCTGGCAGGGGAACGAAATGAGCCATCTTGGAAAAGCGGTCAGCGACCACCCAAATGACCGTACAACCGGCAGAGACGGGGAGATCAGTTATAAAGTCCATTGCTATATGCTGCCAGGGGGCAGCAGGTACTGGGAGCGGAAGGAGGCGACCGGCTGGCAGATGTCTCGGAACCTTGTTGCGGGCGCAGGACACACAGGCAGAAACAAAGTCTATTACGTCCTTGTGCAGGGTAGGCCACCAGTAGTGCCGGGTAATAAGCTGGAGGGTCTTTTTCTGACCGGCGTGGCCAGCTAGTTTAGACGAGTGACCCCAGTGTAGGATCTTCTCCCGATCAGGTACTGATACGAACGTCTTACCGGGAGGGAGACGATTTAGACTCACGGGAGCCACCTGCATTACTCTGGTGGGATCGATGATGTGTTTCGGTTCTTCCTCGAGATCAGACACCAGAAAGGATCGGGACAAGGCGTCCGCCTTGATGTTTTTGTCAGCCGGGCGAAAATGAAGAATAAAATCAAAGCGAGCAAAAAACAAGGACCACCGAGCTTGGCGCGGGTTAAGTCTCTGGGCATGCTGGAGGTAAGCCAAGTTCTTGTGGTCAGTGTAAATTATTACCGGGTGAAGAGCCCCTTTGAGCAGGTAACGCCACTCCTCCAATGCCAGCTTGATAGCCAATAACTCTCGATCTCCAATGGAATAGTTGTGCTCAGAAGAGGAGAAGAGTTTGGAGAAGAAGCCACAAGTTACCATTCTCCCGGAAGATGATTTTTGGGTAAGTACCGCTCCGCCTCCAGAGGAGGAGGCGTCAACCTCCAGGAAGAACTGCTTGTTGCCATCTGGGCGATGCAGCACCGGGGCGGAAGAGAAGGCCTGTTTTAAGGAAAGAAAGGCCTCCTCTGCTTCGGGCGGCCACTCTCTGGGATTAGTGCCCTTACGGGTGAGCGCGGAAATTGGGGCAGTCCGGGAAGAGAAGTGCGGTATGAAGAGGCGGTAGTAGTTGGCGAAGCCCAGGAACCGCTGGATGGCCTTCAACCCCTCCGGTCGGGGCCATTTCTCGATGGCAGACAGTTTCTCTGGATCCATTCGTAGGCCGGTCTGAGAAATAATGTAGCCCAAAAACGGAAGCGAGGTCTGCTCAAAGAGGCACTTCTCATATTTAGCGAAGAGGTGATTCTGCCTGAGCAGGACCTGACGAACGTCTCTCCGGTGAGTCTGGAGATCTGGAGAGAAGACCAAGATGTCGTCCAGGTACACCACTACGCAGGAGTAGAGAAGGTCCCGGAAGATGTCATTGACCAACTCTTGAAAGACGGCAGGAGCGTTACAGAGACCGAAGGGCATTACCAGATATTCATAGTGGCCGTCCCGGGTGTTGAATGCAGTCTTCCATTCATCCCCTTGACGGATACGGACCAGGTTGTACGCCCCACGGAGGTCCAGTTTGGTGAAGATTCTAGCCCCCCTCAGACGATCAAATAATTCTGGAATGAGCGGAAGGGGGTACTTATTCTTCACCGTGATCTGGTTAAGGCCTCTATAGTCTATACAGGGACGGAGAGAGCCGTCCTTCTTTTTTACGAAAAAGAAGCCTGCTCCCGCCGGGGAGGTAGATTTCCGGATGAATCCCCTGGCCAAATTCTCCTCAATATATTCGGACATCGACCGGGTCTCAGCAGCGGACAATGGGTAAATACGCCCACGGGGAGGAGTAGCGCCGGGCATGAGGTCGATTGGGCAGTCGTATGGTCTATGAGGGGGTAATGTCTCTGCCTCCTTTTTATTAAAGACGTCCGCTTACGACCAATAAGGAGCCGGAAGACCAGGTAGATTGGCTGGAGTAGGAGAAGGACGGACAGGATGGACGGGAACTAAACAAGTCTTATGGCAGTCCTGTCCCCAGCGAAGGACTTCTCTGGTCTGCCAATCAAGCACGGGTGCATGTTTCTGAAGCCAAGGTAGGCCTAGCAATAGGGCGTGAGAGAGTCCAGGCAGAACATGAAAGAAGATGCTCTCAGAGTGCAGCATTCCCACCTGCAGGGTTATGGATTCGGTGATGAGTTGGATGGGATGTGGTAAGAGGCCCCCATCCACGGCAGCGACAGATAAGGGTACAGCTAGAGGTTTGGTGGGAATGCGGTATTTCTCTACCAGAGACTGAGAAATTAGATTTCCGGCAGCTCCAGAGTCAAGTTGGGCTAGTTCAAAATAACGGTTCTCCCTGCAGATGATAGAGACCGACAGCAACAGAGATGGAGAGGGTTTACTCTTGTCTAGGACGACCTCTCTGAGCGATCCTAGACACAGGCGTTTCCTGACCTCTCCGGGAAGGAACGGATCCGGTGCTCCTTACTGCCACAGTAGAAGCAGCTCCCCTCGGCACGGCGTAATTCCTGACGGGTTTTGACCATCTTGGTCTGGTCGACCTGCATAGGCTCGGGTGAGTGCGCCTGGGGAGTAGCAGGAGAAGAGACAGGTTTCTGAAAGGTAGGGGCTAGACGTGGAAACCTCCTCTCACGGGTGACCTCTTTGGCGCGTTCCTGGAACCGGATGTCAATCCGGGTGGCAAGAGTTATTAAGTCGTCGAGAGTGGTAGGTATGTCCCGACCGGCGAGTTCATCTTTAATACGGCCGGACAGACCCTCCCAAAAGACAGACACCAGGGCGTCGTTATCCCAGGCCAGCTCCGAAGCAAGGGTACGGAACCGTATGGCATATTGGCCCACGGTGAGATTTCCTTGATGGAGACATAGCAGAGATGATGCGGATGAGGTCTTCCGTCCAGGTTCGTCGAAGACTTTCCGGAAAGCCGTGAGAAAGGCTGGCAGGTTGGACACCAGGGGGTCTCCTCTCTCCCATAGAGGATTTAGCCAAGCCAGTGCCTCCCCCGTGAGATGGGACATGATGAAGGCTACTTTGGCCCGGTCGGAGATAAACTGGTGGGACAGGAGTTCAAAATGCAGGGTGCACTGGTTTATGAAGCCCCGAGCTTGAGCGGGGTCGCCTCCAAAGCGAGGAGGTGCAGAAAGCCTGGGGCAGGATGCCATGGTATTGGTGGGCAGCGGCGCTGCCGGGCTGCGAGTCATGACACTAGCGGTGGTTGCTGGTGGAGCAGTCAGAGTGTCCAAGCGAGAGTTGACATTCCGCAGATGACTCAGGATGGAGTCCTGTTGAGACCTCTGACGGGACAGTTCATGACATAGGTCCGAGAGCGAGGGAGCTTGGGTGCCACCGGGTTCCATGGCCCGAGCAAACTGTAACGGGTCTGCGAGGCGGAACCTCTGAGCAACTATACAAGGGGGCGGTCCTTGTAAGGAAGCGGGTGGCTCCCGGGGAAGACGGGCAGATAGTCACGGCAAGTGACAGGGACAGTCTCTGGGTAGAAGGGCAGGTAGTCACGGCAAGTGACAGGGACAGTGTCCGGGTAGAAGGACGGGTACTCACGGCAAGTGACAGGGACAGTCTCTGGGTAGAAGGACAGCAGGCAGGTGGTTGGTGAGCGCTCCCAGGTGAGCGGGCGAGAGTCTTTGGACAGGCAGGTGGTCACGGCAAGTGACGGAAGAGCCTCCAGGTAGGCTAGCAGACAGGTAGCAGGTGAGCGCTCCCAGGTGAGCAGGCAAGAGTCTCTGGACAGGCAGGTGGTCACGGCAAGTGACAGCAGAGCCTCCAGGTAGGCTAGCAGACAGGTAGCAGGTGAGCGCTCCCAGGTGAGCAGGCAAGAGTCTCTGGACAGGCAGGTGGTCACGGCAAGTGACAGCGGAGCCTCCAGGTAGGCTAGCAGGCAGGTAGCAGGTGAGCGCTCCCAGGTGAGCAGGCAAGAGTCTCTGGACAGGCAGGTGGTCACGGCAAGTGACAGCGGAGCCTCCAGGTAGGCTAGCAGGCAGGTAGCAGATGAGCGCTCCCAGGTGAGCGGGCAGGCTGGTCCATAGACAGACTGACAGGTGTCGGAAGGCAGACCGTCGGACCGCAGGCTTGCTAGCAGGTAAACGGATATCAGGCAGGTATCAAGCAGGAATCTGGCAGGTGACTGGCAGGTAACTGGTAACGGGACCTGAGGGCTGAAGCAGAGTGAAGGCTTTGCAACAACATTGCTCGGGCACCTCCATTTTGGAGGAGGTGCATTATATATGGTGAGGTCCTCCGGCCATTGGCCGGGGACTCCTTAGGACGGCGCGCGCGGCCCCTTTAAGAGAGGGGGAGCGCGCGCGCCCTAAGCACAGTGGCCGGGAAGCAGCGTGCGCTGCCAGCAGAGCGGGAGGAGGACGCCGGGCACGGAGTGGAGAGGTGAGGGTAACAGCGTCCCTGCCTAGCAGGAGGCAGGGACGCCGACGCTACAGTGTCTATATTGATCACTAATTTTTTTGTTTTTGTTTTTGCATGTCAGAAATGTTTATTTCTAAATTTTGTGCACTGATATTTGTTTACCTGGTGAAATTAAACAAGTGAGATGGGATTATATTTCGTTTTTATTAAGTTGCCTAATAATTCTGCACAGTAATAGTTACCTGCACAAACAGATATCCTCCTAAGATAGCCAAATCTATAAAAACCCCACTCCAACTTCAAAAATATTAAGCTTGGATATTTATGAGTCTTTTGGGTTGATTGAGAACATAGCTATTGATCAATAATAAACATAATCCTCTAAAATACAACTTGCCTAATAATTCTGCACACAGTGTAATGCCCCACGCAGGCTGTTCTCCCCACATAATGCCCCACGCAGGCTGTCCCCCCCCCCACATAATGCCCCATGCAGGCTGTTCCCCCCCATATAGGATGTCACCCCCCTTATAATGCCCCATGCAGGATTACACCCCCCCCCCTTCCTCATAATGCCCCATGCAGGATGTCACACACCCCCTTCCCTTATAATGCCCCATGCAGGATGTCACCCCCCCTCCCTTATAATGCCCTATGCAGGATGTCACACCCCCCCTTATAATGCCCCATGCAGGATGTCACACACCCCCACCTCACCCCCCTCCCTTATACTGCCACAGGCCTCCATACAATAAAAAAGAATCAAATACTCACCTCACGTCTCACCTGCTGCCGCTGCTCCGGATGATGGGGGCCCCCCCGCCAGCTCAGGGCCCCGGCATTTGCCCGGGTGCGCCGGGTGCTGACGCCAGCCCTGCGGGGGCCCCATGAGGAGACGCACAAGAGGGGGGCCCCAATGGGGCTCTGAGGGGGCCCCAACCGGCCGGGCCCCATACTGGAGTCAGGACAGTCATGCCCTGATGGCGACCTTGCTGGAGGCTGGAGGGGCCCCCCCTCTCTCGGGGCCCCCGTTCAAAGAACGGGCTGCATGGGCGGTAGGTCCGCCCCTGGATCCCAGGGAACCGAAATCAGCTCAGGAATTAATGTTTGCAGGCCTGTCTCAAAAAAAAGTGCAGTTCCTTTCCAGTCATTGATGCAATAAAAGATCTTGTGCGATAGGAGTAGGAGAAACAGGATACCCGCGGGTTCCTTCCCTCATCATCAAAACGTAAATACCCCTTTGATGATACCCAGCTGTCTGGATGGATCAAGGTCCCAAGAGTTGATGCGGCTGTTGCTTCTTCCTGTAACAGAAATCTGCTAACCTTAGAGGACGGAGGTCTCCTTAAGGACCCATCAGACCGAAAAGGGGAGACGTTACTAAATCAAGTCTGGGAGTCATCTTCAGGTGCTTTCAAACCGGCAATAGCCAGTACTTGCATTGCAAGATCTATGCTGGTATGGATTGATCAATTGGAGGATCACATTAAAACAGGAACACCTACAGATAGACTGTTAGCCTCTGTTCCCCAGCTCCGCAGTGGTGCGGCCTATCTGGCGGATGCTTCAGCTGATTAGCTCAGATTAGCGGCCAGAACTGCTGGCTTATCTAATGCTGCTCGTCAGGCTTTATGGTCAAAAGAATGGAAGGGGGATGCACACGCTAGATCTAAATTATGCGCAATTCTGTGCCAGAGAAAGTCTTCAGGAAGCGGTTGTTTACACGGAAAAAGCCAGACTCCAGATGGGAGCCCACCGAGCAAAAGCAGAAAGGTGCCTACTTCAGTGGTTCCTCCTCGGCAAAACGAAAAAACAAGTATCACTAATCCAAACCCCCCGGTTGGTGGTAGATTGAAAATTAGGTCGAGAATCCATCTACTGGATGTGATTCGAGTCCATTTTTCATAAAAGTATTTTAGAAAATCCCTAGGGATTCCTTTCTTCAAACTACTCTATCTAACCCTGTCCAGCAACGTGCTTTAGAGGCAGAGGTCTATTAAAGAAACGGGTTCAGGTAGAGGTTCCTGGGGGCCAGGAGGGGAGGGGGTTTTATTTCCCTCTATTCCTGGTTCCCAAACCTGATGCTTCCTTTAGGACTATTATTAACTTATGGAAAAAATTCCTACAATTCTATTCAGGCCCCCTTACTACACCAGCGCCTATCCCAGCTATCCTAGAATATTTACAGTAGGGGCGTGAGCTGGGTCTATCTACCAGCACTTTAAAAGTGCAAATCTCGGCTCTGGGTGCATTGTACAACTGCAGTATAGCAGGGGACAGATGGGTCTCCAGGTTTATACAGGCTTGTGAGCGTAGCGACCCTGTACACATACCCAGGCTTTCACCGTGGGACTTAAACTTTGTACTAGATGCTTTGAAGTGTCCCCCCTTTGAACCCCTGGCTTCTGCTTCTAGCAAAAATCTGACTATGAAGACAGCCTTACTGGTAGCCTTAACGTTAGCTAGAAGGATGGGCGATATACAGGCTCTTTCAATAGATGCTCCCTTCCTATTAGATTTTCAGAACAAGCTAATCCTGAAACCTGATACATCTTATCTACCAAAGGTTGCTTCCAGATTTCATAGGATTCAGGAGATATGTCTACCCTCCTTTTATGAAAACCCGCCTACACCAGAGGAACACAGGTTCCATACGTTAGACGTTAGGAGAATAGTAGTAGAATACAGGGCTAGAACTCAGTCCTGGAGGAAGAGTAGGGCCTTGTTTGTCTCCTTCTAGGGTCACAGAAAGGGGTCTGGTATCACAAAGAACACTCCCGGGACGCAATCTGCACAGCCTACTTGGCCAAAGGTGAGAGCCCTCCTGATGGCATAAAAGCCTATTCTACTTGGGCCATGGCCTCCTCCTGGGCTGAGAGAGCTGATGTCTCTATAGATTTAATTTGTACGGCGGCAACTTGGGCCTCACCTTCCACCTTTTTCAGACACTATTGTCTTGATTTGTCTTCTTTCTCGGACCTTGATTTTGGGAGATCAGTTCTCAATACTGTGGTCCCTCCCAGGTGACGGTCTCTGAAAGTCTCTCAGTGGGTGCTGTCGTGGCGATAGTAAAATCTGAGATTACTTACCGGTAATCGTATTTCACGGAGACCACGACAGCACCCACTCACTTCCCCCCGTTATTATTTACTCACCGATTTCTGCACTTAGAAAAAGTGTTTCTTTGCTTTTCACACTTATGGTGATAGTATTCTGATATATTAGTCAGGATGTTCATGTATTCATCCTGTTATAGTGGTTCCTCCTAAATTCTCTGTAACCAACTGATGAGGCAAGGGGGACCGCCCCTTTTTATCTGTAGGTCTCCTGTCCTTGTGGGTGGATCCCCTCTCTCAGTGGGTGCTGTTGTGGTTTCCGTAAAATACGATTACCGGTAAGTACCGTATTTTTCGGACCATAAGACGCACTTTTTTCCTCCAAAATATTGGAGGAAAATGGGGGGGGGGTGCGTCTTATAGTCCGAATGTTGGGGGGGGGGTATATATTTATGTGTGGTGTGGGGGGAGTGGTATCGGTGGAGGAGTGGGGAACAGGAGTTAGCAGCCGCCTGCTGCAGCCTACACTGTCCCCGCTGCTAAAGAAAATGAATATTCACTGCTCCCCACGCCCATGAGGCGTGGGGAGCACTGAATATGCATGCTCCTTAATAGCGGCACACAGTGTAGCAACGCTGCGGCTCCTGCTGCTGCCGGATATCTCCTGTGCCCGCTGTTAAAGGGCATGAATATTCAACCTCTCTCCACGCCCATGGAGCACATAGAGTGCTCCATGGGCGTGGGGAGCAGTGAATATTCATTTTCTTTAGTAGCGGGCACAGTGTAGGCTGCAGCAGGCGGCTCCTGCCTCCTGTGCCCCCCTCCTCTGCCGCTGCCGCTCCCCCCACAGCTACAGTGTGTATATACAGTACAGACCAAAAGTTTGGACACACCTTCTCATTTAAAGATTTTTCTGTATTTTCATGACTATGAAAATTGTACATTCACAATGAAGGCATCAAGAGAATGCCAAGAGTGTACAAAGCAGTCATCAAAGCAAAAGGTAGCTACTTTGAAGACCCTAGAATATAAGACATATTTTCAGTTGTTTCACACTTTTTTGTTAAGTATATAATTCCACATGTGGTAATTCATAGTTTTGATGCCTTCTGTGTGAATGTACAATTTTCATAATCAAGAAAATACAGAAAAATCTTAAAATGAGGTGTGTCCAAACTTTTGGTCTGTACTGTATATATGTATATATATATATATATATATATATATATATATATATATATATATATATAGTCAGATTATAAGACGCACCCCCCACTTTCCTCCAAATTTTTGTAGGAAAAAAAGTGTCTTATGGTCCATTAAGGTATATTTAATTGTCTAAATAATAATCAAAGCAAAATATAAATATTTACCATGACAACCCCAACATATCAGACTGTCGCCTACCGTGAAAATGTTCAAAAGGAACCTGAAGACCCACCTCTTCTGACAAGCCTACAACCTGCAGTAACCGTCACTCCACCATACCACTGCAAAACCAGCTCTACCCTCACCTACTGTATCCTCACCCATCCCTTGTAGGGCATGGTCCTTTCTCCTGTACCAGTCAGTGACTTTTATTGTTCAAGATTATTGTACTTGTTTTTTTATTATGTATATCCCTTTTCACATGTAAAGCGCCATAGAATAAATGGCGCTATAATAATAAATAATAACATTTAAAGCTAATACTAAGATAGTGAATTATCGTGGATGACAGAGAAAAATTGATGAAAGGTTGCAACACAGGATAGTTCGGATGGTGGATAAGCAGCCCCAATCAAGTTCTAAATAAATCCAAGCCATCCTGCAGGCAGGGGAGCATCAGTGTCAACGTGAACTATCAGTCCACATGTGAATGAAATGCTATGGCAGGAGACCCAGGAGGACCCCACTGCTGACAAAGAGACATAAAAAAGCTACACTGTAGTTTGCCAAAATGTATGCGAGTAAGCCAAAATCCTTCTGGAAAGCGTCTTGTGGACAGATAAGACCAAGATAGAACCTTTTGGTAAAGAACATCATTCTACTGTTTATCAAAGACAGAATGAGACCTAAAAAGAAAAGAACACAGTACCTACAGTCAGATATGGTAGCAGGTCAGATATTTTTTGAGGTTGTTTTGCTGCCTCTGGCACTGGAGGCCTTGACTGTGTGCAAGGCATCATGAAATCTGAAGATTATCAGAGGATTTTGGGTGGCAATGTAGTGTCTAGTGTCAGAAAGCTGGGTGTGCGTCCTAGGTCATGGGTCTTCCAGCAGGACAATGACCCCAAACATACTTCAAGAAGCACCAAGAAATGGATGGAAACCAAGCACTCCAGAGTCCTGAAGTGGCAGCAATGAGTCCGGATCTAAATCCCATTGACACCTGTGGAGAGATTGTACAACTGCTGTTGGGAGAAGACGCCGTCACATATGAGAGACCTGGAGACGTTTGTAAGAAGAGTCCAAGATCCCAGCTTAGGAGGAAGAAGAGTCCAAGATCCCAGCTGAGGAGGAAGAAGAGTCCAAGATCCCAGCTGAGGAGGAAGAAGGGTCTAAGATCCCAGCTGAGGAGGAAGAAGAGTCCAAGATCTCAGCTGAGGAGGAAGAAGAGTCCAAGATCTCAGCTGAGGAGGAAGAAGAGTCCAAGATCCCAGCTGAGGAGGAAGAAGAGTCCAAGATCCCAGCTGAGGAGGAAGAAGAGTCCAAGATCCCAGCTGAGGAGGAAGAAGAGTCCAAGATCCCAGCTGAGGAGGAAGAAGAGTCCAAGATCCCAGCTGAGGAGGAAGAAGAGTCCAAGATCCCAGCTGAGGAGGAAGAAGAGTCCAAGATCCCAGCTGAGGAGGAAGAAGAGTCCAAGATCCCAGCTGAGGAGGAAGAAGAGTCCAAGATCCCAGCTGAGGAGGAAGAAGAGTCCAAGATCCCAGCTGAGGAGGAAGAAGAGTCCAAGATCCAAGATCTCAACTGAGGAGAAAGAAGAGTCCAAGATCCCAGCTGAGGAGGAAGAAGAGTCCAAGATCCCGGCTGAGGAGGAAGAAGAGTCCAAGATCCCGGCTGAGGAGGAAGAAGAGTCCAAGATCCCGGCTGAGGAGGAAGAAGAGTCCAAGATCCCGGCTGAGGAGGAAGAAGAGTCCAAGATCCCGGCTGAGGAGGAAGAAGAGTCCAAGATCCCAGCTGAGGAGGAAGAAGAGTCCAAGATCCCAGCTGAGGAGGAAGAAGAGTCCAAGATCCCAGCTGAGGAGGAAGAAGAGTCCAAGATCCCAGCTGAGGAGGAAGAAGAGTCCAAGATCCCGGCTGAGGAGGAAGAAGAGTCCAAGATCCCGGCTGAGGAGGAAGAAGCTGATGGTTATAGGAAGCCACTGATCTCAGTTATTTATTCTACAAGGTGCGACCAAATATTAAGGAGGGGAAACAATTGTGTCCGGAACATTTCTGGGGTTTTTTGTGAAATTTTCTGCAATTTGCTTTTTTTTTCTGTTCTTTTTTGTGTTGTTCCAAAACACAAAGGAAATAAACCTGAGTATAACAAAGCATGGAATTGTAATAACTGTCTGCAGAAAAAATGCAATTTCTGGAGCAATTTCAAGGGGGTCAACACTTGCGGCCATGAGCGTATATAAATCTACTACAAGTCTCTGTATAATGGCTGATAACAGAAAACAAATGAGCGCCACACAACATAGAACACATCTGCAGCACTCTGAGACTAGCAGGACCTGTGATGACGTCACCATCATGTGATCAGGGGGCGGAGCTCAGGAGAGAGGTGGTGCCCCTGCACTCTTCATATGGCAGTGACGTCACCACAGGTCCTTCAGCACTTCTCCCCTGAGCTCCGCCCCCTGATCACTTGGCGGTAACGTCACCACAGGTCCTTCAGCACTTCTCTCCTCAGCTCCGCCCCCTGATCACATGGCGGTGACGTCACCACAGATCCTCCCGCTCTCCGTGCAGCAGCTCCGTCCTGGTTGTGCGCAGCTCTTGCTCTCTGGTATCAGCCAGCAGCCGGTTTCCGCTTCCCGCCATTCCGGTGAGATTACAGGGAGGGTTTGGTAACAGTTTGATGCAGGTGGTTCTGGGATCTTGTAACTGCAATTTGACTCCATTGTGAGAAAATTGTAATACAAATAATTTGTTTTTGATAAAACTAATTTACATAGAACTAATCGTATTTATTACCTTGACTTTGATGTCCGTCTTGTAGATGTGATCGGAGCCTTAGTTACAGGATCCATCGCTCGTGGTCGGTGACGTCTTGTAGATGTGATCGGAGCCTTAGTTACAGGATCCATCGGTCGTGGTCGGTGTCGTCTTGTAGATGTGATCGGAGCCTTAGTTACAGGATCCATCGGTCGTGGTCGGTGACGTCTTATAGATGTGATCGGAGCCTTAGTTACAGGATCCATCGGTCGTGGTCGGTGACGTCTTGTAGATGTGATCGGAGCCTTAGTTACAGGATCCATCGCTCGTGGTTGGTGACGTCTTGTAGATGTGATCGGAGCCTTAGTTACAGGATCCATCTGTCGTGGTCGGTGACGTCTTGTAGATGTGATTGGAGCCTTAGTTACAGGATCCATCGGTCGTGGTCGGTGACGTCTTGTAGATGTGATCGGAGCCTTAGTTACTGGATCCATCGGTCGTTGTCAGTGACATCTTATAGATGTGATCGGAGCCTTAGTTACAGGATTTTGTATCTCTCATTATATCGTCCCCTGTGATCTCCATCTTCCTCTTTATCATGAAGACGCCGGCAGGACGAGATCCCTCCAGCTGATCCAGTGTTCATCCCTCCTTCTCCTGAATGACCCCGAGGATGGACGAGGACGAGACCACCAGAAGATTATTACACTTCACTCTGGAGATCATCTCCCTGCTGAGCGGAGAGGTAACTCCTCTACATTTCTATCAGTAGGATATTCACCAGTATTTCGTGATGCAACTGGATTTGTGTTTTGCTGTTTCTCCCTAAGTGTCTCTCTCCATACACAGGATTACACAATAGTGAGGAAGACATCGGGGGAGGGTGTGACTCCCATCATCCATCTCCAGGAGTCAGGAGGGCGGAGCCTGGGCCCCATCACAGAGCCTCCCCCGCACCCCCCGATACATGAGAGGAAGAAGAAGAAGATCCTAGAGCTCAGCAACAAGATGATTGAGCTGCTGAGCGGAGAGGTGACTGCTGGGACATTATACAGGACAGCACTGGAGGATTCTGGGTGATGACTGGAGAGGTGACTGCTGGGACATTATACAGGACAGCACTGGAGGATTCTGGGTGATGAGCGGAGAGGTGACTGCTGGGACATTATACAGGACAGCACTGGAGGATTCTGGGTGATGACCGGAGAGGTGACTGCTGGGACATTATACAGGACAGCACTGGAGGATTCTGGGTGATGACCAGCGAGGTGACTGCTGGGACATTGTACAGGACGGCACTGGAGGATTCTGGGTGATGACCGGAGAGGGGACTGCTGGGACATTATACAGGACAGCACTGGTGGATTCTAGGTGATGACCGGAGAGGTGACTGCTGGGACATTGTACAGGACAGCACTGGAGGATTCTGGGTGATGAGTGGAGAGGTGACTGCTGGGACATTATACAGGACGGCACTGGAGGATTCTGGGAGGTGACTGCTGTGACATTATACAGGACAGCACTGGAGGATTCTGGGTGATTAGCGGAGAGGTGACTGCTGGGACATTATACAGGACAGCACTGGAGGATTCTGGGTGATGACGGTGTCGTTGTTGTCAGGTTCCTATAAGGTGTCAGGACGTCGCTGTCTATCTCTCCATGGAGGAGTGGGAGTATCTAGAAGGGAACAAGGATCAGTACAAGGACATCATCATGGAGGAGCTCCGGCCTCTTACATCAAAAGGTGAGAGGGGATAATGTTTAAGGAACTGTGCAAAAGATTTAGGCAGTGGTTGCTCTCGTCCGCTGGCCCGGTTGTCTTTAGAAAAAACGCATGGACCAGAGCTCATCGCACTGAACGCCCGCTCGCCTTTCCTATGGGCATAATACTACTCAGGCAACACAAGGTGTGGGTAAAATAGTGTGGCAATACTGTATTGAACCTCCAACAGACAATAAGATATAGAACAGTCTCCGCAAATACCCAAGATGATGCAAACTACAGAGTCTCACTTTTCCGTTGACTGGCCAGGATTAGAGCAGCTGCGACTTCGGGGCTTCCAGGGCTGACTACTCCCACGAGTGGCACCCCGCTTTTGGTGGGTACCCACAGAGTGGAGGTAATGACAGTCTTAGGAAGCTGACAGTCCATTGACGTACATGGCCAGGTGACATGATTGTCCCAACTTGGATTCTCCGAACGTCTCCATGGTTCCAGGTGACCGGATGGTCCCAACCTGATTTCTCAGAATGTGTACATTGGATCAGGTGACCGGATGGTCCCAACCTGGCTTCTCCGAATGTCTCCATGGGGCCAGGTGTCCGGTTGGTCCCAACCTGGCTTCTCCGAATGTCTCCATGGGTTCAGTGATGGTCAATGGAGCAGATCTGTATCCCTCCTGCTGGTGCTGAAGTCTCTTAAGTTGGTGTCCTGTAGAGTGTCTCAAATCTGTATTCTTCCAGTTAGAGCCATGGTGTCTTGGCTACTGGCATCTAGAGTCTCTGTGCAGAAGGATAGAGGTACCTTTTTATACCCACATCTGTCCTTCAGACCATCTTCCACAGGTTAGGGGGAAGGTGGGATGAGATCAACTCTCATTGTTCGAGTATTCAGTCAATCTACATAGTTTGCCCGTCAATGTTTGCAGGTCAACAAGCTGCATGGACTGATACAATGAATAATCAACATATTAGCAAACATCAATTGTTCAGTTAGCCTGAGGGGTGGGGGGAACTAATCACTCATTTTTCTATTGTTCAATTAACCTGCATATTTGTCCTAAATTGCGTAGACTAGTAAACAGCAAAAAGCTGATACTATACCTAATCAGCAGGCATTCCACAGATTAACATACAACAAGAGTCAACGTACAGGCTCCTATGAAACAATGGCTCATGTCCAATGACCAATACGTCTGGTATAATTAAGAATAATACACCCTTTCACCAGTGACCAGATTGATGCTGTGTTGTCACAGTCTCCATCATCAGTATCTGGTGACCATCCGTCACCTCCATCATCAATATCTGGTGACCGCCCATTGCCTTCATCATCAGTATCAGGTGACCTCCCGTCGCCTCGATCATTAGTATCTGGTGACCGCCCATCACCTTCATCATCAGTGTCGGCTGACCGCCCGTCGCCTCCAGTATTAGTAACTGATGACTGCCTGTTGCCTCCATCATCAGTATCTGGTGATTTCCCGTCGCCTCCATCATCAGTATCTGGTGACCACCTGTTGCCAACATCACTTTTTGTCACTTGTTCACAGATTGTGGAGGATCTCTTTAGGAGGTTGTGCCAAAAATCTTGGAGAACTGACCCCAGATCTTCTGGGTATGACACTTGTATGGATCCTTCTGTCTCTTCATGTTATCCTAGACCGTCTGGATGATGTGAAATCAGGGCTCTGTGGGGCTGGATTATCACTTCCAGGATTCTTCATTATTAATGACATTGACCAGATGTTGGGGGCTGTTGTTCGGCTGCAGAATAAATTTGTAGACAATCAGACTCCCCTCTTGATGGTGTTACATGATGGGTAACTATCATGTATAAGGATTTGTGCAATCCGATATCCACAGAAGATCTGTGGTTTTCACTTTGTCAAATCAGACTTCCCTCTTTTCACTGATGAGGGGCAAACACCCCGAAATGCGTGTCTGGTTTAGCTTCTTTTCCTAAGTCTTGTGGCTTGTTAAACTTTTGATATTGACTTTTAGGATTGCTGTTTCAAATAGGTGACGCTAGAGGACAAATCCTCTCTCTCTCGAGATTGTCTGCATATCAGTGATGTTTGGAACAACCTTTCTGCATAGTTTTTGACGGTACTATATATGTATGCCCAATAGTGTGGGCGCAGGCTGGCACTGATGGTGGGGTTAAAGCTTTTGGTTATCTGCGCTGCTGCTGTGATCAAGTCTTAAGCCCCCATATATATTCGAATAATGTGGGCTGATCTCTCCGATATCAAGAGGTTTGGCCGACAGTTTAATGTGTGTGGGAGCACCGGCCACCTGATGGTCGGAAGAGTTGACGATCGTGCATGTCGGCTTTAGGTCCGGCCACCTGATGCATGTCGGATTTAGGTCATCCGATCACATAGTCTTCTTGCAGATGAGGCAGCTTTCTTATAGAGAACACGGGATCACTCGGCCGAACGAGCGCTCCAATGTATGGGAGAACCGGCTGAGATGGTGGCCATAGCATTGCTCTGCCGACAGCCATCTAATGTGTATGGCCGACTTTACTACCATCGTGTGGCAAGAAATTATGGGGCAATTTTTTTTTCCTTTTACCCCTTATGAAAATGAAAACTTTGAGGCTAAAACATTTCAATTTTTTTCATTCCTTTTTGCCCTAATTCCTGTGAAGCGCCAAAACTTCTGAATGCGGTTTTTATTACTTTGAAAGGTGTCGTTTTTCTTTATTGTTTTTGGGGTATTCTGACCTCTATGCCCCTTTAAAAATCACTTCAAATATAAAGTGGTCCCTATAAAACAAGAAGGTCCCTAAGAGACATTGCAGCTGTAAACTTTAAGCCTTCTGACTTTCTAATAAAAGAAAGCGGAAAATAAAAAAAGTTATTTGAAATCTGATGTAATGTAGACATATGTGACATGATGTTCCTGTGACTCTTTTGTGTTTTTATTAACTGGTTTAAGGGTAAAAAATGTGAAATATCGGTAAAGTAAGACTACGGATGTATTGAGAGGCAAATAGCAGATTTATGAAAAAAAAAAACAAACAGGGTAATGGACGACCTCTCTAATGGCGTAGAGAGAAATGTACATTGTTAAAACACCTAGAAAAAAAAAAAAACGAGCAAATCCCCTGCAGTAAGGAAATAAATTTGTAATTATTACATGTAATGTCATAGGGGACTTGGTTAAGACTAATTTGATCAAAACTTATAAAATCCATCCCACTGCGACAAGGTGTCCCCAATCAGGATGGTCCTATCTCTAGTATTAACCCTCTCTATGTGCCAAGAGGCCTCCATAGACCGTGGCAGAGCAAGACCAAGACCGGACTGTTTAACCTGTCTGTGGAAAGCTACATAGAATAAGTGCACAGTCAAAAAAAAAAAGGGGGCGCCACGACCCTGTGTGAATAAAAATTAAAGCTAAACCAAAGAAATGAGCCGGAAATGTGCAGTATTATGCATAGACAGATACCCAGCAGGTGATTAGTCAAATGTGAAGACCCGGGGTCTTCCGTGGGCGTAAAACTACTCAGACAACACAGGGTGAGGGTAAAATAGCGTGGCAATACTTTATTGCACCACAAAACGGACAATAACTACACAGAACAGTCCCAGAAAAAACCCAGATGGCACAACATTACACAGTCTCACCCCTCCGCTCTGCCCGCCTGGGATAGAGCAGCTGCGACTTTGGGACTTCCAGGGCCGACTACCTCAACCAGTGGCCCCCCCGCTTCTGGCGGGCCCCCACAGAGAGAAGGTAGCGGCAAGCTTAGGAAGCTAGCAGTCCATCGAGGTACAAGACCAGGAGACCTGAGAGTCCCAACCTGGCCTCTCCGAGAATTTCCATAGGGCCAGATGACCGACCTGTCCCAATCTGGCTTTTCCGAATGTCTCCATGGGTTCCAGGCAACCGATGGGTCCCTCCTGGCAACCCCAAACAACATACCAATGGGGCCAGGCGACTTCATCGTCCCAACCTGGTCTCCCCAAATGTATCCATGGCATCTCTGATGGTCAGTGGAGCAGATCCATATCTTTCCAGTCAGGGCTATATACCCTTTAGGCTAGGATCATGTAGAATCCAAATCTGTGTCTCTTTGGGTAAATCCATCCTTCCAAGCTAATGGTCTGACAGCGTCTGTGTGTCTTGTAGATGCGATCGGAGCCTTAGTTACAGGATCCATCGGTCGTGGTTGGTGTCGTCTTGTAGATGTGATCGGAGCCTTAGTTGCAGGATCCATCTGTCGTGGTCGGTGACGTCTTGTCGATGTGATCGGAGCCTTAGTTGCAGGATCTATCGGTCGTGGTCGGTGACGTCTTGTAGATGTGATCGGAGCCTTAGTTGCAGGATCCATCGGTCGTGGTCGGTGTCGTCTTGTAGATGTGATCGGAGCCTTAGTTACTGGATCCATCGGTCGTGGTCGGTGATGTCTTGTAGATGTGATCGGAGCCTTAGTTACAGGATCCATCGGTCGTGGTCGGTGATGTCTTGTAGATGTGATCGGAGCCTTAGTTACAGGATCCAGCGGTCGTGGTGGGTGACGTCTTGTAGATGTGATCGGAGCCTTAGTTACAGGATCCATCGGTCGTGGTCGGTGACGTCTTGTAGATGTGATCGGAGCCTTAGTTACAGGATCCATCGGTCGTGGTCGGTGACGTCTTCTAGATGTGATCGGAGCCTTAGTTACAGGATCCATCTCTCGTGGTTGGTGTCGTCTTGTAGATGTGATCGGAGCCTTAGTTACAGGATCCATCGGTCGTGGTTGGTGTCGTCTTGTAGATGTGATCGGAGCCTTAGTTACAGGATCCATCGGTCGTGGTCGGTGACGTCTTCTAGATGTGATCGGAGCCTTACAGGATCCATCGGTCGTGGTCGGTGACGTCTTGTAGATGTGATTGGAGCCTTACAGGATCCATCGGTCGTGGTCGGTGACGTCTTGTAGATGTGATCGGAGCCTTAGTTACAGGATCCAGCGGTCGTGGTGGGTGACGTCTTGTAGATGTGATCGGAGCCTTAGTTACAGGATCCATCGGTCGTGGTTGGTGTCGTCTTGTAGATGTGATCGGAGCCTTAGTTACAAGATCCATCGGTCGTGGTTGGTGTCGTCTTGTAGATGTGATCGGAGCCTTAGTTACAGGATCCATCGGTCGTGGTCGGTGACGTCTTGTAGATGTGATCGGAGCCATAGTTATAGGATCCATCGGTCGTGGTCGGTGACGTCTTGTAGATGTGATCGGAGCCTTAGTTACAGGATCCATCGGTCGTGGTCGGTGTCGTCTTGTAGATGTGATCGGAGCCTTAGTTATAGGATCCATCGGTCGTGGTCGGTGACGTCTTGTAGATGTGATCGGAGCCTTAGTTACAGGATCCATCGGTCGTGGTCGGTGACGTCTTGTAGATGTGATTGGAGCCTTACAGGATCCATCGGTCGTGGTCTGTGACGTCTTGTAGATGTGATCGGAGCCTTAGTTACAGGATCCATCGGTCGTGGTCGGTGACGTCTTGTAGATGTGATCGGAGCCTTAGTTACAGGATCCATCGGTCGTGGTCGGTGACGTCTTGTAGATGTGATCGGACCCTTAGTTACAGGATCAATCGGTCGTGGTCGGTGACGTCTTGTAGATGTGATCGGAGCCTTAGTTATAGGATCCATCGGTCGTGGTCGGTGATGTCTTGTAGATGTGATCGGAGCCTTAGTTACAGGATCCATTGGTCGTGGTCGGTGACGTCTTGTAGATGTGATCGGACCCTTAGTTACAGGATCCATCGGTCGTGGTTGGTGACGTCTTGTAGATGTGATCGGAGCCTTAGTTATAGGATCCATCGGTCGTGGTCGGTGATGTCTTGTAGATGTGATCGGAGCCTTAGTTACAGGATCCATTGGTCGTGGTTGGTGACGTCTTGTAGATGTGATCGGAGCCTTAGTTACAGGATCCATCGGTCGTGGTTGGTGACGTCTTGTAGATGTGATCGGAGCCTTAGTTACAGGATCCATCGGTCGTGGTCGGTGACGTCTTGTAGATGTGATCGGAGCCTTAGTTACAGGACCCATTGCTCGTGGTCGGTGACGTGTTGTAGATGTGATCGGAGCCATAGTTACAGGATCCATCTCTGATGGTCAATGGAGCAGATCCATATCTTTCCAGTCAGGGCTATATACCCTTTAGGCTAGGATCATGTAGAATCCAAATCTGTGTCTCTTTGGGTAAATCCATCCTTCCAAGCTAATGGTCTGACAGCGTCTGTGTGTCTTCTTGCTTCTCCTTGATTCTCTGTCCCAAGTCTGACTGCTATAGAAGCACATGTCCCTTAAAATAGTTACAGTTGTCCTTGCAAGTTCACATTCACAGGTAAGGGGTTAGGGAGGGCAACCTCATGTCTCATTGTTTGAGCATTTACTGAATTTGCTTAGTTTGTCCTCCTGTCTTGTGAGTCAATAAGCCACAGGGTTCACAAAGGTTAATTAACATAATTGGCCAACATTCATTGTTCCAGAATCAAAGAGGAGACAAGAGTCAGGGTTATACAAATACTGGTCTGTTCTTCTTGACCAGGCACATAAATACACAAAGATAACAAATCTAAACATCTGGCTTATTAAGATTATAGGCTGTTTCGTCGCATCACCCTGTGTTGTGTCTCCACAGATGGATCCAGGAGGAAAAATCCACCAGAGAGATGTCCCCGTCCTCTGTATTCCCAGGACTGTCCAGAGGAGAATCACAATGTCCCGGAGAGTCATCAGGTAGATGACACTGAAGTCCCCACAACATCTGACCATGAAGTGATGGGACCTGAGTTCATCTTACATTTTTCTTTTTAGGGCGAAGATCTGATTGATATTAAGGTTGAGGTTATCGATGAAGCAGACGAGACGATGGATTTAAAGGCCGATCAGCAGGGTGAGGAGGGGAGACTGTCATGTCTGTTCTGTGGTCACCTACTACTACTCCCATCACCTCATCATCACATGACACAATCTATTCCGTCACTGTGTGTTTCCTACAGATGGATCCAGGAGGAGAAATCCACCAGAGAGATGTCCCCGTCCTCTGTATCCCCAGGACTGTCCAGAGGAGAATCACAACGTCCTGGAGGATCATCAGGTAGATGGTTCTGAGCCCTGACAACATCTGACCATAAAGTGATTGGACCCAAATTACTGTTTTATTTTCTGTTTAGGGTGAAAATACAATAGATCTTAAGATAGAAGTTATACATGAAGCACAAGAGGCGATCGCATTATGGGCTGAACAGCAGGGTGAGGAGGGGAGACTGTCATGTCTGTTCTGTGGTCACCTACTACTACTCCCATCATATCATCACATGACACAATCTATTTCGTCACTGTTTGTCTCCTATAGATGGACCCAGGAGGAGAAACCCACCAGAGAGATGTCCCCGTCCTCTGTATCCCCAGGACTGTCCAGAGGAGATTCACAATGTCCCGGAGGATCATCAGGTAGACGACGCTGAGCCCTGTACCGGATCTGTATATGGGGGGACTTTTCTGGTTCTGTTGGCTTCTTGTGTTGATGTTAGATTTTTTCACCTGATGTCTCCTGTATTATACTGAATCTTATATTTGATGCATCTAGAATGAAAATCTGACTAATTTTAAGGTGAAGATGAAAACAGAAGAAAAACAGAGGACAAGGGGAGATGAATCGTGTTCGAGTTACGGGAAGGAGGAGATTCCAGTGGATATTCCCCCAGGTATGTCATGGATATAGAAAGCGAATTCAGAGGTGGCTCCTACCACAATGCGGCCTCTGTAAATGTGTCCTACCAGCGGCCCCTAATAGCAGTCTGCTCTGGGGAACAACCGTGGCCCTTCCATAACAAACCTGCGCCAGCCGAAGCTTGTTGTGCCAGAAACTGGCGGCAGAGGTTAGAGGAGCTCAGCAAATTGTGCTGGGATTCAAAAGCATAGTGGTGGTCTCCAGCTGCAGACGTCGCATGCCAGTGTGTGTGCACCGCGCACATCTGATACGACTGGCCACAGCATGGGAGATGGGTCAGAGACCGGCCACAGCATGGGAGAGATGGGTCAGAGACCGGCCACAGCATGGGAGAGATGGGTCAGAGACCGGCCACAGCATGGGAGAGATGGGTCAGAGACCGGCCACAGCATGGGAGAGATGGGTCAGAGACCGGCCACAGCATGGGAGAGATGGGTCAGAGACCGGCCACAGCATGGGAGAGATGGGTCAGAGACCGGCCACAGCATGGGAGAGATGGGTCAGAGACCGGCCACAGCATGGGAGAGATGGGTCAGAGACCGGCCACAGCATGGGAGAGATGGGTCAGAGACCGGCCGCAGCATGGGAGAGATGGGTCAGAGACCGGCCGCAGCATGGGAGAGATGGGTCAGAGACCGGCCGCAGCATGGGAGAGATGGGTCAGAGACCGGCCGCAGCATGGGAGAGATGGGTCAGAGACCGGCCGCAGCATGGGAGAGATGGGTCAGAGACCGGCCGCAGCATGGGAGAGATGGGTCAGAGACCGGCCGCAGCATGGGAGAGATGGGTCAGAGACCGGCCACTGCCTGTTTTTAACACATTACATACAAGCAAATACAATTACCAACTTCCGGCAGCAGGAAAGAAATTAAAGGGAACCTGTCAAAAGCCTCATTTAAATATCATAAACGGACTTTAGAAAGATCTGTTCATGTGTCTAATGTAATACAGGGACTGTTAGGCAGGGTGTTTATATATACAGACACAACCGCTGGTGGTTCTGGGGGCACGGGGGGCCCCGACAGGTTCCCTTTAAGCAAAAAATATCACAACTGGTGCTTTATTTGTTAAAAAAAAACTACATTAAATCATAACATTTTTATATTAATAATTATATATAATATATATATATATATATATATATATATATATATATATATATATATATATATATATATATTTTTTTTTTTTTTTTCAAATTATCCATACGCCTTTCTATAGAAAAAATAAAAAACAAAAGTCTTTATGCTGGCTACTAGGCCTAATACTAGCCTCATTGCCTTTAATGTCGGACTGTGGCAATCAGTCACAGCCACACATCCAGTGGTGATCATATGACCTCCGTGCCTTTGCACCCATAATAATGGCATGTAGGGCAGCAACTGCGTTTCCCTGAAAATAAGACCTACCCCGAAAATAAGCCCTAACATGATTTTACAGGATTTTTGGAGTTTGTTTGAAATATAAGCCCTACTCCAAAAATAACCCCTTGTTACAGTCAGTTCTGGCGTTGGGGTGTGGGAGGAGAACTGGGCAATTGCCCAGGGCCCACACTTTCTTAGGGGGCCCCATTGTTTCTATTCCGAGGTTAAGAGTGCTTAAGGACCTTTGGTTACATCACAATCATGTGATCCTGATGTCACCAAAGCTTCTTAAACTGCAGGAGTGTAGAGGAATTGAAGAGCAGACAGGCTGGTATGTATGTGCAGTTGTGTGTGTATACGTATGTATGTGCAGTGTGTGTATATTGTGGCAGAGTCACTGGTTTTCTATGCGAGGGGAGGTATGTGTCACTCAGGATCCTCTACCGTGTGAACTAAGACCTACGGAATTTCTGCCAGCACGTTATATGCTGGGGGTTACATTTTTTTTAAAGGGTGTGGTTTTATGCGAGTGACATAGAGCGGGAGGGAAGTCATACTGTCACGCTGTCTCTGTATACTGGAGGTAGGGGGCCTAAGCTGACCCTAAGCTGGGGCCCTGACTAATCCCTCAACCTGGAGGTACTGTTAAAGGTACAGAGGTCCAGGCCGCCAGCGTAACCCCTACCTCCTGGGGATCCCTGCACCTAAGTAATCTAGTCCTGAGAAGGACCCCGATCACAACAAAAGGGGACAAGTAATAATATGCCCACACACAGTACTTAGACGAACGAGACAGTACAAGGGAAAAACCAAAACCACCTTGCATACAAAAACTACACAACTACAACAGAGGGAACACCAACGGGAAAGGAGATAAATGATAAAGCGAGGAAGGGAAAAAACACTCCAAATACCACGATCCGCTCTGTTAGTCTGCATGAAATGCTTTCACCGACACTTCCCAAACAGACCAGCAGGCATTTGAAGGAGTCTCACTGCAGCAGCATTGATTGCAGCTGGGCGAGGCTGGACCTCGTCTAGCACAGAGAGAGAGAGAATTAACTCCCTCACTGCCGAAAACACAAAGCACCAAAAAGTCAGCTGCGAGAAGTCAGGCTGTGTAATCGTGACGATCTTCGTGGCGACACACCCGTGACACATACCTCCCCCTTAGGGTGTGGCTGAACAGGGTTTAAATGTGCAGGAGCAGATACAGCTTCTGGCGGACACCATCCAGGGTAGAGCGACCGCCCCACCCCCAGGGCCAACTGATGACTCCCACGTCAGGAAGGCGGTAAGACGGTAATTCAGAAGATGACCCCCAGGGATGATGTAGAAGCATTTCTGATAGTCTTTGAGAGGGTGGCTGATCGGGAGAGACTTGCACCAGAAAAATGGGCGAGGTTCTGGCACCATATTTGTCGGGGGAACTCCAAAAGGCATATTACGACTTGGCACTGCAGGATGCCAAGGAATACGCCAAGCTAAAGACAGAGATCTTATCACGCCTGGGAGTAAATATGGCGGTGAGAGCCCAACGAGTCCACCACTGGGCGTATGCCAGCGACAAGGCCCCTCGCTCGCAGATGTTTGACCTACTGCATCTCGTTCAGAAGTGGTTGCAGCCAGAGTCCTCCACTCCGGCCCAGATGGTCAAGCAGGTGGTGATTGATAGATTCGTACACTCCCTTCCAAAGCCAGTACAGACTTTGGTTGCCCAGGGCGATCCCCAGAACGCAGATGACTTAATCGGCCTGGTAGAGAGGTATCAGGTGGTTGAGAAATCCCTCAGGAAACTGGATATAGTCACTTCTGAGTACTGGGATACCCAAAAGGGGGTAGGTTCACCACGGAAGGGGTCTAGAACCACCTCTGAGGGGCGTCCCACTCCCACTGAAGGTGCCACAAGGACTGTTGCTAAAGATATAGTCTGTTGGCGGTGTCACAACCCTGGACATGTAGCTGCCAGGTGTCCTATGTCCCCTGAGCCCATGGACTGCAGCATAGGCAGACGGGTCTCCTATTATGCTTATCCATCCTGCAGCGTGGATTGTCGACCCGGCAAGGGGCCGCAAGCGTGTTCCGTGTCCGTTAAAGGGGTAAAGGTGCTTGGACTGTTGGACTCTGGGAGTCTGGTTACCTTAATCAAAGCTTCCCTTCCCCACCAGTTGATCCCTTCCAAAACTGTGGGCATTCGGTGCATCCATGGAGATGCCAAGGATTATCCCGTGGCCACAGTGACAGTGGGAACAAACTGTGGTGCCCAGTCCCATGAAGTCGGGGTGGTTAAGGACCTGATACATCCCGTCATACTGGGCCGTGATTTTTCTTTATTTTGAGACTTGTGGGGGAAGGGAACCGGACTAAGTAGCGTGGGCAAAAGCCAGGTCTCTGGAGAAGAACCCCCGACGAAAACTCAGAAGTTCCCACTGTGTGTCCTTGCCGGCGATGAGCACGAGACGGTGACCGAGGAGGTCGACCTCCCTGGGTTGGATATGTCTGGAGAGAGCTTTGGGACTGCTCAAGTTTGAGACCTGACCTTAAAGGGGGTGTTTGACCAGGTTACTGTATGTAATGGGGTTGCCCAAGAGCCGGGGGCAGATACCAGATTGCCCCGCTTTGTGGTGCAGGGGGAGTTGCTATATCGGGTGGCCAAACTAAGGGGCGGTGAGATAGTGGAACAGCTGTTAGTGCCTTGGCCATACAGACGGAGGGTACTAGATATGGCCTATTCACATGTTCTGGGGCGACACCTAGGGGTCGAGAAAACTCAGGAGAGGATACTGAGAAGGTTTTATTGGCCAGGGTGTTACCGAAAAATTCAGAACTATTGTAGGTCGTGCCCCACCTGACAAATAACTGCTCCCTCTTCCCACTTCCGTAGTCCATTAGTTCCACTACCGGTGATAGAGATCCCCTTTGAGAGGATTGCTATGGACCTAGTAGGGCCATTAGTCAGATCAGCCCGAGGCCACCAATATATCCTGGTGATCATGGACTATGCGACCCGGTATCCAGAAGCAGTGCCGCTTAGGAACTCGTCGAGTACATGCATAGCCAGGGAGCTCGTCCATATATTTGCCAGGACCGGTCTGCCAAAGGAAATCCTAACGGACCAAGGGACCCCGTTCATGAGCAAGGTAATGAAGGAGCTGTTCAAGGTCCTCCAGATTACCCAGCTGCGAACCTCCGTTTACCATCTGCAGACTGACGGCTTAGTACAGCGCTTTAACAAGACTCTGAAAGCGATGCTCAAGAAAGTCGTAGAGAAGGATGGACGTGACTGGGACTACCTGCTGCCATTCCTGCTCTTCTTGGTAAGGGAGGTTCCACAAGCCTCTACCAGCTTTTCTCCGTTTGAGCTTCTGTATGGATGACATCACTAAGGAAACCTGAGAAACCGAGGCTACGCCACACCGGAGCATCATTGAACATGTCGCCCAGATGCAGGAAAGAATAGCAAAAGTGATGCCGATCGTGAAAACGCATCTCTTCCAGTCGCAGGAAGCTCAGGCAAGGGTCTGTAACCGATCAGCGAGGCTGAGGCGGTTCCAGCCTGGGGACCGTGTTTTGGTGCTAATCCCTACCGTCTAGAGCAAGTTCCTGGCCAAATTGAAAGGTCCGTACGAGGTGGTGGAGAAAGTCAGCTAGCTTAATTATAAAGTCCACCAGCCTGGCCGAAGAAAGCCGCACCAAATATACCATGTGAACTTGCTCAAGCCGTGGCAGGACCGGGAACCTGTGGAAATTCCTTGCCTGGGAGCCGCACCCAAATGCAAGGTGGAGGAGGTCACTATAGCAGAGACTCTATCGCCGGCCCAGAAGCAACAGTGTCGAGAACTACTTCAGCGGAATCGGGAGCTGTTCTCAGAGTTGCCGGGGCATACTCGGGTGGTAGAGCATGACGTGGTAACAGAGCCGCACGTAAGAGTGAATCTGAAGCCGCACTGGATTCCAGAAGCACGCCGGGAGGTGATCTTGGCCGATGTGAAGAGGATGTTAGACCTCGGGGTGATAGAGGAATCAAAGAGTGGGTGGTTGAGCCCAATAGTCCTCATGCCAAAACTTAATGGAGAATGGAGATTTTGTAATGACTACCGCCTATTGAATGAAGTATCCAAGTGTGACGCGTACCCGATGCCCCGCTTCAACAAACTCATCGAGAGGCTTGGACCGACAATGTACATCACCACTCTTGACCTGACAAAAGGATAGTGGCAGATCTCCATGTCCCAGACGGCCAAGGAGAAGACAGTTTTCTTGACACCTGATGGGTGCTTCCAGTACATTTGGATGCCGTTCGGACTACAGGGGGCCCCAGACACCTTCCAGAGGGCTATGGATCGGATCCTAGCCCCACATAAGAAGTATGCCGCGGCCTACCTTGACAACATTGTAATCTTTAGCCCAGACTGGGCTAGTCATCTACCTAAACTACAGGCCGTTCTGGATGCTCTAAGGAAGGCGGGATTTACCATAAATCCGAGAAAATGTGCCGTCGGAAATGAGGAAGCCTAGTACTTGGGCTATGTCGTTGGGAGAGGTGAAATAAAACCGCAGGTCAATAAAATGGAGACAATCCAGAACTGGCCGCAACCGCTCTCAAAGAAACAAGTAAGAGCGTTCCTGGGAATAGTGGGATATTACCGGCGGTTTATCCCAAACTTTGCTATGATGGCTGCGCCACTGACGGATCTCCTAAAAGGCACCAGATCAACCATGGTGAAGCTGACGGAGGAGACAGAGACTGCGTTTCAACTGTTGAAGTCAGCACTGTGTATACAGTCTGTCCTGATCGCACCAGACTTTAAGAAAGACTTTGTGGTGCAGACAGACGCTTCAGAGGTTGGTCTAGGTGCCGTACTCTCTCAAGAGATAAATGGGGAAGAGCATCCCATTCTCTATATAAGCCGGAAACTTTCGTCATGCGAGAAGAACTATGCAAAAGAGCCATAAAGTGGGGCGTAGATACTCTTAGATATTACCTACTAGGCCGGAAGTTTAAGTTGGTGTCAGACCATGCCCCATTGAGATGGTTGAGGGAAAAGAGGGGGGAAAATGCCAGGATAACTAGATGGTTCCTAGCTCTTCAGGCCTTCAACTTTCACGTAGAGCATAGGCCCTGGTGCCCTCTCTAGGATTCCCTGTCTGGTATCGGAAGGTGCCCAAACCCCCGGCTTTGGGCGAAGGGGGGAATATGTGACAGAGTCACTGGTTTTATATGCGAGGGGAGGTATGTGTCACTCAGGATCCTCTCCTGTGTGAACTAAGATCTACGGAATTTCTGCCAGCAAGTTATATGGTGGGGGCTACCTTTTTTTTAAAGGGTGTGGTTTTATGGGAATGACGTAGAGAGGGAGGGCAGTCATTCCCCATACCTCCCCCTCAGAGTGTGTGTTTTTCTGTGTGGAGTGTGTGGTCTGGAGATTGAAATCTCCAGGCTGTGTGTGGCTGATGCCAGAGAGCAACACCGGAGGATTGGTGTTGCTGAAACTTCACAGGACTATCTGCAGCCGGCAAAGGCCTTGCTGGATAGAGGACTCTGTTATATTTCATCTTTTGCTTTCCCGTTAACCCCAAGAGGGTCTGTTTATCTTTATGGGACGCTGCTGGAGTTTATGCCGCACAATAAACCCGCATATATGTGTGTGTGTATGTATATATATATATATATATATATATATATATATATATATATATATATATATATATATATATATATATATATATATATATATATATATATTATATAGTACAGACCAAAAGTTTGGACACACCTTCTCATTTAAAGCTTTTTCTGTATTTTCATGACTATGAAAATTGTACATTCACACTGAAGGCATCAAAACTATGAATTACCACATGTGGAATTATATACTTAACAAAAAAGTGTGAAACAACTGAAACTATGTCTTATATTCTAGGTTCTTCAAAGTAGCCACCTTTTGCTTTGATGACTCCTTTGCACACTCTTGGCATTCTCTTGATGAGCTTCAAGAGGTAGTCACCGGAAATGGTCTTCCAACAATCTTGAAGGAGTTCCCAGAGATGCTTAGCACTTGTTGGCCCTTTTGCCTTCACTCTGCGGTCCAGCTCACCCCAAACCATCTCTATTGGGTTCAGGTCTGGTGACTGTGGAGGCCAGGTCATCTGGCGTAGCACCCCATCAATCACTCTCCTTCTTCGTCAAATAGCCCTTACACAGCCTGGAGGTGTTTGGGGTCATTGTCCTGTTGAAAAATAAATGATGGTCCAACTAAACGCAAACCGGATGGAATAACATGCCGCTGCAAGATGCTGTGGTAGCCATGCTGGTTCAGTATGCCTTCAATTTTGAATAAATCCCAAATAGTGTCACCAGCAAAGCCCCCCCACACCATCACACCTCCTCCTCCATGCTTCACGGTGGGAACCAGGCATGTAGAGTCCATCCGTTCACCTTTTCTGCATCGCACAAAGACACTGTGGTTGGATCCAAAGATCTCAAATTTGGACTCATCAGACCAAAGCACAGATTTCCACTGGTCTAATGTCCATTCCTTGTGTTCTTTAGCCCAAACAAGTCTCTTCTGCTTGTTGCCTGTCCTTAGCAGTGGTTTCCTAGCAGCTATTTTACCATGAAGGCCTGCTGCACAAAGTCTCCTCTTAACAGTTGTTGTAGAGATGTGTCTGGTGCTAGATCTCTGTGTGGCATTGACCTGGTCTCTAATCTGAGCTGCTGATAACCTGAGATTTCTGAGGCTGGTGACTCGGATAAACTTATCCTCAGAAGCAGAGGTGACTCTTGGTCTTCCTTTCCTGGGGCGGTCCTCGTGTGAGCCAGTTTCTTTGTAGCGCTTGATGGTTTTTGCAACTGCACTTGGGGACACTTTCAAAGTTTGCCCAATTTTTCGGACTGACTGACCTTCATTTCTTAAAGTAATGATGGCCGCTCGTTTTTCTTTACTTAACTGCTTTTTTCTTGCCATAATACAAATTCTAACAGTCTATTCAGTAGGACTATCAGCTGTGTATCCACCTGACTTCTGCACAACACAACTGATGGTCCCAACCCCATTTATAAGGCAAGAAATCCCACTTATTAAACCTGACAGGGCACACCTGTGAAGTGAAGACCATTTCCGGTGACTACCTCTTGAAGCTCATCAAGAGAATGCCAAGAGTGTGCAAAGCAGTCATCAAAGCAAAAGGGGGCTACTGTGAAGACCCTAGAATATAAGACATATTTTCAGTTGTTTCACACTTTTTTGTTAAGTATATAATTCCACATGTGGTAATTCATAGTTTTGATGCCTTCAGTGTGAATGTACAATTTTCATAGTCATGAAAAGACAGAAAAATCTTTAAATGAGAAGGTGTGTCCAAACTTTTGGTCTGTACTGTACGTATATGCAAGTGCATGTAGTTTTATGGCCCTTGTAAGCTCCCAGCAGGCTTCAGGAAAATGGTGGCTGCACATGTGCAGATTGGAGAAACCATCATTTCAGTCTGTACATGCGCCAGCACTGATGCCATTTTACTGAAGCCTGCAACCAGATCGATCTGCACAAACGCCGCCCCCGGCTAGGATGGCACCAGTGTGGAATTTTAAACAGTATGAAGATACTTACCCCAGAGACAGCTGAGAGGCCGTGGCAGAGATAAAGAGCCTATCCACAGGTCCGCCTCGATGCATGAGCAGCTTATTGCACCAAAACTTCTAATGGTGATTAAAGAATAACCCGGCTGCAGATGTCTGCAGTGTGGATTTCTACCTATTAAATCAGCAGCACAGCGCCTCTATGCCCATACCCTTGGTTTATCATGCCGGATCCCCCTGACAGCTTCTCTTTAGTATAGTGGATCGCACTCTTTTAAAAGTCTGAAATTGGCTCCTGTAAATGTACCCTAAATGTTTGCGTGCAATATGTTACCAGTTGGGGCCCCACTGTTAACATTTACCCAGGGCCCCACTTTGCCTAAAACTGGTTACAACAGGACTGATACAGTAGACCATTCATTAAGCTAATACCCCAAAAGAAAGCAGACATCCCGAAAAGAGTCGCACTCAAAAGACCCCACAACGATAAGGGTTGGCTAATGCTGGGCGCTCACACACACACACACACAGATCCTGTAGTCCCGCTGCCATCACTTCAGTCCCGAGCATTGTGGCTGCTGGCGGACACGCTGGGGGGGCCAACTGCTACACTTACCTGCAGTGTAACGCAGCTGGAATGGCAAGGGACTTGAAAGTGACGCACTTTTGACAGAAGTGACGTAGATCTGGGTGTGAGAGCCCATGCACCATCGGCACTTGCCGACTCTAGTTGTTTTGGTTCTGAGGGGGTCTGGTGAATGGGATTCTTTTGGGGGTGCCTGCTTTTCTTGGGGCATAGACATTCACCATTTACTGCAGTACAGTACCGTACGTACCAGTAAACAGAGGAACAAGAAACATACTGTACTTTTTGACCCCTAGACAACACGAGTTCAAAAAGAAAGAGCTATTCCGTCGAGTACAAGAAAAGAATCGTGGAGGACGCCCAAGGCAAAAATCTTACGGCTTTCTGCAAAGAGAAGATGTTGAATATCCGAATGGTCCGAAGATGGCGGGCAGAGTACGATATCCTCAGTCAACAGGTGTGCAAGGGAAATGCTAAGAGGCGCAAGTGTGGAGCGGGTCGGCAACCATTATTTCCTGAGCTGGAAGACCTGATCTGTGAATGGATTGCCGACAGGAGAGCAAAGGCTTTGGTTGTGCATAGAGCTGACATTCAAGAATTTGCCCTTACAATGGCACCACAATTCGAAATATCCCCAGAAGATTTCAAAGCGTCACATCATTGGCTGGACAGCTTCCTTCAGCGATGTGAACTGTCTCTAAGAAGGTCCACAACTCTGTTTAAGCTGGAAGATGCTGAAGTTATTAAACGTGCACTTGCATTCAAGTCCTTCGTTGATGGCATCGACTTTTCTAAATACCAACTATCCAACATGATTGTTATGGATGAAACTACAGTGTTTATGGGCAAAGCATCACAAACGACGGGTGGCTCCTCCGCCGCCTACGGTCCCTCCACTGGTCATGGAAGTGCACGTGTTACCTGTATTTTGGCAATTCGTCTGGATGGAACTAAAGTCCCACCTCTAATCATTATTAAGGGCAAGAAGGAGAAGGTGAAACGTATTTCTGGTATTTATATTCTCGAAACCGTAAAAGCCTGGTGCACACAAGCGGTTATAATGAAATGGATCGATTTAATCCTGCCGCTTGTTTTGCGAGGTGGACAAAAAGGCCTGCTCGTCTGGGATTCAGCCAGTACACACTGTGCTAAAGACATCAAGAACTTTCTTCACGAGCGAAAAATAGATCAAATAATGATTCCCGCAGGAATGACCGCCTATCTCCAGACTCTTGATATTGCAATAAACAAGCCATTCAAGGACCATTTACGGATGGAAATGAATGACTACATTAACAATAGAATGGAGAGAAACCAGCATGGCGACTTTGTGAAGCCCAGACTGCAAGAGGTTGTGACTTGGGTGAAGAATTCATGGGAGAAAATCACCGACGGTTGCATTGCCAATGCGCTCCAAGCGGGATACATGGACAAGAGGCGCTCCTTTAAAAAAAGCGCGATTGCTAGACATGAGAAATTGGGGCCAATGATTCTGAAGGCAATAGAGTCACAAGAAGTTCACGAATGGAGTCAGGGACTGGAGACTTATGATGATGTTCCAGAAGATGACGACATGACTGTCTTTGAATAAATGTTGATTTTTGTTCATGAATACCGGTTAATATAGATTGTTGTACATGGAAAAAAGGAAATGGGATCTCAAGAAGTTCATGACGGAATTCATGGTTCGTTGAGTTACAGAATGTGACGACATGATTATATTGTAATAAATGTGGATTGTTGTTAATGCAAAACAAATAAGACCCCCCCCTGAAATTACGCCCTAACCCATTTTTCAGAGCAAAAAATAATATAGAACCCTATCGGGAAACAAGGTACATCCCGCCACGTGTGTGACATTTTGCTGGAACCGGCCACGTCGTCTTCTAGATATTTCCGTAGCACAACCTTTAACCCCTTAAGGACCCTGGGATTTTCCGTTTTTGCATTTTCGTTTTTTGCTCCCTTTGTTCCCAGAGCCATAGCCTTTTTATTTTTCATTCAATATGGCCTTATTTTTTGCGGGACGAGTTGTACTTTTGAACGACATCACTGGTTTTACCATATCGTGTACAGGAAAACGGGAATAAATTCCAAGTGCGGTGAAATTGCAAAAAAAGTGCAATACCACAGATGTTGTTTTTTTTTTTTTTTTTTTTTTTACCACGTTCACTGAATGGTAAAACTGACCTGCCATCATTATTTTCCAGGTCATTACGAGTTCGTAGACACCAAACATGTATAGGTTCTTTTTTATTTAAGTGGTGAAAAAAAAATCCAAAGTTTGCGAAAAAAAAAAAAAAAATGGCGACATTTTCCAAGACCCTTAGCTTCTCCATTTTTTGGGATCTGGGGCTGGATGAGGGCTTATTTTTTGCGCGCCGAGCTGAAGTTTTTATTGATACCATTTTGGGGTAGATCTGATGTTTTGATCGCCCGTTATTGCATTTTATTGCAATGTTGCGGCAACCAAAAAAACATAATTCTGGCGTTTCAAATTTTTTTCTCGTTACGCCGTTTACCAATCGGATTAATTATTTTTTTATATTGATCGAGCGATTCTGAACGCGGCGATACCAAATCTGTGTATGTGGGTTGTTTTTTTTAATTTTATTTTGAATGGGGCGAAAGGGGGGGTGACTTAAACTTTTATATTTTTTTAATATTTTTAAAAAATTTTTTTTTACTTTTTGCTTGCTTCTATAGTTTCCATAGGAGACTAGAAGCAGCAACTGTCCGATCGCCTCTGCTACATACAGGTGATGAGCAAGATCACCTCTATGTAGCAGAAATGGTCCTGTGCTATGAGTGCCGACCACTAGGTGGCGCTCATAGCGACCAGCTCATGACAACCACTGGAGTCTGCTGCAGACCCAGGGTTGTCATGCCCACCCATCAGTGATCCGTGATCACGTGACGGGGTCACCGATGGGCGGGGTAAATGCAGAGGTCAGAGATTGACAGCGGAATTTAACATGTTAACAGCCGCAGGTGGATCGCGATTCCACCCACGGCTGTTGCTGGCACATGTCAGCTGTAATAATCAGCTGACATGTGCCCGGTTCAGTGCGGGCTCAGCACCGGAGCCCGCTCTGAACAGGCGGAGACAGCCTGGTGCGTACTATTACACTCAGGCTGTAAAGGGGTTAATATCGTGCAGTCACAACTCTGCTATAATATAGTGTCCACTAAATACAGGTGCATCTCACTAAATTAGAATATCATCAAAAAGTTAATTTATTTCAGCTCTTCAATACAAAAAGTGATATTCATATATTTTATAGAGTCATTACACACAGAGGGATCTATTATATAGAGTCATTACACACAGAGTGATCTATTATATAGAGTCATTACACACAGAGTGATCTATTATATAGAGTCATTACACACAGAGGGATCTATTATATAGAGTCATTACACACAGAGGGATCTATTATATAGAGTCATTACACACAGAGTGATCTATTATATAGAGTCATTACACACAGAGGGGTCTATTATATAGAGTCATTACACACAGAGGGATCTATTATATAGAGTCATTACACACAGAGGGGTCTATTATATAGAGTCATTACACACAGAGGGATCTATTATATAGAGTCATTACACACAGAGGGGTCTATTATATAGAGTCATTACACACAGAGGGGTCTATTATATAGAGACATTACACGCAGAGGGATCTATTATATAGAGTCATTACACGCAGAGGGATCTATTATATAGAGTCATTACACGCAGAGGGATCTATTATATAGAGTCATTACACGCAGAGGGATCTATTATATAGAGTCATTACACACAGAGGGATCTATTATATAGAGTCATTACACGCAGAGGGATCTATTATATAGAGTCATTACACGCAGAGGGATCTATTATATAGAGTCATTACACGCAGAGGGATCTATTATATAGAGTCATTACACGCAGAGGGATCTATTATATAGAGTCATTACACGCAGAGGGATCTATTATATAGAGTCATTACACGCAGAGGGATCTATTATATAGAGTCATTACACGCAGAGGGATCTATTATATAGAGTCATTACACGCAGAGGGATCTATTATATAGAGTCATTACACGCAGAGGGATCTATTATATAGAGTCATTACACGCAGAGGGATCTATTATATAGAGTCATTACACGCAGAGGGATCTATTATATAGAGTCATTACACGCAGAGGGATCTATTATATAGAGTCATTACACGCAGAGGGATCTATTATATAGAGTCATTACACGCAGAGGGATCTATTATATAGAGTCATTACACGCAGAGGGATCTATTATATAGAGTCATTACACGCAGAGGGATCTATTATATAGAGTCATTACTCGCAGAGGGATCTATTATATAGAGTCATTACTCGCAGAGGGATCTATTATATAGAGTCATTACTCGCAGAGGGATCTATTATATAGAGTCATTACTCGCAGAGGGATCTATTATATAGAGTCATTACTCGCAGAGGGATCTATTATATAGAGTCATTACTCGCAGAGGGATCTATTATATAGAGTCATTACTCGCAGAGGGATCTATTATATAGAGTCATTACTCGCAGAGCGATCTATTATATAGAGTCATTACTCGCAGAGCGATCTATTATATAGAGTCATTACTCGCAGAGCGATCTATTATATAGAGTCATTACTCGCAGAGCGATCTATTATATAGAGTCATTACTCGCAGAGCGATCTATTATATAGAGTCATTACTCGCAGAGCGATCTATTATAGAGTCATTACTCGCAGAGCGATCTATTATATAGAGTCATTACACGCAGAGGGATCTATTATATAGAGTCATTACACGCAGAGGGATCTATTGTATAGAGTCATTACACGCAGAGGGATCTATTGTATAGAGTCATTACACGCAGAGGGATCTATTGTATAGAGTCATTACTCGCAGAGCGATCTATTATATAGTCATTACTCGCAGAGCGATCTATTGTATAGAGTCATTACACGCAGAGGGATCTATTGTATAGAGTCATTACACGCAGAGGGATCTATTGTATAGAGTCATTACACGCAGAGGGATCTATTGTATAGAGTCATTACACGCAGAGGGATCTATTGTATAGAGTCATTACACGCAGAGGGATCTATTGTATAGAGTCATTACACGCAGAGGGATCTATTATATAGAGTCATTACACGCAGAGGGATCTATTTTATATAGTCATTACACGCAGAGGGATCTATTATATAGTCATTACACACAGAGGGATCTATTATATAGAGTCATTACAGACAGAGGGATCTAGTTCACGTGTTTATTTCTGTTAATGTTGGTGATTATGGCTTACAGCCAATGAAAACACAAAAGTCATTATCTCAGTAAATTGAAAGAATTAACAAAAAACACCTGCAAAGGCTTCTTAAACGTTTAAAAAGGTCCCTTAGTCTGTTTCAGTAGGCTCCACAATCATGGGGAAGACTGCTGACTTGACAGATGTTCAGAAGGCAGTCACTGACACACTCCACAAGGTCCCAGAGTCTGGAGGAAGAGTGGAGAGGCCACAATCCAAGCTGCTGGAGGTCTATTGTGAAGTCTCCACAATCAGTGATGGTTTGGGGGCCATGTCATCTGCTGGTGGAGGTCCACTGTTTTATCAAGACCAAAGTCAGCGCCGCCGTCTACCAGAACATTTTACAGCACTTCATGCTTCCCTCTGCCGACAAGCTTTATGGAGATGGAAATGTCATTCTCCAGCAGGACTTGGCCCCTGTCCACACGGCCAAAAGTACCAATACCTGGTTTACACACAACAGTATCACTGTGCTTGATTGGCAGCAAACTCGCCTGACCTTAACCCCATAGAGGATCTATTATACAGAATCTATGGGGTATTGTCAAGAGGAAGATGAGACCCCAGACCCCACAATGCAGTTTAGCTGAATGCTGCTATCAAAGCCACCTGGGCTTCCATAACCCCTCAGCAGCCACAGGCTGATCCCTCCATGCCACAGGCTGATCCCTCCATGCCACAGGCTGATCCCTCCATGCCACAGGCTGATCCCTCCATGCCACAGGCTGATCCCTCCATGCCACAGGCTGATCCCTCCATGCCACAGGCTGATCCCTCCATGCCACAGGCTGATCCCTCCATGCCACAGGCTGATCCCTCCATGCCACAGGCTGATCCCTCCATGCCACAGGCTGATCCCTCCATGCCACAGGCTGATCCCTCCATGCCACAGGCTGATCCCTCCATGCCACAGGCTGATCTCTCCATGCCACAGGCTGATCCCTCCATGCCACAGGCTGATCACCTCCATGCCACAGGCTGATCACCTCCATGCCACAGGCTGATCACCTCCATGCCACAGGCTGATCCCTCCATGCCACAGGCTGATCACCTCCATGCCACAGGCTGATCACCTCCATGCCACAGGCTGATCTCTCCATGCCACAGGCTGATCCCTCCATGCCACAGGCTGATCACCTCCATGCCACAGGCTGATCCCTCCATGTCACAGGCTGATCACCTCCATGCCACAGGATGATCCCTCCATGCCACAGGCTGATCACCTCCATGCCACAGGCTGATCACCTCCATGCCACAGGCTGATCACCTCCATGCCACAGGCTGATCACCTCCATGCCACAGGCTGATCACCTCCATGCCACAGGCTGATCACCTCCATGCCACAGGCTGATCACCTCCATGCCACAGGCTGATCACCTCCATGCCACAGGATGATCCCTCCATGTCACAGGCTGATCCCTCCATGCCACAGGCTGATCCCTCCATGCCACAGGCTGATCTCTCCATGCCGCATTGATGCACAAGGAGCCGACCAAGTATTGAGGCATTTACTGAACAGACATTTCAGATTTTAAAATCATTTTTCAAGCTGTTGTTATAAAGTATTCTAATTTACTGAGATAATGACTTTTGTGTTTTCATTGGCTGTAAGCCATAATCATCAACATTAACAGAAATAAACACGTGAAATAGATCCCTCTGTGTGTAATGACTCTATATAATAGATCCCTCTGCGTGTAATGACTATATAATAGATCCCTCTGTGTGTAATGACTCTATATAATAGATCCCTCTGCGTGTAATGACTATATAATAGATCCCTCTGTGTGTAATGACTATATAATAGATCCCTCTGTGTGTAATGATTCTATATAATAGATCCCTCTGTGTGTAATGACTCTATATAATAGATCCCTCTGTCTGTAATGACTCTATATAATAGATCCCTCTGCGTGTAATGACTATATAATAGATCCCTCTGCGTGTAATGACTCTATATAATAGATCGCTCTGTGTGTAATGACTCTATAGAATAGATCCCTCTGTGTGTAATGACTCTATATAATAGATCCCTCTGTGTGTAATGACTCTATATAATAGATCCCTCTGTGTGTAATGACTATATAATAGATCCCTCTGTGTGTAATGACTCTATAGAATAGATCCCTCTGTGTGTAATGACTCTATAGAATAGATCCCTCTGCGTGTAATGACTATATAATAGATCACTCTGTGTGTAATGACTCTATATAATAGATCGCTCTGTGTGTAATGACTCTATATAATAGATCCCTCTGCGTGTAATGTCTCTATATAATAGATCGCTCTGTGTGTAATGACTCTATATAATGGATCCCTCTGTGTGTAATGACTCTATTATAGATCCCTCTGTGTGTAATGACTATATAATAGATCCCTCTGTGTGTAATGGCTCTATATAATAGATCCCTGTGTGTAATGACTCTATATAATAGATCCCTCTGTGTGTAATGACTCTATATAATAGATCCCTCTGCGTGTAATGACTCTATATAATAGATCCCTGTGTGTAATGACTATATAATAGATCCCTCTGTGTGTAATGACTCTATATAATAGATCCCTGTGTTTGTAATGACTCTATATAATAGATCCCTGTGTGTAATGACTCTATATAATAGATCCCTCTGCGTGTAATGACTCTATATAATAGATCATTCTGCGTGTAATGACTATATAATAGATCCCTCTGTGTGTAATGACTCTATATAATAGATCCCTCTGTGTGTAATGACTCTATATAATAGATCCCTCTGTGTGTAATGACTCTATATAATAGATCCCTCTGTGTGTAATGACTCTATATAATAGATCCCTGTGTGTAATGACTCTATATAATAGATCCCTCTGTGTGTAATGACTCTATATAATAGATCCCTCTGTTTGTAATGACTCTATATAATAGATCCCTGTGTGTAATGACTCTATATAATAGATCGCTCTGTGTGTAATGACTCTATATAATAGATCCCTCTGTGTGTAATGATTCTATATAATAGATCCCTCTGTGTGTAATGACTCTATATAATAGATCCCTCTGTATGTAATGACTCTATATAATAGATCCCTCTGTGTGTAATGACTCTATATAATAGATCCCTCTGGGTGTAATGACTCTATATAATAGATCCCTCTGGGTGTAATGACTCTATATAATAGATCCCTCTGGGTGTAATGACTCTATATAATAGATCCCTCTGTGTGTAATGACTATATATAATAGATCCCTCTGTGTGTAATGACTATATATAATAGATCCCTCTGTGTGTAATGACTATATATAATAGATCGCTCTGTGTGTAATGACTTTATATAATAGATCGCTCTGGGTGTAATGACTCTATATAATAGATCCCTCTGTGTGTAATGACTCTATATAATAGATCCCTCTGTGTGTAATGACTCTATATAATAGATCCCTCTGTGTGTAATGACTCTATATAATAGATCGCTCTGTGTGTAATGACTTTATATAATAGATCGCTCTGTGTGTAATGACTCTATATAATAGATCCCTCTGTGTGTAATGACTCTATATAATAGATCCCTCTGTGTGTAATGACTCTATATAATAGATCCCTCTGCGTGTAATGACTCTATATAATAGATCCCTCTGTGTGTAATGACTCTATATAATAGATCCCTCTGTGTGTAATGACTCTATATAATAGATCCCTGTGTGTAATGACTCTATATAATAGATCCCTCTGTGTGTAATGACTATATAATAGATCCCTCTGTGTGTAATGACTCTATATAATAGATCCCTCTGCGTGTAATGACTCTATATAATAGATCCCTCTGCGTGTAATGACTCTATATAATAGATCCCTCTGCGTGTAATGACTCTATATAATAGATCCCTCTGCGTGTAATGACTCTATATAATAGATCCCTCTGTGTGTAATGACTATATAATAGATCCCTCTGTGTGTAATGACTCTATATAATAGATCCCTCTGTGTGTAATATCTCTATATAATAGATCGCTCTGTGTGTAACGACTCTATATAATAGATCCCTCTGTGTGTAACGACTCTATATCATAGATCCCTCTGTGTGTAATGACTCTATATAATAGATCCCTGTGTGTAATGACTCTATATAATAGATCCCTCTGCGTGTAATGACTCTATATAATAGATCCCTCTGTGTGTAATGACTCTATATAATAGATCCCTCTGCGTGTAATGATTCTATATAATAGATCCCTCTGCGTGTAATGACTCTATATAATAGATCCCTCTGCGTGTAATGACTCTATATAATAGATCCCTCTGTGTGTAATGACTCTATATAATAGATCCCTCTGTGTGTAATGACTCTATATAATAGATCCCTCTGTGTTTAATGACTCTATATAATAGATCCCTCTGTGTGTAATGACTATATAATAGATCCCTCTGTGTGTAATGACTCTATATAATAGATCCCTCTGTGTGTAATATCTCTATATAATAGATCCCTCTGTGTGTAATGACTATATAATAGATCCCTCTGTGTGTAATGACTCTATATAATAGATCCCTCTGTGTGTAATGACTCTATATAATAGATCCCTCTGTGTGTAATGACTCTATATAATAGATCCCTCTGTGTGTAATGACTCTATATAATAGATCCCTCTGTGTGTAATGACTCTAATAGATCCCTCTGTGTGTAATGACTATATAATAGATCGCTCTGTGTGTAATGACTCTATATAATAGATCCCTCTGCGTGTAATGACTCTATATAATAGATCCCTCTGCGTGTAATGACTCTATATAATAGATCCCCCTGCGTGTAATGACTCTATATAATAGATCCCTCTGCGTGTAATGACTCTATATAATAGATCCCTCTGCGTGTAATGACTCTATATAATAGATCCCTCTGCGTGTAATGACTCTATATAATAGATCCCTCTGCGTGTAATGACTCTATATAATAGATCCCTCTGCGTGTAATGACTCTATATAATAGATCCCTCTGCGTGTAATGACTCTATATAATAGATCCCTCTGCGTGTAATGACTCTATATAATAGATCCCTCTGTGTGTAATGACTATATAATAGATCCCTCTGTGTAATGACTCTATATAATAGATCCCTCTGTGTGTAATGACTCTATATAATAGATCCCTCTGTGTGTAATGACTCTATATAATAGATCCCTCTGTGTGTAATGACTATATAATAGATCCCTCTGTGTGTAATGACTCTATATAATAGATCCCTCTGTGTGTAATGACTCTATATAATAGATCCCTCTGTGTGTAATGACTCTATATAATAGATCCCTCTGTGTGTAATGACTCTATATAATAGATCCCTCTGTGTGTAATGACTCTATATAATAGATCCTTCTGTGTGTAATGACTCTATATAATAGATCCTTCTGTGTGTAATGACTCTATATAATAGATCGCTCTGTGTTTAATGACTTTATATAATAGATCGCTCTGTGTGTAATGATTCTATATAATAGATCCCTCTGTGTGTAATGACTATATAATAGATCCCTCTGTGTGTAATGACTCTATATAATAGATCCCTCTGTGTGTAATGACTCTATATAATAGATCCCTCTGTGTGTAATGACTCTATATGATATAGGAGTGTCACTTTTTGTATTGAAGAACTGAAATAAATTAAGTTTTTGATGATATTCTAATTTAGTGAGATGCACCCGTAGTTCTTTTTGAAACGTGTCTTCTGGTCGGTCTCTTTTTGCATGGTTTCGCATACAACATTTTTTAGGGTAAAATGACACTGCAGTTTTTAATCCAAAGTTTGGAATAGATTCAGCCTGAGCAGAAAGCCCTTCTTTTATATTTTACTTTCCTTTTGGATCAGAAAACTGCATCGAGAACGGTGGTGTTTTTCTGAGGAAAAGCTTTATATGAAACTGTTCTTGGCTGTAAAGAAGATGGCTCTGATCCAGAAAACAGAAGTGAAAACTGCTCGAAATGTTACATAATTTTTAAACATCTCAAAAGCTGCACAAAAATTTTGTGACTTTCGGCAGATTTACTCCGGCTGGGTCCACCAACTTTTCAAAAACTTGGCCAAGCTGTTCCAGGACTGTTTTTAAGACACCACAAGTTACAACTTTTTTTTTTGTGACATTTCAAGGAATTTTACTCCAGTATTCTGGTGAAAATTGCTTGATGAAACCAGGCCAATGGCTTAAACATTTCCTTCCAGCAAGATCCATTTTTTCGCTTTGGATAACAATTCCACCTCAGACTGCATTAACTATGTGTTTTGCTAGGAATAATACTGATGTAATATCTACTTTGATTTGAAAATAACTAATAAAATCCATTTTAATCTTAACAGAAAATCACATTGGGAATCCTGAGGGAAATTACATTTTCATGCTAAATTATAAAGTAGAAGATGAAAACCTCATGCCGCACTCTTCAGAAGAAAATGTTGTCACTCTTAACGTAAATTCAGAATTTAACAGTACAGATCAAACTTTTAATCCCCCTAATCACGAAAACCCTTTTGAACAATCTCGCATTGTTACCACAAGTGCAAGTCAGAAAATTCTTCAGCAGTTTCGACATAAGTTTGGATTTACAAGAAGATCAAGTCTTTATACACACAGAAGAATTCACACCGGAGAGAAACCATTTTCATGTTCAGAATGTGGGAAGACTTTTACAGATAAATCAACTCTTGTTCGACATGAAAAAAGTCACACGGGGGAGAAACCATTTTCGTGTTCACTTTGTGGGAAGTGCTATATAAACAAATCAAGTCTTGTTAGACATGAAATAATTCACACAGGAGAAAAGCCATTTTCATGTTCTCTATGTGGGAAGTGTTTTATTGGTAAATCAAGTCTGGTTAGACATGAGCGAAGTCACACAGGAGAGAAGCCGTACTCCTGTTCAGAATGTGGGAAATGTTTTACTCAGAAATCAGGTCAAGTTAAACATCAGAGAATTCACACAGGAGAAAAGCCATATTCATGTTCAAAATGTGGGAAATGCTTTATATCCAAATCAGATCTTGTTAAACATGAAAGAATTCATACAGGAGAGAAACCCCATTCATGTAGAGAATGTGAAAAGTGCTTCATACGTAGAGCAGATCTTGTTAAACATCAGAGAATTCACATAGGAGTAAAGCCTTATTTATGTAAAGAATGTGGGAAAAATTTTATTCATTTATCAGACCTTGCAAAACATCAGAGAATTCATACAGGGGAGAAGCCATTTTCCTGTTCAGAATGTGGGAAAGGTTTTATTACTAAAGCCAATCTTAGGAATCATCATAGAATTCACACAGGAGAGAAGCCATTTTCATGTTCACAATGTGGAAGATGCTTTATGGCTCAATCAAATTTTATTACGCATCAGAGAATTCACACAGGAGAGAAGCCGTATTCATGTTCAGAATGTGGGAAATGTTTTACTCAGAAATCGGTTCTTGTTAAACATCAGAGAATTCACACAGGAGAGAAGCCGCATTCATGTTCAGAATGTGGGAAATGTTTTACTCAGAAAACAGATCTTGTTAAACATCAGAGAATTCACACAGGGGAGAAGCCGTTTTCATGTTCAGAATGTGGGAAAAGTTTTAGTGGTAAAGCCAATCTTAGGGATCATCATAGAATTCACACAGGAGAGAAGCCTTTTTCATGTTCACAATGTGAGAAATGTTTTACTCAGAAACCAGATCTTGTTAAACATCAGAGAATTCATACAGGGGAGAAGCCGTTTTCATGTTCAGAATGTGGGAAAAGTTTTAGTGGTAAAGCCAATCTTAGGGATCATCATAGAATTCACACAGGAGAGAAGCCTTTTTCATGTTCACAATGTGGGAAATGGTTTACTCAGAAAACAGATCTTGTTAAACATCAGAGAATTCATACAGGAGAGAAGCCGTATTCATGTTCAGAATGTGGGAAATGTTTTACTACTAAAGCCAATCTTAGGGTTCATCATAGAATTCACACGAGAGAGAAGCCATATTCACCTTCAGACTGTGGGAAATCATTAGTTACTAAAGTAACTAAGAATCAGTAAAGAATCACACAGGAGAGAAGCTGTTTTGATATTTTATTTTTGTAAAAAAAAATTATAAATAAATCAAAATCTGAAACTCATCAGAGAATTCACATAAAAAAATATCCTTGTTTGGAAATGTGAAAAATGCTATATAAAGCAGAAAAGTATAGGTTTTTACCTCATTTAACAGCCATTAAGGGTTTATTTTATATGTGCAGTACAAGTATCCTGGATCTGCCAAGCATACTCGTTCTATTTATTATTGGTCCATCCATGATTGAGATCCAGTGCGAAAAGCATTGCGGAAATAAGGAAGAACCGAAGAAAGATATTTACTTTCAATGTAATGAAGCTGCTTTGTCACCTTGAACATTGTTCCTTCTTACTGTATTTGTAACGTTCTCCCACTGCAACAGAATCAGGAGCGATATTGCAAACAATATGGAGACTTTGTATTACATTTTATCTTCATTCAAATAGTGTAAAAATATTTGAAACCAAACAAAAAACTGACTAAACTGACCACAGGAGTGGTGCTTCTCATCTAAGGTCCTTGCCACTGCTCTCATATTTACCTGATGCCATCTTCACCTGTTATGGCCGCCGCTCCTGTCAGTCTCTGGCAGTTTGTGACGTGCCGTATCTCTCCGGTGTTTCATGGAGCGAGCCGGAGGTCACTCTTTAACGCAAGTCTATGAAGGCCTCGTTCTCAGAATTGAGAGCTTGAGATGTAACTTCTGACTTCCACCAGTCAGAAGTTGCGGTCATAAGATGATGCCGTGGGACCGGAGCTGCATCGATAAATCGCTGTACAGGAGGGGAAAATAGTGTAGATAGTTCCTGGGCTTAAATAATGGTTGAAGAAAGACTGGAAAGAACAATAGGGTCTTATCCTTGTAACCAAGGAGGTAGTAAATAGGGAATTTGCTTACCTTGTGTGATTACAATAACACAAAGATGATTGATTAAAGCAAACCTGTCAGCAGGATTTTGCTAAGAAAGCTACAGGCATTTTCATGTTAAGCCTGTTGCACTGATTGAAATGATACCTGAGGCGAAGAAATCCATCCTGTGGTTCTTGTGTAATCAGTGTTTACAGTTTTGAGTTAATGATATGCCCATGCTCCGGGGGGACTGTAGGCAGGGTCTTATCCTAGTGCTCTAGGCCAGATCAGCAAGAAAATATCTGACCACAGGTCTGCCCCTGTCTCTCTATCTGGCAGTCTCTATGATGAGGAACATACTTGTGCTTCGGGGCGGGCCTGTGGGCAGGACTTATCTTGCTGATTTGGGCTAGAGCACCAGGATAAGACCTTGCCTACAGTCCACCCCTGGGCACGGGCATATCATTAACTCAAAACTCCAAACACTGATTACATAAGAACCACAAGACGGATTTCTTCACCTCTGGTATCATTTCAATCAGTGCAACAGCCCCAACATAACAATGCCAGTAGTTTGCTTAGCAAAATCCTGTTGACAGGTTCGCTTTAAGGCTGCTGCAGACCCGTAAGATAATCCAGGATGAATAAGTAAGAAGGAATGGATTTTTTTCTGTGTTACCAGGAATACTAGTATTGAGACCTGAGATCATCAGTGGATGGAGCCAGGAAACCAGGAGAGTTTAAATGTGGTTTTTGTCAACACGTTTCAAAGTTAGCAAATTTCTTCAGGACAAACCACTGTGGGACTAAATAATGAAAGTTGAAGTGGCATGGGGGAGGGGTTAGGACAGTTGATATGTGGCACCCCAGGGGTCTGGTTACCACAGTAATAGAGATATTATGTCTGAGAGCAAGTGGGAGGTTTCTCTGGTCAGGAGCCCTAAGCATGCAACACGGCCCACCCAGACCTGGGAGGGGAGGAATCTGCCCTTATAAACTGGGTCTGGGACGGGATTAAGTTAGTCAGAGCCTGGAGTGTAGTTCCAGACACAGGGAGAGTTACAACAGGAGCTCTGTAGGAGCAGGAGCGAGTGCCAGAGGCTGGAAGCTAGAAAGCTCGCCTTGGCTGAAGACACTAAACCTGGACACGGAGTCCGAGGCTGTGGGGACATCCAGGTCCAGCAGCAGAATCCAACCGGCAGGGGATTCCATGTCCTCTGGCCTTAGAAGCCCGGAGGCACGGTCACAAGCAAGGGACCAGCACCGCCATCGTGAAGCGGAGGCTAACGGAAGGCCCCAAGTCACCGGCCATACGGGTGAGCACCACACGGTATACTCAGGGACGTGGGCTACTTCTACCCGCATAGAGCAAGATAGCCAGGAAAGAGTGCAGATAGTCGGGGAGGCCTACAACTCCACCTGGCCAGGGGAGATCCTACTTAGTTACAGACTGACCAGGCCCCTACTGCTAACCAGTACTCCCGGGAGGGTCTGTGTTATACCATCAGTAAAGACCCTGAACTGCACCACACGTCTCTGTGTTTCATCGCCGCACCAGCACCATTACTTCTGGGACGCTCACACCATCACTCCCATCATTCACTCTAGCTGCCCTGAGGCAATACTTCTCCCGTGGGGAGTTATCCCATACTCGGCTGCGCAAACAACATCAGCCTCAGCGGTCTGCAGCACAGCGGCGGTCCCCACTGACCGCAATCCACTCCGAGGGGAGCTCCACAGCCACCGCCAGCGCAACCGCTGCAGCGTTCATTCCATTCACCATGCCCTATATCCCAGGGGCAACCTGGCTACTCCAGTACTCAGGGGAGTCACATACCCTGAGTGACTTTAGGGAAAAACTGGATAGCCTCTTCCAGGTATACCCCCTCACGGAAGAGCAAAAAGTGAGCATCCTGGTGGCCCAGTTAATCTGGGCAGCCCAAAGGGAGGTAAAGTCCTGGTCACCTGGGAAGAAGAGGACTGTCGAGAGATACTAGCCCGGCTGAAAGACACATTTGACACCCGCACCTCAGCCGAAATAAAGCTCAGATTTTATGGGTGCAAACAACGGGCACATGAAAGTATAAGAGACTATGCCCTAAACCTACATGAGGCCCTGAGAGCCATTAAGCAGGCAGACCCTGACCGCGTGGGAAATGAAGACAAGCTGTTGACCGAACAATTTATTGAGGGTCTACTGTGCAATGCCCACCGAACCCAGTTGCGGGCAATGGCCTTACAGGACCCTGACCTGGACTTTGCACAGTTCAACGACAGAGCCATCCGGGTGCTCCGAGAACTGGCACCAGGTGGCGCTGTGACCCACAGGCGTCCTGCTATCACTTATCACCAGGACGCGGTGCCCTTGTCTGCAGGACCTGTGGGAGCTGATGCGCAGGCTTTGAACAATGACCCGGCAACAGACCTGCACCATCAGGTCCAAGAGCTGACTAAGAGCATTGCCGCGCTAACCAGAACTGTGCAGTCTTTACAGGTCTCTTCTCCAGAAAAGATCCAGCTGGCATCTGGACCGGAGGACGTCCCGTGGCGCCGACTAAGGAGGACCCCACCGGCCAGAGGAAGACCCAGCGACCGGTACAACGAGGACGGACGACCCGTGCCATTTAAACGGGCACAACCTGGGGTAGAGGGCCAACCCCCAGGCATAAGATCATCAGGCCCATCAAACTGGCGTGATAAATACGTAGGGGGACGTCCGGTCTTGCCTGTGGTACTGGATGGCATTCCTATGCGTGCCCTACTAGACACCGGGTCACAGGTCACCACCATCCCGTACGTGCTCTTCAAGCGGTACTGGAATGACTCGGACATAACCCGCTACCCAGATGACGACCTGAGCATTATCGCCAGCAATGGTCAGCCCGTGCCACAGATAGGATTTAAGGAAGTGACCATCAAGGTCGGTAAAGTTGAACTGCCGACACAAGGACTTATCATTGTGGACATTGACCGTCGCGAGAGTCACCCAAAAATAACCCTAGGTACTAACGTAATTGAAAACTGTCTTGCAGAGGTGATTCTTATTTTGCAACAGGTTGCCAAGAGCGCCAGTTCCAGCCAGCAGCGTGTCCTCCAAAAAGAGATCCGGGCACTGATGAAACGGCAACAGGTGGAACTATCTGGTGGTGAGATAAGTAGCGTGAGAATGTGTGACCCGTTCCCTATTGCCATGCCCCCAAAAAGTGAGATGATGATTTGGTGCCGGGCAGCTATTGGTCTAAGAGGTAGAGACTACCAAGCAATGATAGAACCCGTCTACTGAGACAGTAGGCCCACCATTTTGACAGCACGGGGGGTGGTCGATGTACGCCATGGGAGGGTGCCCGTCCGCATCATAAATATTGGGGAGAGAGAAGTATACCTGCCCCGGTATGCCACGCTAGCCAAATTGTTCACCATCAACCAGAACTCTATACAGGCCGTGGAACCCTTGCCTCCATCTCAACCAGAGGAAGGTAACGGCTCTAAGAAACCAATGGAGGACTGGTGTCAGCAACTGCATTTGGGTACTGACTCCACTCCCTCACACCAAAAACAGGGAGTCTATCGGGTGGTTCAAGAGTACGAGAGAGTGTTTAGTAAACACCCGCTAGACTTCGGGCGAGTAAAGGGGGTAGAACATCACATCCCCACGGGAGACCATCCTCCCATAAAGGAGAGATACCGACCCGTACCCCTTGCACACTATCAACACGCCAAGGGGATGCTAAAAGACATGAAGGAGGCTGGGGTAATTAGGGACAGCTGTAGCCCCTGGGCAGCTCCACTAGTCTTAGTGAAAAAGAAAGACAACACCATGAGAATGTGTGTAGACTACAGGAAGGTCAACCGTATCACACACAAAGATGCATACCCGTTACCAAGGATAGAAGAGTCCTTAGCTGCATTGAAATCTGCTAACTTCTTCTCTACTTTGGATTTCACTAGCGGGTACTGGCAGGTTCCTGTAGCAGAGGCGGACCGGGAGAAGACCGCATTCACCACCCCGATGGGACTCAGCGAATTTAACTGTATGCCGTTCGGGCTCTGCAACGCACCAGGAACCTTCCAACGGTTGATGGAATGCTGTCTGGGACACCGGAACTTCGAGACGGTCCTATTATACCTGGACGATGTCATCGTCTATTCCAAGACCTATGAGGACCATCTGGAACACCTGGCAGAAGTGTTTGAAGCCCTGGCAAACTATGGCCTAAAGGTAAAACCCTCGAAGTGTCATCTACTGAAGCCAAAGGTACAGTACCTGGGACATGTGGTGAGTGCTGACGGAGTAGCCCCCGACCCTGACAAGATCACCGTGATTAAGGACTGGCCAAGACCATCCAGCATAAAGGAAGTGCGGCAGTTCCTCGGGTTGGTAGGCTACTACCGAAGATTCATTCCCGGTTTTACCAAGAAGGCAGCTCCTATGCAGGACCTCCTGATAGGCCAGTCCAGGAAGGCCAAAAACCAGAAGCCACCCTTCAAATGGGAAAAGCTGGAAGAGGAGTCCTTCCGTCAGGTGAAGATGGCCCTCACAGGGGATGAAATCCTGGCGTACCCTGATTACAGCCAGCCCTTTATCCTCTACACGGACGCAAGCAACATCGGGCTAGGAGCCGTACTGTCCCAGATCCAGCAGGGGAGAGAACGGGTAATTGCTTACGCCAGCCGAAAACTGCGACCCACGGAAAGAAACCCTGAGAATTACAGCTCGTTCAAGCTAGAGTTCCTGGCAGTGGTGTGGGCAGTAACCAAACGTTTCAAGCATTACCTTGCCTCTTCCAGGTTCACCGTGTACACGGACAACAACCCGTTGACACACCTGGACACTGCAAGACTGGGTGCCCTGGAGCAGAGATGGATGGCCCGCCTGTCCAATTATGAGTTCACGATCAAATACCGGGCAGGACGCTCTAATATCAACGCGGACGCCCTGTCCAGGATGCCAAACCTAGCGGACGAAGGGGAGGATCCAGAAGAATTGGAAGAGATCGAACTCCCTGCGTTCCACCGTCATGGGATTACCCAGTATTCCCACCGTGTGAGGGGCCAGCGATCCGTTACGTTCAACCACTTACCCCACTACAACTGGGCGGAGACGCAAGACAATGACCCCGCAGTCCGTCTGGTGAAGGAGATGCTGACCCGGGCTGACGCCCGCCTGGACCCAGATGCTCCGGAAGAGACCAAGGAACTGTGGACGGAAAAGAGCAGACTGTTCCTCTACAAGGAGAAGTTGTGCCGCAGAATGGTCAATTCCCGGACACATGAGCTGATCTGGCAGGTGATGGTACCGAGACGGGACGCAGCTATGGTGCTGGAGGCCTACCACAATGGGGTAGGGCACTTCGGATGGAAGAAGCTGGAGTTCCTGCTGCGTGAACGGTTCTACTGGATAGGCATGAGAGGAGCCATTGAGAGGTGGTGTAGAGACTGGCCTGTGCAATCTAAGAAGAAGGGACCGTGCCAGCCAGAGGACTCCCCTGCAGCCCATCATCACCAGGCAGCCGCTGGAACTGGTCGCCCTGGACCATGTTAAACTGGCTCCAAGCAGAAGCGGGTATGTCTACGCCCTAACCATCGTGGATCACTACTCCCGGTTCCTAGTGGTGGTCCCTGTCAAAGACCTGACGGCTCAGACTGCAGCCAGAGCCTTCCAGCTGCACTTCTGCCGCCCACACGGGTACCCGGACCAAGTGCTGACGGACCAAGGACCAGCTTTCGAAGCGGAGGTCTTCCAGGAGTTCTGCAACCTGTATTGCTGCAAGAAGATAAGAACAACGCCCTATCACCCCCAAACCAATGGACTCTGCGAGAAGATGAACCAGGTGGTGATAGATCTGCTAAAAACATTGCCCCTGGAAGAACGCAGTCTGTGGCCTGAGAAACTGCCCGATCTGGTGGACCTGTATAACCACATCCCGGTAGGTTCCACCAACTGTACCCCGGCTTACCTAATGCGAGCAAGACCTGGTAAGCTGCCTGTTGACCTGGATATGGGAGTCCTGATACCCGAGAACACCTCGCCAGAGACAGACTGGGATACAGAACGGCAGCAGCAGTACCGGAAAGTACAGGAGAGCGTCGAGCGAAGTCTCTGCCAATCAAGAGAAAGGCAGGAGAGGACTTATAACCAACATGCTCCCGCTGGTACCTGGAGAGCAGGTCTTGAAAAGAAAAAGGCGGCTCCATAAGTTGGACGACCAGTGGGAAAAGGACCCGTACACCGTACTGCCCTCAAGCCACAATAATCCAAAGGTGTACGTCATCAGCAAGGATGGAGGAGAGACCACAGCCACTGTCTCCAGAGACCACCTGAAAAAGTGCCCCGAGAAGTTGCAAAGCACGGATGAAGATCAGGAAGACCCTCAACCCGTAGAGGAAAAGGAAGAAATGATCAGCACCGTACTCGGAGACTTTCCCCGGCCCTGGACACAAGTAAACAACGCTATCGTGGTGCCCGTCCTCACCTTTCTCCAGCCAGCCCCTCAAGTGCCTACAGAAGACCAGGTAGAGCTGGAAGAGCAGCCGGCCCAGGAGGCAAAAGAGTCCACACCAGCAGCCCAGGAGAATCAACCCTCTGCTAGTAGTGAGCCTGCCGTGCGCCTAGTGAGCCAAAGAGTGCACAGACAGCTGCCCAGCTTGCCCATAACACCTCCTACACCCTGTAGTGCAGGACCAGTTAGTGAGCTCCGTAGGTCCACTAGAGTCACTAGAGGTCAGATGCCCGCTCGCTGGAAAATCTAAACTAATGCACTGTGAATTTATCTGTTTAACTGTTTATGGTTTATGTTTGTTGCCTGTTATTAATTATGTTTCTCAGTTACCCTGCAGATTTCTTTGGACTAACAGGTTATGGACACTGGATAACCGGAACAATTTTTGTAGATAGTTGCACCTTGGTGCCTCTTGCGAAGACGGCCGCGGAAAAGAAAACCTGTCTGGCGTGGCCTCCTTGCGGCCCAAAGTAGTTAGCTTCAGCCTTGCAGCCACGCCCAGGGCCAACGCAAGGGGTTTGCTTTGGACAGGTCCCCTACTTCGCTTAAAGCTTCACCTTGGGTGATATGGACACCCGGTTGCGGACACGCCGTGACCTTTAAAGAACTAAAGCTTCTTGTAAATATGTTATTGTGTTATTGTTATACCCTGCATTTATGTTTCTTTAAAAATGTGTTTAGTCCCGGAGTACTAAAATTTACTAGGGGGAATGCGGCACCCCAGGGGTCTGGTTACCACAGTAATAGAGATATTATGTCTGAGAGCAAGTGGGAGGTTTCTCTGCCCAAAGCATGCAACACGGCCCACCCAGACCTGGGAGGGGAGGAATCTGCTCTTATAAACTGGGTCTGGGGCGGGATTAAGTTAGTCAGAGCCTGGAGTGTAGTTCCAGACACAGGGAGAGTTACAACAGGAGCTCTGTAGGAGCAGGAGCGAGTGCCAGAGGCTGGAAGCTAGAAAGCTTGCCTTGGCTGAAGACACTAAACCCGGACACTGAGTCCGAGGCTGTGGGGACATCCAGGTCCAGCAGCAGAATCCAACCGGCAGGGGATTCCATGTCCTCTGGCCTTAGAAGCCCGGAGGCACGGTCACAAGCAAGGGACCAGCACCGCCATCGTGAAGCGGAGGCTAACGGAAGGCCCCAAGTCACCGGCCATACGGGTGAGCACCACACGGTATACTCAGGGACGTGGGCTACTTCTACCCGCATAGAGCAAGGTAGCCAGGAAAGAGTGCAGATAGTCGGGGAGGCCTACAACTCCACCTGGCCAGGGGAGATCTTACTTGCTTACAGACTGACCAGGCCCCTACTGCTAACCAGTACTCCCGGGAGGGTCTGTGTTATACCATCAGTAAAGACCCTGAACTGCACCACACGTCTCTGTGTTTCATCGCCGCACCAGCACCATTACTTCTGGGACGCTCACACCATCACTCCCATCATTCACTCTAGCTGCCCTGAGGCAATACTTCTCCCGTGGGGAGTTATCCCATACTCGGCTGCGCAAACAACATCAGCCTCAGCGGTCTGCAGCGCAGCGGCGGTCCCCACTGACCGCAATCCACGGGTGGCGTAGTCGGACAATTACAATATCAATAGACTGCCACTGGTTTGACCGCCCTGGGCACGGACCGGGTCACCGCCACGGAGAACTACAACCCCCAGCGATCCGGCTCCGGGTATCCCCCTGCACAGCACAGGCCCAGGGGGCGCGTCAGATACACTAAGCAGAAAGAGAGGTACAGAGAAATATATAAAGTGGATGTACACTACAAGAAGTCTCATCAACAAGTTGGGAGAAATTAGAATTAATATTGTTGAAAGAAAGTTATTATATGGTGGGTGCAGTGCCGGCGTCCCTGTGTTGTCTCCGCACCCCTCCCCTGGCTGGGACGCTAACTCATTCACTGCCCCAGTCGCCGTTTGCGTCTCCTGTCTCTTCTCCCGTGCCCCAGGGTCTGCGCACACGAAGCAGGTCTCCTGGCAACTCGCTTAGGGCAAGCACACGTTGAGTGCCCTGTCTAATGTTCCCCTAGCCAATAGCTAGGAAATACTTACTTACCTCCATCTGTTGGGAGGTGCCTGAGCAACATTTGTGTTAGTTTGTTACTTGCCTGCCTGTTAGGCCTCCTTGTCAGCTTTGTCGGATCTTGATCCAGTGTTGGCTAACCTGATTCTTGCTTCCATACATGACCTGTCTGCTATCCAGAGCTGCACAGTCTGTACCAGTGGCCATCCTACACTTGAGCACTTGACCCCATCCCACCTCCTCCGCAACCTCACCCCCCACTCATCCCATCCCTAACCCATCTCTTCAACCTATCACTAACTTCTGGTACCTCCCCCTCTGCTTTCAAACATGCCACAATCCCTCCCATCCTCAAAAAGCCATCTCTTGACCCAAGCGCTTTGTCCAGCTATCGCCCCATATTGCTGCTCCCATTTGCCTCCAAACTCCTTGAGCAACATGTTCACGCTGAACTTTCTTATCACCTCTCATCTCTCTCTTTGACAACCAACAATCTGGCTTCCGTCCCTATTATTCCACCGAAACTGCCCTTACCAAAATTACTAATGACTTACAGCCAAAGCTAACCGACAATTCTCCATACTCCTCCTTCTAGACCTGTCCTCTGCCTTCAACAAAGTGGACCCCTGCCTTCTACTACATATTCTCTCTTCCTTTAGTGTCAAAGAAGTTGCCTTATCCTGGATACCCTCATACCTTTCCAACCGCACATTTAGTGTCTCCCAGAATACCTCTCCTCCCGCCCTCTCTCTGTTGAAGTCCCTCAAGGCTCTGTCCTAGGACCCCTACTCTTCTCCATTTATACCCTTGGCCTGGGACAGCTCATAAAATCCCATGGCTTCCAGTACCACCTGTACGCTGATGACACTCAGATCTACCTCTCTGGATGGGTTATGGGACAAACAAGGGTTAATTTAGGAGTTTAGTAAAGCACGTGAACCCAGCGTCTCCACATTCAGGAGTCCGGGGGACAAGGATAGACCAGGACGTGTTGGGGACCTGGTTAGCACCCACAGCCCCTTGCAATTGCGTGACACCTGTAATTTTTTCCTTTTTACATCTTGGAGCTGTGTGAGAGCTTCTTTTTAAAGTAGGTACAATGTTTGAAATACTACTTTTTCGGTGTTGCACCAAGCAAAAAAAAGCAATTCTAACATTTGTATTTTTTCCCTTTATGGCATTTACCAATCAGGTTAATTAATTTTATTGCTTGATAAATCAGACCGTTATGGACACAGTGATAACTCATTTATTTTTTATATATACAGTACAGATCAAAAGTTTGGACACACCTTCTCATTTAAAGATTTTTCTGTATTTTCATGACTATGAAAATTGTACATTCACACTGAAGGCATCAAAACTATGAATTAACACATGTGGAATTATATACTTAACAAAAAAGTGTGAAACAACTGAAAATATGTCTTATATTCTAGGTTCTTCAAAGTAGCCGCCTTTTGCTTTGATGACTGCTTTGCACACTCTTGGCATTCTCTTGATGAGCTTCAAGAGGTAGTCACCGGAAATGGTTTTCACTTCACAGGTGTGCCCTGTCAGGTTTAATAAGTGGGATTTCTTGCCTTATAAATGGGGTTGGGACCATCAGTTGTGTTGTGCAGAAGTCAGGTGGATACACAGCTGATAGTCCTACTGAATAGACTGTTAGCTACTTTTTTCTTGTCATAATACAAATTCTAAGTAAAGAAAAACGAGTGGCCATCAGTACTTTAAGAAATGAAGGTCAGTCAGTCCGAAAAATTGGGAAAACACTGAAAGTGTCCCCAAGTGCAGTTGCAAAAACCATCAAGCACTACAAAGAAACTGGCTCACATGACGACCGCCCCAGGAAAGGAAGACCAAGAGTCACCTCTGCTTCTGAGGATAAGTTTATCCAAGTCACCAGTCTCAGAAATCGCAGGTTAACAGCACCTCAGATTAGAGACCAGGTCAATGCCACACAGAGTTCTAGCAGCAGACACATCTCTACAACAACTGTTAAGAGGATACTTTGTGCAGCAGGCCTTCATGGTAAAATAGCTGCTAGGAAACCACTGGTAAGGACAGGCAACAAGCAGAAGAGACTTGTTTGGGCTAAAGAACACAAGGAATGGACATTAGACCAGTGGAAATCTGTGCTTTGGTCTGATGAGTCCAAATTTGAGATCTTTGGTTCCAACCACCGTGTCTTTGTGCGACGCAGAAAAGATGAACGGATGGACTCTACATGCCTGGTTCCCACCGTGAAGCATGGAGGAGGAGGTGTGATGGTGTGGGGGGGCTTTGCTGGTGACACTTTTGGGGATTTATTCAAAATTGAAGGCATACTGAACCAGCATGGCTACCACAGCATCTTGCAGCGGCATGCTATTCCATCCGGTTTGCGTTTAGGTGGACCATCATTTATTTTTCAACAGGACAATGACCCCAAACATACCTCCAGGCTGTGTAAGGGCTATTTGACCAAGAAGGAGAGTGATGGGGGGCTACGCCAGATGACCTGGCCTCCACAGTCACCAGACCTGAACCCAATCGAGATGGTTTGGGGTGAGCTGGACCGCAGAGTGAAGGCAAAAGGGCCAACAAGTGCTAAGCATCTCTGGGAACTCCTTCAAGATTGTTGGAAGACCATTTCCGGTGACTACCTCTTGAAGCTCATCAAGAGAATGCCAAGAGTGTGCAAAGCAGTCATCAAAGCAAAAGGTGGCTACTCTGAAGAACCTAGAATATAAGACATATTTTCAGTTGTTTCACACTTTTTTGTTAAGTATATAATTCCACATGTGGTAATTCATAGTTTTGATGCCTTCAGTGTGAATGTACAATTCTCATAGTCAAGAAAATACAGAAAAATCTTTAAATGAGAAGGTGTGTCCAATCTTTTGGTCTGTACTGTATATTATTTAATTTTTAAAAGAGGGGTGATTCAAATTTTTTAATTCATATTTTATTTAAAAACTTTTTCATTTTTTATTGTAATTTTAAGTCTCCTTTATGGATTTGAACCTGTAATTTTCCAATTGCTTGTGCTATGTGCTGCATTACCAAGGTATTGCAATATATAGCAAAAATTATGGTCTCCTATGAATGCTAGCCTCAGGCTGGTCTTCAAAAAAGCACTGCAATGGCAGTTATGGGGGTCTTCAGCAGACCCCCAGCTGCTATTGCAGCCCATCGGCACCCCCTAATCATGTTGTGGAGGAGCCAATGGATGAGTGCAAAGATGTGCCCCTTGGTTCATGTTCATTAAATGCCCCTGTCATTGATAGACTGTGTGTGACGCGAGTCACTACAGAAATAATAGTCTCAGAAGAGGAGAGAAGAGACTAATCTTACTGAAAGAAATATAATGTAAGAGCTACTTACTGGATAAATAGAGGGAGGTCAAACAATCCAAGGTCAAGTCCAGGAAAATGGCGCAGTACAAAGGGAGCAGACAAAAGAGTAATCAGATAACAGGCAAATGGTCAAAATCCAGGTAAGGGAAAATAGTCAGGCACAGAGCACAGAGAGATCAGTCCTACACAGGCACCAGCAAGTGTACAATGGACACTGGGTGAAGGAGCTAGCATGCTTAAGTAGAAGACTAATCAAGGGACGTGAACACAGATGATTGCAGAAACGACCCAGCAAAACCAAAACAGACTGACCGCCTCCACACAATAGAAACATAGACAAGGAAAGTGTGGAGACCGTGACAGTACCCCCTCTTCAAGGGGGGCCACCGGACCCCCAGGCCTCCCAGGAAACTGCCGATGAAAGGCCCGGACCAACCGATCAGCCCTCACAGAATGAGCCGGAACCCAGGATCGTTCTTTGGGTCCATACCCCTTCCAATGTACAAGATACTGAAGGGAATTCCGGACCATATGGGAATCAATGATCTTTTGTACCTCATATTCTAAGCTTCCCTCAATAGACACCGGAGGAGGCGGGGGCGAGGGGGACAGAACAGGGGGAATAAATTCCTTCAACAAAGACTTGTGGAACACATTAGGAATACGGAAAGACTGAGGGAGTCGTAATCGGAAGGAAACCGGATTGACCACCTCCAGAATCTCATATAGACCAATGAATCTAGGACCCAACTTCAGCGAGGGTATCTTCAATCTAATATTCTTAGAGGAAAACCATACCTTATCTCCCACATTGAAGGCGGCACCTGACGAGCGTCTCCTATCAGCCCTTTGTTTCTGCCGATGCTGAGCCACCCCAATATTCTTTTTAACCTCCCTCCAGACAACCCTCAACTCTTGAATGGTTACATCTACCCAGGACACCCAGAACTTATCCTGGAGAACTCATCAAAATGAGGATGAAACCCATAATTACAGAAAAACGGTGAGGTTCCCGTGGACTGATTAACCCGACTGTTAAAGGCAAACTCAGCCAGAGGAAGAAAGGATGACCAATTCTCCTGCTGATCGGCAACAAAACATCTTAAAATTTGTTCCAAAGACTGATTTGTCCTTTCGGTCTGACCGTTAGTTTCAGGATGATAAGCAGAGGAAAAGGACAAATCAATCCCCAACCTTCTGCAGAAAGCCCTCCAAAATCTAGAGACAAATTGTACTCTCCCTATCAGATACAATATTAAGAGGAATCCCATGCAGTAGTACCACATGAGTTATAAACAGTTTGGAGAGAGTCTCAGAATTGGGTAACCCAGATAATGGAACAAAGTGAGCCTGTTTGCTGAATCGATCGACTACCACCCAAATAGCCGTCATCCCCCCCAGACAGAGGTAAATCGGAAATGAAATCCATGGACAAATGAGTCCATGGTCTTTCTGGAATGGGCAAAGGAGCATATTCCCCAGCCGGTCGGCAATGTTGCACTTTTGCGCGTGCACAAGTTTCACAACCAGACACAAAATCTTTAATGTCCCTATGCATAGCAGACCACTAAAAGTCTAGCAACTGCCTTCTGGGTGGCATTAACTCCAGGATGACCACTCAACACAGAATCATGGAATTCTCGCAAAAGGCGTAATCTGAGATACACAGGCACAAACAACTTGCATTCACGAGTATTGGGAGGAGCCAAGGACTGAGCAGTATGGATTTCAGCTTCCAGCTCAGAGGAAACCATGGCCACAACTATACCCTGAGGAAGAATGGAGGAAGGAGGCTCCGGAGGAGACACAGAATCAAGGCTACGAGACAGGGCATCCGCCCTCATGTTCTTAGACCCAGGTCTGAACGTAATAGAAAAATTTAATCTTGAAAAAAATAAAGACCATCTGGCCTGTCTAGGTGTCAACCGCTTAGCAGATTTGATATACGCTAGATTCTTGTGATCTGTCACCACGGTGACCAGATGAACGGCTTCTTCCAAAAAATGCCTCCATTCTTCAAAAGCCAATTTGACAGCAAGTAACTCTCAATTACCCACATCATAGTTTCTTTCAGCAGGAGAAAATTTCTTAGCGAAAAAGGCACATGGTCGCAGATTAGTTAAAGTCTTAGGACCTTGAGACAGTACTGCCCCCACCCCAACCTCAGAAGCATTCACTTCCACAATGAACGGCCTCTGGAGGTCTGGTTGAACAAGTACAGGAGCAGACATAAAACATTTCTTCAAGTTTTCAAAAGCCCCGACCGCTTCTGACCACCAAACCTTTAACTCCGCCTCTTTGCGAGTGAGGTCCGTAAGAGGCTTGACGATCTGAGAAAAACCTTTAATACATTTTCTGTAGTAATTTGCAAACCCTAAAAAGTGCTGCAAAGCCTTAAGGTCGCTGGGTTGAACCCAATCAATGATGGCATGAACCTTCCCAGGATCCATCTTAAACCCGGAGGCTGACACAATGAAGCCCAAGAATGATATTTCTTGAACAGAAAAGGTACATTTTTTCAATCTTGGCAAACAAACAATTATCTCTTAACCTTTCCAGAACCAAACGGACATGTTTGTAATGAATATCCAGATCAGATGAAAAAATTAGAATATCATCTAAATAAACCACAATAAATCTCCCAATATAATCAGAGAGGATATCATTCATATAAATTCTGAAAGACCGCGGGTGCACTTGTTAGCCCAAAAGGCATGACGAGGTTTTCAAAAAGACCTTCAGAAGTTAAAAACGCTGTCTTCCACTCATCACCCTCACGAATACGTATCAGATTATATGCCCCTCTGAGATCCAGTTTGGAAAACCATTTGGCCCCTGAAAGCTGATTATATAGATCGGGGATAAGTGGAAGCGGATAAGTATTTTTAACAGTTATCTTGTTTAATTCTCGGAAATCGAGGCAGGGACGGAGACCTCCATCTTTTTTTTTAACAAAAAAGAATCCAGCGGCAACCGGCGATGAGGAAGGACGAATATGACCTTTCCGTAAACTTTCGTTAATATAAGCCTTCATGGATGCCCGCTCAGGGCCAGACAAGTTATACAAGCGAGCTTTGGGTAATTTGGCGTTAGGAATGAGATTAATAGCACAGTCATAGGGACGGTGAGGAGGTAAGATCTCAGACTCTACTTCCGAAAAAACATCTCCGATGTCCTTCAGGTATTCCGGAAGACCCTCCAGACTAACGGAGCAAGCATGCACAGATTTAAGACATTTTTCAATACAATGAGGGTCCCATTTGACAATATCTTTCTGATACCAGTCAATGATCGGATTATGCATGTGCAGCCAAGGAAGACCCAACACAATGCCAGCAGGTAAATTGTCCAAGACATAACAGGAGATTAATTCTGTATGAAGTGACCCCACCTAGAGTATGAACTCCACCGTAACTAACTGAACCAGATTTTTTAGCAACGGTGTTCTATCAATAGTCACAATTTGAATAGGGTCTTCTAGCTTAACTGTCCCTAATCCTAACTTCTGAACAAGTCCCGAATCAATGAAATGAGCCACGACTCCACAGTCAATAAAGGCAAAATGTTGATAGACACTGTTTTTGAAACAGAAGTTCAGCATTCAACAACACTTTATCAGAGGAGTAAAAGGGTACCTGTAAGTCTGGGTGACCCCCTCGACAATCACCCAGACCTAGGCATTTCCCGGCAGCTTATTGGTTGCAGGTCGTGCCAGGTAATCCTTTAAGAGATGTCCAGTTTGGCCACAATACAGACAAAGTCCAAGTTCCAGACGGCGTCTCCTCTCCTTAACCCTTGAGCTGGCAGCTCCAACCTCCATAGGTTCTACCTCTGGTAAACGACCTGGGCCTGGTGGACAAAATGGAACCTCCTGTTGAACCTTGCGTCTCTCCCGCATCCTCCGATCCATGCGGATAGCCTGAGTCATGGCCTCCACCAAATAACCAGGTGGAGCATGCAGAGTCAGAGCGTCCTTTAGAGACTCCGAAAGACCCCTGAGGAATTGGCACCTGAGAGTCGCGTCATTCCAGAGAACCTCAGTAGACCACTGACGAAAGTCAGAACAGTAGTCTTCCGCTGTGTGGTTTCCCTGTGTCAGGTTCATGATCCTTGTCTCTGCAAACTTGACCCTGTCAGGTTCATCATAGATCTGTCCTAAAGCGTCAAAGAAAGCGTCCACAGAAGGACGTTCAGGAGCAAAAGGAGATAGAGAAAATGCCCAAGTCTGGGGACCTCCCCGCAGAAGTGACATTATAATTCCCACCCGTTGTGACTCACTCCCTGATGATGAGGGTGCAAAGTAAACAATAATTTACAACTCTCTTTGAAATTTCTGAACTGATCTTTCTCCCCCGAAAATTTGTCAGGGAGTGCTATAGCCGGTTCATGGGAGCTCAAAGATACGTCAGATGGTTCAGAGGTCATGACAGTGGTCGGAGAGGAAAGATTCTGAGGGACAGTAAACGTACCAGAAATCTGGTCTTGTAACTGAGCCTGTGAGGACCCCAGTTTGTGTTGTTCCAAGGCCAGATTCTGAAGTAACTGAGTCAGATTCGCCACCTGATCACACAAAGTATGTAACGGATCCATAGGTGGGAAAAAGAAAAAATTAACGGTCAGTTGTAATGTGACGCGAGTCACTACAGAAATAACTGTGACGCCTCGCTCTCCCGCTCGCTAGCCCTACCCTGAGAGATGGGGTTACTCGGAACCGGGCCTCCTGGTGGAAGGTGGATGCATTCATGGCCTAGGCCCGGCCCGTGCCCAGGGTCGTCACAGTAAAAATAAGGGGCTAGGAGGGACGGTGGTAATCGAGTGGATATAATGACTACGCCACCTGTGGTTTCTGGTGATCCTCCACCAGTGCTGTGTTCAGTCCTCTGAGGCGGGATGTCGTGGCAGCAGAAGATGGTACTACTCCACAGGCGGAGCAGGTCCTCAGGGCAGAGAAGACGGGAATCATGGGAGTAGTAGTGGTGTGGTGAGGTGTAGTGCCGCGCTGAAATAAGGAACCGGAGGCAATGGATGCAGTCTTCCAAACTTTACTCACGTTGTTAGGTGTCAGCTGCAAGGCTTCTCCTTGCTCCTCACGGTGCGCTGCGGCCACCAGGAAGGGGTTCAGCACACTCCGGGTAGATCGAGTGCATCAATCAGGACCCCCGCACCAGAGTGTTCCTAGACTTTCCCACTAGGTCCTCTCCTGTCCGTATGTAGTGCGTGTTACAAGGCTGGGTCTCCCTCTGGCTATACACAGAACAAGGGTACGAGTGGCGACTCCACTCCGTCCGTTACCCGGTGGGATCCACTAAGCCTCTGGGCTTTTCTGACTGAGACGTGAAGTAGCAAAGCCAGATATCGGGGGCCGGTACCCCTCTTGCAGCAGGAGTCCCTCTGACTAGGCCAGAATGAAGGTAGCAGGTGGCGTATGCCGCTCCGTCCACATCCCCCTGGGATCCTTTTGCCTGTGGAGCTTTTCTCCTCTACTCCCCTCCAGGCCTTCTTAGGTAGGGACCTTGACCGGGTAGAGACAGCGGTTAACTCTAGCCCACTCCTCGTCTCAAGGCCAGAGCACAAGGACCGTGTATCTCCAATCAGCTGCAGGTTCTAACAGAAAGCCACGTTCAGTGATGAAGATCACAATCAAAGACCTTGAACCTAAGATGGCCGTTGGTTAAATATCAATTAGTAAGTGTAACTTAAAGGTGCGTCCTCCACCCTCACCCACTACATGGTTCCCCCTATCTTTGGTTCCCCCTATCTCCTCTATCCCAGCTGGGGCAGCACTATGATGCCTTTAAGCCCCCCTCAGGACAGGAGTGGTGTAGTGTTGAATGGATGGCTGAGTCCCGAGAGATGCTCCATCCTTACCTCGGAGAGGAGATACCACACCTCGGTCTGAGGTGCAGTACCCCTGTGGCGACTGAACCCTCAGGGGCGCCACATAACAGTCTCAGAAGAGGAGAGAAGAGACTAATGTTACTGGAAGAAATATTATGTAAGTGCTACTTACTGGATAAATAGAGGGAGGTCAAACGATGCAAAGTCAAGTCCAGGAAAATGGCGCAGTACAACAAGGAGAAGTCAGAGAGACGTAATCCACAACACAAGCCGGGGTCAGGAAAACCAGAAAGACAAGGCAGTACACAGGGAGCAGACAAAAGAGTAGTCAGATAACAGGCAAATGGTCAAAATCCAGGTAAGGGAAAATAGTCAGGCACAGAGCACAGAGAGATCAGTCCTACACAGGCAACAGCAAGTGTACAATGGACACTGGGTGAAGGAGCTAGCATGCTTAAAGGGTGTAATAATAATAATATTAGCAAATACCTCCAATTAAAAATGTATAGTATTTTTGATTCACTATCTCTTTCCTCATGTGCAGGCATCACAGGACCTTAGGTATCCATGGTTACGACCACTAGCAACTAGCTAACTGTGATTTTATCAGTGGACGTAACCATGGATACTCAAGGTCCTGCGATGCCTGCACATGAGGAAAGAGACATAGCGAATCAGAAAAACTATACTACATTTCTAATTGGAGATATTTGCTAATATTGCTATTATTACACCTACTACATATTGGGATAGGATATTGGAGATGGGAATACCCCTTTAAGTAGAAGACTAATCAAGGGAAGTGAACACAGATGATTGCAAAAACGACCCAGCAAAACCAAAACAGACTGACCGCCTCCACACAATAGTAACATAACAGACAAGGAAAGTGTGGAGACCGTGACACTGCCAATAAAAGTATTAGAAGTGGGCGAAGTTCAGCTCCAACCGCTGATGTTAAAATGTAGGTGATGACCAGTCTATGCCGGGAATGATGCAAGGTCAGAGCCTGTGCTTGCATAAAAGAGGACCCAACATATGTTGCAAAAAGGAAAAACATTTATGGGCTTCCATTACTAAAATTTTCTATCCCACCATAATTTTTTGGAAAAATTATTAACCTGTGAGCATTGACTAAGGTGATTTCCACTTGTAGAACCCTGTGCACGACTGGGCATGAAAGGCAAAAAAAACAAAATATATGTGTTAATTAGTGATTGGCGAGCACTAAAATGCTCGGGTGCTCGACCCGAGCAACGAGTCCAATGTAAGTCTATGGGAAACTCGAGCATTTTTCAGGTGGCTCCCCCCGGCGGTCTGCAGATCCCCAAATCGATGGGAACAGTGCTCAAATGACATGGGAACAGCATGAGGAAGACCCCTGGAAGCATTTCTGACTCCCAGGTCACTTCTGTCAACAATGTGGTCAGAGTATTACGCCACTTTTACGGACTCACAATAAAACATACAAAAACTAAACCAAAATGGATTTTCCTGGGAAATATGTTAAGGAACTTCCTTTCCAGGGTAATGACTTGTATATAAAGCAAAATAAATAACCAAAAACATAAATACTCCTCCACACCTTGGGCTATGTTCACACTTAGCATTTTTGATGCGTTTTTGCACTTTTGCATTGCTTTCAACCGTGACATGCATTCACCAGGAAATGTCATTTTAACATTTTACAACCTTATCTGGCCATGTGGTGTGTGAGACATCATCAGACACATCGTGTTTCATTTATGAAGGAGGGACTCTGAAAGTCATAAAACCTATTTTTATAGGGCCATCAGGTGGCCTTAACTATTCTGAAAGGGTCAGCAGTCGGCCCTCACTATTCTTAGAGAGCCATCAGCCGGCTATGTTTTACTGTTCCAATTACTAAAGAGTGGGTCTCCTATATTGTTATTGTGAAAGCAGTGAATGGCAGGGCTGCCCAAAATTTGGATGCACCCCAATACCCCTTTGAAGAGACTTAGAGGAGGGCCTCCTGAAAACAATGTTCCCATTATTAGGAAGTGGGTCTCCCATTGTGTTTGCCTATGCAGTGAATGCAAGGGTTGCCAAAAATTTGGAGGCACTCCAATGCCCCTTGGAAGAGACGTGTGTTACGCTCACGCCCGGACTGACTGGCGTGAGAGTGGTTAGTGGTCCCACTGGGCCACGAACTGAGGAGTGCCATGACTAGGGGCCTCTCCAGATCCGACCACGAACACACGGCGGCTTAATCAACTCCGTGGTCTGAGGAGGGACGTGGGAGGTGGCCCAGGTGCTACTCCAGGTCAGACCCCGGTCACAGCTGTTGACCCACACTGGGGAATGCAGGAACGGGCAGGCACGGCTGGTATGCAGACACGCAGGTACTGGCAGGCACGGCTGGTATGCAGACAGGTGGGTACTGGCAAGCACGGCTGGTATGCAGACAGTCAGATACTGCCAGGTAGGAACGCAGGCAGGATAGGGACCAGTACAGACTGGGATACAGGAACACAGCCAAGCAGAGCAGAGCGAAACCGCAGGTGCGGTAGACGAGCAGAGCGAAACCGCAGGCGCGGTAAACAAGCAGAGCAGAGCGATACCGCAGGCGCGGTGGACAAGCAGAGCAGAGCGAAACTGCAGGGGCGGTGGACAAGCAGAGCAGAGCGAAACCACAGGCGCGGTGGACAAGCAGAGCAGAGCGAAACCACAGGCGCGGTGGACAAGCAGAGCAGAGCGAAACCGCAGGCGCGGTGGACAAGCAGAGCAGAGTGAAACCACAGGCGCGGCGGACAAGCAGAGCAGAGCGAAACCGCAGGCGCGGTGGACAAGCAGAGCAGAGCGAAACCGCAGGCGTGGTGGACAAGCAGAGCAGAGAGAAACTGCAGGCGCGGTGGACAAGCAGAGCAGAGCGAAACCGCAGGCGCGGTGGACAAGCAGAGCAGAGCGAAACCGCAGGCGCAGTGGACAAGCAGAGCAGTGCGAAACCGCAGGCGCGGTGGACAAGCAGAGCAGAGCGAAACCGCAGGTGCGGTGGACAAGCAGAGCGAAACCGCAGGTGTGGTGGACAAGCAGAGCAGAGCGAAATCGCAGAGCAGAAGGTGCAGGCAGACAGGACAGGGCTCTGTTCACATGGAACAGACTGGGAAACACAGGAAGATAGCTAGAACACAGGAGGTAGATACAGAGGCAGGGAGACGGGACAAGCAGAACCAGATACACACAAGGTACTTACAATGAAGTAGCGAGAGGACACAAAACTCACAAACAGAAGTACAGAGACAACGAGTTGGAGTTAAGTGCAGGTTCAGACACTGCAAGAAAAGGGCAAGTACGGACATAGAGACAAACAGGTAACGGGCTAGGACACAGTTCAGACAGGAACTGAACCCGGAACAAGATACAGGAACGAGCCTGAGAACTCAGCCCCCAGGGTGGCGGAAACAGATTAGAAGTCACAGATACAGGTAACAGGCCTGGGTATACAGCCCCCAGGGTGGCGGAAACAGACAAGATACAGGACAAGACCTGGCAACTCAGTTGCACAGAACACACTGAAGGAAAATGATGCTCAGGCACCTCCTACTGGGCGGAGGGGGTTTAAGTATCCAGTGACTCACAGCAATAGGCTGGGGACGCATTAGGAGTGCACACTGTAACTTTAAGAATCAGGCAGTAACCGCGCCACCGCCCTAAGCAATCAGACAAGAGACATGCACACAGCAAGTACTGGAGCAAAGTGTGCAAGCATGGACTGATAGGTAAGTTGGCGGTCTTGCATGGTGGGAGGTGGTAAGCCATGCCAGCACGCCGCCAGGGATGTTACAACGTGGAGGTCAGAGGGCCTCCTGAAAACAATGTTCCCTTTATTAGGAAGTGGGTCTCCCATTGTGTTTGCCTATGCAAGGGTTGCCAAAAATTTGGAGGCACTCCAATGCTCCTTGGAAGAGACGTGGAGGTCAGAGGGCCTCCTGAAAACAATGTTCCCATTATAAGGAAGTGGGTCTCCCATTGTGTTTGCCTATGCAGTGAATGCAAGAGTTTCCAAAGATTTGGAGGCACTCCAATGCCTCTTGGAAGAGACGTAGAGGGCCTCATGAAAAAATGTTCCCATTATTAGGAAGTGGGTCTCCCATAGTGTTGGCCTATGCAGTGAATGCAAGGGCTGCCAAAAATTGGGAGGCACTTCAATGCCTCTTGGAAGAGACGTGGAGGATGCCTCATAAAAAATTTTCCCATTAGAAAGGAGCGGGTCTCCTATACTTGTAATGCCCATGCAATAAGTGTATGGGCTTACAAACATTTACCCCTGGGGGTATGCATGAACATACTGTATATAATTTTTTTTTTATGGGCATCATAAACAGCCTTTAAAAAAATTATGTGGGTGTTGACTCACGGACCACGGTCACCCTGGTGATATGGTGGTGGAGGATGAGGAGAAGGAGGAGGACAAGGGCAATTAACCAAAATCAGGAAGCGTATACCCATATGTGGGTGTGAAGAGGTGCAAGGGAATACACCTCCCAAAAGAAGACACTGGATTTGAGTTTGTTATGCTGCTATCATTCGGTGATATTGAGCAGTCTGGCCCAATCCAGCCCTTGTTCATTTTTATAAGAGTCAGCCTGTCAGCATTTTCAGTTGACAGGCGGATGCGCTTATCAGTTATAATTCCACCAGCGGCACTAAAAACCCGCTCTGATAAAACGCTAGCGGTAGGGCAGGCCAGGACCTCCAAGGCATAGAGAGCCAGTTCATTATAAGGCAATAATCACGGAGGAAGTTGGTACGGTCGGCAAGGTGCTCCCTCAGCATCTTCCCAAACTTTGTACTCCTTGTGAGAGTACCCCGCGCCTCAGGGCCTGTAAGATGGGAGGGGCTGAGAAAACTCTCCCAGAACTTTGACAGTGTTCCCCTGCCTCTGCTGGATTGGAGTTGTGTCTCTCTCGCCTGTTCTCCTTGGCTGTCCAACGAACTGTGACCTCTGCCGCCAGCGTTTTCAGATGGGAATTTTTTCAATAGTTCTTCTGATACTGCCCCATTTTTGTAGACCTGTCCGCCTCAGGAATAAGAGATATAAAGTTCTCCCTGTTGCGTGGGTCTAGAAGTGTCACCAACCAGTAATGACTGTCACCCAAAATTTTGAGATCGCGAGGGTCATGGGAAAGGCAGCGTAACATAAACCATGCACGCCAGACTGCTAACAGGCAAGACTTCCGTGTCCTCACCAAAAGGACGAGTGACCATGTTCTCCAACTCCTCTCTGTCCTCAGGTCATCCACGCTGAACAGACGGTATGACAGTTGTGCAGGTGGTACCGTCTACAGCGCATGAAACTAGCTCCTGTTCTTCTTCCTCCTCCTACTCTTCCTCATTGTCACCCAATCCACGTTGGGATGAGATGAGGCTGGGCTGTGTGTAATCACCCTGTATGGTTCCTTGCTCCATCTCATCGTGCTCCGCCTGCAATGCATCCTCTTTGATTGTGAGCAGAGAGTGTTTCAGAAGACAGAGAATCGGGATGGTGACGCTAATTATGGCGACATCGCCGCTCACCATCTTGGTGGAGTCCTCAAAGTTTTGGAGGATGGTACATATGTCTGACATCCATGTCCACTCCTAAGGTCTTATGTGTGGAGTCTGAACTAAATACCGATGGCCTTGTTGATGCTGGTACTCAACTGGCCTCTTCTGCTCACAAATCCTTCCCAACATCTGCAGTGTAGAGTTCCAACGCATGGGGACATCACACAGCAGTCTGTGAGCCGGAAGCTTCAAACGCGGCTGAAATACGCCAAGGGCGGCGGAAGCTGTAGGTGACTTTCTAAATTGGGCACACAGGCGGAGTACTTTAACAAGCAGATTCGGCAACTCCGGGTAGGATTTGAGAAACCGCTGAACCATGAGTTTAAGCACATGGGCCAGGCATGGTACGTGTGTGAGCTCACCTCGCCTCCGAGCCGCCACCAGGTTCTGGCCATTGTCACACACGACCATGCCTGACTGTAGGTTCAGAGCTGTGATCCACAGATCTGCCTGCTCTTTCAGAGCTGTCCACAACTCTTCAGCATTGAGCGGTTTGTCACCTAAGCATATTAGCTTCAGCACAGCCTGTTGCCACTTGGCCGAGGCAGTGCTGCAGTGCTTCCAGCTTGTGACTGATGTGGTCATTTCAAAGATGGAGGCTGAAGAGGAGGAGGAAGCTGAGGAAAATGAGGTACAGGAGCTGTAGACTGTAGGGGAAACCCTGTTTGACCTAGGGCCCGCAATTCATGGCGTCGGGAGGACGTGTTACGTCCAAAGATCCGACTGGATCCCGGCTTCCACTATGTTAAGCCAGTGTGCCATCAGCGAGATGTACCGTTGCTGCCCACAAGCACTTGTCCACGTGTCCGTGGTTAGGTGGACTCTCCTGGTAACTGCATTGTTGAGGGCACGGCTAATGTTTTGGGACACGTGCTTGTGTAATGCGGGGACAGCACACCAGGAGAAATAGTAGCGGCTGGGGACTGAGTACCGAGGGACGGCCACCGCCATGAGGTTGTGGAATGCTTCCGTCTCCACGAGCCTAAAAGGCAACATTTCGAGCGCAAGCAGTCGTGAAATGTGGGAATTTAGTAGTGTGGCCTGTGGGGCATTGGCTGCGTATTTGCGCTTGCGTTCCAAGGACTGGGGTATGGACAACTGAACGCTGCGCTGGGACAAGGACTTGCTTCCTGATGGTGCTAGTTGAGAGTGTGCAATGACAGGTGCAGGGCAGGAGGCATCTTCACATGCACCATGGACAGGGGATTGGCTAGCATGCACAACAGCGGAAAGCAGTGGTGCCACCCACAGACACTGTTCCTGGACCCTGGGGTTCGGCCCACAAAGTCGGGTGCTTTGCTGCCATGTGCCTGATTATGCTGGTGGTGGTCAGGCTGGTAGTTTTGCCACCCCTGATGATGCTGGCCTGGCCGGTGGTGCAAATGGCCTTTTGGGGTTATCGGCAGAGTCTTTAAAAATCAACCAGACTCGGGAAGACCTAACAGTTGTACTGGCAACTTCCTTCGTGTTGGTGTTACAGGGAACGGTTGCCTGCCTTCTGTCTGCGGCCACCACACTGCTTCTTCCTGCCTGTTGGGGTGCTCTGCCTCCCTCCCCATGTGCTGCTGTCCTCGCTCTGCATGTCCTCCTGCCAGGTTGGGTCAGTTACTATATCATCCACCACCTCGTCTTCCACTTCCGCACCCTGGTCCTCTTTCTGACTTTCTGGCAATTGTGTCTCATCATCGTCCACCTCTTGTGACACTTTCCCACCGTCACCTTCATGTGACCGTGGCTGCTCAAATATTTGGGCATTGCTACACGCGATCTCCTCTTGCCCCGCTTCAAGTGGACCGGGCGAGAGGCCCGAATCTATAAATGGAAAAGTGAACAGCTCTTCGGAGTGTCCAAGTGTTGTCTCCAGGCACTCGGCATAGTGGGAGGAAGGAGGATCAGGGTGAGGAATATGCTGTCTAGACTCACGGATAATGAGACTTGACCGTGTCGAAGACAGGGTGGTGGTGGTGGCAAAGTGATTGGAAGTATTATCCGCTATCCAACCAACAACCTTTTCACACTGTTCTGGGTTCAATAGTGGTAGTGTGCTGCGGTCCCCTAGGAATTGGGACAGGAAGGTCGGGCGAGAAGATGTGGGTGTTTGTTGTGGACAATTTTAGCTTGCCCACGGCCTCGGCATGCGCCATCACCATCACGTCCACTTCCCTGTCCCTTGCCACGCGCCTTGCCCATTTTAAATGGAGGACAATATCTTCCATGTTCACTACAAATGGCTGAATTTGGAGCGAAGTTATATGTGATCCGTGTGACGGAGAAACCACAGTTTTAAATACCTGGCCTGTAGGTAACTATTTTGAACACCAAACCGGTTTCAAAAACTTTGCTGATACACTGAAAAAAAATTTAAATAGAGGCAAAAAATGGCAGTATTTTCAGCGCAATTACAGTGGTGGCCAAAAGTATTGGCACCCCTACAATTCTGTCAGATAATACTCAGTTTCTTCCTGAAAATGATTGCAATCACAAATTCTTTGGTATTATTATCTTCATTTAATTTGCTTGCAAGGAAAAAACACAAAAGAGAATGAAGCAAAAATCAAATCATTGATCATTTCACACAAAACTCCAAAAATGGGCCGGACAAAAGTATTGGCACCCTCAGCCTAATGCTTGGTTGCACAACCTTTAGCCAAAATAACTGCGAACAACCGCTTCCGGTAACCATCAATGAGTTTCTTACAATGCTCTGCTGGAATTGTAGACCATTCTTCTTTGGCAAACTGCTCCAGGTCCCTGATATTTGAAGGGTGCCTTCTCCAAACTGCCATTTTGAGATCTCTCCACAGGTGTTCTATGGGATTCAGGTCTGGACTCATTGCTGGCCACTAGTGTTGAGCATTCCGATACTGTAATATCGGGTATCGGCCGATATTCGCGGTATCGGAGTTCCGATACTGAGTTCCGATACTTTTACAATATCGGATACCGGAATCGGAAGTTCCCATAATGCCTGCGCTCTGCAGTGTCTCTGAAGGATGACAAGCTGGATGGCAGCGCTCAGCTGTGATCCAGCCTGTCATCAGAATGCCATCCCAGCGTGAGAGAATTCTCCTGATTGTTTAAAAGCCTGCGGGCGGTAAAAAGCCGGTGGGCGGTAAAAAGCCGACGGCTTTTAAACAATCACACAGCCCCATACTGCTTCCCCGCAGCCTCCCACCCCGATAATCCGCTCCCCCCGCCACCTCACATCCTGATCGTAAGTTAGGACTGGGCGGGGAGCGCAGCACCAAGGAGTGGGGAGTGAAGGACCCGGGCAAGATAGCCGGCAGTGAAAAGACTTCACCGCGGGCTTTCCCGTTCTGTGCTGCGTTCTCCCGCCGGTTATTTCAAATGAACAGCTGAGGTATCAGGTGATGCTGATCAGCTGTTCATTTGAAGTAGCCGCGGTGCCCTCAGAGGGTTCATGTGAGTTCATGCTTGACTGCATTGCATGAACTCACATGAACTTTCCCACGGCCGCACAGGTCAGCCTCACCTCCCAGACCATCAGCCCGTCATGATTGGTGTGTGCGCGGTGTCTGTGCAATGTCTGCGGGTGTGTGCGCGATGTCTGCGGGTGTCTGCGTGCAGGCAGACATAGGCCGATGTGACACTACTACTCCCATCGGCCTATGTCTGTCCCCCGTCTACTCGTGCCAGCAGGATCAGCTCGATGGGAGCGGTAGTTCCCATCAGCCTGATCCTGCTATTTAAACTGCCCCATATGTTATTTTTGCCCCTATACATCTTTTATTCTTTTAGGCCCCCATATATTTTTTTTGTTTTTGGTCCCCAATAAATTTTAAATACATGTCATTGGTGGCCAGTGGTTACCTAAAATAAATTAGTTTATACATTACCTGTCCCCGCCGATCGCCACCTAAAATAAAGTGAAAAATAAAAAACTACACCTATACTCACCAAGACACCTAATTCCCCGAAGCCATCGATTTCCTGTAATAAAATATAAAATAATAAACCACAACCTTATCCTTACCCCTCCGTAGTAGTCCACGAGTGTCCCACGATGATCTCCAGTTTAGAGCAGCCACATAGAATGTGACAGCTCTGAACCGCTGCCGCCGCTAGAATGACGGGGCCGTAAAGCAGCCCCGTCATTGCATAAGCGGGTTCGCCGGAGTTCAGGCAGCGCTGCTCCGGTTAGCTGCTTTACGGCCCTGCTGTATCGTGAGAAATTCCCACGGTACAGCACTGCCGTAAAGGAGGTCTCCGGAGCTGCGCTGCCTGAATGCACTCCGGTGACCTCAGTCAGTGGCTCCCGCTGCCGGGAGCGGACGTGTTCCCGGCAGCGTGAGCTTACAGCAGCCATGCACAGCTGTCACCATCTCCAGATGTGACAGCTGTGCATGGGAGATCAGCGCAGGAACGTGGACAGGTAACTATTTTTTTTTTAGTAAACTAAGAATTAAATAAAATGGTGTGTTTTATTTCAAATAAATTATATTTTTCTGGGTGTTTGTGTTTTTTTGTTTTTAACACTTTGTAGGTTAGTAATGGGGGTGTCTTATAGACGCCCATCATTACTAACCTGGGCTTCATGGCAGCTGGCGCTGACATGAACCCCACCACTATTGCCCTCTGCCACCACACCAGGGCAGCGTGGAAGAGCGAGGCTAAGTGCCAGAATTGGCGCATCCTATGGATGCGCCATTTCTGGGGCGGCTGATGGCTGGTGTTTCTAGCCTGGGAGGGGGCCAATATTCATGGCACCCTTCCTGGGCTATTAATATCAGCCCCCAGCTGTCTGCCTAGCCTTTGCTAGCTATTAAAATAGGGGGGACCCCACGTCATTTTTTTTGGGGGGTCCCCCATTTTAATAGCTAGTAAAGGCTAGGTATTCAGCTGGGGGCTGATATTAGTAGCCTGGGAAGCTCCGTGGGTATTACCCCCTTCCCAGGCTTCAAACATCTGCCCCAGCCGTCTGCTTAACCTCCGCTAGAGACTAAAATTATGGGGGATCCCACGGCAATTTTTTTTTAAATAAATCCTTTATTTTAACACTAAATGACGCTTGAGGGGTTAATAAAGATGCCGTCCCTAAATTATTATTTATTTTTAAATTAATTTTTCCCAAAAATTTTGACGTGGGCTTCGCCATATATTTGTATGCCAGCAGGTACAGCAGGCAGGAACGGGCTTGCCCCCAACTCCCAGCTGCCTATTTGTACCTGGCCGGACACAACAATATAGGGAAGCTCTTTTTTTCTTTTTTTTTATTATTATTATTTCATGAATTTCATGAAATAATTAAAAAAAAAAATACGTGGGGCTTCACCCTATTTTTGTGTCCAGCCAGGTACAACTAAGTAGCTGGGGGCTGGAATCCACAGCGCAGGGAGGCCCAAGCTTTGTGGACCCCCCTGCTGCGAACTGCAGTCCGCAGCCACCCCAGAAAATGTTGCGTTCATAGATGCGCCATCTTCTGGCGCTGTATCCAGCTCATCCAGGGCCCTGGTGCGGTGGCTCACTGGCTAATAAAGGGGTTAGGGCCATCTTTGTATTATCCGCTGGCCCTAAGCCCGAAATTCATGAGGTCACACCAATATTAGGCTATGTGCCCACGATGCAGAAATTTTCCTGACCATTTCCAAATCTCCTTGCCAGAAAAACGCATGTGGATTCTATGTGCGTTTTTGACGCGTTTTTGAAGACAAAGTTAGTGAAGGAAAAAAAAAAAAAAAAAGGCCAATTTGATGTCATTTCCTAGTCCAACCCCTAATCAATGTATTAAAAAATAAAAATAAAATAAAAAAAAAGGTGGGCTCACGCGTATTTTTAAGGAAAAGAGGGGAAGCTGAGGGCTGATTTAATAGTCTGGGAAGTAGCCAAGGATCATGGCCCCTTCCCTTGCTATTAATATCAGTCCGCAGCAGTTAGCTTAGGCTTCACAGCCCATTCTACAGGTGGGACCCACCCCCCCCCCAAATAAAAAAAAAAAAATAGGGTCCCCCTATAAATTGGAGCCAGCAAAGGCTAGTTGGACAGCTGCGACCTGATATTAATAGCCTAGAAAGGGGCCATGGTTATAGGCCCCCTCCCAGGCTATAATATCAGCCCTCAGCCGCCCCAGATTTGGCACATCCTATTTGTGCGCCAATTCTGGCACTTAGCCTCGCTCTTCCACACTGCCCTGGTGCGGTGGCAGGGGGTAATAGTGGTGGGGTTCATGTCAGCGCCAGCTGCCATGAAGCCCAGGTTAGTAATGATGGGCGTCTATAAGACACCCCCATTACTAACCTACAAAGTGTTAGAAAGAAAACACACACTACACCCAGAAAAAAATAATTTATTTGAAATAAACCACACCATTTTATTTAATTCTTAGTTTACTAAAAAAAAATAGTTACCTGTCCACGTTCCTGCGCTGATCTCCCATGCACAGCTGTCACATCTGGAGATGGTGACAGCTGTGCATGGCTGCTGTAAGCTCACGCTGCCGGGAACACGTCCGCTCCCGGCAGCGGGAGCCACTGACTGAGGTCACCGGAGTGCATTCAGGCAGCGCAGCTCCGGAGACCTCCTTTACGGCACTGCTGTACCGTGGGAATTTCTCACGATACAGCAGGGCCATAAAGGAGCTGACCGGAGCAGCGCTGCCTGAACTCCGGCGAACCCGCTCATGTAACGACGGGGCTGCTTTACGGTCCCATCATTCTAGCGGCGGCGGCGGTTCAGAGCGGTCACATTCTATGTGGCTGCTCTAAACTGGAGATCATCGTGCGACACTCGTGGACTACTACGGAGGGGTAAGGATAAGGTTGTGGTTTATTATTTTATATTTTATTACAGGAGATCGATGGCTTCGGGGAATTAGGTGTCTAGGTGAGTATAGGTGTAGTTTTTTATTTTTTACTTTATTTTAGGTGGCGATCGGCGGGGACAGGTAATGTATAAACTAATTTATTTTAGGTAACCACTGGCCACCAATGACATGTATTTAACATTTATTGGGGACCAAAAACAAAAAAAATATATGGGGGCCTAAAAGAATAAAAGATGTATAGGGGCAAAAATAACACATGGGGCAGTTTAAATAGCAGGATCAGGCTGATGGGAACTACTGCTCCCATCGAGCTGATCCTGCTGGCACGAGTAGACGGGGGACAGACATAGGCCGATGGGAGTAGTAGTGTCACATCGGCCTATGTCTGCCTGCACGCAGACACCCGCAGACATCGAGCACACACCCGCAGACATCGCACAGACACCCGCACACACCAATCATGATGGGTCTGATAGTCTGGGAGGTGTGGCTGACCTGTGCGGCCGTGGGAAAGTTCATGTGAGTTCATGCAATGCAGTGAAGCATGAACTCACATGAACCCTCTGAGGGCACCGCGGCTACTTCAAATGAACAGCTGATCAGCATCACCTGATACCTCAGCTGTTCATTTGAAATAACCGGCGGGAGAGCGCAGCACAGAACGGGAAAGCCGGCGGTGAAGTCTTTTCACTGCCGGCTTCCCCGCCCGTGTCCTTCGCTCCCCGCCTGGTCCTAACTTACGATCGGGATGTGAGGTGGCGAGGGGAGCGGAGGATCGGGGTGGGAGGCTGCGGGGAAGCAGTATGGGGCTGTGTGATTGTTTAAAAGCCGGCGGCTTTTTACCGCCCGCCGGCTTTTTAAACAATCAGGAGAATTCTCTCACGCTGGGATGGCATTCCGATATTTCTGTCCCATTGACTTGCATTGGTTTCCGGTATCGGAATCGGCGATATCCGATACTTTTTGGGTATCGGTCCGATCCAATCCGATCCGATATTTCCCGATATCGGAAGGTATCGCTCAACACTACTGGCCACCTTAGAAGTCTCCAGTGCTTTCTCTCAAACCATTTTATAGTGCTTTTGGAAGTGTGTTTTGGGTCATTGTCCAGCTGGAAGACCCATGACCTCTGAGGGAGACCCAGCTTTCTCACACTGGGCCCTACATTATGCTGCAAAATTTGTTGGTAGTCTTCAGACTTCATAATGCCATGCACACGGTCAAGCAGTCCAGTGCCAGAGGCAGCAAAGCAACCCCAAAACATCAGGGAACCTCCGCCATGTTTGACTGTAGGGACCGTGTTCTTTTCTTTGAATGCCTCTTTTTTTTTTTCCTGTACACTCTATGTTGATGCTTTTTGCCAAAAAGCTCTACTTTTGTCTCATCTGACCAGAGAACATTCTTCCAAAACGTTTTAGGCTTTCTCAGGTAAGTTTTGGCAAACTCCAGCCTGGCTTTTTTATGTCTCGGGGTAAGAAGTGGGGTCTTCCTGGGTATCCTACCATACAGTCCCTTTTCATTCAGACGCCGACGGATAGTACGGGTTGACACTGTTGTACCCTCGGACTGCAGGGCAGCTTGAACTTGTTTGGATGTTAGTCGAGGTTCTTTATCCACCATCCGCACAATCTTGTGTTGAAATCTCTCGTCAATTTTTCTTTTACGTCCACATCTAGGGAGGTTAGCCACAGTGCCATGGGCTTTACACTTCTTGATGACACTGCGCACGGAAGACACAGGAACATTCAGGTCTTTGGACATGGACTTGTAGCCTTGAGATTGCTCATGCTTCCTCACAATTTGGTTTCTCAAGTCCTCAGACAGTTCTTTGGTTTTCTTTCTTTTCTCCATGCTCAATGTGGTCACACAAGGACACAGGACAGAGGTTGAGTCAACTTTAATCCATGTTAACTGGCTGCAAGTGTGATTTAGTTATTGCCAACACCTGTTAGGTGCCACAGGTAAGTTACAGGTGCTGTTAATTACACCAATTACAGAAGCATCACAGTATTTTTCAAACAGTGCCAATACTTTTGTCCACCCCCTTTTTTAGGTTTGGTGTGGAATTATATCCAATTTGGCTTTAGGACAATTCTTTTTGTGTTTTTTCATTGAAGACAAATTAAATGAAGATAATAATACCAAAGAATTTGTGATTGCAATCATTTTCAGGAAGAAACTGAGTATTATCTGACAGAATTGCAGGGGTGCCAATACTTTTGGCCACCACTGTATATGTGATCCATGTGACGGACAAACCCCAGTTTTAAATAGCTGGATTTTTAGCGCCGTAATATGCAAAGGACCTGGCTGTATTCTGCAGTGCCAACAAGCAAATGGCGCAGAAAATCTGTGTTCTCTGGATTGCTTTTTAAGCAAATGATGAGGATTAAGATCCCAAAAAAAATATTCCTGGCCCCTGAGACCTGGGCCTTTGTCTAGAAATATCTAACAGCAGCAGCAGACGAAACTGGAATGGAGCCTCTTGAGCTATGTGCACTGCAGTCTGCTATATACCCTGCCTGCCTATATACACTGCCTGCCTGATATCTCTGCAGATGGATTAGTCCTCAGAAGGACTGTTTGTTGAGATGGATATGTGTAATGTACTTGTTTTCTCCCTACACTACCTAATACACAAGCAAATCTCTCCCTAGCTCAGCAGCACCTCTCCCTACACTGTCTGATCCCGGAGTGACTGTGACGAGCATGGTGGCACCAGGTCTGATATAGACCTGATAACGCTGTGCGGCCAGCCAATCACTGTAATGCCACAACCAACATGGCTACGACATTACAGTGAGTGGCAGGTAATCCCTGCATGTTCATTGGCTTTCTAAAGAGCGCCAAACATGCAGGGAGGGGACCCAAGCATCCGCCCGAGCATCTCGCAAGTACTCGGCGAGCTCCGAGCATCTCGAGTACTTGCAAGTATGCTCGCTCATCACTAGTGTTAATGACTAAAATTTTCTTTACCATCACCATGTTTAGTGTATAAAATTAGTTTTTGGTCATCAACTGGGGTGAATAAATCCGGTAGGAGCCTGTACAGGATTGGTCCCTGTGTGCAGGGATAGGCACAAAAGGCAACATTTTTTTTCCAAACAAAAATTTAGGGGCTCCATCGACTCCATTTTTTTTTACTGTTGTTTTTCCTGTTTCGGAAAAAAAAAAAAATTTTGTGCCTCCATTGGGTTGAATTCCCCTGGTAGGACCCTGCGCATGGCTGGACACAAAACATGAACATTTTTATGAAACAAAAATCCAATGTCTTTTGTGATTACCATCAACCTCATATTTTTTTGCAAAACTGAGGATATTTGATGCTTTGACTGGTGTGAATTCCCCTGGTAGGTACCTCCGACAGACTGGGCCCCTGCTCAGAACTGGGAACATAAAAGGCCATTATAGTTTTAATTTTTAAGCTAATTTGCATGGTTGAATAAACCAGGAATCCAACCCTGAGTAAACATATCCAGTTGTCTGGGAAACATAATAGACACAGAAATCAACACATAAAGCTGATAGGTCAGGCAGGACACTGTAAAACGCACGGTCAAACAAGGTTAGGCAAGTGAATTTTTTAATAGGCCTCTATGCAGAAAATTTCAGCACTTCAGGACTTACAGGCAGTGACAGAACGGAGTACCTGATAATCACTAGAGACTAAGACAAATTATTTTTGAAACTTTATTTTCATTTTTAAAAGCTCCAAAAAATCCTTCTATCAGTGGACTTGTGTTAAGTGGGCTTTTGGTTACTGTAGGGTTACCATCCATTTATATCAGGGGTGGGGAAACTCCAGCCCACAGGCTGTCCATGTCCTTTTCTCCGGCCTCTGGGCAGATTCCTGAGGACCCGCAGTGCTCGAGCCAGTGGCCGGCGAAGCGCTACGGCCAGTATTAGGACACACTTTGTGTGCAGAATCAGTAGGCTCTGTGCTCCAGTCCCACTGACAATGACGACAGCCGTGCAGCCCCACTTGGTCTTGGCCATGATGGAGAGGTTGGAGTGTGATTGAGTGTCTGGACAAGTGTCTTTTATATATGTAACGAGTTCATACAGGTGCAATTAATACAGGTAATGAGTGCAGAGTAGGAGGGCTTCTTAAAGAAAAACTAACAGGTCTGTGAGAGGCAGAATTCTTGCTGGTTGGTAGGTGATCAAATACATATTTCACGCAATAAAATGCAATTGAATTATTTAATAATTATACAAACGTGATTTTATGGATTTTATTTTAAGATTCTGTCTCTCACAGGTGAAGTGCACCAATGACAAAACCATTCTTTTCAGCTGGGAAAACTTGCAAAATTGACAGTGTATCAAATACTTATTTTTAGAGATGAGCGTTGTTCTACTCGAACTGTTCGCCAATCTCAAATTCGAGCTGTTTTGGGCTGTGTTCGAGCCGGTCGGCGAACACGAACAATTTGAGAAAAATTCGGCTGTTCGAGGTTATGTTCGATAACTGTTCGTGCACCAAAATCATAACTGGATTTTTTCTCAGTAATGATGAAAATTAATGTTAATACGCAGTTTGAGTGTACAGCGGGGTGGGGGGAGGGGCAGGGGATGGATCTCTGCAGGAACAATGAAGATCTCCATTTTTTTTTCTCTTTCCCGCATTTGCAGTGGGGAGGTGCAATCTGTCAGCCTATCAGCAGCGCACACACGGAGCGAAGTGCTTTTTTTCACACAAGCAAGGGCATGTGTCATTGGCAGTGTATGTCACATGTCCTTGCCCTATAAGACCAAGCCATTTTCCCCGTCGCCACCATTTTCTCACTGCTGCAGCTGCGTGTTAGACGGCACCGCTGTTGCTGTGTGCGCTATACCTTGTTAATTTCAAGCCAATTTTCGCACAAATATACAGATAGCTTGGGAGTAGGGAATAGTTGTGATTGCAGTCCTTTTAAGGACTAGGTTACAGCATTTCCTACGACTTTTATCAGGCAGGTCTGTGCTCTTAAATAGATAGATTGTGGGAGTAAAGACTAATTGTAATTGCAGTCCTTTTCAGGACTAGGTTACATCAGTTCCTATCAGTTTTTGCCAGGCAGGTCTGTGCCAGTGCTGTGCAAGTTTTTTTCACAGCATTTGGCTGAATCTAGCAAAGCTAATCCTTTTTGGCCTATTGCAGTGTGTGTTAGTCAGTGGAGTAGCCTATCTGTGTTGCAAGATACACCACCTGTGTATAGAATACCAATTTTTTTACTGCACCTAGTGAAGTAAAATCTTTTGGGCATAGCATCATTCTATTAGTCCATCTATACTGACCTCCATCAGGTTGCAAAATGAATATAATGTTTTTCTGCATCTAGCTCTGAAAAAATATTTGGCCTTCTAGCAGTGTGTGGGACTTTCTCTATTAGTCCATCTATACTGACCTCCATCAGGTTGCAAACTGAATATAATTTTTTTCTGCATCTAGCTCTGAAAAAATATTTGGGCTTCTAGCTGTGTGTGGGACTTGGTCTATTAGTCCATCTATACTGACCTCCATCAGGTTGCAAATTGAATAAAAAAATTTTCTGCATCTACCTCTGAAAAAATATTGGGCTTCTAGCTGTGTGTGGGACTTGTTCTATTAGTCCATCTATACTGACCTCCATCAGGTTGCAAATTGAATATAATTTTTTTCTGCATCTAACCCAGCCAATAGTTTTGGCCTAATACCACAGTTTGGCCACTCAGCTCTGCTCGGTTCCCATCCATTGTTTTTTTGTGCAAACAACTCCAGAGTTGTTAATTAGTTAACCACCAAAATGAGTGGAAAAAGGCCTGCTGCTGGTGGAAAGGGGAATAGGCGTGTTGGGAAGGGGAAAAAAGGTTGTGTCTGTGGGGTAGGTGTTAAAGCAACAGTAACATCTGCAGAAGAAAGACCATCTTCCAGCCAAACTAAAATGTCTACTTCTTTTAGCGGACAATGTGATAAGATCCCTTTCTTACGGCCACGCCAATCGCTACAAATTCCAGATGAGGCACAAAAACAGCAGGTGCTTCAACGGATATCAAGTGCTCCTTTAAGTGGGCTCTCCTCCACATCAACTTCAACATCACAAATACTCCAGTCCTCAAAGGTGTCACCCCAATCGCACTTGCTTCCTCACAGCTCCCAAATCTCCAGCTGCCCGTCTGAGTATGAGGTAGAACAGATGGTTGAGTCTGCAGAGCTGTTTACTCATACTATAGCCTGGGAATCAGAGGTCGACTCCAGCGCTTCTGTGAATCCAGACGAGGAAATGATCTGCACTGATGCCAAGAATCTTTATGAGTCGGATCCAGGACCAGACGCAGAAGGTTCTGACCATAATGTAGACCCTCATTCCCAAACTGTAACTCCTGTTGGTGGAGACAATGAGGAAGACGATGATAAGACTCAAATACCTGATTGGAGCGACAACTTTAGCTTTTTGTCAGGGCAGGAACAGGTTGGCTCTGAGGACGACGGGTGTGATAACGCACAGGGTGATGATGATGAGGTTGGAGATCCCACTTACTGTCAACCCACAGTCAGCCAAGAGATGAGGTCAGCAGAGGAGGTGGAGGAAGATGCTAGTGACGACGAGGTCAGGTTGCGCCTTCCTGGACAGAGACGTAGTACTGGAAGCACGTCAACAACTGCATCCTCAAACACAACTCTGCCTCTCACCACAAGTCGTGGTGGCTCTTCAGGTCGCATGGGTGCTAAGCCTTGCATAGCCTGGGCATTTTTTCAGATCGATAAAGATGACCCAACTCGTGTTATCTGTAACATTTGTCAGCAAAAGCTAAGTAGAGGCCAAAAAATACATAGTTTGAGTACTTCATGCATGAACCGGCACATGGACATGAAGCATAAGTTGCAGTGGGAAGCTCAGTGTGCTACAATGCGGCCTAGCCGGCCGGGCCAACCGCCGTCTGCCATATCTTGTGCATCCGCGGCCTCTTCATCCTCTGTGACTGGGGGGACAGCAGTCACACCTGTTTTGGGGCGCAGACCTGCCACCTCTTTACCCGCAACAGCCAGCGTGATTGGCAGGTCATCATTTTCTTTGGAGGTGGTAACACCAGCTGGTGTTGAGCGCTGTCCGACATCGATAGCACCACCTTTGGATCAAGGCAACCTAACATGTCCGCCTGTATCTTCCTCACAGACCGGCAGTTTGCCGGGGACACCCTTATCAACCCCGTCTAAGCACAATAGCCAGCCATCGGTCCCTCAGATGTGGACAAGTAAAAGACCATTTCCTCCTAGCCATGAGAAAGCTAAGAGGTTGAATTTCACCATCTGCAAGTTCTTGGCTACAGAAATGCTGCCTTTCCGCCTGGTGGACACAGAGGATTTTCGAGACCTTATGTCCGTCGCAGTGCCCCAGTACCAGATGCCCAGTCGGCACTACTTCTCAAAGAAAGGTGTGCCTGCGCTCCACCAGCATGTCGCACACAACATCACCGCTTCTTTGAGAAACTCTGTGTGTGACAGGGTGCATTTCACCACAGACACTTGGACGAGTAGACATGGACAGGGGCGTTACATGTCGCTGACTGGGCACTGGGTAACTATGGTGACAGCAGGACAAGGGGCTGCTGTCCAAGTCTTGCCGTCCCCACGAGTTGTGCGTCAATCCTCTTTATGTCAAAGTTCCTCCACTGCTTCTGCCTCCTCAACCTCCTCTCGGTCTTCCACCTGCACCCAAAGCCTGTCTGGTCATGCCACAAGCTTTCTAACTGCGCAGAAGGGATCCTGCACACCTCCTTACTATGCTGGCAGTAGGGCTCAACGTCATCAGGCGGTTTTTACATTGAAATGTCTGGGAAATGTGAGTCACACAGCTGAGGAGTTGTGGTCAGCTCTGGAGACCAATTTCATGAATGGTTGTCTCCACTGGACCTGAAACCAGGGAAGGCCGTGTGCGACAATGCTGCAAACCTGGGTGCGGCCCTTCGCCGGGGCAATGTCACACACGTGCCTTGTATGGCTCACGTGTTGAACCTGGTTGTCCAGCAATTTTTAGCCCACTATCCCAGACTAGATGGCCTTCTGCAGAGGGCACGGTCGCTGTGTGCTCACTTCCGCCGTTCGCATCCCGCAGCTCAGCGACTTACATCTCTACAGAAGTCGTTGGGCCTGCCACTTCACCGGCTAAAATGCGATGTGCCTACCCAGTGGAATTCAACTCTGCACATGTTGCAGCGACTGTGGCAGCACCGACAAGCCCTGGTGCAATACGTTCTGACGTATAGCCTGGGCCAACGAGATCCAGAGGTGGGGCAAATCACGCTGGAGGAGTGGTCTCAGATCAGGGACCTATGCACCCTTCTGCACAGTTTTGAAATGGCGACGAAGATGTTTAGTGCTGACGATGCCATTATCAGCATGACTATTCCGGTGATTTACATGCTGGAGCACATGTTAAACAGAATTCGGAGTCAGGTGGTGGCACAAGAGGAGGTGGAGGAAGTAGAGGAGGAGGAGTTGTATGTGGAAGGGCTAACATCTGCAAGGTCCAGACGGTCGGCAGCACCAAGGCGGCAGGCATGTGAGGGTGGGGAAGATGGTTTTACCAGGGCGCATGGTAGCAGCCAAACTAGTGAGGAAGGTGCAGGAGCCCAGGAAGAAGTGGAGGACGAACTGATGGAAGACTCATCAGATGAGGGAGACCTTGATCACATTTCTGTTGTGCGAGGTTGGGGGGAGAGGACAGAGGAAGGAAGCATGATTGTTACCTCGCCACCAACACAACAGGGACTTGGTGCTCCTGGATGCGCAACACACATGAGTGCCTTCTTGCTGCACTACCTGCAACATGACCCTCGAATTGTGAGAATTAGAAATAATCCTGACTACTGGGTTGCCACACTGTTAGATCCCCGGTACAAAAGTAAATTTGCAGAAATTATTCCTGCCATAGAAAGGGATGCACGCATGCAGGAGTATCAGCAGAGACTGTTGCAGAATCTTACATGTGCTTTTCCACAAAATACCAGTGGTGCACGTAGTGAATCTCACAGTTCCAACTTGCCAACCGTGGGACCGTCAAGTGTTCAGCACTCAAACCGTAACAGAACCACAGTATCTGCTGGTAACATCAATTTTGCGGAATCATTTCACCACTTTTTTAGCCCAACCTTTGCAAGGCCACAGGAGACAAGAAGTCTGACACATAGTCAACGCCTAGAGACGATGGTACAGGAGTATCTCCAAGTAAACATTGAAGCCACGACTGTGTCACTGGACCCTTGCTCTTTTTGGGCTTCCAATCTGGATAAATGGCCGGAGCTAGCCACTTACGCCTTGGAGATCTTGTCATGCCCCGCAGCCAGCGTTCTGTCTGAACGTGTGTTCAGCGCTGCTGGTGGTGTGCTGACAGAAAAGCGCACGCGGCTCTCCACTGATAATGTAGACAGACTCACGTTCATAAAGATGAACAAATCATGGATCCGAAACGACTTTTCTACCCCTGTGTCATCCTGGGGAGAGTAAAAGCTTGATGATTGGTTAAAATCACCCTACCAACCGTTTTAAGCTTTCAAATTACTAATCATGTTTATCTGTATCTTGGCTGGAAAATAATTTGGGCTTTGTAGCAGTGTGCAGCACTGATTCTATTAGGCCATCTATAATAAGCTCCACCAGATTTAAAATTACTAATCATGTTTATCTGTATCTTGACTGGAAAATAATTTGGGCTTTGTAGCAGTGTGCAGCACTGATCCTATTAGGCCATCTATACTAAAGCTTCACCAGATTTAAAATTAATAATAATTTTTAGCTGCATCTAGCCCGGAAAATAATTTTGGGGCTCCGAGATGCGCAAGACACATAAGTGCCTTCTTGCTGCACTACCTGCAGCATGACCCTCATATTGTCAGAATTCAAAGTAATCATGACTACTGGGTTGCCACACTCTTAGATCCCCCAAACTTTTCGATCAACCTTTTCATTTTAATAAAGACCAAAAAAATGGTCATTTTTGAAATTATAAGCATTAGCAGGTTATTAGAAACTGAAATCAAACAGTTTTCAACTCAAAACTTTATTCTAGGTGATGTTACATTTTCACATAGGACCCCTTGTTCGAAAGGAGCTTCTGAACTCTCTCGTCCATTGAATTTGTCAGGTTTTGGATGGTTTCTGCTTCAATTGTTTTGCATGAGGACAGAATACCCTCCCAGAGGTGTTGCTTAGATGTGAACTGCCTCCCGCCATCATAGACACTCCTTTTGATGATGCTCCAGAGGTTCTGAATGGGGTAGAGGTCAGGGGAGCATGGGGGTCACACCATAAGTTTGTCCCCTTTTATGCCCATATCAGCCAGAGATGCAGATGTTTTATGTGCAGCATGAGATGGTGCATTATCATGCAGAAAAATGATCTTGCTGTGAAATACACGGTTCTTCTTCTTGAACCATGGCAGGAAGTGCTGTTTGAGAAAATCCACATACATTATGGAGTTCATCTTTAGCGCCTTCAGGGATCCTAAAGGGGCCGACAATCTCTCTCCCCATGATTCCAGCCCAAAACATTACACCACCTCCTCCTTGTTGGCGCTGTAGCCGTGTTTGCGTGGGGTGTCCATCAACCAGCCATCCTCCACTCCATCCATCTGGACCATCGAGCGCTGCACGGCACTCATCCGTGAACAAAACAGTTTTGAAATCAGTCTTCATGTAATGTTTGGCCCACTGGAGCCGTTTCTGCTTGTGTGAAGTGGATAGAGGAGGTCGACAGGATGGCGTATGCACAGCTGCAAACCTCTGAAGGACCCTGCATCTTGTTGTTCGGGGGACGTTGGAGGCACAAGCAGCTTCAAAAACTTGTCTGCTGCTATGACAAGGCTTTTTTGCCGCTGCTCTTTCAACCTGACGTAATTGCCTGTAGGAAAGAGTCCTCAATTTGCCCTTATCAGCACGCACACGTGTGTACTGTGAATCAGCTACATACTTCTTGATTGCCAAGACACTTCATCCTGATCATCGCACAATGTTGATTGTAGTCATGCCTTGACCTAAACACTCCACAATTTGTTGCTTCTCAGCAGCCGACACATCCTTTTTCTTTCCCATTTTGGCAGAAAATGTAGGCTGCTTAATAATGTGAGAGAGCCTTCTTAAGTAGTCTTGCCTTTCATTGGACACACCTGCCAAACTAATTAGCACAGGTGTCTGCAATTGCTTACAGTGATATAAAGAGCCCTGACACACATCACCATCAATGAGTTTAACTGACAAACAAACAAATTCTTCCCTTATCACTCCTAAACACTTTTTGCATAATAATTTGGAACACAGTGTACATGTGCTTTTCCACAAAACACCAGTGGTTCACGTAGTGAATCTTACAGTTCTAACTTGCCAACCGTGGTCTGTATGGAGTTGTTCAATAAAGGGCCCAAAATTAAGATAACATAGATGGGAGAGGTCTCTATGAATAGGAATTCCTAAGTATTTGATACCCTGTGAGGGCCAGGCAAAGGGAAAGTTGGACTGGATGGAATCCTATATGGATTTGGGGAGGGAGACATCGAGGGCCTCAGACTTCGCTGCATTGATTTTAAAATTTGACCATGTAACAAAGTGATCTATTTCAGCCATAACAGCATGGATGGATATATGTGATTGAGTGATATATACTAGGACATCATCAGCAAATAGAGTGCACTTTTACTCGATGCTTCCCACCTCAATCCACCTAATATTGGGGTTATGGCGAATTGATGAGAGCAGGTGCTCCGTCACTAGGATGTATAAGAGAGGGGACAGAGAACATCCCTGCCTTGTCCCATTGGTGATTGTGAAAGGTGATGAAAATGTTCTGACGCGCCCCCAGGGCCTTGGGACACCCGGAGCCGGACCCTTTTTGGTGGATGCTGGTGGTTGTAGTCTCCGTGGCGGCAACCCGGTTCCGTGGCTCAGGGCGGTCAAACCAGTGGCGGAACTATTTATGTGGTTTTGATGTTTAAATGTCCGACTACGCCACCCGTGGATTGCGGTCAGAGTGAACCGCCGCTCCAGGGCAGACCGCTGAGGCTGGTGTTGTGGGTGCAGCAGAGCGTAGCATAACTCCCCACGGGAGGAGTATAGCCTCAGGGCAGTGTATGAGGAGGATGGGGGTGATGGTGCAGGGCAGCAGCAGTAATGACACGGAGTCAGTGATGCAGTTCAGGGCCTTTACTCACAGTTCTTATTATCCAGACCACGTCTGCAGGTAACGGCTGCCCACGTCGTACTGTGCTCACCAGGTGAGGGGCTCAGACAACTCCCAGATAACTTTGGAGTGCTTCACAGGACCCCCTTTGTGTGTCCTTTGTCTGGCCTTTCTTACCAACCCTTCTGTCCGGCTGCCTCGGGCCTCCTCTTGGTAAACTTGGCGCCAGTTTCCCTGACCCTATGTGGTGCCTTCCTAGCGGGTGTAGCGAGGGGCTGCGCCACATAAAATGTCACAGCCTCCTGTTTCTAGCTGAGGGTCGTTTCCTGCCTCCACTAGTTTCAGGGACCGGTCTCCCCCTTTGGCCTGACCCCTCCACGCAGGTGGATTCGGGCGTGCGGTGGCGACTCGCCCGTCCGCACCCCTGAGATCCCTTCGTTCCTCGTTCCTGGAGCCTTCTCCGCTCCTCTTCCTTCCTTCTCCCTCTTCCAGGCCTGGGCCTCTGTTACTAGGCCCGCCTCCGGAGCAGAGCTCATGCAGAGCCCCTGCTCCCTGCCACTTCTGCTCAGACTTCTCTGCACTGAACTAAGATGGTGCCCACCTTTTATACTCCCTTCTCAATGCACCCAGGAACTGCTTCCTCCCTGCTCCTGCACTACAGGGTTCCCCTTCCTCAGTGTTCCCTCCCCCCACTCCAGCCAGGGACAGGGACTGTCGTGCCCATCTCAGGGGCATATTGGTCGCCCTGCCCCACGGCAATGTGGTGTAATGCATGCAGGTGTCGGGTCCTGATCCACACTACATCCTTACCGGAGAGTGAGATATCACACCTCTGGGTGAGGTGCAATACCTCTGTAGCAACCAAGCCCTCAGGGTGCTACAGTTCCATTTATCTTCAGCCTAGGTGACGTATTGCGATACAGGGCCGTGATTTTGGCTATAAAAGGGTCCCCTAGACCCCTACCCCAAGCTTTTTAAGAGAATCATAGATGGCGTGCCAGGAGACTCTATGGAATGCTTTCTCAGCATCCAACGAGAGTATCTAATTACAAATTTTTAACTGCATCTAGCCCAGGAAATACTTTGTGCCTAGTAGCAGAGTCTGCTAGTCAGCGGATTATCCCGGCTGTTAAGCAAGCTACACCACCTGTAGTTTGGACACTTCATTTTTTCAAAGGAAATGCTTCGGGACCACGGGATACTCAGTGAAGAGCATCAGGAGGCACCCCAAGGCATAGGGGCTCGGACTGGCAGTAGGATGCCTTGCGGTGGACAGCCGAGCTCGATCCTTATAAAAGCTTTTTAACTGCAGCAGCTTTAGTGGACGCTACTGGAGCTGGAATTACGCGGCTGCTGGCATGAGACTTGCCCTCCAATAGATCCTTGTAAATGGATTTAAAGTGTATTCATTCAAATTAGAGAGACAATTTAAATTAAAAAGCTTAGAGCTGCCTCCACCACAGGGGGGCTCGCTCGACCCACCAGCGGACAGGCACCAGTATTGGGAGAGGGGGGCTGGCCGTCAGGGTTCACCGCGGCTCTGGCACAAACCCGGCGACACGGAGGTGGCACGGGCAGGAGCGGACTGAGCGTGTCGGCTTCTCACTTTTTGGATTTTAGAAGGGCATGACATGCCTATATCTGTGTCTCCCCCTCCTTTTACTCCTCCACCTCTTTTCTTTTCGCATGACTATATGTACTTGTCACTTTTCCATGTGTTAGTTGTGTCTTCTGAGCAGTTTGTCAGCTTTTGGACACCTTTGAAGGTGTTTTCTATGTGTTTCTATGTGTTTTTGTTTGCCTGCCATTGGTTTTAACGGTGTTCGACGAACCGAATCGAACTCGAACACTACGGGGGTGGCTCAACACTACTTATTTTCCCCATTGTACATATACAGTGGCATGTAAAAGTTTGGGCACCCCTGGTCAAAATGACTGTAATTCTAAACATTTAAGCAACTTGATGACACATTTCCTTTGTATTTTAGGCAAAAAAAAAATATATAGTCATTTTTCACATTTTAAAAATGTTAAAAAAAGGAAAATGGGCCACCTTTTGTTCGTCAGTGTACATACACAAATAAGTTGCCTCTTGTTTATTTAAGTGACGTTAGTTAGGGGATGGCAAAAGTAAAGAGAAAGTACCAGTGCTTCGCATTGCCTAAATGTTCCTATGAGTGGTCTCTGGCCAATTTATGGACTCATAAGACCCCCAAATACCTTATGGTGTGAAAAGGTAAAGAAAGTTTCCCAAATGGTTCTCCACCTGGTTTATAGTGGTAGATTCTCCACTGAGGAATAACATGATCCAATGGCTTAATGGTCTTTGGCCATACTGGTAACTCACCTGCCGAACATCAATCAATAATATAAGTACATTATCCATTCAACAAATATGTTACCTGCGATCATAGTATAGAGTGGGAGGGAGCAATATTCTCCTTTAATACTATAATGTAAATTGATGCATTGAATTTTTATGCTACAAAACTCCTATAAAACTTAGACCTTGTCTCACATTGTCCACAGGCATCCCCTGAGACAATAAAGATCTTACAGTGAATTTTTTACACTTAAAAATGTTTTTTTCTTTACACTATAAGTCCTACAAGGGGACTCGAACATGCGATCCTTTCATTGCCCAGATAACACAGCTCTTCCTCTTTAAAACTTCTAACATGACAATTTCGCTATAACAACTTCGCTGTAAGCAATTAAACGTGAGGGATTGCACGTGACAGGGATCCTAAGGCTGGGTTCACATTGCGTTTGAGCAGTAGATCCATTGGGGCTTATGTTTGGAGCCCTGGAAAATGGGATTTGGGAGTATACACCAACAGGTCCATTGACTGTAATGATGCAGAAGGAGTAACTGTTCTATCGGACATCAGTTTCTGTGATACTGACAACAAAATGCAGTCGACCACGTCTTGGAGCCCACCTCAAATTGGCAGATATGGGCAAAAAATATTATCCGTTGCAGCAGCTGTGCTCGCTCTATCCCCTCATCTTATACTCTATACTTAAGTTGCGATGTGATATATTACGCTTCACTGCAAAAAAACTGTGGCAGATCAGTTCACTTGGCTGCAGATAGAGGTAGACACAGGAACACTGTCTCTTTAAATCTTCCGAAGGTTTATTAAGAATACTGCAAAACAAACACGGCCTTCCCGGCCTAACAGGAAAAACAAAACATAAGGCACAATCCTTGTTGCTACTGGCAACATCCCACTTCAGGAACCAAAATCACAAGGTTTAGCTTTCCTTCACATGACAAAACAGCTCCAGAGCTTGTGCCTCCAGACCCACCCCACAACAAATGCTCTAAAAGGATGGGAATTTATCCTCTGAACTCCTCCCTCTCTATGGGTTTTTAATCACCCTAACACTAAACATGGCTGATTAAACCCTCTCATCACTTTGTGTGCTGAAACATTTTTCCTATGTTTATATTACTGGCGCTAACAATCTCAGTGCTACGTATCTCCCCTCCAGTACTCTGCCCAAAGCCATAGGTTTTGGCACTTTCAGTCATCAAACAAGGAAGTCTAAACAGGGCATCTGCATTATCATGCGGATTCCCAGGCCTGTGTTCCACATGAAAGATGAAAGACTTTTAACCCTGAGTTTCAACTCTTGGAACACCTGCTTCATTTGGCCATTGACGTCTTCGTGCCCTTAAGAAGGTTGGGCAGGGGTGTGGCCATCATGGCGAAATTCGGGAAACACCGCTGATAGTATTGCACCATTCTCAGAAATGCACGAACCTGTTCCTTGGAGACCGGTTCTGGCCAATTTTGGATGGTCTCCACCTTATTCACTTGTGGATTTACTTTGCTTCTTCCGACGATGTAGCCCAGGTATTTTCCCTTATTTTTCCCAAGGGCACACTTCTTTGGGTTTATGGTAAACCCCCCTTTCCTCAGCACATCCAGCGTGGCCTGGACCTTCTGCAGATGACTTCCCCGATCTGGGCTGAATATCACAATATCATCGAGGTAAGCTGCGGCATACTTTTTGTGAGGGGCTAAGAGTTGGTCTATGTCTCTCTGGAAGGTAGCTGTGTCTCTTTGCAGCCCGAGTGGTCCAGGGAAGTGACCCTAGCGTCGATATGAGTTCATCGTCGTGGGGTATCAGATACGAGTCAAATTTAGCCAATTCCTTCAAAATCACTTTGCAGTGGGCTTTATGGATTATATACGGATTTTGGTTCACCTGCACATGTGGTTCCGTCAGGATGCTATGTTCACCAACCTGTGTACGTCTTGGCAACTCCGAAAACAGGTCCTGGTTCTGCTGGAGCAGTTCCCTGCACTGTTTTTTTGGGTCAGTGACAGTGTCCCTGCCTCGGTGACACCCTAAGTGTCCATTTCTGGTTTGTCCAGCCAACATGGAGTTTCAACGTAGTTTCTCTGTGATCCTGCCTTATCGATAGTGGAACAAGAGGATTTTGGAAGGGAGAGGTAGTAGCAGTTAACTGGCAGGTGGGACAGGACTTGAATACATTAGGATTTAATAGTGACATTTGGGCCAACGGTACATCCGCATTAGTAGTTTTGTCCACCCAAGACATGTGAATGGACTCTTTGTCTATAGTATCCTGGTACCAACAATTGCTCCATTATCTCCTCCTCCACCTTAGTAACCCGGTACAATAAATCCACACTCAACTTCTGTGCTATGCCATTTACAATGGTTACCTTATTGAACACTTCTTTTAGAGTTAGGTCACTATGTTGGGTGAACCCAAAATTTTCTCTGGTCGCCCCTATCTCAGGCATGTCTACCTCATGTGAGGATATTATCTTCTGTTCACCCATTACAAAGAAGTAAAACTCATCAGACTCTGGGGTTGGTGAGACTTTTATAGGGCCAACCCATTTCTTACCCGAGCAATTGAGGTCTCCGCCCCTCCCCGACAAGTCCCAAAACAACACAAAGTCCTGACCTATGATAATTGGGTGCTATAAATCCTGGATAACACAGATCTCATGAGACTCAGTACCTCGGGACATCCCAATGACCACTCTGGCCACTGGATAGTCTTTAGCATCCCCGTGAATGCAGTGGACACCAACCTTCTTCCCAGGGATCAATTGGAGATGGAATGTGACCCTCACGAGGGTTACCAAACTCCCTGAGTCCAGTCATTTGCAGACCATTCACTTTTACAGGACAAGCTTGGGGCACTGTGCCGGGAGGACAGTCCACATTGCAAGCTGGATATGAGTAGAATGAACACCGGTGTCCCATGCTACAGCCCATTTGCTCAGTGGTCAGGGGACTATGGGCAGCTATATAACTTGGGCAGTGACATCTCCAGCAAATTACATCCCCCTATGAGGGCCTTGGCATGACGTCTGCCGCCCTCCTTGGAATTTGGATGCCCCACCCCCTTTTTAACCTCCACCCCCCAGTATGGAATGGTTTGCCTCCCCACGGACACGTTGACCCCGATACCTTTCGACCAGTCCGACTTAGTCATTGGCGCTCCAGAGATTTCCCTGGGCAACCTAAGTCTGCATTGGACTCAAAGTGAATGAACTGGGCCATTAAAACTTGTTCCACCATCTGCGCTGGTGTAGAGGACTCCAGCTGTAACCACTTTTGGACGTGATGGAGCAGATCAAACATTTGGGAGTGAGGGAGTTTGTCATGGTGATATGCCCAGCGGTGGACCCGTTGTGCCCTGACTGATATTGTCACCCCCAAGCGCGCCAAATTCTCTGTTTTAAATTTTTAAGTGCTTTGGCATCCTGTAAGGCTAAATCATAGTAGGTCTTGTGTGACGCCCCCTTTAAATATGGCGCCAGGATTTCCGCCCACTGCTCTGGCGGAGTAGCAGGAGTTTCTCCCTATCGGCGACTCTTTCAAAGATGGCTAAAAAAGGCCTCTATGTTGTCACGTGGGGTCACTTTCTGCAAGGCTCTCCTCACCGCCTTCCGGACAGAGATATCATCAGCTGAAATTGGAGCTGCTGCCGTGCCACGAACCTCCTTTGTGAGTAAATCAACCTGCTGCTGCTATCGGAACTGTTGCTGGTGCTGTTCCTGCTGATGCTATTGTTCATTCGGCTGCACATAGATGTACACAGGAACACTGTCTCTTTAAATCTTCCCATGGTTTATTAACAGTACTGCATAAACCACAGCAATGTTAGCAAAACAAACACGGCCTTCCCGGCCTAACAGGAAAAACAAAACATAACGTATGGCACAGTCCTTGTTGCTACGGGTAACCGCCCACTTCAGGAACAAACAACCCAAGGCTTAGCTTTCCTTCATATGACAATACAGTTCCAATGCTTGTGCCTCTAGCCCCATCCCACACCAAATGCTCTAAAAGGCAGCGAATTTATCCTCTGACCTCTTCCCTCTCTACAAGTGTTTAATCACCCTAGCACTCAACATGCCTGATTAACCCCTCTGATCATTGTGTGCTGAAACATTTTTCCTATGTTTATATTACTGGCGCTAACAATCTCAGTGCTACATATCTCCCCCTCCAGTACTTTGCCAGTGACTTTGTCACAAGACATATACAATGTGGTGTTATTTCACAGGTCATTTAAAAAAAATGCAGCCAGCAATACAGCTTTTTGATACAGAAGAAGAGCGGGAATCCATCTCTCTTGGTGCTGTATATAGAAACTTCATAGCAGAAAGTCTCCACCAACTCAGAGTCGACAAAAAGTTATGTATAAAACATGCAAAAAAACCCAAAAAACTAGTGAAAATATACACATACGACAAATAAGGTTTTCAAGGAGTGATACATATACTTTAGACATTTCCTTTTGTACAAGAAAGGATTGTGTTTTCTGTTCAATTTCATCATTTTTATAATTTTCATATTATTAAAAAAAAAAATACTGATATATCCATATGTTAGAATAACAAATTCCACGGGGTATCCTTACTTTTCCTAAATGCCACTCTCGATTTTCCGGCATTGTGGGTGAGATTCTGAATAAGAAGCAAGGTTCATAGTAAGTAACTATTGAGTTGTACTGCTTTGAAAGGAATACGGTTATTTCTTTTATTCTTCATGTCCACAATTCTTTTCCTCCATAGATCCCAGTTATAAATAACCATGAATAAATATAATTTGGGCGGTTGGTAGGTTCAGGCTAATTTCACCCAATAAATGAAAACTCTCAATGTCCTAAACGGCTAATCTCCTGTGTGACTTTTCTGATGATCCCGAAGTTTGACTTTAGCAATAAAACATTTCCCACATTCTGAACATGAATACGGCTTCTCTCCTGTGTGTATTCTCTTATGTGTGACTAGATCAGATTTTTGTGTGAAACATTTCCCACATTCATAACATGCATACGGCTTCTCTCCTGTGTGAATTCTTTGATGTTTAATAAGATCAGATTGAACTGTAAAGCATTTCCCACATTCTGAACATAAATACGGCTTCTCTCCGGTGTGAAATCTCCGATGTTTAACGAGACTTTGTTTTTGTGCAAAACATTTCCCACATTCTGAACAAGAATACGGCTTCTCTCCTGTGTGACTTCTCTGATGTATGATAAGGCTTGATTCACTTAGAAAACATTTCCCACATTCTGAACATGAATGCAGCTTCTCTCCTGTGTGAATTCTCTGGTGTCTAACACAATCTGATTTATGAGTAAAACATTTCCCACATTCTGGACATGAATACGGCTTCTCTCCTGTGTGACTTCTCTCGTGTGTAAGAAGACTGGATTTATACGTAAAACACTTCCCACATAACGAGCATGAAAACGGCTTTGCTCCTTTGTGCATTATTTCATGTTTAACAACATCCGCTTTATCTAAAAAACATTTCCCACATTCTGAACATGAATACGGCTTCTCTCCCGTGTGCCTTCTGTGATGTCGAAGAAGATTTGATTTATTTGTGAAGAACTTCCCACACAGTGAGCATGAAAATGGCTTCTCTCCTGTGTGAATTCTCTCGTGTATAACAAGATGTGATTTCTTTAAAAAACACTTCTCACATTGTGAGCAGGAGTACGGCTTCTCCCCTGTGTAAATTCTTTTGTGAACTGAGCTTTTTGTACATTGTTCGGCTCGCCGAAATCTTTGACTTCCTTTTAGACTTGTGGTAACAATCAGAGATTGATCGGAAGAAGTTTCCTCATTATTCAGGGAATTATATGATACTTCTGTGCTGTGAAGTCTTGGGAGGAAAAGGAGTTTATCATCTGAACAGTGCTGCTTCATGTCTTCATCTTCTGCTTTATAATCAGGTAACATTTCGTTTTCTTCAGAATTCTTACTATCATTTTCTGTTAGGAGTCAAAACAAAATTGGGAAAACTTTTGAAGCACAAAAGTAGAAAAAGTTATAACATTCTTTTAGGCTGGAAAACCACCATTAAAACTGGATCTGTTCTACACACAATCACCACATTTATTACATACACTGTGACTTGATAAAGGTTGTATGTGCTGTATATGAGCTCTGTATGTCTCTCAGTTATATAGGCTGGATATGAGCAGTGTGTGTGTATATCAGAGTAATGTAGACTGGGTGTGATCTTTGTGTTTCTCTCCCATTCATTTATAAGCTCCCTGAGACTGTAGCTCCTTTATCCCCTTTCCATATTGTACAAGCCATGGAAAAAATTATGGAATCACCGAGCTCGCAGGATGTTCACTCAGTTGTTTAATGTTGTTGAAAAAAAAAAACAGATCACAGACATGTCCCAAAACTAAAGTCATTTCAAACGGCAACTTTAGGGCTTTAAGAAACACTAAAAGAAATCAAGATTAAAAATGTGGTACTCAGTAAGGGTTATTTTTTTCAGACCAAGCAGAGGGAAAAAATTATGGAATCACTCAAGTCTGAGGAAAAAAATATTGGATTATGAAATACAAAGACACAAAAGAACACTCCAGTACATCACTAATATTTTGTTGCACCACCTCTGGCTTCAATAACAGCTTGCAGTCTCTGAGGCATGGACTTAATGAGTGACAAACAGTACTCTTTCTCTGATTGCTGTTGCCAGATCAGCTTTGCAGGTTGGAGCCTTGCCATGGACCATTTTCTTCAACTTCCACCAAAGATTTTCAATTGGATTGAGATCCGGACTATTTGCAGGCCATGACATTGACCTTATGTGTCTTCTTTCAAGGAATGTTTTCACAGTTTTTGCTCCATGGCAGGATGCATTACCATCTTGAGAAATGATGTCATCATCCCCAAACATCCTTTCAATTGATTGGATAAGAAAACTGTCCAAATTATCAATGTAAACTTGGGCATTTATTGAAGATGTAATGACAGCCATCTCCCCGTGCCTTTACCTGACATGCAGCCCCATATCATCAATGACTGTGGAAATTTGCATGTTCTCTTCATGCCGTCATCTTTATAAATCTCATTGGAACGGCACCAAACAAAAGTTCCAGCATCATAACCTTGCCCAATGCAGATTCGTGATTCATCACTGAATATGACTTTCATCCAGTCATCCACAGTCCACGATTGCTTTTCCTTAGCCCATTGTAACCTTGTTTTTTTCTGTTTAGGTGTTAATGATGGCTTATGTTTAGCTTTTCTGTATGTAAATCCCATATCCTTTAGGCGGTTTCACAGACATTGACTCCAGTTTCCTCCCATTCGTTCCTCATTTGTTTTGTTGTGCATTTCCTGTTTTGGAGACATATTGCTTTAAGTTTCCGGTCTTGACGCATTGATGTCTTCCTTGGTCTACCAGTATGTTTGCCTTTAACAACCTTCCCATGTTGTTTGTATTTGGTCCAGATTTTAGACACAGCTGACTGTGAACAACCAACATCTTTTGCAACATTGCGTGATTATTTACCTTCTTTTAAGAGTTTGGTAATCCTCTCTTTTGTTTCAAGTGACATCTCTTGTGTTGGAGCCATGATTCATGTCAGTCCACTTGATGCAACAGCTCTCCAAGGTGTGATCACTCCTTTTTAGATGCAGACTAACGAGCAGATCTAATTTAATGCAGGTGTTAGTTTTGGAAATGAAAATTTTACAGGGTGATTCCATAATTTTTTCCTCAGAATTGAGTGATTCCATAATTCTTTCCCTCTGCTTGGTATGAAAAAAATTACCCTTACTGAGTACCACATTTTTAATCTTGATTTCTTTTAGTGTTTCTTAAAGCCCTAAAGTTGCCATATGAAATGACTTTAGTTTTGTGCCATGTCTGTGATCTGCTTTTTTTCAACAATATTAAACAACTGAATGAACATCCCGGTGATTCCATAATTTTTGCCAGGGGTTGTAGAATTCGATGTACAACCCACTTACTTTCCCTGCTGTGATCTCTAATACTGAGAGAAGGGAGGGTGAGAGCAGAGAGTTCTAAGGATTTGTAACATTTAAAAAAAAAAACATACAAAAAGTATAACATTTCTAATAAAGACCGTTTAGACTAGCCTATTCAAACTACAATAATAGTGTATCCTGAGTTATACGTAGCCTTTAAAACTGCTTTTATGGCACCTTAAGGCCGTATGATTGTGTGAACAAGTAGCTGAATGTGCCCATATAGTGAATTTTTCTCCAGATTTTACTCTTTGCATTTCATGGGAACGATCAGACACTCAATGTCTCAATGGATTCCGTTGTATGGAATGTTGGCGTTTTATCCGCTATTCTGTATTTTATTTTCTTGGAGTGTACTGAAGTACAGTGTATTTGACCTCTGTCTGTCAAATAAAGCCCTATGGATAGTGTCAAAGGAAGCCCTATGGAGTGTCAAAGGAAGCCCTATGGATAGTGTCAAAGGAAGCCCACGTAAGCATAACGTTTGGTGTTTAAGCTGGTACATTTAGTTTTGAATGAAGCCAGAACATCAGAGCTCGGTTGGCTGTCTGGTGACCAGACTATGGTACTACAGATGGGAACAGAGCAGTACCTGGAAACATTTGGGTGTTGGGTTCCCACCAATCTGATATTAATAACTTATCGTAGGGAACCTAGTGCTAAACGAGAGTCCAACAAGCTTCATATAACATGAAGAGATTGTCACAGCTCCTTCAGGTCCTACACGATGCATCCCACAGTATCACTTTCGCCTCCTAAGTTATTTTAATGTAGCAACAAAGAGAAATCTACCTTGAAAACTTTATATTCCCTTTTGTGGTCGTTATTACACACCTGTGGTAACAGCTACTGGAATTTCCTCCTTTCCATCACTCAGACACGGCTGACCTGCGCTGGTCCTCTCTTCTTCTTCATCCTCCTCCATTTTAATAATAGTCAGATCTTCCCCCTAATAGATCAGATGTAACATTTCAGTATAATTACACTGACGAGGAGGGGGGTCGTATCATGGAACTTGATGGTGCGGTTTGTAAACTAATTGACCTCCAATTCAGCAGCGAGACTTAAAAGTGGCTTAAAATCCAAAAAAGTGGAAAAAAAAGTGGAAGAAAAAAAAAGCTCTCAAGCTCAACTGATAGAAAAATAGTTATGGATTGTGGAAAATGGCAAAATATATATATATATTCATTACAAGAAAATGTAATTTTATTTAGCCACTAAACTAATATAAAAAAAAATGGAAAATCATGTTATCAGGCCATTTTCACTGCACAATGAACGCCTTAAAAATAGAGCCTAAAAAAGTGTGTAGATAAAAAAAAAAAAGCAAAACTTTTGCCACTGTAGATCCGGTACAGGGCTCAGCACCGTCTACCTGATGATCCTCGGGGACACTGTGATTCTCCTCTGGACAGTCCTGGGGATACAGAGGACGGGGACATCTCTCTGGTGGATTTCCTTCTAAGAGTTCATCATCTGCAGGAAATACACAGTGACTGAATAGATTGTGTCATGTGATGAGATGATGGGAGTAGTAGTAGGTGACCACAGAACAGACATGACAGTCTCCCCTCCTCACCCTGCTCATCGTCCCATAAATCCATCGTCTCTTCTGCTTCATCGATAACCTCAATCTTAATATCAATCAGATCTTCATCCTATAACAAACAATGTAAGATGAGCTCAGGTCCCATCAATTCATGGTCAGATGTTGTGGGGACTTCAGGGTCATCTACCTGATGATCCTCCGGGATGTTGTGATTCTCCTCTGGACAGTCCTGGGGACACAGAGGACGGGGACATCTCTCTGGTGGATTTCTCCTTCTGGGTCCATCTGTGGAGACACAACCACATGGAGACAAACGTTAGACTCCCTTATGATTTAGCCTAAATCTTTAATCAGTGAAATGAAAGGTTACGAAAATGTCACTGGTGATCATATTTATAGGTTTTGATGTTTTTATTTTCTTTCGGTAATTGACCCAAATATCACCTAGATGTTGTGATTTCTACTGGTAAGGTAACTATTTGACTGTCATGGCTCGGTTTCCTGACTCAATCCGGTGACTTCTTGTTCATGGTGGGTTTCCCTCTCTGCTGATTTACAGTCTGTTCAGTCGCTGTCCAGCTGCTGATCGATCTCTTGTCTATGCTTTCATTTCTTTGGTTTGCCTCTAGTCTGTCCTATCACTCCTTGGGAGAGGCTATTCATACTCACCTTGCACCTGCCTTCTTGGCAGGCTGTACTTCAAGTGATGGATGTAGTTTAGCTAGGGATTATTTTGCTTGGCTAATCTCTGTCGCTTTCCTGCTATTTGTTTGAGATTCTTCCTCCCCAGCACCCTTCCCTTTTTTTATGTTTAGGGTCTGGAAGAATTCCACGTGTTGCGTTTGTTTTTTGGTTCTTTTTTGCCCCGTCTTTCCTGTGTGATTGTGTGGACACATTTATAGGCCTGTGCCTCATCCTCATCTGACTACATCTCAATCTGAGCATGTGCCACTTCCGATGGCCATTTTCCTAAAGACCACCGCAGGGAAATCAATGGGAATTGCACTAACATCTTAGAAAAGCCAAGGGCCCGTAGTGCCTAGAGACCCCCTTTCTTCCATCCCGGGGGCCGCAGCATTGCCCCAATCCTGTCTCCTAAGGAAGTGACCCTGCCTCCTGTGACCCCGCTCTACCACAGCCTACTCCCTCCCCCCGGTAAGCTGCCTTCGGATTATAAAATGCACCCTCATTTTTCTCCCAAATTTTGGTGAAAAAAAGTGGGTATTATAATTAGAAAAATACGGTATGTCTCTTGGAAAAGGGGAGAAATAACAAATAAAATAATTACCAGGTCATAACTGGAGTTAAAGGGGGTGCATCATCAGAATATTACCTATTGTTTAGGTTTTTATTACGTTTTTGACAATATTTCTTTTTAGTCTGCCCCTTACGTCAAGTTGTCTGTGTGTGACTGTTTGTGGGTTGTGAGGGTATGTGCACACGATCCGGACAGGCGGCGCTTTGAACGCAGCATACTTTATGCTGCGTCCAAAGAACTGCGTTATATGAACGCAGGTGAATCCGTATGTGTTCATCGAACCATGCGGATTCATCGCAATCAATACATTGGGCTGATCAGATTTCTCTTGCGGAGACTAGATTTCCGCAAGACAAATTGACATGCCGTGGTCTGTAAAGACGCGCCGCATGTCCGTGTCCGTGGGTGATCCGCAGCCTCAGATGAACGCATAGTGACCGTGGGATTGCTACAAATCACATCCACTATGCTGTAACATCAGGACGCTGCAGGTTTGATGCTGCATAAGCACGCTGTGTCCAATCCCGTCTGCACATACCCTTACACAACAATACTGACCATCATTATTTGTGATGTACTTAAGAAGGCGTCATCAGCATGGTGCTGACAACACAGAGACGGGCGGCTGCTTCACATGTACCCGCTGTCTACCTACAGTGAATAAATGTATATGTCTCCTCTCACCTGGTGACGTCAGAGGCCGGAGCTCCTCCATCATCACCTCCTGGTACCGATCCTGGTGTCCTTCTAGATACTCCCACTCCTCCATGGAGAGATAGACAGCGACGTCCTGACACCTTATAGGAACCTGACAACAACGACACCATCATCACCCAGAATCCTCCAGTGCGGTCCTGTATAATGTCCCAGCAATCACCTCTCCGCTCATCACCCAGAATCCTCCAGTGCTGTCCTGTATAATGTCCCAGCAGTCACCTCTCCGGTCATCACCCAGAATCCTCCAGTGCTGTCCTGTATAATGTCCCAGCAGTCACCTCTCCGCTCATCACCCAGAATCCTCCAGTGCTGTCCTGTATAATGTCCCAGCAGTCACCTCTCCGCTCATCACCCAGAATCCTCCAGTGCTGTCCTGTATAATGTCCCAGCAGTCACCTCTCCGCTCATCACCCAGAATCCTCCAGTGCTGTCCTGTATAATGTCCCAGCAGTCACGTCTCCGGTCATCACCCAGAATCCTCCAGTGCTGTCCTGTATAATGTCCCAGCAGTCACCTCTCCGCTCATCACCCAGAATCCTCCAGTGCTGTCCTGTATTATGTCCCAGCAGTCACCTCTCCGGTCATCACCCAGAATCCTCCAGTGCTGTCCTGTATAATGTCCCAGCAGTCACCTCTCCGGTCATCACCCAGAATCCTCCAGTGCTGTCCTGTATAATGTTACAGCAGTCTCCTCTCCGCTCATCACCCAGAATCCTCCAGTGCTGTCCTGTATAATGTCCCAGCAGTCACCTCTCCGGTCATCACCCAGAATCCTCCAGTGCTGTCCTATATAATGTCCCAGCAGTCACCTCTCCGCTCATCACCCAGAATCCTCCAGTGCTGTCCTGTATAATGTCCCAGCAGTCACCTCTCCGCTCAGCAGCTCAATCATCTTGTTGCTGAGCTCTAGGATCTTCTTCTTCTTCCTCTCATGTATTGGGGGGTGCGGGGGAGGCTCTGTGATGGGGCCCAGGCTCCGCCCTCCTGACTCCTGGAGATGGATGATGGGAGTCACACCCTTCCCCGGTGTCTTCCTCACTATTGTGTAATCCTGTGTATGAAGAGAGACACTTAGGGAGAAGAATTCCTTCCCGACTCCAGATCTGACAATCAGTAGAAATCCCGGGATCAATAACAGTCTCCAGTAATCTGGGGCCATAACCTGGAATATTATTACACTCAGGACAGACATCCAGGCCCCTCTACAGCTCTTATAGGGAATCCCCATGACAACTCCTCCTGGCAGAGAGCTGCACACAATCACTGCTCTTACAGTAAAGAATCCTTCTCTTCCTCTTCTGGATTTCCTCTTCCCGATGTCGGACTTGTTACATAACACAATAAAGCTGATAGAAATGTAGAGGAGTTACCTCTCCGCTCAGCAGGGAGATGATCTCCAGGGTGAAGTGTAATAATCTTCTGGTGGTCTCGTCCTCGTCCATCCTCGGGGTCATTCAGGAGAAGGAGGGATGAGCACAGGATCAGCTGGAGGGATCTCGTCCTGCCGACGTCTTCATGATAAAGGAGAAGATGGAGATCACAGGGGACGATATAACGTGAGATACAGAACCGCAGTCACTGAGCACTGGACTGGACAGTCGGCTGTTCTCACATTGCGGACGCCTAGTGTTACATTTCCCGGCTTATGCCGGTGGACAATGCTCAACGAGCATATACATTTTATCTTTTTATTCATTTCAAAGCCATATTGTACATTTTCATTATGACTCGCAGCTCCGGGGGACGTTCATGTGGCTCCCGCGGCTCCAAGTTTTGCTAATATTTCTAGGTCATCATTTGAGGACGTAAGAGGTCACAAGACGCAGGACTATGGCTCCACTATGTAGCTGACATGTTTGTGGAGTGGTACAAGTTATGATCTGGATCAATATATTATACCTCAATGCTCAATATCAGTGGATTCATCTTCTTTTGCAGTTAGGTGGGAATACATTGTTGGATGTTGCGGTTAAGAGGAACTGTTTTAACAACTTTTTTGGACACTACGTTACATAATAAAATACCGCCAAAAGTAATTTTTTGAGACACGGTAGCTTTTATTCACCACAAACGCTTGCAGGTATTCGAAAAACTCAAACTATGTGGGCAAAGAAGTGTTTGGAGTAAGGGTTATGAGTAATGTATGACACACGGATGGGATAATAGACTTTACTCACCTGTTCTGACGCAAGCACTGGGTCAGGTCCCTTCTTCTAAGGACACCTTCACTAGGTTTTTCAGGTTTCGCGGTGAACTCCTGTCACATTAATCACCTTAGAGGCAAGGAGCTTGGTTATTAAGTAGCTTTCTTTCAGTTGTCTCAAGTTTGTCAGGCTTTTGCTGCTACTTCTCTTCGACTGGCTTCCGCCAGGCATCTGTCATCTCCTCAGCTTCTTCTGACTTCGATGCTACAAGCAGAGATATTTCTAAGTTCAGTTCACCTTACTTAGGTGTTCTCCACACCAACCTTTAAGCAAGTTATCAACTTCTCACTACTGCACACATATTGCCTCTGCAAGCAAGTTATCACATCTCTTCAAGCTAATCTCCAGTTTGCCTATACTTTATTGCATGCTTGCATTTAATAACTGTCCTGCTACAACATATCAGACTTCTGTTACATTACTCCTATTAACTATTGCCCTGCAAAAAAGATACTGAAATGCATTTATTTCTTTGTTGCTTTTATTTCCACACCGCTCTCATTTACACTGACGTGCAAAAGTATTCAATCCCCCTCCCCCCTGGCTTTTTATCTATTTTGTTACATTACAATCTGTCTTTAAATACTTTTGTAATCCTATTTGGGTGTGATACATCAGCGTGAAATAGTCTAAGTTGGTGAAGTAAAGTGAGAAGAATACAGGCATAAATTAAAATTTATGGGATGAAATTGCTAAAAATTGGCATGTGCATATGTATTCACCCCTTTTACTATGAAGCCCCTAAAAAATTCTGGTGCAAGCAATTCCCTTCATAAGTCCCATGCTTAGTGACAGGAATACCAGCTGTGTGCAATCTAAGAGTCACATATCTGTCAGTATATACACTTAACCTTTTCTGAAAGGCCACAGAGGCTGCAACACCACTAACAAGAGGCACCACTAACCAAACAACACCATGAAGACCAAGGAGATCTCCAAACAAGTCAGGGACAAAGTTTTTGAGAAGTACAAGTCAGGGATGGGTTATAAAAAAAAAAAATTATCCCAGTCTCTGATGATCCCCCGGAGCACCATCAAATCCATGATCATCAAATGGAAAGAACATGGTACCACAACAAACCTGTCAAGAGAGGGCCGCCCACCAAAACTCTCAGCCCGAGCAAGGAGGGCATTAATCAGAGAGGTAGCACAGAGACCAAAAGGTAATATCACGCAAGGAGTGGGAAAGACTAAGTGCAACACAAAGGGATGAGGGGAAGGGATCCCAGACACTAGGGAAAGGGGTGGTGTGGAGACCTCCTAGGCTGATCTGATATCACCCTTTCTCCCCTATCGTTCCTATATTGGTTCCTCACCAATCGCCGCACAAGAACCTAAAACCCTGTATTTCCCTAGAGCTAGGCCCTGGCTAGAGAAGGGGGGGGGGGGGGTGAGCATTAGTCCGTCCCCACTAACAACTAAAGACAACAAGGAAGACAGACACGGGGGAAAGTAACTTAGATTAAGCCGACTTCAGAGAGATTACACACGAGTCCTCTTAACAGCACAAAGGAAGCAAGCAAGCTGCACTGGGTCCAAGCTTTCACAAGGAAACATGTGAGGATCACTGGCGCCTCCCTATTGCAGACTGAAAGTATTTAACCCCTTTCTGACGTGCTCAGTAATAGTACGTCTTACTGGCCTGGGCCTATTGGACCAGGCACATACTATTACGTGCACTAAAATTGCGCCCACACACAAGCGGTGCGATCGCCGGCAGGTGTCAGCTGATTCTCACAGCTGACACCCGGTGCTATGTGCCAGGAGCAGTCCCGCACCACTTCCGGGCACATTAATCCCGAAATGCTGCGATTGAAGTCGATTGCAGCATTCCGGGAGCAAAGCGCAGCTTACTTACCTACTCTCCGGCGTCCCGTGCTGTCTGTGCCGGGTCACGACGTCCTGACGACATTCGGGTCACCAGGCAACAGGAAGTTACTTTGATCATGCGCAGTGCGCGATCAAAGTAACTTCTGCCTGCGTAGCGCTGACAGGCTGCATAGCATAGAGATGATGCTGCATCTTTATGCGATACAGGTGATCAGCCTGCAAAAAGTGAAAGTCTCATAGTGGGACAAAGAATAAAAGTAAAAAAAAGAGTCAGAAAGTGAAAAAAAAAAAAATTGTAAAAATATACAAATAAATATATATATATATATATACACACACACACGTGTGTATATATACACATGTACATACGTACAGTACAGACCAAAAGTTTGGACACACCTTCTCATTTAAAGATTTTTCTGTATTTTCATGACTATGAAAATTGTACATTCACACTGAAGGCATCAAAACTATGAATTACCACATGTGGAATTATATACTTAACAAAAAAGTGTGAAACAACTGAAAATATGTCTTATATTCTAGGGTCTTCAAAGTAGCCACCTTTTGCTTTGATGACTGCTTTGCACACTCTTGGCATTCTCTTGATGAGCTTCAAAAACAAACAAACCAATAAAAGTACACATATTGGGTATCGCCGCATCCGGAACGACCTGACCTATAAAACTGTTTCACTAGTTAACCCATTTAATGAACCCTTTTAGCAAACACGGTAAAAATGGTACCGCTCAAAACGTCATCTTGTCCCGTAAAAAACAAGCCGCCATACAGCTCCATCAGCCGAAAAATAGAAAAGTCATAGCTCTCAGAATAAAGTGATACAAAAAATTATTTTTTCTATAAAATAGTTTTTATTATGTAAAAGCGCCAAAACATAAAAAAACTATATAATGTGGTACCGCTGTAAATGTACTGACCCGAAGAATAAAGCTGCCTTATCAATTTTACCACAAGCGGAATGGCATAAACCCCCCCCCACCCCCCAAAAAAAAATTCCTGAATTGTTGGTTTTTGTTTTTTCTGCCTCCCAAAAATTGGAATAGAAAGCAATCAAAAGATGTCACGTGCCCGAAAATGGTACCAATAAAAACGTCAACGCGTCCCGTAAAAAACAAGCCGTCACATGACTCTGTAGGCAGAAATATGGAAAAATTATAGCTCTCAAAATATGGCGATGCAAAAACTAATCTTTGCACAAAACAAGCATCTTTTAATGTATGACAGCTGCCAAACATAAAAATCCGATATGATTCTAGTATTGCTGTAATCGTGCCGACCCGAAGAATAAAGTCATCTAATCACTTATACCGCATGAGGAACGGCGTAAAAAATAAACTCTAGGGTTAGGGTTGTGCTAGGGTTGTGCTATGCTAGGGTTAAGGGTTGGGATTTCTTTCAAGAGTAAAGAAAAAAAATCACGACAATATGTCAACTAGTGTTGAGCGCAAGTGCTCATTAACCACTTCGCGCCAGAGCCTGTTTTTGCCTTCGTGACCAGGCCAATTTTTTCAATTCTGACCACTGCCAGTTTATGAAGTAATTACCCTGGAACGCTTCAACGTATTCCCCTGATTCTGAGACTGTTTTTTCGTGACATATTGTACTTCATGATAGTGGTAAAATTTCTTCGATATCACTTGCGTTTATTTGTGAAAAAATCGGAAATTTGGCGAAAATTTTGAAAATTTTGCAATTTTCAAACTTTGAATTTTCATGCCCTTAACCGGTTCAGGACCGCCCACTGTACATAAACGTCGGCGCTGCCTGGGCTCTGTGCAGCGCCGACGTTTAAAAACGGTGGGTGGTCCCGCAGCGCTCAGGACCCCCAGGGTCCTGCTAGCGCTGCGGTACCGGTTCAGAGCGATAGCTCTGACATGTGGCATCATGGGGACCTGATTAGATCAGGTCCCCATGATGTTAACCTGTTCCTATCTTCTAGATGCCGCGATCCATAGCGATCGCGGCATTTAAAAGATAGGGACAGCCGGTGGTCGGCGATCGGGACCCCCCACATACCTGTCAGGGGCGGGGATCCCGGTGCTGTGACCTCTGACATCATCGAGACCTGATTGGCTCAGGTCTCGATGATGTCAGCGTCACACCAGACAATCAGAGAGATCACCAGGGAAGTTTGTTTTAGCAACAAACTTTCCCGGGCGATCTGCCTGATAAATGCAGTTTCTCCTCCGATCTCAGTGAGAGAGCAGAGGAGAAACAGTGTGACAAGAGCTGTCAGCCTTGCCACTGTGAAAGTAAAAAAAATAAAAAATAAAAAAGAAAGTAAGAGTTAGGGTTAGTGAGTCTGTCAGATCAGTCAGTCCTGTCAGATCAGTCCAGTCAGATCTGTCAGTCAGTCAGTCCTGTCAGATCTGTCAGTCAGTCAGTCCTGTCAGTCAGTCAGTCAGTCCTGTCAGTCAGTCAGTCAGTCCTGTCAGTCCTGTCAGATCTGTCAGTCAGTCAGTCCTGTCAGATCTGTCAGTCAGTCCTGTCAGATCTGTCAGTCAGTCAGTCCTGTCAGATCTGTCAGTCAGTCAGTCCTGTCAGTCAGTCAGTCCTGTCAGATCTGTCAGTCAGTCAGTCCTGTCAGATCTGTCAGTCAGTCAGTCCTGTCAGATCTGTCAGTCAGTCAGTCCTGTCAGATCTGTCAGTCAGTCAGTCCTGTCAGATCTGTCAGTCAGTCAGTCCTGTCAGATCTGTCAGTCAGTCAGTCCTGTCAGATCTGTCAGTCAGTCAGTCCTGTCAGATCTGTCAGTCAGTCAGTCCTGTCAGATCTGTCAGTCAGTCAGTCCTGTCAGATCTGTCAGTCAGTCAGTCCTGTCAGATCTGTCAGTCAGTCCTGTCAGATCTGTCAGTCAGTCCTGTCAGATCTGTCAGTCAGTCAGTCCTGTCAGATCTGTCAGTCAGTCCTGTCAGTCAGTCAGATCTGTCAGATCTGTCACATCAGTCAGTCAGTCCTGTCACATCAGTCAGTCAGTCCTGTCACATCAGTCAGTCAGTCCTGTCACATCAGTCAGTCAGTCCTGTCACATCAGTCAGTCAGTCCTGTCACATCAGTCCGGTCAGTCCAGTCCGGTCCTTTCAGTCCGGTCCGTTCAGTCCAGTCAAAAAATATAAAAATAAAATGGCCCGTCAGACTTATACCGCAGAGGAGGTGTATGCCCTGCTGTGTTCTGACACTGATGACAGCGCAATCTCAGATGGAGATGTGGATTTTGAGGGCTTTAGTAGCGGCGACACTGAGAGCTCAGAAATGAGCAGTGATTCTGGTCCATCCTCAAGCCCAATGACCAGTACAGCAATAGGGGCAAATAGCGCTACTGGAGAAACGTCTCCAAATCAGGGACCACTGCCCAGTACAAGCGCTATCCCTGCTACTAGTGAATTGGCGCACGCCAGTGTACAAGGGGCTTTGCCACATGATCTAGCATTTCCCAGATGGGAGGCTTCGGATTCGGCTGCTCCATTCAGCCCTGATTTCAACGCCACTCCTGGTATAAATGTGGAGGTGGAAGATTTTGGACCAATTCATTTTTTTAATTTGTTTTTTACAGACAGCTTGCTAGAGCATATTGTCGTGCAAACAAATTTATACGCGTCCCAATTCATAAGCCAGAATCCCCGATCTTACTATGCTAGGGCAAATTTATGGACACCAACTAATGTCCCGGAAATAAAAAAATTTTTAGGACTTACATTTGCCATGGGGCTTGTTAAAAAACCGAGCATTCGATGCTACTGGTCCAACCACCCTGCTCAAGCCACCCCTATGTTTTCAGTCGTTCTGCCTAGGACCCGTTATGAAATGCTCATGCGGTTTTGGCATTTTAACGACAATAGTCAATGCCTGCCCAGAAATGCCCCAGAACATGACAGGTTATATAAAATTAGACCCATCATTGAAAATTTGTCAGAAAAATTCTTAAGCCTCTACACCCCAACACAAAATATTTCTATAGACGAGTCCCTTGTAAAATTCAAAGGAAGACTGCACCTCAAGCAATTTATCCCATCTAAAAGGGCAAGGTTTGGAATAAAGCTCTATAAAATGTGCGAAAGTTCAACCGGATACACATCCGCTTTCCGCATATATGAGGGGAAAGACAGCCAACTAAACCCACCAGGATGCCCTACTTATCTGGGGACATCTGGAAAAATTGTTTGGGAGCTGATAAGTCCATTTTTTTCAAAAAGGCTACAATCTATATGTGGACAATTATTACACCAGCAGACCCCTATTTAAAAGTCTGGTTGAACACAACATCGGGGCTTGTGGGACCATCCGTAAAAACCGTCAGGGGTTTCCACAACCATTGGTCAACCAAAAGTTTCAAAAGGGGCAGTCAGGGGCTGTACGCAACGGAGAGCTGCTTGCCCTGAAATATAGGGATAAGAGGGATATTTTTGTCCTCAGCTCGATCCACACAGATGCCACAAGGGCCACTGTAGAACTAGGATCCACCACTCCGAAGCAAAAACCTGTGTCAGTCATTGACTACAACAAACACATGGGGGGTGTGGACCTTGCAGACCAGGTTCTACAGCCATACCAGGTATCAAGAAAGTCCTAGACCTGGTATAAAAAGTTGGTTATTTATTTGTTTCAGGTGGCCACATACAATTCTTTTGTGTTGTACAAAAAAGCAGGAAATTCAGATCCTTTTCTTGATTATCAAGAAAAGGTAATTGAAAATCTTGTCTTTCAAAGTGTTAGCCCCGCTCATCCATTAGAATCTGAGGATGTGAAAAGACTCACTGAGCGACATTTTATTGCACTTATTCCAGCAACGGAAACAAGAAGGAACCCCCAGAAAAGATGTCGTGTATGTACTAAGAGAGGAATGAGGCGTGATACCCGCTACTATTGCCCACAATGCCCATCATTGCCAGCCTTATGCCTCACTGACTGCTTTAAAATCTACCGCACAGAACCACGTTTTTAAACTGTAAAAATGTATCCCAATTTGTCATTCAAACATTTGGTTCATTTAGTGAATGACACATTCGAGTAGAGCTCACTTAATTTCCAGGGGGGGGTTCTCCAGAATCTAAACCTTCCATTGCGTGCTTGTTTCTGGAAATCATCCATTGAGTTAAAATGGTCACTAAACCCATAGATGAATTCCCAGAGGGGTTTCATTTCCAAAATGGGGTCACTTCAGAGGGGATTCTTTAGCTCTGGTACTCTGAAAAGTGCCAGAACAGCATAATCCCCCCCTGAAGTGACCCCATTATAGAAATGACACCTCTGTGGGAATTCATCTATGGGTTTAGTGACCATTTACCCATCTACTTATTTTCCCACCACTAGATTAATTTATACAGAGGAGTAGATTGTAAAATTCGGTCACTTGTTGTGGGTTTCCTCTGTTTAGGCACCTCAGGGGCTCTCCAAATGCAACATGGCGTCCGCTATCCATTCCAGTCAAATTTCCATTCCAAAAGTCAAATGGCGCTCCTTACCTTCCAAGTCATGCCGTGCGCCCAAACAGTGGCTTTGCACCACATATGGGGTATCAGCGTGCTCAGGAGAAATTGCACAACACATTTTGGGGTCCATTTTTTCTGGCTGCCCTTGTGAAAATTAAAAATTTGAGGCTAAAGTAGCAGTTTTGTGTTAAAAATGTGTTTTTTTATTTTCACACTTCAACATTATAAAATTCTGTGAAGCCCCTGGGGGTTCAAGGTGCTCACCACACATCTAGATAAGTTCCTTGAGGGGTCTAGTTTCCAAAATGGGGTCACTTGTTGGGGGTTTCCTCTGTTTAGGCACCTCAGGGACTCTCCAAATGCAACATGGCGTCCGCTATCCATTCCAGTCAAATTTCCATTCCAAAAGTCAAATGGCGCTCCTTACCTTCCAAGCCATGCCGTGCGCCCAAACAGTGGCTTTGCACCACATATGGGGTATCAGCGTGCTCAGGAGAAATTGCACAACACATTTTGGGGTCCATTTTTTCTGACTGCCCTTGTGAAAATTAAAAATTTGAGGCTAAAGTAGCAGTTTTGTGTTAAAAATGTGTTTTTTTATTTTCACACTTCAACATTATAAAATTCTGTGAAGCCCCTGGGGGTTGAAGGTGCTCACCACACATCTAGATAAGTTCCTTGAGGGGTCTAGTTTCCAAAATGGGGTCACTTGTTGGGGGTTTCCTCTGTTTAGACACCTCTGGGGCTCTCCAAATGCAACATGGCGTCCGCTATCCATTCCAGTCAAATTTCCATTCCAAAAGTCAAATGGCGCTCCTTACCTTCCAAGCCATGCCGTGCGCCCAAACAGTGGCTTTGCACCACATATGGGGTATCAGCGTGCTCAGGAGAAATTGCACAACACATTTTGGGGTCCATTTTTTCTGGCTGCCCTTGTGAAAATTAAAAATTTGAGGTTAAAGTAGCAGTTTTGTGAAAAAAAGTTAAATGTTCATTGTTTTCTTCCACATTCCAAAAATTCCTGTGAAGCACCTGAAGGGTTAATAAACTTCTTGAATGTGGTTTTGAGCACCTTGAGGGGTGCAGTTTTTAGAATGGTATCACTTTTGGGTATTTTCTGTCATAAAGGCTCCTCAAAGTCACTTCAAATAAGATGTGGTCCCTAAAAAAAATGTTTTTGTAAATTTTGTTGTAAAAATGAGAAATCGCTGGTCAACTTTTAACCCTTATAGCTTCCTAACAAAAAAAAATTTTGGTTCCAAAATTGTGCTGATGTGAAGTAGACATGTGGGCAATGTTATTTATTAACTATTTTGTGTGATATATCTCTCTGATTAAAGGGCATGAAAATTCAAAGTTTGAAAATTGCAAAATTTTCAAAATTTTCACCAAATTTCCGATTTTTTCACAATCAAACGCAAGTGATATCAAAGAAATTTTACCACAATCATGAAGTACAATATGTCACAAAAAAACAATCTCAGAATCAGGGGGATCCGTTGAAGCTCCAGAGTAATTACCTCATAAAGTGACAGTGGTCAGAATTGAAAAAATTGGCCCGGTCACGAAGGCAAAAACAGGCTCTGGCGCGAAGTGGTTAAATCAGAGAGATATGTCACACAAAATAGTTAATAAATAACATTTCCCACATGTCTACTTATCATCAGCACAATTTTGGAACCCAAATTTTTTTTTGTTAGGGAGCTATAAGGGTTAAAAGTTGACCAGCGATTTCTCATTTTTCCAACAAAATTTACAAAAACATTTTTTTAGGGACCACATCATATTTGAAGTCACTTTGAGGGGTCTTTATGACAGAAAATACCCAAAAGTGACACCATTCTAAAAACTGCACCCCTCAAGGTGCTCAAAACCACATTCAAGAACTTTATTAACCCTTCAGGTGCTTCACAGGAATTTTTGGAATGTGGAAGAAAAAAATTAACATTTAACTTTTTTCACAAAAATGTTACTTTAGACCCAATTTTTTTATTTTCACAGGGGTAACATGAAAAAATGGACCCCAAATTTTTTTGTACAATATCTCTTGAGCGTGCTGATACCCCATATGTGAGGGATAACCACTGTTTGGGCGCACGGCAGGGTTCGGAAGGGAAGGAGCGCCATTAGACTTTTTGAATGTAAAATTTGTCTGAATAATTAGCGGACGCCATGTTGCGTTTGGAGAGCTCCTGATGTGCCTAAACAGTGGAAACCCCCCACAAGTGACACCATTTTGGAAACTAGACCCCTTAGGGAACTTATCTAGATGTGTGGTGAGCACCTTGAACCCCAAGGTGCTTCACAGAAGTTTATAATATTGAGCTGTAAAAATAAAATTTTCACATTTTTCCCACAAAACCGTTTTTCATCCCTTAATTTTGCATTATCATAAGGGTAATAGGATAAATTGCACCATGAAATTTGTTATGCAATTTCTCCTGAACACGCTGATACCCCATATGTGGAGGCAAATTACTGTTTGGGCACATGGCAGGGTTTGGAAGGGAAGGAGCGCCATTTGACTTTTTGAATGTAAAATTTGTTTGAATAATTAGCAGACGCCATGTCGCATTTGGGGAGCCCCTGATGTGACTAAACAGTGGAAACCCCCCACAAGTGACACCATTTTGGAAACTAGACCCCTTAGGGAACTTATCTAGATGTGTAGTGAGCACCTTGCACCCCCAGCTGCTTCACAGAAGTTTATAATATTGAGCCGTAAAAATAAAATTTTCACATTTTTCCCTCAAAAAATGTTTTTCATTCCCTAATTTTGTATTATCATAAGGGTAATAGGATAAATTGCACCATGAAATTTGTTATGCAATTTCTCCTGAACACGCTGATACCCCATATGTGGAGGCAAATTACTGTTTGGGCACATGGCAGGGTTTGAAAGGGAAGGAGCGCCATTTGACTTTTTGAATGTAAAATTTGTTTGAATAATTAGCGGACGCCATGTCACATTTGGGGAGCCCTTAATGTGCCTAAACAGTGGAAACCCCCCACAAGTGCCACCATTTTGGAAACTAGACCCCTTAGGGAACTTATCTAGATGTGTAGTGAGCACCTTGCACCCCCAGCTGCTTCACAGAAGTTTATAATATTGAGCCGTAAAAATAAAATTTTCACATTTTTCCCTCAAAAAATGTTTTTCATTCCCTAATTTTGTATTATCATAAGGGTAACAGGATAAATTGCACCATGAAATTTGTTGTGCAATTTCTCCTGAACACGCCGATACCCCATATGTGGCTGTATCGTACCACTTAGCCATACGGTGAGATTTGAGGGGGAAGGAGCGCTATTTGACAATTGGAGAACAAATTATTGTAGAATAGGCATTTGGATTTGGGAGCACAAAATTTTCTGAATTTCTTTTGGGGGGCAAGGACCATTTTGCTTTTCCAGAGCCTTTCTGCTACCAGTAACTTGGAAGTCCCTTATATTTTTAACAGATGATGGACCTGAGTCGGGACTAGCTTTTTTTGAGGACTGAGTTGAAGCTTTTATTGGGAACATTTTACGTAACATTTATCCGGCGCTCTAGGCTGAGCACTTACATCGGGGTTTCCATCTAATTTTCCAAGTGATGTAATTCAGATGAAACCCCTGCAGGATCCATTCACTGTAATGAGGCAGCAGAGTTACTCTGGACTCCGTCTGGCCTCTGTTTAGTGGTGTCCTTTTTTTCAGAAGTGCACAAAACTGTGGCCAACCGCACTTTTATGCACGCCTAAAACAAATGACACCGTGGGATCCCAGGCTAGACGGCATCCACAGTGGCCTATATCTGCCTCATTACAGGGAATCTTCCATCATGGGTTCTGGCTGAATCACGTATTTCAGAGATTTACACGGAAACTGTGGTGTAAGTGCTCAGCGCAGAGCACAGGATAAATGTGAGCAGAGCCTTACTGGGATCTTTGGGAGACATAATAAACAAATCAGTAGCAGGTGAATAATATTTGTTTTATTTATTTTTTATGCCGTTCCTAGTGTGATATAACTGATTAGATTACTTTATTCTTCGGGTCGGTGCGATTACAGAGATACCAGATTTATATCGGGTTTTTATGACTGACAGCTGTCACACACTAAAATACGCTTTTTTTGCAAAATCTAGTTTTTTGCATCACCATATTTTGAGAGCTATAATTTTTCCATATTTCGGCCGATAGAGTCATGTGACGGCTTGTTTTTTGCGGGACGAGTTGAAATTTTTATTGGAACCATTTTTGGGCACGTGACATTTTTTGATCGCTTTCTATTCCGTTTTTTGGGAGGTAAAGTTAACAAAAACAAACACTTCAGGAATTGTTTTTTGAGTTTTTTTTTTATGCCGTTCTGCGTGTGGTAAAAGTGATCAGGCAGCGTTATTCTTCGGGTCAGTACGTTTACAGCGATACTACACTTACTGTATTTTTTTATGTTTTGGCGCTTTTACACAATAAAACAATTTTATAGAAAAAAAAATATTTTTTTTGCATTGCTTTATTCTGAGCGCTATAACTTTTTTATTTTTTGGCTGATGGAGCTGTATGGCGGCTTTTTTTTGCGGAACAAGATGACGTTTTCAGTGGTACCATTTTTATTTCTATTCTGCTTTTTGATCGCATTTTTTTCCACTTTTTGTTTGGCGATATGATGAAAAAGCATATTTTTTTGCTCCGTTTTTTATTTATTTTTATTACGGTGTGCACAGAAGGAGTTAATTAGTGTGACAGTTTTATAGCTCGGGTTGTTTCGGACGCGGCGATACCAAATATGTGTACTTTTTTTGGTTTTGTAATAATTTACGGATTTATTGGTTTAATATTTTATTTATTTATTTTTATTTATTTTGTGATTTTTTTTTTTTAATAGTTTAAAAACTTTTTTTTACATTTTTACTTAGTCCCTGTATGGGACATTAATTTTTATTTTTCTGATCACTGATCTCATGTAATGTAATACACATATATTACATTATATGAGATCTTCACTGACTGTTTCAGTCAGAGTCTCCTGTCTGACTTCAGCTACATACAGGCTGAAGTCAGACAGGAAGGACACCATATATGGCAGAGCTGGAGGCGGTCATGTGACCTCCAGCTGCCATAGCAACCCCAGGTCCTCAAACGAAACGGAGGTCTTCGGAGGTAAGTAAGACGACCCCCTCTCTTCCTGCTGTCTCCTATATGCCGCGATCACTATAGATCACAGCATATAGAAGACAGCAAAGGGTTAACATCACTGGGACCTGATCTAATCAGGTCCCGATGATGTACCCTGTCAGAGCTAACGCTCTGCACCGGAATCGCAGTGCTTGCAGGACCCTGGGGGTCCTGAGCACTGCGAGACCACCCACCGTTTTTAAACGTCGGCACTGCACAGAGCCCGGCAAGCGCCGACGTTTATCTACAGTGGGCGGTCGGGAACCGGTTAATTGAGTTTATATCGGGTGCTCGGGTATGCATCGAGTATCGCGGGTACTTGAGTGACATGCTCGAGTCTCCGCTCCATATGCTTCGCGGCCAAAAAAACTTTGGGTGGATTTTCTGCCATGCACGAGCGATTCCCGCATGTTTTTTTTGGGTGTCCAACAAACATGAAACACGCAGAATGGGGACTCGAGCATGTCACTCGAGCGCCCGCGATACATGGTGCATACCTGAGTACCCGATGCAAACTCAAGTAGCGAGCACTTGCGCTCAAGACTAATGACAACTTATTGGATACGATGACCTAATGTTATCAAATTCTGTCGTACCTCTGGGTTCAAAATGTTCACTATATCCTTTGATAAAATCCTTGAGGGGTCTAGTTTCCAAAATGGGGTCACTTGTGAGGGGTTTCCACTATTTAGACGCATTAGGGGCCCTCCAAACGGGACATGGGGTCCGATCTCGATTCCAGACAATTTTGCTTTCAAAAAGTCACACAGTTCTCCTTTCCTTCTGAACCCCGCCGTGCGCTCAAACAGTGTATTTTCCCCACATAAGCGTCATCGGTGTATTCAGGAGAAATTGCACAACAGTTTTTGGGGTCCATTTTCTCCTCTTACCCTTGTGAAAATAAAAAATTTGGGGCTGAAAGATCATTTTTGTGGAAAAAGTTTGATTTTTTTTATTTTCACGGCTCCATTGGGGTCTAAAGTAAAATTTTTGAGAAAAAAGTTAAATGTTCATTGTTTTCATCCACATTCCAAAAATTCCTGTGAAGAACCTGAAGGGTTAATAAACTTCTTGAATGTGGTTTTGAGCACCTTGAGGGGTGCAGTTTTTAGAGTGGTGTCACTTTTGGGTATTTTCTGTCATAAAGGCCCCTCAAAGTCATTTCAAATGTGATGGGGTCCCTAAAAAAATGTTTTTTTTAAATTTTGTTGGAAAAATGAGAAATCGCTGGTCAACTTTTAACCCTTATAACTTTCTAACAAAAAAAATTTTGGTTTCAAAATAGTGCTGATGTAAAGTAGACATGTGGGAAATGTTATTTATTAACTATTTTGGGTGACATCTCTCTGATTTATGGGCATGAAAATTCAAAGTTTGAAAATTGCAAAATTTTCGATTTTTTCACAAATAAACACAAGTCATATTGAAGAAATGTTACAACTATAATGAAGTACAATATGTCACGAAAAAACCATCTCTGAATCAGTGGGATCCATTAAAGCATTCCAGAGTTATTACCTCATAAAGTGACCTTCGGGGGTAAAGGGGTTAAACACCCAGATGTTAATTAGCAGGAGGAAGGTAGCCGCTGGGTCCAAGAATGAGACAGATCTAAGGTGTCTGTAATGCCAAAGGAAGAGATCTCCTGCAACCAACTGCAGGGCGACTGTCTGTCACATCTGACACACCCGTGACAGTACCCCCTCCTCTACGAGTGGCCTCCGGACACTCAGGACCAGATTTCTCAGGATAAGAGGTGTGAAATGAACGAACCAACCTGGGAACATTCACCTGCTGAAACCCACATCCTCTCTTTTGGACCATAACCCTTCCAGTGCACCCAGTATTGTAGGGAACGATGTTGGAGACGAGAATCTACAATCCTCGAAATCTGAATCTCCAGATTACCATCAACCATTATTGGGGGCGGTGATAGGGGTGAAGGCTCAAGAGGTTCCACATATTTCTTGAGTAAGGACCTGTGGAAAACATTCTGGACCTTAAGGGCCTGAGGAAGCTCAAGACGAAATGCTGATGGGTTAATTACGGCGGTTATTTTATAGGGACCAATAAACCTAGGTCCCAGCTTCCAAGAATGGACCTTCAACCTAAAATTCCTGGTAGACAACCACACAAAGTCATTCACGTTCAGGTCCTCACCTGGAAAGCGTTTTCTGTCAGCCATACGTTTATACCTGTCTCCCATGATCTTTAAATTACTGAGAACCCCCCGCCATACCGAGGAGAGCGACAAAGTAAAATGTTCCTCCTCAGGAACTCCTGAAGCTCTTCCTCCACTAAAGGTACCAAACTGTGGATGGTAACCGTATGCACCAAAGAACGGAGACCTGCCAGTGGATTCTTGACGAAGATTACTAACCCCTTTACAGCCTGTGCCGTATTAGTACGCACAGGCTGTAATCCCCCGGTACAGTGAGGGCTCCGATGCTGAGCCCGCACTGAACCGGGCACATGTCAGCTGATTATTACAGCTGACATGTGCCAGCAACAGCCGCGGGTGGAATCGCGATCCACCTGCGGCTGTTAACATGTTAAATGCTGCTGTCAATCTCTGACAGCGGCATTTAACAGCGCCGCGCCGGAAGCGCGTCACTTACCCCGCCCATCTGTGACCCCGTCACGTGATCGCGGGTCACCGATGGGTGGGCATGACAACCCTGGGTCTGCAGCAGACTCCAGTGGTGGTCATGAGCTGGTTGCTATGAGCGCCACCTAGTGGTCGGCGCTCATAGCACACGACCATTTCTGCTACATACAGGTGATCTGCTGATCATCTGTATGTAGCAGAGGCGATCAGACAAGTGCTGCTTCTAGTCTCCTATGGAGGCTATAGAAGCATGCAAAAAGTGAAAAAAAAAGGTTTTTAAAAATATTAAAAAAATAGTTTAAATCACCCCCCTTTCACCCCACTCAAAATAAAATAATTAAAAAAAAAAAACACATGCACATATTTGGTATCTTCTCGTTCAGAATCGCCCGATCTATCAGTATAAAAAAAGAATTAATCCGATTGGTAAACAGCGTAACGAGAAAAATATTTTAAACGCCAGAATTACGTTTTTTGGTCGCCGCAACATTGCAATAAAATGTAATAACGGGCGATCAAAACATCGGATCTACCCCAAAATGGTATCAATAAAAACTTCAGCTCGGTGCGCAAAAAATAAGCCCTCACCCGGCCCCAGATCCCGAAAAATGGAGACGCTACGGGTCTTAGAAAATGGCGCCTTTTTTTTTTTTTTTTTTTAAACAAACTTTGGAATTTTTTTTCACCACTTAAATAAAAAAGAACCTTTACATGTTTGGTGTCTACGAACTCGTAATGACCTGGAGAATAATAATGGTAGGTCAGTTTTAGCAATCAGTGAACGTGGTAAAAAAAAATAAAAAAAAACATCTGCGGTATTGCACTTTTTTTGCAATTTCACCGCACTTGGAATTTTTTTCCCGTTTTCCTGTACACGATATGTTAAAACCAGTAATATTGTTCAAAAGTACAACTCGTCCCGCAAAAAATAAGCCCTCACATGGCCATATTGAATGAAAAATAAAAACGCTATGGCTCTGGGAACAAGGGGAGCAAAAAACGAAAATGCAAAAACGGAAAATCCCAGGGCTGCGGTTAATGGCAAATTCTGCCAGCGGTAAGTAGGATGCCCAATCCACCTGATTTTCGGAGATGAAACACCTGAGGTAGGTCTCCAAATTCTTATTGACAGGCTCAGTCTGTCCATTCGACTGAGGGTGGAAGGCAGAGGAAAAGGAAGCTGCCCCCCCAGTTGAGAACAGAATGCTTTTCAGAACTTGGAAACAAACTGGGCCCCCCGATTAGACTCCACATCGGAGGGAACCCCGTGAAGCTTCACGATCTCATTTATAAACACCTGAGCAAGCGTCTTAGCATTTGGAAGTGCAGGTAACGCAACGAAGTGAACCATTTTACTGAACCTTTCTACAACCACCAAAACCACCGTTTTGCCTGCAGAAACCAGTAGGTCAGTAATAAAATCCATGGACAAGTGTGTCCATGGCCCACTAGGGCTAGGCAGCGGAAGAAGAGTACGAAACCGACGGGTATGCAAAACCTTAGAACGCGTGCAAATACTACAAGCAGCTACGTGTTCAATAACATCCCGATGCAACACCGGCCACCAAAAACGACGAGAGAGGAGGTCCGTGGTTACCTTACCACCTGGATGCCCAGCAAGCACAGCGTTGTGATGTTCCTTAATTACTTTGCGGCGCAGATTAGATGGTACAAATAACTTTCCTGAAGGGCAGGAGGCAGGGGCGTCCCCCTGAGCCTCCAACACCTCACCCTCTAGTTCAGGATATAATGCCGAAATGACAACCCTCTTCTGTAATATCGGGGCAGGGTTCTCATGGTCACCGCCACCAGGGAAGCTCCGGGACAAAGCATCAGCCTTGACATTTTTTACCCCTGGACGAAAAGTGACAACAAAATTGAACCTAGTAAAAAACAGGGACCATCTGGCTTGCCTATGGTTGAGACGTTTAGCTGACTGGAGATATGACAGGTTCTTATGGTCAGTAATGACAGTAATAGGATGGACAGCCGCCTCCAACCAATTTCGCCATTCCTCAAACCCCAATTTGATAGCCAAAAGTTCCCTATTACAAACGTCATAATTTCTCTCAGCAAAAGACAATTTTTTTTTATAAAAGAAGGCGCATGGACGCCATTTACCAGAGGATGGATCCTGAGACAACACAGCCCCAACCCCGACATCCAACACATCATCTTCCACAATAAAGGGTTGGGAAACATCGGGTTGACTGAGTATAGGAGCAGTGGCAAAATGATTCTTTAAGGACCTGATGTGTGATCTAAAGATGCTAATTTTCATTCAGCTAACTCTGCATATACCACAGAACCTCTCTATGGGTGTCGGCTTTTACTCCTCCAAGGCTCTGGCCAATCAAAGCATGGCCATGTCATAGAGGGGGAAAAAAAAAATACGCACAGAGAGGGTCTCAGCTGCCGCCTGGCTGAGCGTACTCTCCTGAGATGAGATTTTTCTTGCATGCACACACTAAAAACGCCGAAGTCACTGGAGAACTGGACAGCTGATGTTTCAGACCGACTCGACTGTGTTACAGGTAAAGACTGCTGCGCCCCACATAGACGTTCTGAAGTAGACGTCAAGTTGGTTGAAGGTAAAATTTGCATCCTTATTAAGGGAAGGGGGACGACGACTTTTGAATGGAGTGACACAGAGGAAAAGCTTTTCCAGAATCAGTAGAATACTCTGCCCCCTCCGCCTGAGAGAGTACTGTGCCTTTAAGCTGCAGTGTGTACTCTGCCCCCTCCACCTGTGGGAGTACTGTGCCTTTAAGCCGCTGTGTGTACTCTGCCCCCTTCGTCTGTGGGAGTACTGTGCCTTTAAGCCGCTGTGTGTACTCTGCCACCTCCGCCTATGGGGGTACTGTGCCTTTAAGCCGCTGTGTGTACTCTGCCCCCTCCGCCTGTGGGAGTACTGTGCCTTTAAGCCGCTGTGTGTACTCTGCCCCCTCCGCCTGTGGGAGTACTGTGCCTTTAAGCCACTGTGTGTACTCTGCCCCCTCCACCTGTAGGAGTACTGTGCCTTTAAGCCGCTGTGTGTACTCTGCCCCCTCCACCTGTGGGAGTACTGTGCCTTTAAGCCACTGTGTGTACTCTGCCCCCTAAGCCTGTAGGAGTACTGTGCCTTTAAGCTGCTGTGTGTACTCTGCCCCCTCCGCCTGTGGGTGTACCGTTTTAAGGCGCTGTGTGTTTTCTATTAGTCTGAGAAATCAATAATTGGCATCAGTTGTCTCATTGCTATTAGTAGGCCCCAAAAGTGTTGCAGTGCCTGAGGAAGGACCGATGAATTGCACATATTGTTACCAGTGCAGATTACTGGGTGGCCACCCTGCTGGATACCCGCTACAAGGACAATGTACCATCATATCATCCGTCACTGGAGAGGGATCGCAAAATGCGGGAATACAAATACACGCTGGTAGGAAAGCTAGTAATGGCGTTCCCACCTGACAGAAGGGGCTCCGTGGAACAACAAGGCAGAGACGGAGGAGGAAGTCACCAACGTAGCTGGAGCACTGGCAGCACCTCGGAAGGCAGGGTTAGCATGGTCGAAGTGTGACAAAACTTTCTCAGCACGCCACAACAGTCGGCATCACCATCTAATACACTATGTATTAGCAGGAGGCAGCGTTACAACATGGTGGATGGGTATGTTTCCACACGTCTCCACGTACTGAGTGATGGCTCAGCCCCATTTAACTTATGGGTCTCCAAATAGGACACATGGCCTGAGTTTGCCTTTATGCCTTGCAGGTGCTGGCCTGCCCTGCAGTAAGTGTACTGTCAGAAGGTGTTTAGCACGGGGGGAGGGGGGGGAGGGGGGGGGGGGGTGTCATCACAGACAGGCACATCCACCTGTCCACAGCCAATGCAACATTCGTTAAAATGAACCAGGCGCGGATCCCACAGGACTTGTCCGTAGCTTTGGATGACTACACAACTATACCTCCGCAGCCAGAAAGTCTTCAACTCTATTTGCCATTTGTTTCATTTGTTGGCCTCCTCCCCAAAAAAAACAACCGAAAAACTGTGTTGGCTACCTCGTCCGCCTCTTCCACCTATACCGCCCCTGTCAGGGATTCCAGACAGGGACGACACCGGGGAGATCACGCGATATCTCACCGTGCCATCACGCTGTCAGTATTTCATCCAGAATCGTGAGCACGCGATCCAGACTACTCGCTACGTGGGTATCGGCAAGTGACCAGTGAGCGTATGGCGTCACACCTCTGGATTCCAATGCATGGAATAAGTGTTAATGCCTTCCGCACAGTCACTCTCAGCTTCACGATAGCCCGATTACTAATATTCTCTGCCACCACCGGCCGAGTTTGAAATATAATACAGGCCTGGCCGGACGCCTGCGTTTTGGTAGCGTATATGGCTTCGGGGAAGGGAACGGTTACAGAACAAAAGAAACAGGACTATTAAATTTTATATTAAGGGAATGTGCCCACGATGCAGAAATGAAGCAGAAAATTTCTGCATGATCTTGGCAGTCAAAAACGCTTGCGGATTTTACATGTGTTTTTGACGCCTTTTTGCAGCGTTTTTACATGCGGATTTGACTTGCGTTTTTCAAGTACATTGAGACCTCAAATCCGCATGCAGAAACGCACAAATAATGGACATGCTGCGGATTTTCATGGGCACAGAACATGCAAATTTTCATTGGGGATCATGGGGCATGGATTACCAAGCGTTTTTAAAGCATTTCTGCTGCGGAAATTCCACATCAAAAACGCTTGAAAAACGCATAGTGGGCACACAGCCTTAATCCAAAAGGGAGGCAGTGTTTAGGAAAAATATATACAAGGATGCTACAAAGGAGACATTATGTATTTTTAAGCAGTTACATAAAATAAACAGGATAAAAGATAACTTACACTATACAGTTCGTAGGGACGAATCAGCAGGAGGGGCTCCCCAGTTGATTTGAGCATTATCGAACGCGACCCGTTGCTTATAATCCTTATACCCCCTGGCAATGAGTCCTCCTCTAATGTCCATGGGTTCTCTTATACCTAAGGGGAGATCTGGCCACACACCCCTTGTGGTGACACCATGTGGACCGGTCTCCAGCCTGTACATTTTTACTAAAAACGCTAACTTCTGCGATAACTCATCGCTCGTTGATCGCAGAAGCGTGCAAACTACGCCATTTTTCCCTTATGATTTTATCTTCAGTTAGAGATCACACATCCCATAGCTGTAGTCTGCTATTCTGGTGTTTTTGAGCTACAGCTCTATGTAGCGTTTTTCAGTGGCAGAAAAAAAATCCCCATCATTCCCTCACTGATTTTACCTCTAAAAACATGGGTCCCGTAATTGCCGGAAGTATGGAACTCACAATATTTCATATCGGTTTCGACCTGGCTACGGCTGGTGGCCGGGAATTATTTGTGAGTGCCTTTCAGCTTAACGAACCATTTCCTCTTTCCTCCAAACTCTGGCCTGGGAGAAGCTGTCAATCTATCTCAGGTCTGTGTTAAGAGGAAATACATTTGCATTTTAGTTAGCCGGTAACACTTGATGGCTGGCATTTGTTTATGTAAGGCCTCCATCATGATTGTGTTAATTGTGGCTTTTGCGCTGAGCAAAAGGGGAAGAATGGTCAAGATCTGGGTCAGGGAAATATGGAAGAACATTTTCAATATTCCTCAATACTTCCCTGACAGCCCCCGACCACCTCCTCCTCCTCCACCTATACCGCCAGTCCACCTCTTCCTCCACCTATACCGTCAGTCCACTCCTTCCTCCTCCTCTTCCACCTATGCCGCCAGTCCACCTCCTCCTCCACCTACTCCTCCTCCACCTATACCGCTAGTCCACCTCCTCCTCCACCTATACCGCCAGTCCACCTCCTCCTCCTCCACCTATACCGCCAGTCCACCTCCTCCACCTATACCGCCAGTCCACCTCCTCCTCCACCTATGCCGCCAGTCCACCTCCTCCTCCACCTATACCGCCAGTCCACCTCCTCCACCTATGCTGCCAGTCCACCTCCTCCACCTATGCCGCCAGTCCACCTCCTCCTCCACCTATGCCGCCAGTCCACCTCCTCCTCCTATATCGCCAGTCCACCTCCTCCTCCACCTATATCGCCAGTCCACCTCCTCCTCCACCTATATCGCCAGTCCACCTCCTCCTCCACCTATATCGCCAGTCCACCTCCTCCTCCACCTATATCGCCAGTCCACCTCCTCCTCCACCTATATCGCCAGTCCACCTCCTCCTCCACCTATATCGCCAGTCCACCTCCTCCTCCACCTATATCGCCAGTCCACCTCCTCTGCCTCTTCCACTTCCTCCTCCACCTATACCGCTAGTCCACCTCCTCCTCCACCTATACCGCTAGTCCACCTCCTCCTCCACCTATACTGCCAGTCCACCTCCTCCGCCTCTTCCTCCTCCACCTATACCGCTAGTCCACCTCCTCCTCCAATTGGACCTGTTCCTCCTGGTTCAAGTTATTTTTAATTTTCTGCTCTGCTTAGCATAGGGACAGGACGCAGCTGTAGTGAGGGACAATATTTGTGTGTGCGTGGTTTTTCTCTATGTGCTTTGCACCCGTGTCTGTCATAGTAACGTGCTCAGTGGCTGGGGGTGTTATTGAACCCATATCTGTGGGAGTAATGTGCCTTTAAGCTTCTGTGTGTACACTGTACCCTGCCTGTGGGCCATTGTCTGGGTGTGAAGTTTCTTATCAGCTTCTGTGGGATTAATGTGGAAGCCTGCTGTGTGGGAGACACTTGTTATCAGTATATCTTCTGTGAGGAGACTGTGGCCACAGCCTCTGCGTCCTCTGCAGGGGTGTCTGTGCCAAAAAATAATTGTACTCTACCTTTGTGGCGGAGCCTAAAGCTGATTAAGGGAATTAACTACTCATTCAATCACAGAGCCTCAGTTGTCATGGATGACTGTTCTGTCTCACAATATCAGCTGCTGACTCCGTTGAGAAGTGGACGGAGCCTCATTGTCTGGGGGGCACACGGCTGAGCTGTGTGGGGGGACGGAGCCTCATTGTCTTGGGGGACACGGCTGAGCTGTGGGGGGATGGAGCCTCATTCACTGGGGGGACACGGCTGAGCTGTGGAGGGACGGAGCCTCATTGTCTGGGGAGACACGGCTGAGTTGTGGGGTCCTGCACCTCATTGTCGGGGGTACACGGCTGAGCTGTGGGGTCCACTGCTGAGCTGTGGGGTCCTGCGCCTCATTGTCTGGGGGGGGACACGGCTGAGTTGTGGGGTCCTGCGCCTCATTGTCTGGGGGGGGACACGGCTGAGCTGTGGGTTCCTGCGCCTCATTGTCTGGGGGGGGGACACGGCTGAGCTGTGGGTTCCTGCGCCTCATTGTCTGGGGGGACACGGCTGAGCTGTGGGGTCCTGTGCCTCATTGTCTGGGGGGGGGGGGGGACACGGCTGAGCTGTGGGGTCCTCCGCCTCATTGTCTGGGGGGGGGGGGGACACTGCTGAGCTGGGGGGTCCTGCGCCTCTGTCTGGGGTGACACGGCTGAGTTGTGGGGTCCTGCGCCTCATTGTCTGGGGGGGGACACGGCTGAGCTGTGGGGTCCTGCGCCTCATTGTCTGGGGGGGGGGGGGGGACACTGCTGAGCTGGGGGGTCCTGCGCCTCTGTCTGGGGTGACACGGCTGAGTTGTGGGGTCCTGCGCCTCATTGTCTGGGGGGGGACACGGCTGAGCTGTGGGGTCCTGCGCCTCATTGTCTGGGGGAGACACGGCTGAGCTGTGGGGTCCTGCGCCTCATTGTTTGGGGGGGACACGGCTGAGCTGTGGGGTCCTGCGCCTCATTGTCTGGGGGGGACACGGCTGAGCTGTGGGGTCCTGCGCCTCATTGTCTGGGGGGGGACACGGCTGAGCTGTGGGGTCCTGCGCCTCATTGTCTGGGGGGGACACGGCTGAGCTGTGGGGTCCTGCGCCTCATTGTCTGGGGGGGACACGGCTGAGCTGTGGGGGTCCTGCACCTCATTGTCTGGGGGGACACAGCTGAGCTGTGGGGTCCTGCGCCTCATTGTCTGGGGGGACACGGCTGAGCTGTGGGGTCCTGCGCCTCATTGTCTGGGGGGGACGGACACTGCTGAGCTGGGGGGTCCTGCGCCTCTGTCTGGGGTGACACGGCTGAGTTGTGGGGTCCTGCGCCTCATTGTCTGGGGGGGGACACGGCTGAGCTGTGGGGTCCTGCGCCTCATTGTCTGGGGGGGGGGACACGGCTGAGCTGTGGGGTCCTGCGCCTCATTGTTTGGGGGGGACACGGCTGAGCTGTGGGGTCCTGCGCCTCATTGTCTGGGGGGGACACGGCTGAGCTGTGGGGTCCTGCGCCTCATTGTCTGGGGGGGGGGGACACGGCTGAGCTGTGGGGTCCTGCGCCTCATTGTCTGGGGGGGGGGGGACACGGCTGAGCTGTGGGGTCCTGCGCCTCATTGTCTGGGGGGGACACGGCTGAGCTGTGGGGTCCTGCGCCTCATTGTCTGGGGGGGACACGGCTGAGCTGTGGGGTCCTGCGCCTCATTGTCTGGGGGGGACACGGCTGAGCTGTGGGGTCCTGCGCCTCATTGTCTGGGGGGGACACGGCTGAGCTGTGGGGTCCTGCGCCTCATTGTCTGGGGGGGACACGGCTGAGCTGTGGGGGTCCTGCACCTCATTGTCTGGGGGGACACGGCTGAGCTGTGGGGTCCTGCGCCTCATTGTCTGGGGGGACACGGCTGAGCTGTGGGGTCCTGCGCCTCATTGTCTGGGGGGGACACGGCTGAGCTGTGGGGGTCCTGCGCCTCATTGTCTGGGGGGACACGGCTGAGCTGTGGGGTCCTGCGCCTCATTGTCTGGGGGGGACACGGCTGAGCTGTGGGGGTCCTGCACCTCATTGTCTGGGGGGACACGGCTGAGCTGTGGGGTCCTGCGCCTCATTGTCTGGGGGGACACGGCTGAGCTGTGGGGTCCTGCGCCTCATTGTCTGGGGGGACACGGCTGAGCTGTGGGGTCCTGCGCCTCATTGTCTGGGGGGGACACGGCTGAGCTGTGGGGGTCCTGCACCTCATTGTCTGGGGGGACACAGCTGAGCTGTGGGGTCCTGCGCCTCATTGTCTGGGGGGACACGGCTGAGCTGTGGGGTCCTGCGCCTCATTGTCTGGGGGGGGGACGACACTGCTGAGCTGGGGGGTCCTGCGCCTCTGTCTGGGGTGACACGGCTGAGTTGTGGGGTCCTGCGCCTCATTGTCTGGGGGGGGGGGACACGGCTGAGCTGTGGGGTCCTGCGCCTCATTGTTTGGGGGGGACACGGTTGAGCTGTGGGGGACACGGCTGAGCTGTGGGGTCCTGCGCCTCATTGTCTGGGGGGACACGGCTGAGCTGTGGGGTCCTCCGCCCCCGTCACTCCTCTCCTCCTCTCACCATTACACATGAAGTTCAGGTCCCCATTGACGTCTATCGGGTCCGGGGTCACATTCACCAAATCCAGAGAACAAGAACATCCAGCGTCCTCTCAGCACTACCGCGGACCTGACCACAACCACAAGGGGCGCCAGCGAGCAGCGACTGATCAGTGACCTGCGGAGCCGCCCTGACACCGGACTATACCAACATCACAGCACAGGAGGAAGAGACCAGAAACCCCCTGTAATCTCACCGCAATGGTAGAATCCAAGAAACCAGCTGCTGCCTGATAACAGAGAGCAAGAGCTGCACACAACCAGGACGGAGCTGCTGCACTGAGAGCGGGAGGACCTGTGGTGACGTCACCGCCATGTGATCAGGGGGCGGAGCTGAGGAGAGAAGTGCTGAAGGACCTGATATTGATGACGTCATTGACATGTGTTCAGGTCCTACACCATTTCTCTCTTGAGCTCCGCCCCCTGATCACATGGCGGTGACGTCACCACAGTTCCTTCACCACTTCTCTCCTGAGCCCCGCCCCCTGATCACATGGCGGTGACGTCACCACAGGTCCTCCCGCTCTCAGTGCAGCAGCTCCGTCCTGGTTGTGCGCAGCTCTTGCTCTCTGGTATCAGCCAGCAGCAGGTTTCCGCTTCCCGCCATTCCGGTGAGATTACAGGGAGGGTTTGTGGTGAATCTGTGAGAGGAGAGTGTGGGGTGAGATCAGAGCTGTTCCTGTGGAGGCTCCTGCTCCATGTGACTGCGGCTCCTCAGTGTTGTATGGGGGATGTGCAGCGGCTCCTCCTCACCTCACCGCCCCCGCTGGAGGTGGAGTTACCACGGTGACCGTCCCCCGCTGGAGATGGAGTTACCACGGTGACCGTCCCCCGCTGGAGGTGGAGTTACCACGGTGACCGTCCCCCGCTGGAGGTGGAGTTACCACGGTGACCGTCCCCCGCTGGAGGTGGAGTTACCACGGTGACCGCCCCCGCTGGAGGTGGAGTTACCACGGTGACCGCCCCCGCTGGAGGTGGAGTTACCACGGTGACCGTCCCCGCTGGAGGTGGAGTTACCACGGTGACCGTCCCCCGCTGGAGGTGGAGTTACCACGGTGACCGTCCCCCGCTGGAGGTGGAGTTACCACGGTGACCGTCCCCCGCTGGAGGTGGAGTTACCACGGTGACCGTCCCCCGCTGGAGGTGGAGTTACCACGGTGACCGTCCCCCCTCTGGAGGTGGAGTTACCACGGTGACCGTCCCCCGCTGGAGGTGGAGTTACCACGGTGACCGTCCCCCGCTGGAGGTGGAGTTACCACGGTGACCGTTCCCCGCTGGAGGTGGAGTTACCACGGTGACCGTCCCCCGCTGGAGGTGGAGTTACCACGGTGACCGTCATCTGGAGGTGTAGTTACCACGGTGACCGACCCCCGCTGGAGGTGTAGTTACCACGGGTGACCGTCATCCGCTGGAGGTGTAGTTACCACGGGTGACCGACCCCCGCTGGAGGTGTAGTTACCACGGGTGACCGTCATCCGCTGGAGGTGTAGTTACCACGGGTGTCCCTCCCCCGCTGGAGGTGTAGTTACCACGGGTGTCCCTCCCCCGCTGGAGGTGTAGTTACCACGGGTGTCCCTCCCCCGCTGGAGGTGTAGTTGCCACGGGTGTCCCTCCCCCGCTGGAGGTGTAGTTACCACGGGTGTCCCTCCCCCGCTGGAGGTGTAGTTGCCACGGGTGTCCCTCCCCCGCTGGAGGTGTAGTTGCCACGGGTGTCCCTCCCCCGCTGGAGGTGTAGTTGCCACGGGTGTCCCTCCCCCGCTGGAGGTGTAGTTGCCACGGGTGACCGTCCTCCGCTGGAGGTGTAGTTGCCACGGGTGACCGTCCTCCGCTGGAGGTGTAGGTGCCACGGGTGACCGTCCTCCGCTGGAGGTGTAGTTGCCACGGGTGACCGTCCTCCGCTGGAGGTGTAGTTGCTACGGGTGACCGTCCTCCGCTGGAGGTGTAGTTGCCACGGGTGACCGTCCTCCGCTGGCGGTGTAGTAGCCACGGGTGACCGTCCTCCGGTGGAGGTGTAGTAGCGCCTTCCTCTGGTCAGCTGATTCCTGCTTCGGCAGCGGATGGAGATAAGCAGTCTGTGAAGCAGATTCCCCCCGCTGCTCCACTCGCTGTTTTGTGGCCGCTGCCGAGTGCAGCTCATAGGGAAATAGAGTGTGGAAATAGGGCTAATAGGCGCGGATTTCTTGGTGTCCGGGGGACACGGGGATTTCTTGGCGTCTGGGGGACGTGGGGATTTCTTGGCGTCTGGGGGACGTGGGGATTTCTTGGCGTCCGTGGGACGCGGGGATTTCTTGGCGTCCGTGGGACGCGGGGATTTCTTGGCGTCCGTGGGATGCGGGGATTTCTTGGCGTCCGGGGGACGCGGGGATTTCTTGGCGTCCGGGGGACGCGGGGATGTCTTGGCGTCCGGGGGACGCGGGGATTTCTTGGCGTCTGGGGGACATGAAGCTTAGCAGAAATCATTTAATAAAAAGCAATTACACAGAAACCAGACCTCTATTATGGCCATACAGGTAGGTATAGAGTTACAGTTCTATCACCTGTATGCCCATAGTAGAGGTCAGATATCTCCCAGAGGGGACAGATTCCCATCAGACCTCTACTATGGCCATACAGGTAGGTATAGAGTTACATTTCTATCACCTGTATGTCCATAGTAGAGGTCAGATATCTCCCAGGGGGGACAGACTCCCATCAGACCTCTACTATGGCCATACAGGTAGGTATAGAGTTACATTTCTATCACCTGTATGTCCATAGTAGAGGTCAGATATCTCCCAGGGGGGACAGATTCCCATCAGACCTCTACTATGGGCCATACAGGTAGGTATAGAGTTACATTTCTATCACCTGTATGCCCATAGTAGAGGTCAGATATCTCCCAGGGGGGACAGACTCCCATCAGACCTCTACTATGGCCATACAGGTAGGTATAGAGTTACATTTCTATCACCTGTATGCCCATAGTAGAGGTCAGATATCTCCCAGGGGGGACAGACTCCCATCAGACCTCTACTATGGCCATACAGGTAGGTATAGAGTTACATTTCTATCACCTGTATGCCCATAGTAGAGGTTAGATATCTCCCAGGAGGGACAGATTCCCATCAGACCTCTACTATGGCCATACAGGTAGGTATAGAGTTACATTTCTATCACCTGTATGCCCATAGTAGAGGTCAGATATCTCCCAGGGGGGACAGACTCCCATCAGACCTCTACTATGGCCATACAGGTAGGTATAGAGTTACATTTCTATAACCTGTATGTCCATAGTAGAGGTCAGATATCTCCCAGGGGGGACAGACTCCCATCAGACCTCTACTATGGCCATACAGGTAGGTATAGAGTTACATTTCTATCACCTGTATGCCCATAGTAGAGGTCAGATATCTCCCAGGGGGGACAGATTCCCATCAGACCTCTACTATGGCCATACAGGTAGGTATAGAGTTACATTTCTATCACCTGTATGCCCATAGTAGAGGTCAGATATCTCCCAGGGGGGACAGATTCCCATCAGACCTCTACTATGGCCATACAGGTAGGTATAGAGTTACATTTCTATCACCTGTATGCCCATAGTAGAGGTCAAATATCTCCCAGGGGGGACAGACTCCCATCAGACCTCTACTATGGCCATACAGGTAGGTATAGAGTTACATTTCTATCACCTGTATGCCCATAGTAGAGGTCAGATATCTCCCAGGGGGGACAGATTCGCATCAGACCTCTACTATGGGCCATACAGGTAGGTATAGAGTTACATTTCTATCACCTGTATGTCCATAGTAGAGGTCAGATATCTCCCAGGGGGGACAGACTCCCATCAGACCTCTACTATGGCCATACAGGTAGGTATAGAGTTACATTTCTATCACCTGTATGGCCATAGTAGAGGTCAGATATCTCCCAGGGGGACAGACTCCCATCAGACCTCTACTATGGCCATACAGGTAGGTATAGAGTTACATTTCTATAACCTGTATGCCCATAGTAGAGGTCAGATATCTCCCAGGGGGGACAGACTCCCATCAGACCTCTACTATGGCCATACAGGTAGGTATAGAGTTACATTTCTATTACCTGTATGCCCATAGTAGAGGTCAGATATCTACCAGGGGGGACAGACTCCCATCAGACCTCTACTATGGCCATACAGGTAGGTATAGAGTTACATTTCTATTACCTGTATGCCCATAGTAGAGGTCAGATATCTACCAGGGGGGACAGACTCCCATCAGACCTCTACTATGGCCATACAGGTAGGTATAGAGTTACATTTCTATTACCTGTATGCCCATAGTAGAGGTCAGATATCTCCCAGGGGGGACAGATTCGCATCAGACCTCTACTATGGGCCATACAGGTGAGGATAGTGTCACATGTCTATCACCTCTATGCCCATATTAGTGGTCTGATAGGTCCCGGGGGGGGGGGGACAGATTCCCTTTAAAGAAGTTGTCCGGTACTTTTTTCAATTGCCCCAATTTATTTAGCACGTGCCCATAAGTGTTTTTGTAATTACCGTTAGTTGTATGTATTGCCTGTGAGGGGCGCTATCACTGGCCGCCCATAGGCATCACGTGACCCCCGGCTGCAACCGGCGCTGACATCCGCTGACGTCACGACAAGTGAGGCGTGACTCAGTCCTGGGATCCCCCCGGTGGCAGCTGGGTAGTGGGCGGGGTTACCCCCGCGTCACACCCGGCATCCACCACGTGCTTTCCCAATGAATGAGGAGAGGCAGAGTGTGCGGTGGATGCCGGGTGTGACGCGGGGGTAACCCCACCCATAACCCAGCAGCCATCGGTGGAACGCGGAAGAGGGACCACCGGCTGCAGCCGTAACTTGCCGTGACATCAGCGGATGTCAGCGCCGGCTGCAGCCGGGGGTCACGTGAGCGGACAGAGATAGCGCCAGTCACAGGCCATAAAGACACAGCAAGGTAATTACAAAGACACTTATGGGCACAGGGTGAATACATTGGGACAATTGAAAGTGGACATCCCCTTTAAGTCCTGTGGCTCGGAGCTTCATGGCGCGGCCAGTCGTTACATACCTGCCCACCTGTTTGTTTTCCCTCGACCTTCACCCTCCCCCTTATTTGATATACAGCTCTGGCTTCATAGTCACAGAAGGGTGAAGATAGAGGGGGAGTAAGCAGACGGGAGGTGTACAGTGATTGGCGCCATGAGCCCCCGAGCGCCTGTGCTTGGCTTCACCAATCCTCCTGTCCTCAGTCCTCCTAATTACAGGTCAGTAACGTCTTCCATACTTTTCCCTGCGTCATTTCTCATTATTACACGTCATTTATGGACGTCTACAGTGTTTTCTTTGCCTGTGTGGATTGTTACCGACATCTGGTGAGCATTTCATGTCAATAGCACCTTTACTAATAGATTTGCTTAGGACACTGGTGAACTGTTCAATACTTATTTCCCCCGCTGTATATACAGTACAGACCAAAAGTTTGGACACACCTTCTCATTTAAAGATTTTTCTGTATTTTCATGACTATGAAAATTGTACATTCACACTGAAGGCATCAAAACTATGAATTAACACATGTGGAATTATATACTTAACAAAAAAGTGTGAAACAACTGAAAATATGTCTTATATTCTAGGGTCTTCACAGTAGCCACCTTTTGGTTTGATGACTGCTTTGCACACTCTTGGCATTCTCTTGATGAGCTTCAAGAGGTAGTCACCGGAAATGGTCTTCCAACAATCTTGAAGGAGTTCCCAGAGATGCTTAGCACTTGTTGGCCCTTTTGCCTTCACTCTGCGGTCCAGCTCACCCCAAACCATCTCGATTGGGTTCAGGTCTGGTGACTGTGGAGGCCAGGTCATCTGGCGTAGCACCCCATCACTCTCCTTCTTGGTCAAATAGCCCTTACACAGCCCGGAGGTGTGTTTGGGGTCATTGTCCTGTTGAAAAATAAATGATGGTCCAACTAAACGCAAACCGGATGGAATAGCATGCCGCTGCAAGATGCTGTGGTAGCCATGCTGGTTCAGTATGCCTTCAATTTTGAATAAATCCCCAACAGTGTCACCAGCAAAGCCCCCCCACACCATCACACCTCCTCCTCCATGCTTCACGGTGGGAACCAGGCATGTAGAGTCCATCTGTTCACCTTTTCTGCGTCGCACAAAGACACGGTAGTTGGAACCAAAGATCTCAAATTTGGACTCATCAGACCAAAGCACAGATTTCCACTGGTCTAATGTCCATTCCTTGTGTTCTTTAGCCCAAACAAGTCTCTTCTGCTTGTTGCCTGTCCTTAGCAGTGGTTTCCTAGCAGCTATTTTACGATGAAGGCCTGCTGCGCAAAGTCTCCTCTTAACAGTTGTTGTAGAGATGTGTCTGCTGCTAGAACTCTGTGTGGCATTGACCTGGTCTCTAATCTGAGCTGCTGTTAACCTGCGATTTCTGAGGCTGGTGACTCGGATAAACTTATCCTCAGAAGCAGAGGTGACTCTTGGTCTTCCTTTCCTGGGGCGGTCCTCATGTGAGCCAGTTTCTTTGTAGCGCTTGATGGTTTTTACAACTGCACTTGGGGACACTTTCAAAGTTTGCCCAATTTTTTCGGACTGACTGACCTTCATTTCTTAAAGTAATGATGGCCACTCGTTTTTCTTTACTTAGCTGCTTTTTTCTTGCCATAATACAAATTCTAACAGTCTATTCAGTAGGAGTATCAGCTGTGTATCCACCTGACTTCTGCACAACACAACTGATGGTCCCAACCCCATTTATAAGGCAAGAAATCCCACTTATTAAACCTGACAGGGCACACCTGTGAAGTGAAGACCATTTCCGGTGACTACCGCTTGAAGCTCATCAAGAGAATGCCAAGAGTGTGCAAAGCAGTCATCAAAGCAAAAGGTGGCTACTTTGAAGAACCTAGAATATAAGACATATTTTCAGTTGTTTCACACTTTTTTGTTAAGTATATAATTCCACATGTGTTAATTCATAGTTTTGATGCCTTCAGTGTGAATGTACAATTTTCATAGTCACGAAAATACAGAAAAATCTTTGAATGAGAAGCTGTGTCCAAACTTTTGGTCTGTACTGTACATGTTACATTATTTAACTCCAGGCTTAAAGGGGTTGAAGGTTTTTTAGAAAGATTGAAATGAATGTTGTGTCTGGCATAGAAATGATGAGAGGAGTTGTCTGACAAAGTCTTTACATAGTAACACACCTGGTCCTCCTCCCTGTGGATCCAGAGCCGGCGGCTTTAGGACTGAACCGGTGAACAACATGCGACTGATCTTTCTGCAAATTGCCGACATTGGCTGATACTATGTGAGAAGATTATATTGGCCAAAGAGTAATCACATGACCTTGAGCGCCGCCAGGCGGGATTGACTTCGATGATTTGCAGCTATAACATAATATACGATAGGCAATCAGGAGGGACTGCGATAGCCATTATAAAAGCAGAAGCAGGAAATGCAGCGGCTATTTTGTCGTGAATCCAGACAGTGAGAGATCATCGAGAAATACAAGAAAAAATATGCGAAATAAAGGCCCACAATGTATTTCAAAGGGTAAAAAATATGCAATCTTTATTAGTTATAGGTCGATAAAAGATCAATAAGGTTACACACGGAGTACAACACACAAATGTTCATGTTCAAGATTGAAAAAAGGGGTAACTCAAGCCCCCAGCATAAAAGGCCCCACAAAAAATAGTGAAGGTTTATTTACTGAAACATGGACTTCAATTTTGAAGAAGCTGACATAAAAAGCAGTGTATATAAGACCAGTTAGAGACAAAGTACAGATATATAGAAAATAAACTAGTAAGCCCAACTAGCTATCATGTATATAAAGCCAATATAGACAATCACACAACAATATCTCCATGTAATTATTAGGCTAAAGACAGGGTCTTCAATTTGTATATATATGGTTTGCAAAATATAATAAGCAATTTTAGTCAGACCAAGCTGCCATAAAAGCAGTATATACAGAACCAGTTTAGAGTAAAGAGCACATGCTCATAAATAGTGAACTAGTGCCATATAGGGCAGTATATACAGAGACAATATGAATAAATGCCTATCAATACCTTCAAATCCAATGTAGACAGTGGGCCCAGAGCTGGGAGGTGAGTACCCACCCCAACGCGCGTTTCGGCGAGCCTTCTTCAGGGGTATGTCACTGCATGTCAGCATTCCTCTTTATATACAAAGGAAGCCTCCGTTGGACACCGCACAGCGGTTTCCACTTAGCCTTGAGGACCTATGATGATGCTTATCGCGTCACGATGGGCGGAGCGAGCGACGGCGTCACGTGATACTCACGTGACGGTCAGGTGACCGTCTCGCAGGTCCTCACAACAAGACGCCGAGAGCCGGGGCGTCTCGGCAGCCAACGTGACACGCAAGCGTGCTCGGTCATCAGGGCAACCATGCAGAGGCTAATGGGGTGAATTGCCAAGAAAAATGTAACTAGCCCACATGCTTATGGTATAAATAGGTAGGAAAACATCCATCTCAGAACAAGCTCAAAGACATTTATATACCTGGCAAAAAGATCAAAAAGGGCTCACTGGGAGAAAAAAACAGTAAAAAATCACATATATATAAATGTGGCAGCAAAATACACAGTGTTTGCAAGTAACGGGATAAATAATATCCCAATATATATTAGATACATTCAAAGATAATACATAATAATTCCAAAGTAAATAAACAGGTATAATAGAATGTATCAACAGCCACAAAAAATAATAACAATAATAATATTTCTTCAATTCGAAGCACACAGACATCGATTTTGCACAGCCATGGTAGATGCAGTGTAGATACGTATATCTTCATGGAAGAGATTGCTTATATCTTCATAATTAGAGATGGATGTAAACGGAGGCAGATCATATATTGCATATATAGCAAGATGAGACAAAAATAATGCCCACAATATGTCTGAACGGGACATGCAGATAAATGTCCGAACATCTAGGATAGATTAAAAAACACAAATAAAAAATGATAAAACAGTGATAAAATAATACAAAGATGCACATGGGTCTGCAGTTGGCGATCACAAAAAGGGGACAAAACTGAGGTGTTCGTTTAACCCTTTGTGATGGTGTGATGGACGGTGTCCGGAGCCCAAATCCAACGGGCTTCCAATTGTGCCAAACTTTGACTCATCTTTCCACCTCTAGCAACATTTGTAAGCAAATCTATACCCCGCACTTTAAGAAGTGTGCTGACACAGTCATGATGTAATTTAAAGTGACGGGGAATGGTCCTAAGCGTGGATACATCCGAGTGACCAACTGCCGCCTGAATGCCCAGTACCTGCTCACGAATCCTCACTTTGAGCTGGCGAGAAGTTAGCCCCACATAAATGAGACCACACGGACATGTAGCAAAATAAATCACATATCTAGATGTACAATTAATAGATCTACGGATATCATACACCTTAGTCCGTGAGGAATCATAGAACTGAGTAGCACATTCAACATTAGGGCAGGCTATGCAGTGGCCACACGGTCTGCATCCAGGCGCAGGACCAACCCCGTCTATAAAGGCCCTTTCCTGCGTAGTCTGATAATGGCTATGTATAAGATAGGAGATCAAAAAATTTACGGGACTAATAGTGATACTGGGAGTAAGAGGTAAGAATTTAGAAATGATAGGGTCAGTCTGAAGAATAGGCCACGCTTTAATTAGGCAAGATCTCATACGAGAGAATTGAGCATGGTAATTGGTAATGAATCTCACTTTATTAGTATTGTTTGTATTCACTCGTTTTTTATACAGTAAATCTGAACGTTTAGAATATCTTGCCCGATTGAACGCCCTTTTGACTACTCTCTTGCTATAACCCCTCTCGTAAAAGCGAGATTTTAATTCCTCGGCTTGCCTGATAAATTCTTGATGGTCAGAACAAATTCTACGCAAGCGAAGAAATTGTCCTACTGGGATGGATTGGATCATATATTTTGGATACGCTGAAGTGGCATGTAGTAGAGAATTGCTAGCTGTGCTCTTCCTAAAAATCCCAGTCTGTAGGAAATCATTGACATCTCTACGGATGGTCACATCAAGGAATGTAATCTTGTTCATATCAAATTGATAAGTAATACAAATATTTACATTGTTTACGTTAAGAGACTGCATAAATTGATGCAACTGTCCCTCAGATCCCTGCCAGATCAGAAAAATGTCGTCAATGTAACGCGTCCAAAGGAGGACGCTATCTATTGACGACTGCCGATCATGCAGGGTGAGGTCTCTCTCCCACAGCCCCAGGAACAGATTGGCGTACGAGGGGGCGAAGGAGGCCCCCATGGCTGTGCCCTGGAGCTGCAGGTAGAAAGACCCTTTAAAAGTGAAAAAATTATTGGTTAAAGAGAACTCAAGAAGTTCCAATACAAGTGCCACAATATCAGCTGGTAAATTTGAGCTTGAAAGAAAGAATCTAGTATCCCTAATTCCATCAACATGCCTGATGCTGGTGTAGAGCGACTCAATGTCGCCCACCACCAGCATCGTGTCTCTGCCTATGCTCAGGCCATCCACCCTTTTCAGGAGATCCCCAGTATCCAACAAAAAAGACGGTAGCGTCTCCACAAGCGGTTGTAGCTTGGAGTCTATCCATAGATTTACGTTTTCCAAGAAGTTACCTGTGCCACATATAATCGGGCACCCAGGGGGGACTTTGGAATTTTTGTGTAATTTTGGAAGGAGGTAAATGGTTGCTATCGAGGGCTCCACGACCTGTAGCGCCGAAGCCAGCTCCCTAGTTATAACCGCATTATCAACTGCTCTTTTGATAATTTTAGAAAGTTTCAAGGTAAATGATTGGAGTGGATTGAAGGTGAGACGTTTATAACAGGATGTGTTGTCGAGCTGACGGTATGCTTCTTTTTCATATAATGTGGTAGGCCATATTACGATATTGCCGCCTTTATCAGCTGGCTTCAGCACCACATCGGGGAGCCCCCGAAGCAACCACAAACTCTCTCTTTAACTAATAGTCAGATTATCATGCTCGATATGTTGGGGAATTTGATTAAATTCCTTGGTTACCACCTGCACAAACATATCTATACTGGCACATGAAGCAAATGAGGGAAAATTCTTGGACCAAGGTTTGATGGAACTGGGGATCTTACCTCCTTCAGCTAGAGGACTCTCTTGAGCCAAACCTTCCAAAGATCTTAGCGCATTCTGTTCCTCCTCTGTAGGAAAAAGAGCATAGAGCTGTTCATCATAAAAATACTTTTTGAACATGAGTTTCCGTGCAAATAAATGCAAATCTTTTGTAGCTATGAAACGATCAAATTTAGCTTTAGGGGAAAATGTAAGGCCCTTACTCAATAACCTTAAGTCAGTTGGACTTAGATCATGATCACTTAAATTAATTACCTTGTTATCTTTCTTGTCTCCATCTGGAGATTTGAAGAAACTTCGTTTGTAAGGGTGCAATTCTAAATCTCTTGTCTTGTTGGGATCACGGCCTGATCTAGTTTTCATGGAGGATGAGGAGGCAATGGAGGATTCGCTATTAGAGGAGAGCGAAACATCTGAGGGTAGACGTATACTCCTAGATGTAACAACAACTTGTGTAGGAGATATCAGTCCAAAACACAAAAATTGAGTATTTAGGTTTAAAATATAATATGTTTATCGAATATTCTTTAAAAATAGAAATATAAAAACAAATAAATACCCGTACTCCAGAGATAGGGTGTCACACCTTAAACCATTCAATAAATATAAATAACACCAATAATTTTAAAGTAATAGCATATTTGGCCCTGGTAGTTTAAAGAATATCCTATATAACAGGTAGACAGAACAATCCACATTAGAGGATATATACACAAATCATATAAGGCAAAAAAAAAAAAACGTCATTACCTCAAGCCAGTGTAATATAAATGAAGGTATGGGGACCACCTGACGCGCGTTTCGACACCTTTTTCAAGGAGCGCTACATATGGTGTGTGCTTATGCTGATTTAAATAGGAGTGATACTCCTGAGTTAATCTCTTGCAGCTGTGAGATGCAGGAAATGCAGAACCATACGGCGCGCATGCGTGATGGTTGCTTCCTAAAGGGCAAACTTCCGTCCACGGTCAGTGACACGCTAAGCTCTCGGTTGCTATGCAACGTGCGTGCCAGCGGTCACATGGTCCGTGTAAGGAAGTGCCGAAAGTCCAGTACATCCTGCATGTGCGACCTGTCTGCTAAAGCACCGGTGTGTATTCATACATGAGTAGATGAAGATGAGTGTGTGAATAGGATAGGTGCATAAGAAAATAAATGGGTCTAAAAGCAATCGCCATTGTATGAACCAGGAAACATAAACCAAGGCAAAAAATGTCCTAACATGTTGGGAATTAAAAAGAAGGATGTACAGTACAGACCAAAAGTTTGGACACACCTTCTCATTTAAAGATTTTTCTGTATTTTCATGACTATGAAAATTGTCCATTCACACTGAAGGCATCAAAACTATGAATTACCACATGTGGAATTATATACTTAACAAAAAAGTGTGAAACAACTGAAAATATATCTTATATTCTAGGTTCTTCAAAGTAGCCACCTTTTGCTTTGATGACTGCTTTGCACACTCTTGGCATTCTCTTGATGAGCTTCAAGAGGTAGTCACCGGAAATGGTCTTCCAACAATCTTGAAGGAGTTCCCAGAGATGCTTAGCACTTGTTGGCCCTTTTGCCTTCACTCTGCGGTCCAGCTCACCCCAAACCATCTCCATTGGGTTCAGGTCTGGTGACTGTGGAGGCCAGGTCATCTGGCGTAGCCCCCCATCACTCTCCTTCTTGGTCAAATAGCCCTTACACAGCCTGGAGGTGTTTGGGGTCATTGTCCAGTTGAAAAATAAATGATGGTCCAACTTCAGTGTGAATGTACAATTTTCATAGTTATGAAAATACAGAAAAATCTTTAAATGAGAAGGTGTGTCCAAACTTTTGGTCTGTACTGTATATACAATCACAATATTACATACAATTATATATTTTTTCCCACTGAAATGTAAAAATAAAACATATATCACAACCAAAGACATAATACAATATAGTACATGAAGTGCATCATTAAAAAAAAACAACAAAAAAAACCCCAAATAAATGACCAAATATCCACTACATATCCCAAAACCGAATATGTACATTAATATAATTATAAATATAATATTAAGCATATAAATAAAAGTGCGATGTGCCATAATGCATGCATGTCAAATACGCATGGATCCAGTGCAAAAAAACACACTTATATACCAGGTGTATATACTTGTACACCGGTGTGCATGCAATGTGCATTATAAAACAAACATATATATTTATATGTGTATACGTGACAATTATACTGTGAAATGTATAATGTGGGGAAAAACATATGAGATGACATATCATAACAATATGAAGTGTAAAAGAATAAAAAAAATAAAAAAAAAATATTTTTATGAATGACAAAGTATAAATAACGTGATAAAAGAATTAAACTTGTAGTCCAAATGTAAGTCCAAAATGAGTTCCAATTATTGTTTTTCACCGATGCTTCTTCCTACAGTAGGTAATTCAGACAGCTGCATCCACGGGGACCACATCATCGCAACAGCAACAACACAAGGTAAGTATTAAACCATCAATAAATGTAAAAAAAAAGGAATTAAATGATTAAAACCATATAAAAGCTAAATTAATATATACACAATATACAATCGATCTTAACAATGGCTTTGTGTATGCTCCTAGATGTCTGACTAGTGTTCTTTCTCCATAGGTAGACAGAGTTAGTGTTAAAATCTTTTTGATCTCTCATTAATTTCTTTGCCAGCATGTCTTTAATTTTTTGGACACATACATCAAGAACTTTTTCGGTCTGAGTATTGTATGTTTCAAGGCGTTCAGTCGGGCAGGACGTCTTCAACGTAAGTTGTATCTCGTCAATAGATTTGTCTAACATAATATACGATAGGCAATCAGGAGGGACTGCGATAGCCATTATAAAAGCAGAAGCAGGAAATGCAGCGGCTATTTTGTCGTGAATCCAGACAGTGAGAGATCATCGCCTATCACAGCTTAGCCATAGAGATAGGAAGTGAAAACCGAAGAACACTGAAGATCCTGTACAGATAGTGTGCGACAGCAGTGAAGAAGATTGCATTTCGTAGGGGTTGTCCAAGTATTGGACAATCCCTTTACATTTAGGAGATACTGGTACAAGACTCACTGCGTCTTTTGCCCTTGGCATGTGTATTAATGGGGAGAAGCTGAGGACATCATGGAGTACATGGCACATCATCCATCTCCGTCACAGCCAGATGTTTTCCCCGACACTGCCGCCGTCCGTTTCACTCGGTGGTCTTCACATTCCTTCCCCTGATCTGCTGCCATAACAGTTCATGTTTTTCGATTGTGGACTTTCAATGCCGTGAATGACATATCGGTCTTCCATGACTCCTAGTGAGAGGCTTTGTCCTTTAAGCCACAGCTCTTCCGGTACTAAGACATTTCACACCTTTCAGGTGATGTGTTGAATAGGAATAGTCCGTTTGTCCTTGGGTGAGATGGTGGCGGAGGAGCTGGAGAATGTGGCTGAAATGCCTAGCTGTGTTGGTGGTCATAGCATTGGCAGCCGTGGTGGTAGTGGCACTCAACAAATCTAGAGGTGGGAATCAGGAGATGAAACAAGGACACCAGGACATTTCCCAACACTGAAGCAACTGTCAGCCGAGTCTGGGATAGTGATGATGATTGTGTGGTGGACAGGACCTAGCTACCAGACTGGGGTGACGAGGAGGTGATGTTATTCAGAGGAGGAAAGTGGTGGAATCAGCAATAAATATCAGAGCCAACATCTGGCCAAAAGATCTTCCAGGTCAGGTTTGCTTCTACTGCGGTCAGCTCAGGAGCAGGTGATAACGAGGCAAAGACTGAAAGCTTTTGGTGGTTATGGACGTGGTAGTTGTGTCTCATGCGGGATGAGGGCGTTCCATGATCTCTGACACAAGCGAAGGATGAGGCCGGCTGTGTGAAACTGATGATAACGACGCTGGCTATGACGACCAACTGTGTCAGCAGGAGTGGAAAGTGAACCAACAGGGCCCTCAGTTGTGCTGGGAGCATGGCACTACTTCCGGCTCAATTGCAAATAAGCTGATACACGTATCATTAGCATTAAGTAAAGCGATGACAGTTGGATGGCCATTCACACCCTCATTATTGAAGGAAAATGAGTGAAAGTTTTTCTGGCTTTTGAAAGGGAGTCAAAATAGGCAAATTATGACGATAAGCTTGAGTTCCTTTCCTCAGCTCAGCTTCTGCTGTCCAGGAGACTGCACCTGCAGAGATAATGCTCTCCTGCCTGTATCACTGTTAATACTACAACAAGTTCCCTAAGCAGCTGCCTTTACAGTGTATATGACACAAACTAGCAGACGGTATCGTTAAAAAGTAACATTTATTGAATAGATATAATAAAATACATAGCAAGATAAAATGAGGGAAAGGGTAACACAAAAAGGGAGGTTACTGGGTAGGACAATACTTAATAAATAATGAATACATAATGTGTTCAGTTTCTATACATCAGATAGAACAATGTGTATAAACAACCAGTGTTTTAAATGGGGTCCACAATAAGGTGCATAGTGCTAAAGATGGACAACAATGATAAAGATGTGCTACATCATAAATAAATCAATAAGGAGTATAGAAACAGAAGCAAGAGATGCATTAATAATGAGGCATGTACTAACCCAGATAGCCAGGTCCGACGCGCGTTTCGCCAAGGGGGGGCTTTGACGAGGATGATCAGAGGAGGAAGGGGTAGAAACTCTTTTCAAAACCAGCGCCAAGATAAACAATAATGTCAAAGTAGGAGGCAGAATCTCTAATTTTTTACCTTTAGTGGCAGATTTTACCTCAAATTCGTGGGTTCTGGATTCCATCAGAGACTGGATAAAGATCGAATTCTCCTCCTACCCCCGGCAAAGCTAAAAAGTAACTTCTCCTCCATCTCAGAAGCTCCAGACAGCTCTGATGTCCAGTCTCCCAGACCTGCAAGTTTCAGGAGTGATTTTCCCACTCCCAGAAATAGTTCGGAAAAGGTCATCACTCTCGCCTGTTCCTAGTGAAGAAACCGGACGCATCTTACAAGATGATAATTATAAATCTGAAACCCCTAAATCATTAGGTTTCCTTCAGGAGCTTCAAGATGGAATCCATAACATTTATGGTACCGTTGATAGGAAAAATCTTTAAGGCAACCATCGATTTGCAAGACACCCATCACCATGTTACCATCCATCCAACTTATTGGGAATTCCTGAGGTTTGTGGTAACTCTGGGACAACAGACCCTACACTTCTAATTCAATGTACTACCATTCGGAATTTCATCACCACCTCACATATTTACAAAAATGATGGCATAGGTAGTGTCGATCATGACAAAACAAAACATCTATATCATTCCTTACCTCAACCATTAATCATGGCTACCTCCGCACTGTGCTCACAGAACACCAAAAAACATGACTCTGCAAATCCTGACATCCTTAGGATGGCTGATACATTTTCAAAAATCGGGCTTGATCACTTCTACCAGATCACAAATGGATACCGGATCCAGAATCACCTCCTTAAGGCTATGTGCCCACGATGCAGAAATGCTTTTTTTTTTTCTTGAGCGTTTCTGCATCTCCCTGGCAGAAAAAACACATGCGGATTGTACATGCGGATCGTACATGCGTTTCTTCTGCCAGGGACAAGCGTATGTCCCGCTTTTTTCGCGTGCGATTTTAGCATCACTTGGAAAGTGCTTGACAACTTGGTCACACTATATACTGTATATCCATGCAACCGGCATGGATTTATATAGTGTGACCAAGTTAATAGTTAAAAAGAATGGTAAAAAATAAACATTATACTCACCTTCCGATGGTCTCCGGTACGGTGCGTCCTGGTGCGTCCAGCAGTCGAGTGACCTGTCACATGACTAAATTACTTCATGGAAGGTCCTTTTAGACCATCGCGAGCCACCGGGGAGCCAGGACGCACCGTACCAGAGACCGGGGGCCATCAGAAGGTGAGTATAATGTTTATTTTTAATTTTAATTCTTTTTTTTACAGGTACTATGGTACCCGGGTCTGGATGAGAGTCTCCTCTTCTCCAGACCCGGGTACCATCCGCACATTGAATCGCTTAATATCCGCATGTGCACATTTAGTCATGCGGATATTAAGCGATTCAATGCAAGTCAGTGGCGGCGAAAACGCTGCAATTATGCAAAATTAATGGTAGTGCTGCGTATTTTTCCGCAATGATAATCCACAGCGGAAATTTCTGCAACATGTGCACAGCACATGTGGATTATCATTGGGGAACATGGAGACCTTCTACCAAGTGTTTTTTAAGCGTTTCCCGCGGCGTAATTGCCGCTGCGGAAACGTTTATAAAACGCATTGTGGGCACACAGCCTAAGAGAGAAAAAAAAGACACCAGAAGATTTGCAATGTCCTTTCTGGGGTCCATGACATCATGCATCCCGGCAGTCACCTGGGCTCAAGGTCATACTAGGACTCTCCAGTCTTAAATTTCGTCATACTGGAACAGATCCCCAACATCTCTAAGCAAAAGAATTTCCTTGCCCAACAAGTGAAATCTTCTCTCAACTGGCGGCTGAACCCAGAAAAATCTAACGAAAGGAATAACATGAGCAGTTTGCTCAGCAACTTTCAGTACGTTACGGTGCTGCCGGTTGGAGCGATTTTTTAAAAAAAAAATTATTATTGTCAAAGATCACAGCCGGGGGATGGGGTTGTGGGGTTGCGCTGAACCTCCTAGAGGTTACCTTTTTTGGCACGAACAGCCCTCTGCTGCCCCCTACCGTCAGGACAATTACATAATTGACCGACTATTATCGAAGGAACCTGCAGGCTGTTTCCACTAATAGGCCGATTATTGGAGAACTAACTATTGTATATACACAAACTATTCCAACACGTGGAATATATATATACCTCGGTACGGTCACTGCCAGCTCCACAATAACCCAAGAAAGATTATTAGCTGCCACCACCAATTGTTAATACAGGCTGATTGGACATCTGACAGGTAACGTATGGCTTCAGAGATGCGGTTTACGGAGCAAAAGGAACAGAACTATTACATTTTATATTTAATCCATAACGATATGCAGTGTTCATATAAAAAATATGCAAAAATTATACAAAGAGACAAACAATACAGCGTATACAGTTACATAAAATAAAAAGGAATAACAAAGACACTTATTAAATCTGGGTCACAGAAACTTCAGATTTATGCCGGGAAGAGCTCCTTGTGAAAATGTCCGTTTACTTTGATCAAGTCTACACGATGATGTAGCTTCCGGCATTGAACACAGATCATAATTTGCCTTGTCTTTTTATCAGCACCTAATTTACACCCACACACCTCCCCCTTGATGACCTCATGTGGGGGGTGTTTGTGGAATGTTCTCAGCCCTTCAGGATTTTATGAAATCCCCAACATTCATGATATCTTGGCTGGTGACGCTCACAGGCGTTCAATATTCATGTCATTTTTTTTTATTGTTTTTTTTTTTACCTTTTCATAGATATGAAACGTCATGGCTGTTGTCAGCTATCTGGATACTATTGATTTGGGTCTGATTGGCATGTCTCACAGTTATGAAAAAATATGCATATTCTTCCCAGATTAGTCCTGAAGTTGAAAATGTATGCCCCATCGATATTGGATCTATACAAACCCCAATATTCATGAATTTCCATTGGTGCCCAAGTGTCTCGTTGCAGATGTCCAGTCTCCTATAAGAGAACAAGAGTTGCCTCTAAAGGTATTAGAATTTTGCTTCCCTTCCTCATGAATATACAAATCTCAGTCTTTCCCACTTGTTCCCACAATAGATATCCCTTTTTAATTACCGTATTTGCCGACGTATAAGACAACTGGGCATATAAGACGACCCCCCAACATTTCCACTCAAAATAAGAGTTTGTTATATACTCACCCCCTCCCATATAATGCCCCATGCAGGCTATTACCCCCCCATTTTATTCCCTATGCAGGCTGTTACCCCCCCCCCATATTATGCCCCATGCAGGCTGTTACCCCCCCATATTATGCCCCATGCAGGATGTTACCCCCTCATATTATGCCCCATGCAGGATGTCACTACCCCCCCCCGTATTATGCCCCATGCCTCCATACATTAAAAAAAAAATCCAATACTCACCTCACTCCTCCTTACCTGCTGCCGCTGCTCTGGTCTGGACTCCAACGTCGCCGGCCTCATCCCGCTATGTGCTGCCTGTGACGGCTCAGGGGAGGGTGCGGTGGAAAGACGTCACCGCACCCTCTGACCTGAGACGTCACAGGGAGCGCACAGCAGGAAGACAGCGGATCTGCGGAGGCACGGAGAGAGGTAAGTATTGCGCCGGGTGCCGGGGGCCCTGAGCAAGCGGGGGAGAAGGGCAAGCGCTGGCATCGCTCTCCTCCGCCCATAGCCCGGCGGGATGCCCGACCGCAAGTGGGCCCCCCCCCCGCCTGCTCAGGGCCCCGGCATCTGCCCGGCATATAAGACGACCCCCCCACTTGGAGGCATGTTTTTCAGGGCAAAAAAGTCGTCTTATACGCCGGCAAATACGGTACTTGGGCAGTGCAGGAAGTCTCGGCTTTAAAGAGGTTAAAGCATTCTCTTTCCTTTTTTCCCCTATGTTAATTGGTTTTGCTCCATTCCTAGCTGTAATTTACTGTCTGCCCCATATGTCGAATGAAGTCTTTTTCAAAGAGTTTTGAGTGTAAGCCAGGGCTGTGGAGTCGGTGTCCATTTTAGTGGAGTCGGTATAAAATGGACCGACTCCTAAAATATAAAATATATAAAAAATAATTCTTGCAAAGAGTGACAGCTAAAATAAGCCATCGGTTTTCATGGTCCATTCTGTCTATGCCCTGCACTTGTGGATTCAATTGCTTCTTTATTGTCCATACTGTCAGGACCCTGGTGCTGACCCATTGTTCAATTTATGAATCCACACCAAACCTGTTTATACGACAAAAAAGGGTAATAATTTTTGGATGGCTAAAAGAAGCCAAGCCTTTGCTTCTTCAGTTTCTAAACACCAAAGTTGATACTTCCCTAGAAAGCGAGCGTTTTTTGGACCGTGTCAGGGATTCTGCACATGCACGATCCCGATTACTCACTACGTAGCTATCGGCAAGCGAGCCGTGAGCGTGTGGCGCACACACCTCCGAATTCCAAAACATGGAATATGTATATATGCCCCCCCCGTATGATCACTGCCAGCTTCACGATAACCCAATTAAGATTATACACTGCCACCACCGATCAGTTTTGTTTTTTAAAATGCAGGCCTGATTGGACGCCTGCTTTCTGGTAGCGTATATGGCTTTGGGGGAGGAACAATTACAGAACAGAAGAAACAGTGCTATTAAATTTTATATTTAATCCAAAGGGAGGCAGTGCTTATGAAAAAAATATACATATACAGTTACACAAAATAAAAGGGATTAACAGAAGACACTTACTAGACCGATCGCAGAGACGATTCAGTTTAGCTGGAGGGGAGCACTTTAATTCTGGCCGTTATGGAACGAGACCCCTGCTTACACAAATATGTATCTCCCGGCATGAGTATAGACCCATATTCGGCTTGATCTTTTATGCTGAAGTGGGTCCCTGCCCACACACTCCCCTGTGATGACCTCATGTGGGCTGGTCTCCGCCCTTCATGTTTTTTTTTTTAATTTTTAGTTTCTACTATACTCCCCGCTAGTTGATCGCAGAAGGTAGCTAGGGATGCCATATTTTTTATTGCAATTTTACCTCTCCTTGGAGACCAAACCTGACATAACTGCTGTTGGTCATGTTTGCCCTCTTGCGTTACAGCTCACTGGTGGGGCACATAGGTACGGAAAAATATGCATGTGTTCCCCAGTTAGTCCCGCCGCTAAAAATATGTGTCCCATCACAATCGGAGTTATAGAACTTCCGATATTCCATATTTCATTTCGGTGCCTATGAGTCTGGAGATTGCACCTGGGAATGTCCTGGCTATTGTGAGGAGTGTGACAGATTTCCTTTGAAGCCTAACGAGCGGTTTCCGATTTACTCAGGTGTCTATTCATCACCCATGTCTCTCCATTTGGTATGGTAACTAGCCTGGATAATTGAGTTTGTGGTTTCTTTTGTACCATGCTAATTGCATAGAAGCAACTTCTTAGTGTTAGCTCTTCTCCTTAGCAAATGGTATAGGGGAGGGGGAATAGGGAGTGAGGGCTTTTTAATCATTTCTATGACAGACCGTTTTAAGTACCATACATTTTATACGATTAAGTAGACTGTTGTTTACCATCAATTTACTTATAGCCATTTAGGTTGACATCACTTTGGCGTTACCAAGCATGTCTTTGCTTCAAAAAGCTTGAAAGTGGTTGGATACAGCAATATGAGTCCTCAGAGTCATTCACGACTTTTATGAGCAATTGTGGTCTTTTGGAGAATTTTTCGTTCTGCTGCAAAGCAAATTTTCTCAACATAGCTAGCGAACTCAAATTTCAGAATTAACAGTTCATCATTTGATGTCACGCCGGATTCAATGCTCTTGTGACTTCCAAATGGCGCAGTCAACGGTTTCAATACTAGAGCAGACCTCCCTACAACATGTTATGGATCCAAGGGGTGACGGAAGGTGAATGTCATTTTGAAAAGATCCATGCCTTAGGAAACTGCTGTTATTCTGCTGTTTTGTGATTTATTGTACATATTCATTTTTAAGTATGGGTCATGTTTTTGGGGGTGATTACATCTCTTTATCGTAAAGACGCCTTCACTACTAAATCCATCTAAGTGATCTTGTTTTATCATGTTCTCATCCCAAACCCTTTTTTACCTGAATGACCCAGCAAGAATGGACGAGGACGAGATCACCAGAAGATTATTACACTTCACCCTGGAGATCATCTCCCTGCTGAGCGGAGAGGTAACTCCTCTACATTTCTATCAGCTTTATTGTGTGACAGTTGTGCTCAAAAGTTTACATACCCCGGCAGAATTTTTCCTTTCTTGGCCTTGTTTCAGAGAATTTGAATGATTTTTCTCCATTCATGGTTATTGGTTGGGTGAAGCCATTTATTGTCAAACTACTGTGTTTTCTTTTCAAATCTTAATGACAACCAAATACATCCAAATGACCCTGATCAGAAGGTCACATACCCTGGTGATTTTGGCCTGATAACATGCACATAATTTGACACAAATGGGTTTGAATGGCTACTAAAGGTGACATCCTCACCTGTGACCTGTTTGCTTGTAATCAGTGTGTGTGCATTAAAGCTGAGTGAGTTTCTGGGATCCAGACAGACTCTTGCATCTTTCATCCAGCCACTGATGTTTCTGGATTGTGAGTCATGGGGAAAGCAAAAGAATTGTCAACGGTTCTATGGGAAAAGGTAGTTGAAAGGTATAACACAGGAAAGGGATACAAAAAAATATCCAAGGAATTGATAATGCCAGTCGGCAGCGTTCAAACTGTGATTAACAAATGGAAAATCAGGGGCTCTGTAAAAACCAAACCCCGGTCAGGTAGACCAACAAAAATTTCGGCCACAACTGGCAGGAAATTTGTTCGAGATGCAAAGAAAAACCCACAAATAACATCAGCTGAAATTCAGGACTCTCTGAAAACTAGCGGTGTGGATGTTTCAAGATGCACAATAAGGAGGCACTTGAAGGAAAATGGGCTGCATGGTTGAGTCGCCAGAAGAAAGCCATTACTGCGCAAATGCCACAAAGTATCTCGCCTACAATATGCCAAACAGCACAGAGACAAGCCTCAAAACTTCTGGAACAAGGTAATTTGGAGTGATGAGACCAAAATTCAACTTTTTGGCCACAACCATAAACGTTACATTTGGAGAGAGATCAACAAGTCCTATGATGAAAGGAACACCATTCCACGGAGGTGGATCGCTGATGTATTGGGGATGTGTGAGCTACAAAGGCACAGGAAACTTGGTAAAAGTGGAAGGAAAGATGAACGCAGCACGTTATCAGCAAATACTGGAGGCAAATTTGCACTCATCAGCCCGGAAGCTGCGCATGGGACGTACTTGGACGTTCCAACATGACAACGATCCAAAGCACAAGGCAAAGTCGACCTGTCATTGGCTACAGCAGAACAAAGTAAAGGTTCTGGAGTCACCATCTGAGTTTCCTGACCTCAATATCATTGAGTCACTCTGGGGAGATCTCAAGCGCGCAGCTCATGCTAGACAGCCCAGGAATTTACAGGAACTGGAGGCTTTGCCAAGAAGAATGGGCAGCTTTACCATCTGAGAAAATAAAGAACCTCATCCACAACTGCCACAAAAGACTTCAAGCTGTCAATGATGTTAGAGGGGGCAATACACGGTATTAAGAACTGGGGTCTGTGAACTTCTGATCAGGGTCATTTGGATGTTTTTTGTTGTCATTAAGATTTAAAAAGAGAAAACACAATAAATGGCTTCACCCAACCAATAACCATGAGGGGAGGAAAAGGTTTTTGGTTATTATTCATATTCTCTGAAACAAGGCCAAGAAAGGAAAAATTCTGCCGGAGTATGTAAACTTTTGAGCACAACTGTATATACAAGGAGATTATTACACGTCACCCTGGAGATCATCTCCCTGCTGAGCGGAGAGGTAACTCCTCTACATTTCTATCAGCTTTATTGTGTTATGTAACAAGTCCGACATCGGGAAGAGGAAATCCAGAAGAGGAAGAGAAGGATTCTTTACTGTAAGAGCAGTGATTGTGTGCAGCTCTCTGCCAGGAGGAGTTGTCATGGGGATTCCCTATAAGAGCTGTAGAGGGGCCTGGATGTCTGTCCTGAGTGTAATAATATTCCAGGTTATGGCCCCAGATTACTGGAGACGGTTATTGATCCCGGGATTTCTACTGATTGTCAGATCTGGAGTCGGGAAGGAATTCTTCTCCCTAAGTGTCTCTCTCCATACACAGGATTACACAATAGTGAGGAAGACACCAGGGGAGGGTGTGACTCCCATCATCCATCTCCAGGAGTCAGGAGGGCGGAGCCTGGGCCCCATCACAGAGCCTCCCCCGCACCCCCCGATACATGAGAGGAAGAAGAAGAAGATCCTAGAGCTCAGCAACAAGATGATTGAGCTGCTGAGCGGAGAGGTGACTGCTGGGACATTATACAGGACGGCACTGGAGGATTCTGGGTGATGAGCAGAGAGGTGACTGCTGGGACATTATACAGGACAGCACTGGAGGATTCTGGGTGATGACCGGAGAGGTGACTGCTGGGACATTATACAGGACAGCACTGGAGGATTCTGGGTGATGAGCGGAGAGGTGACTGCTGGGACATTATACAGGACAGCACTGGAGGATTCTGGGTGATGAGCGGAGAGGTGACTGCTGGGACATTATACAGGACAGCACTGGAGGATTCTGGGTGATGAGCGGAGAGGTGACTGCTGGGACATTATACAGGACAACACTGGAGGATTCTGGGTGATGAGCGGAGAGGTGACTGCTGGGACATTATACAGGACGGCACTGGAGGATTCTGGGTGATGAGCGGAGAGGTGACTGCTGGGACATTATACAGGACGGCACTGGAGGATTCTGGGTGATGACCGGAGAGGTGACTACTGGGACATTATACAGGACAGCACTGGAGGATTCTGGGTGATGAGCGGAGAGGTGACTGCTGGGACATTATACAGGACAGCACTGGAGGATTCTGGGTGATGAGCGGATAGGTGACTGCTGGGATATTATACAGGACAGCACTGGAGGATTCTGGGTGATGACCAGAGAGGTGACTGCTGGGACATTATACAGGACAGCACTGGAGGATTCTGGGTGATGACCGGAGAGGTGACTGCTGGGACATTATACAGGACAGCACTGGAGGATTCTGGGTGATGACTGGAGAGGTGACTGCTGGGACATTATACAGGACGGCACTGGAGGATTCTGGGTGATGAGCGGAGAGGTGACTGCTGGGACATTATACAGGACAGCACTGGAGGATTCTGGGTGATGACCGGAGAGGTGACTGCTGGGACATTATACAGGACGGCACTGGAGGATTCTGGGTGTTGAGCGGAGAGGTGACTGCTGGGACATTATACAGGACAGCACTGGAGGATTCTGGGTGATGACAGGGAAGGTGACTGCTGGGACATTATACAGGACAGCACTGGAGGATTCTGGGTGATGAGCGGAGAGGTGACTGCTGGGACATTATACAGGACGGCACTGGAGGATTCTGGGTGATGAGCGGAGAGGTGACTGCAGGGACATTATACAGGACGGCACTGGAGGATTCTGGGTGGTGAGTGGAGAGGTGACTGCTGGGACATTATACAGGACAGCACTGCAGGATTCAAGGTGATGACCGGATAGGTGACTGCTGGGACATTATACAGGACGGCACTGGAGGATTCTGGGTGATGACCGGAGAGGTGACTGCTGGGACATTATACAGGACAGCACTGGAGGATTCTGGGTGATGACCGGAGAGGTGACTGCTGGGACATTATACAGGACAGCACTGGAGGATTCTGGGTGATGACTGGAGAGGTGACTGCTGGGACATTATACAGGACAGCGCTGGAGGATTCTGGGTGATGACTGGAGAGGTGACTGCTGGGACATTATACAGGACGGCACTGGAGGATTCTGGGTGATGAGCGGAGAGGTGACTGCTGGGACATTATACAGGACAGCACTGGAGGATTCTGGGTGATGACCGGAGAGGTGACTGCTGGGACATTATACAGGACGGCACTGGAGGATTCTGAGTGATGAGCGGAGAGGTGACTGCTGGGACATTATACAGGACAGCACTGGAGGATTCTGGGTGATGACAGGAAAGGTGACTGCTGGGACATTATACAGGACGGCACTGGAGGATTCTGGGTGATGACTGTAGAGGTGACTGCTGGGACATTATACAGGATGGCACTGGAAGGATTCTGGGTGATGACCGGAGAGGTGACTGCTGGGACATTATACAGGACAGCACTGGAGGATTCTGGATGATGAGCGGAGAGGTGACTGCTGGGACATTATACAGGACAGCACTGAAGGATTGTGGGTGATGAGCGGAGAGGTGACTGCTGGGACATTATACAGGACAGCACTGGAGGATTCTGGGTGATGAGCGGAGAGGTGACTGCTGGGACATTATACAGGGCGGCACTGGAGGATTCTGGGTGATGAGCGGAGAGGTGACTGCTGGGACATTATACAGGACGGCACTGGAGGATTCTGGGTGACGAGCAGAGAGGTGACTGCTGGGACATTATACAGGACAGCACTGGAGGATTCTGGGTGATGAGCGGAGAGGTGACTGCTGGGACATTATACAGGACAGCACTGGAGGATTCTGGGTGCTGAGCGGAGAGGTGACTGCTGGGACATTATACAGGACAGCACTGGAGAATTCTGGGTGATGAGCGGAGAGGTGACTGCTGGGACATTATACAGGACAGCACTGGAGGATTCTGGGTGCTGAGCGGAGAGGTGACTGCTGGGATATTATACAGGACGGCACTGGAGGATTCTGGGTGATGAGCGGAGAGGTGACTGCTGGGATATTATACAGGACAGCACTGGAGGATTCTGGGTGATGAGGGGAGAGGTGACTGCTGGGACATTATACAGCACAGCACTGGAGGATTCTGGGTGATGAGCGGAGAGGTGACTGCTGGGACATTATACAGGACAGCACTGGAGGATTCTGGGTGATGAGCAGAGAGGTGACTGCAGGGACATTATACAGCACAGCACTGGAGGATTCTGGGTGATGAGCGGAGAGGTGACTGCTGGGACATTATACTGGACGGCACTATAGGATTCTGGGTGATGACAGGAGAGGTGACTGCTGGGACATTATACAGTACGGCACTGGAGGATTCTGGGTGATGAGCGGAGAGGTGACTGCTGGGACATTATACAGGACAGCACTGGAGGATTCTGGGTGATGAGCGGAGAGGTGACTGCTGGGACATTATACAGGACAGCACTGGAGGATTCTGGGTGATGAGCGGAGAGGTGACTGCTGGGACATTATACAGGACAGCACTGGAGGATTCTGGGTGATGAGCGGAGAGGTGACTGCTGGGACATTATACAGCACAGCACTGGAGGATTCTGGGTGATGAGCGGAGAGGTGACTGCTGGGACATTATACAGGACAGCACTGGAGGATTCTGGGTGATGAGTGGAGAGGTGACTGCTGGGACATTATACAGGACAGCACTGGAGGATTCTGGGTGATGAGCGGAGAGGTGACTGCTGGGACATTATACAGGACAGCACTGGAGGATTCTGGGTGATGAGCGGAGAGGTGACTACTGGGACATTATACAGGACAGCACTGGAGGATTCTGGGTAATGAGCGGAGAGGTGACTGCTGGGACATTATACAGGACAGCACTGGAGGATTCTGGGTGATGAGCGGAGAGGTGACTGCTGGGACATTATACTGGACGGCACTGGAGGATTCTGGGTGATGACCGGAGAGGTGACTGCTGGGACATTATACAGGACGGCACTGGAGGATTCTGGGTGATGAGCGGAGAGGTGACTGCTGGGACATTATACAGGACGGCACTGGAGGATTCTGGGTGATGAGCGGAGAGGTGACTGCTGGGACATTATACAGGACAGCACTGGAGGATTCTGGGTGATGAGCGGAGAGGTGACTGCTGGGACATTATACAGGACAGCACTGGAGGATTCTGGGTGCTGAGCGGAGAGGTGACTGCTGGGACATTATACAGGACGGCACTGGAGGATTCTGGGTGATGAGGGGAGAGGTGACTGCTGGGACATTATACAGCACAGCACTGGAGGATTCTGGGTGATGAGCGGAGAGGTGACTGCTGGGACATTATACAGGACAGCACTGGAGGATTCTGGGTGATGAGCGGAGAGGTAACTGCTGGGACATTATACTGGACGGCACTATAGGATTCTGGGTGATGACAGGAGAGGTGACTGCTGGGACATTATACAGGACGGCACTGGAGGATTCTGGGTGATGAGCGGAGAGGTGACTACTGGGACATTATACAGGACAGCACTGGAGGATTCTGGGTGATGAGCGGAGAGGTGACTGCTGGGACATTATACAGGACAGCACTGGAGGATTCTGGGTGATGAGCGGAGAGGTGACTACTGGGACATTATACAGGACAGCACTGGAGGATTCTGGGTGATGAGCGGAGAGGTGACTGCTGGGACATTATACAGCACAGCACTGGAGGATTCTGGGTGATGAGCGGAGAGGTGACTGCTGGGACATTATACAGGACAGCACTGGAGGATTCTGGGTGATGAGTGGAGAGGTGACTGCTGGGACATTATACAGGACAGCACTGGAGGATTCTGGGTGATGAGCGGAGAGGTGACTGCTGGGACATTATACAGGACAGCACTGGAGGATTCTGGGTGATGAGCGGAGAGGTGACTACTGGGACATTATACAGGACAGCACTGGAGGATTCTGGGTGATGAGCGGAGAGGTGACTGCTGGGACATTATACAGGACAGCACTGGAGGATTCTGGGTGATGAGCGGAGAGGTGACTGCTGGGACATTATACAGGACAGCACTGGAGGATTCTGGGTGATGAGCGGAGAGGTGACTGCTGGGACATTATACAGGACAGCACTGGAGGATTCTGGGTGATGACCGGAGAGGTGACTGCTCGGACATTATACAGGACAGCACTGGAGGATTCTGAGTGATGAGCGGAGAGGTGGCTGCTGGGACATTATACTGGACAGCACTGGAGGATTCTGGGTGATGACCGGAGAGGTGACTGCTGGGACATTATACAGGACAGCACTGGAGGATTCTGGGTGATGACCGGAGAGGTGACTGCTGGGACATTATACAGGACAGCACTGGAGGATTCTGAGTGATGAGCGGAGAGGTGACTGCTGGGACATTATACAGGACAGCACTGGAGGATTCTGGGTGATGAGCGGAGAGGTGACTGCTGGGACATTATACAGGAAGGCACTGGAGGATTCTGGGTGATGAGCGGAGAGGTGACTGCTGGGACATTATACAGGACAGCCCTGGAGGATTCTGGGTGATGACCGGAGAGGTGACTGCTGGGACATTATACAGGACAGCACTGGAGGATTCTGGGTGATGAGCGGAGAGGTGACTGTTGGGACATTATGCAGGACAGCACTGGAGGATTCTGGGTGATGACCGGAGGGGTGACTGCTGGGACATTATACAGGACGGCACTGGAGGATTCTGGGTGATGAGCGGAGAGGTGACTGCTGGTACATTATACAGGACAGCACTGGAGGATTCTGGGTGATGACCGGAGAGGTGACTGCAGGGACATTATACAGGACAGCACTGGAGGATTCTGGGTGATGACCGGAGAGGTGACTGCTGGGACATTATACAGGAGAGCACTGGAGGATTCTGGGTGATGAGCGGAGAGGTGACTGCTGGGACATTATACAGGACGGCACTGGAGGATTCTGGGTGATGACCGGGGAGGTGACTGATGGGACATTATACAGGACAGCACTGGAGGATTCTGGGTGATGACCGGAGAGGTGACTGCTGGGACATTATACAGAACGGCACTGGAGGATTCTGGGTGATGAGCGGAGAGGTGACTGCTGGGACATTATACAGGACAGCACTGGAGGATTCTGGGTGATGAGGGGAGAGGTGACTGCTGGGACATTATACAGCACAGCACTGGAGGATTCTGGGTGATGAGCGGAGAGGTGACTGCTGGGACATTATACAGGAGAGCACTGGAGGATTCTGGGTGATGAGCAGAGAGGTGACTGCAGGGACATTATACAGGACAGCACGGGAGGATTCTGGGTGATGACCGGAGAGGTGACTGCAGGGACATTATACAGCACAGCACGGGAGGATTCTGGGTGATGAGCAGAGAGGTGACTGCTGGGACATTATACAGGACAGCACTGGAGGATTCTGGGTGATGACTGGAGGGGTGACTGCTGGGACATTATACAGTGCAGCACTGGAGGATTCTGGGTGATGAGCGGAGAGGTGACTGCTGGGACATTATACCGGACAGCACTGGAGGATTCTGGGTGATGAGCGGAGAGGTGACTGCTGGGACATTATACAGGACAGCACTGGAGGATTCTGGGTGATGACCGGAGAGGTGACTGCTGGGACATTATACAGGACAGCACTGGAGGATTCTGGGTGATGAGCGGAGAGGTGACTGCTGGGACATTATACAGGACAGCACTGGAGGATTCTGGGTGATGACCGGAGAGGTGACTGCTGGGACATTATACAGGACAGCACTGGAGGATTCTGGGTGATGAGCAGAGAGGTGACTGCAGGGACATTATACAGGACAGCACGGGAGGATTCTGGGTGATGACCGGAGAGGTGACTGCAGGGACATTATACAGCACAGCACGGGAGGATTCTGGGTGATGAGCAGAGAGGTGACTGCTGGGACATTATACAGGACAGCACTGGAGGATTCTGGGTGATGACTGGAGGGGTGACTGCTGGGACATTATACAGTGCAGCACTGGAGGATTCTGGGTGATGAGCGGAGAGGTGACTGCTGGGACATTATACCGGACAGCACTGGAGGATTCTGGGTGATGAGCGGAGAGGTGACTGCTGGGACATAATACAGGACAGCACTGGAGGATTCTGGGTGATGACCGGAGAGGTGACTGCTGGGACATTATACAGGACAGCACTGGAGGATTCTGGGTGATGAGCGGAGAGGTGACTGCTGGGACATTATACAGGACAGCACTGGAGGATTCTGGGTGATGAGCGGAGAGGTGACTGCTGGGACATTATACAGGACGGCACTGGAGGATTCTGGGTGATGAGCGGAGAGGTGACTGCTGGGACATTATACAGGACAGCACTGGAGGATTCTGGGTGATGAGCGGAGAGGTGACTGCTAGGACATTATACAGGACAGCACTGGAGGATTCTGGGTGATGAGCGGAGAGGTGACTGCTGGGACATTATACAGCACAGCACTGGAGGATTCTGGGTGATGAGCGGAGAGGTGACTGCTGGGACATTATACAGGACGGCACTGGAGGATTCTGGGTGATGACCGGGGAGGTGACTGATGGGACATTATACAGGACAGCACTGGAGGATTCTGGGTGATGACCGGAGAGGTGACTGCTGGGACATTATACAGGACGGCACTGGAGGATTCTGGGTGATGAGCGGAGAGGTGACTGCTGGGACATTATACAGGACAGCACTGGAGGATTCTGGGTGATGAGGGGAGAGGTGACTGCTGGGACATTATACAGCACAGCACTGGAGGATTCTGGGTGATGAGCGGAGAGGTGACTGCTGGGACATTATACAGGACAGCACTCTAGGATTCTGGGTGATGAGCGGAGAGGTGACTACTGGGACATTATACAGGACAGCACTGGAGGATTCTGGGTGATGAGCGGAGAGGTGACTGCTGGGACATTATACCGGACAGCACTGGAGGATTCTGGGTGATGAGCGGAGAGGTGACTGCTGGGACATTATACAGGACAGCACTGGAGGATTCTGGGTGATGACCGGAGAGGTGACTGCTGGGACATTATACAGGACAGCACTGGAGGTTCTGGGTGATGAGCGGAGAGGTGACTGCTGGGACATTATACAGGACAGCACTGGAGGATTCTGGGTGATGACCGGAGAGGTGACTGCTGGGACATTATACAGGACAGCACTGGAGGATTCTGGGTGATGAGCAGAGAGGTGACTGCAGGAACATTATACAGGACAGCACGGGAGGATTCTGGGTGATGACCGGAGAGGTGACTGCAGGGACATTATACAGCACAGCACGGGAGGATTCTGGGTGATTAGCAGAGAGGTGACTGCTGGGACATTATACAGGACAGCACTGGAGGATTCTGGGTGATGACTGGAGGGGTGACTGCTGGGACATTATACAGTGCAGCACTGGAGGATTCTGGGTGATGAGCGGAGAGGTGACTGCTGGGACATTATACCGGACAGCACTGGAGGATTCTGGGTGATGAGCGGAGAGGTGACTGCTGGGACATTATACAGGACAGCACTGGAGGATTCTGGGTGATGACCGGAGAGGTGACTGCTGGTACATTATACAGGACAGCACTGGAGGATTCTGGGTGATGAGCGGAGAGGTGACTGCTGGGACATTATACAGGACAGCACTGGAGGATTCTGGGTGATGAGCGGAGAGGTGACTGCTGGGACATTATACAGGACGGCACTGGAGGATTCTGGGTGATGAGCGGAGAGGTGACTGCTGGGACATTATACAGGACAGCACTGGAGGATTCTGGGTGATGAGCGGAGAGGTGACTGCTGGGACATTATACAGGACAGCACTGGAGGATTCTGGGTGATGAGCGGAGAGGTGACTACTGGGACATTATACAGGACAGCACTGGAGGATTCTGGGTGATGAGCGGAGAGGTGACTGCTGGGACATTATACAGCACAACACTGGAGGATTCTGGGTGATGAGCGGAGAGGTGACTGCTGGGACATTATACAGGACAGCACTGGAGGATTCTGGGTGATGAGTGGAGAGGTGACTGCTGGGACATTATACAGGACAGCACTGGAGGATTCTGGGTGATGAGCGGAGAGGTGACTGCTGGGACATTATACAGGACAGCACTGGAGGATTCTGGGTGATGAGCGGAGAGGTGACTACTGGGACATTATACAGGACAGCACTGGAGGATTCTGGGTGATGAGCGGAGAGGTGACTGCTGGGACATTATACAGGACAGCACTGGAGGATTCTGGGTGATGAGCGGAGAGGTGACTGCTGGGACATTATACAGGACAGCACTGGAGGATTCTGGGTGATGAGCGGAGAGGTGACTGCTGGGACATTATACAGGACAGCACTGGAGGATTCTGGGTGATGACCGGAGAGGTGACTGCTCGGACATTATACAGGACAGCACTGGAGGATTCTGAGTGATGAGCGGAGAGGTGGCTGCTGGGACATTATACAGGACAGCACTGGAGGATTCTGGGTGATGACCGGAGAGGTGACTGCTGGGACATTATACAGGACAGCACTGGAGGATTCTGGGTGATGACCGGAGAGGTGACTGCTGGGACATTATACAGGACAGCACTGGAGGATTCTGAGTGATGAGCGGAGAGGTGACTGCTGGGACATTATACAGGACAGCACTGGAGGATTCTGGGTGATGAGCGGAGAGGTGACTGCTGGGACATTATACAGGAAGGCACTGGAGGATTCTGGGAGATGAGCGGAGAGGTGACTGCTGGGACATTATACAGGACAGCCCTGGAGGATTCTGGGTGATGACCGGAGAGGTGACTGCTGGGACATTATACAGGACAGCACTGGAGGATTCTGCGTGATGAGCGGAGAGGTGACTGTTGGGACATTATGCAGGACAGCACTGGAGGATTCTGGGTGATGACCGGAGAGGTGACTGCTGGGACATTATACAGGACGGCACTGGAGGATTCTGGGTGATGAGCGGAGAGGTGACTGCTGATACATTATACAGGACAGCACTGGAGGATTCTGGGTGATGACCGGAGAGGTGACTGCTGGGACATTATACAGGACAGCACTGGAGGATTCGGGGTGATGACCGGAGAGGTGACTGCTGGGACATTATACAGGAGAGCACTGGAGGATTCTGGGTGATGAGCGGAGAGGTGACTGCTGGGACATTATACAGGATGGCACTGGAGGATTCTGGGTGATGACCGGGGAGGTGACTGATGGGACATTATACAGGACAGCACTGGAGGATTCTGGGTGATGACCGGAGAGGTGACTGCTGGGACATTATACAGGACGGCACTGGAGGATTCTGGGTGATGAGCGGAGAGGTGACTTCTGGGACATTATACAGGACAGCACTGGAGGATTCTGGGTGATGAGGGGAGAGGTGACTGCTGGGACATTATACAGCACAGCACTGGAGGATTCTGGGTGATGAGCGGAGAGGTGACTGCTGGGACATTATACAGGACAGCACTGGAGGATTCTGGGTGATGAGCAGAGAGGTGACTGCAGGGACATTATACAGGACAGCACGGGAGGATTCTGGGTGATCACCGGAGAGGTGACTGCAGGGACATTATACAGCACAGCACGGGAGGATTCTGGGTGATGAGCAGAGAGGTGACTGCTGGGACATTATACAGGACAGCACTGGAGGATTCTGGGTGATGACTGGAGGGGTGACTGCTGGGACATTATACAGTGCAGCACTGGAGGATTCTGGGTGATGAGCGGAGAGGTGACTGCTGGGACATTTTACCGGACAGCACTGGAGGATTCTGGGTGATGAGCGGAGAGGTGACTGCTGGGACATTATACAGGACAGCACTGGAGGATTCTGGGTGATGACCGGAGAGGTGACTGCTGGGACATTATACAGGACAGCACTGGAGGATTCTGGGTGATGAGCGGAGAGGTGACTGCTGGGACATTATACAGGACAGCACTGGAGGATTCTGGGTGATGAGCGGAGAGATGACTGCAGGGACATTATACAGGACAGCACGGGAGGATTCTGGGTGATGACCGGAGAGGTGACTGCAGGGACATTATACAGCACAGCACGGGAGGATTCTGGGTGATGAGCAGAGAGGTGACTGCTGGGACATTATACAGGACAGCACTGGAGGATTCTGGGTGATGACTGGAGGGGTGACTGCTGGGACATTATACAGTCAGGCACTGGAGGATTCTGGGTGATGAGCGGAGAGGTGACTGCTGGGACATTATACCGGACAGCACTGGAGGATTCTGGGTGATGAGCGGAGAGGTGACTGCTGGGACATTATACAGGACAGCACTGGAGGATTCTGTGTGATGACCGGAAAGGTGACTGCTGGGACATTATACAGGACAGCACTGGAGGATTCTGGGTGATGAGCGGAGAGGTGACTGCTGGGACATTATACAGGACAGCACTGGAGGATTCTGGGTGATGAGCGGAGAGGTGACTGCTGGGACATTATACAGCACAGCACTGGAGGATTCTGGGTGATGAGCGGAGAGGTGACTGCTGGGACATTATACAGGACAGCACTGGAGGATTCTGGATGATGAGCGGAGGGGTGACTGCTGGGACATTATACAGGACAGCACTGGAGGATTCTGGGTGATGACCGGAGAGGTGACTGCTGGGACATTATACAGGACAGCACTGGAGGATTCTGGGTGATGAGCGGAGAGGTGACTGCTGGGACATTATACAGGACAGCACTGGAGGATTCTGGGTGATGACTGGGGAGGTGACTGCTGGGACATTATACAGGACGGCACTGGAGGATTCTGGGTGATGACCGGAGACGTGACTCCTGGGACATTATACAGGACGGCACTGGAGGATTCTGGGTGATGACCGGAGAGGTGACTGCTGGGACATTATACAGGACAGCACTGGAGGATTCTGGGTGATGAGCGGAGAGGTGACTGCTGGGACATTATACAAGACAGCACTGGAGGATTTTGGGTGATGACTGGAGAGGTTGCTGCTGGGACATTATACAGGACAGCACTGGAGGATTCTGGGTGATGACTGGAGAGGTGGCTGCTGGGACATTATACAGGACAGCACTGGAGGATTCTGGGTGATGAGCGGAGAGGTGACTGCTGGGACATTATACAGGACAGCACTGGAGGATTCTGGGTGATGAGCGGAGAGGTGACTGCTGGGACATTATACAGGACAGCACTGGAGGATTCTGGGTGATGAGCGGAGAGGTGACTGCTGGGACATTATACAGCACAGCACTGGAGGATTCTGGGTGATGAGTGGAGAGGTGACTGCTGGGACATTATACAGGACAGCACTGGAGGATTCTGGGTGATGAGCAGAGAGGTGACTGCTGGGACATTATACAGGACAGCACTGGAGGATTCTGGGTGATGAGCGGAGAGGTGACTGTTGGGACATTATACAGGACAGCACTGGAGGATTCTGGGTGATGACTGGTGAGGTAACTGTTGCGACATTATACAGGACAGCACTGGAGGATTCTGGGTGATGTCCGGAGAGGTGACTGCTGGGACATTATGCAGGACAGCACTGGAGGATTCTGGGTGATGACCGGAGAGGTGACTGCTGGGACATTATACAGGACAGCACTGGAGGATTCTGGGTGATGACCGGAGAGGTGACTGCTGGGACATTATACAGGACAGCACTGGAGGATTCTGGGTGATGACCGGAGAGGTGACTGCTGGGACATTATACAGGACAGCACTGGAGGATTCTGGGTGATGAGCGGAGAGGTGACTGCTGGGACATTATACAGGACAGCACTGGAGGATTCTGGGTGATGAGCGGAGAGGTGACTGCTGGGACATTATACAGGACAGCACTGGAGGATTCTGGGTGATGAGCGGAGAGGTGACTGCTGGGACATTATACAGCACAGCACTGGAGGATTCTGGGTGATGAGTGGAGAGGTGACTGCTGGGACATTATACAGGACAGCACTGGAGGATTCTGGGTGATGAGCAGAGAGGTGACTGCTGGGACATTATACAGGACAGCACTGGAGGATTCTGGGTGATGAGCGGAGAGGTGACTGTTGGGACATTATACAGGACAGCACTGGAGGATTCTGGGTGATGACTGGTGAGGTAACTGTTGCGACATTATACAGGACAGCACTGGAGGATTCTGGGTGATGTCCGGAGAGGTGACTGCTGGGACATTATGCAGGACAGCACTGGAGGATTCTGGGTGATGACCGGAGAGGTGACTGCTGGGACATTATACAGGACAGCACTGGAGGATTCTGGGTGATGACCGGAGAGGTGACTGCTGGGACATTATACAGGACAGCACTGGAGGATTCTGGGTGATGACCGGAGAGGTGACTGCTGGGACATTATACAGGACAGCACTGGAGGATTCTGGGTGATGAGCGGAGAGGTGACTGCTGGGACATTATACAGGACAGCACAGGAGGATTCTGGGTGATGAGCGGAGAGGTGACTGCTGGGACATTATACAGGACAGCACTGGAGGATTCTGGGTGATGACTGGGGAGGTAACTGTTGGGACATTATGCAGGACAGCACTGGAGGATTCTGGGTGATGAGCGGAGAGGTGACTGATGGGACATTATACAGGACAGCACTGGAGGATTCTGGGTGATGAGCGGAGAGGTGACTGCTGGGACATTATACAGGACAGCACTGGAGGATTCTGGGTGATGACCGGAGAGGTGACTGCTGGGACATTATACAGGATAGCACTGGAGGATTCTGGGTGATGACCGGAGAGGTGACTGCTGGGACATTATACAGGACAGCACTGGCGGATTCTGGGTGATGAGCGGAGAGGTGACTGCTGGGACATTATACAGGACGGCACTGGAGGATTCTGGGTGATGAGCGGAGAGGTGACTGCTAGGACATTATACAGGACGGCACTGGAGGATTCTGGGTGATGACCGGAGAGGTGACTACTGGGACATTATACAGGACAGCACTGGAGGATTCTGGGTGATGAGCGGAGAGGTGACTGCTGGGACATTATTCAGGACAGCACTGGAGGATTCTGGGTGATGAGCGGATAGGTGACTGCTGGGATATTATACAGGACAGCACTGGAGGATTCTGGGTGATGAGCGGAGAGGTGACTGCTGGGACATTATACAGGACAGCACTGGAGGATTCTGGGTGATGACCGGAGAGGTGACTGCTGGGACATTATACAGGATAGCACTGGAGGATTCTGGGTGATGACCGGAGAGGTGACTGCTGGGACATTATACAGGACAGCACTGGCGGATTCTGGGTGATGAGCGGAGAGGTGACTGCTGGGACATTATACAGGACGGCACTGGAGGATTCTGGGTGATGAGCGGAGAGGTGACTGCTGGGACATTATACAGGACGGCACTGGAGGATTCTGGGTGATGACCGGAGAGGTGACTACTGGGACATTATACAGGACGGCACTGGAGGATTCTGGGTGATGAGCGGAGAGGTGACTGCTGGGACATTATACAGGACAGCACTGGAGGATTCTGGGTGATGAGCGGATAGGTGACTGCTGGGATATTATACAGGACAGCACTGGAGGATTCTGGGTGATGACCGGAGAGGTGACTGCTGGGACATTATACAGGACAGCACTGGAGGATTCTGGGTGATGACCGGAGAGGTGACTGCTGGGACATTATACAGGACAGCACTGGAGGATTCTGGGTGATGACTGGAGAGGTGACTGCTGGGACATTATACAGGACGGCACTGGAGGATTCTGGGTGATGAGCGGAGAGGTGACTGCTGGGACATTATACAGGACAGCACTGGAGGATTCTGGGTGATGACCGGAGAGGTGACTGCTGGGACATTATACAGGACGGCACTGGAGGATTCTGGGTGATGAGCGGAGAGGTGACTGCTGGGACATTATACAGGACAGCACTGGAGGATTCTGGGTGATGACAGGAAAGGTGACTGCTGGGACATTATACAGGACAGCACTGGAGGATTCTGGGTGATGAGCGGAGAGGTGACTGCTGGGACATTATACAGGACAGCACTGGAGGATTCTGGGTGATGAGCGGAGAGGTGACTGCTGGGACATTATACAGGACGGCACTGGAGGATTCTGGGTGATGACCGGAGAGGTGACTACTGGGACATTATACAGGACAGCACTGGAGGATTCTGGGTGATGAGCGGAGAGGTGACTGCTGGGACATTATACAGGACAGCACTGGAGGATTCTGGGTGATGAGCGGAGAGGTGACTGCTGGGATATTATACAGGACAGCACTGGAGGATTCTGGGTGATGAGCGGAGAGGTGACTGCTGGGACATTATACAGGACAGCACTGGAGGATTCTGGGTGATGAGCGGAGGGGTGACTGCTGGGACATTATACAGGACAGCACTGGAGGATTCTGGGTGATGACCGGAGAGGTGACTGCTGGGACATTATACAGGACAGCACTGGAGGATTCTGGGTGATGAGCGGAGAGGTGACTGCTGGGACATTATACAGGACAGCACTGGAGGATTCTGGGTGATGACTGGGGAGGTGACTGCTGGGACATTATACAGGACGGCACTGGAGGATTCTGGGTGATGACCGGAGACGTGACTCCTGGGACATTATACAGGACGGCACTGGAGGATTCTGGGTGATGACCGGAGAGGTGACTGCTGGGACATTATACAGGACACCACTGGAGGATTCTGGGTGATGACCGGAGAGGTGACTGCTGGGACATTATACAAGACAGCACTGGAGGATTCTTAGTGATGAGCGGAGAGGTGACTGCTGGGACATTATACAAGACAGCACTGGAGGATTTTGGGTGATGACTGGAGAGGTGGCTGCTAGGACATTATACAGGACAGCACTGGAGGATTCTGGGTGATGACTGGAGAGGTGGCTGCTGGGACATTATACAGGACAGCACTGGAGGATTCTGGGTGATGAGCGGAGAGGTGACTGCTGGGACATTATACAGGACAGCACTGGAGGATTCTGGGTGATGAGCGGAGAGGTGACTGCTGGGACATTATACAGGACAGCACTGGAGGATTCTGGGTGATGAGCGGAGAGGTGACTGCTGGGACATTATACAGCACAGCACTGGAGGATTCTGGGTGATGAGTGGAGAGGTGACTGCTGGGACATTATACAGGACAGCACTGGAGGATTCTGGGTGATGAGCAGAGAGGTGACTGCTGGGACATTATACAGGACAGCACTGGAGGATTCTGGGTGATGAGCGGAGAGGTGACTGTTGGGACATTATACAGGACAGCACTGGAGGATTCTGGGTGATGACTGGTGAGGTAACTGTTGCGACATTATACAGGACAGCACTGGAGGATTCTGGGTGATGTCCGGAGAGGTGACTGCTGGGACATTATGCAGGACACCACTGGAGGATTCTGGGTGATGACCGGAGAGGTGACTGCTGGGACATTATAGAGGACAGCACTGGAGGATTCTGGGTGATGACCGGAGAGGTGACTGCTGGGACATTATACAGGACAGCACTGGAGGATTCTGGGTGATGACCGGAGAGGTGACTGCTGGGACATTATACAGGACAGCACTGGAGGATTCTGGGTGATGAGCGGAGAGGTGACTGCTGGGACATTATACAGGACAGCACAGGAGGATTCTGGGTGATGAGCGGAGAGGTGACTGCTGGGACATTATACATGACAGCACTGGAGGATTCTGGGTGATGACTGGGGAGGTAACTGTTGGGACATTATGCAGGACAGCACTGGAGGATTCTGGGTGATGAGCGGAGAGGTGACTGATGGGACATTATACAGGACAGCACTGGAGGATTCTGGGTGATGAGCGGAGAGGTGACTGCTGGGACATTATACAGGACAGCACTGGAGGATTCTGGGTGATGACCGGAGAGGTGACTGCTGGGACATTATACAGGATAGCACTGGAGGATTCTGGGTGATGACCGGAGAGGTGACTGCTGGGACATTATACAGGACAGCACTGGCGGATTCTGGGTGATGAGCGGAGAGGTGACTGCTGGGACATTATACAGGACGGCACTGGAGGATTCTGGGTGATGAGCGGAGAGGTGACTGCTGGGACATTATACAGGACGGCACTGGAGGATTCTGGGTGATGACCGGAGAGGTGACTACTGGGACATTATACAGGACAGCACTGGAGGATTCTGGGTGATGACCGGAGAGGTGACTGCTGGGACATTATACAGGATAGCACTGGAGGATTCTGGGTGATGACCGGAGAGGTGACTGCTGGGACATTATACAGGACAGCACTGGCGGATTCTGGGTGATGAGCGGAGAGGTGACTGCTGGGACATTATACAGGACGGCACTGGAGGATTCTGGGTGATGAGCGGAGAGGTGACTGCTGGGACATTATACAGGACGGCACTGGAGGATTCTGGGTGATGACCGGAGAGGTGACTACTGGGACATTATACAGGACGGCACTGGAGGATTCTGGGTGATGAGCGGAGAGGTGACTGCTGGGACATTATACAGGACAGCACTGGAGGATTCTGGGTGATGAGCGGATAGGTGACTGCTGGGATATTATACAGGACAGCACTGGAGGATTCTGGGTGATGACCGGAGAGGTGACTGCTGGGACATTATACAGGACAGCACTGGAGGATTCTGGGTGATGACCGGAGAGGTGACTGCTGGGACATTATACAGGACAGCACTGGAGGATTCTGGGTGATGACTGGAGAGGTGACTGCTGGGACATTATACAGGACGGCACTGGAGGATTCTGGGTGATGAGCGGAGAGGTGACTGCTGGGACATTATACAGGACGGCACTGGAGGATTCTGGGTGATGAGCGGAGAGGTGACTGCTGGGACATTATACAGGACAGCACTGGAGGATTCTGGGTGATGACAGGAAAGGTGACTGCTGGGACATTATACAGGACAGCACTGGAGGATTCTGGGTGATGAGCGGAGAGGTGACTGCTGGGACATTATACAGGACAGCACTGGAGGATTCTGGGTGATGAGCGGAGAGGTGACTGCTGGGACATTATACAGGACGGCACTGGAGGATTCTGGGTGATGACCGGAGAGGTGACTACTGGGACATTATACAGGACAGCACTGGAGGATTCTGGGTGATGAGCGGAGAGGTGACTGCTGGGACATTATACAGGACAGCACTGGAGGATTCTGGGTGATGAGCGGAGAGGTGACTGCTGGGATATTATACAGGACAGCACTGGAGGATTCTGGGTGATGAGCGGAGAGGTGACTGCTGGGACATTATACAGGACAGCACTGGAGGATTCTGGGTGATGAGCGGAGGGGTGACTGCTGGGACATTATACAGGACAGCACTGGAGGATTCTGGGTGATGACCGGAGAGGTGACTGCTGGGACATTATACAGGACAGCACTGGAGGATTCTGGGTGATGAGCGGAGAGGTGACTGCTGGGACATTATACAGGACAGCACTGGAGGATTCTGGGTGATGACTGGGGAGGTGACTGCTGGGACATTATACAGGACGGCACTGGAGGATTCTGGGTGATGACCGGAGACGTGACTCCTGGGACATTATACAGGACGGCACTGGAGGATTCTGGGTGATGACCGGAGAGGTGACTGCTGGGACATTATACAGGACAGCACTGGAGGATTCTGGGTGATGACCGGAGAGGTGACTGCTGGGACATTATACAAGACAGCACTGGAGGATTCTTAGTGATGAGCGGAGAGGTGACTGCTGGGACATTATACAAGACAGCACTGGAGGATTTTGGGTGATGACTGGAGAGGTGGCTGCTAGGACATTATACAGGACAGCACTGGAGGATTCTGGGTGATGACTGGAGAGGTGGCTGCTGGGACATTATACAGGACAGCACTGGAGGATTCTGGGTGATGAGCGGAGAGGTGACTGCTGGGACATTATACAGGACAGCACTGGAGGATTCTGGGTGATGAGCGGAGAGGTGACTGCTGGGACATTATACAGGACAGCACTGGAGGATTCTGGGTGATGAGCGGAGAGGTGACTGCTGGGACATTATACAGCACAGCACTGGAGGATTCTGGGTGATGAGTGGAGAGGTGACTGCTGGGACATTATACAGGACAGCACTGGAGGATTCTGGGTGATGAGCAGAGAGGTGACTGCTGGGACATTATACAGGACAGCACTGGAGGATTCTGGGTGATGAGCGGAGAGGTGACTGTTGGGACATTATACAGGACAGCACTGGAGGATTCTGGGTGATGACTGGTGAGGTAACTGTTGCGACATTATACAGGACAGCACTGGAGGATTCTGGGTGATGTCCGGAGAGGTGACTGCTTTGACATTATGCAGGACAGCACTGGAGGATTCTGGGTGATGACCGGAGAGGTGACTGCTGGGACATTATACAGGACAGCACTGGAGGATTCTGGGTGATGACCGGAGAGGTGACTGCTGGGACATTATACAGGACAGCACTGGAGGATTCTGGGTGATGACCGGAGAGGTGACTGCTGGGACATTATACAGGACAGCACAGGAGGATTCTGGGTGATGAGCGGAGAGGTGACTGCTGGGACATTATACAGGACAGCACAGGAGGATTCTGGGTGATGAGCGGAGAGGTGACTGCTGGGACATTATACATGACAGCACTGGAGGATTCTGGGTGATGACTGGGGAGGTAACTGTTGGGACATTATGCAGGACAGCACTGGAGGATTCTGGGTGATGAGCGGAGAGGTGACTGATGGGACATTATACAGGACAGCACTGGAGGATTCTGGGTGATGAGCGGAGAGGTGACTGCTGGGACATTATACAGGACAGCACTGGAGGATTCTGGGTGATGACCGGAGAGGTGACTGCTGGGACATTATACAGGATAGCACTGGAGGATTCTGGGTGATGACCGGAGAGGTGACTGCTGGGACATTATACAGGACAGCACTGGAGGATTCTGGGTGATGAGCGGAGAGGTGACTGCTGGGACATTATACAGGACGGCACTGGAGGATTCTGGGTGATGAGCGGAGAGGTGACTGCTGGGACATTATACAGGACGGCACTGGAGGATTCTGGGTGATGACCGGAGAGGTGACTACTGGGACATTATACAGGACAGCACTGGAGGATTCTGGGTGAAGAGCGGAGAGGTGACTGCTGGGACATTATTCAGGACAGCACTGGAGGATTCTGGGTGATGAGCGGAGAGGTGACTGCTGGGATATTATACAGGACAGCACTGGAGGATTCTGGGTGATGAGCGGAGAGGTGACTGCTGGGACATTATACAGGACAGCACTGGAGGATTCTGGGTGATGACCGGAGAGGTGACTGCTGGGACATTATACAGGACAGCACTGGAGGATTCTGGGTGATGACTGGAGAGGTGACTGCTGGGACATTATACAGGACGGCACTGGAGGATTCTGGGTGATGAGCGGAGAGGTGACTGCTGGGACATTATACAGGACAGCACTGGAGGATTCTGGGTGATGACCGGAGAGGTGACTGCTGGGACATTATACAGGACGGCACTGGAGGATTCTGGGTGATGAGCGGAGAGGTGACTGCTGGGACATTATACAGGACAGCACTGGAGGATTCTGGGTGATGACAGGAAAGGTGACTGCTGGGACATTATACAGGACAGCACTGGAGGATTCTGGGTGATGAGCGGAGAGGTGACTGCTGGGACATTATACAGGACAGCACTGGAGGATTCTGGGTGATGAGCGGAGAGGTGACTGCTGGGACATTATACAGGACGGCACTGGAGGATTCTGGGTGATGACCGGAGAGGTGACTACTGGGACATTATACAGGACGGCACTGGAGGATTCTGGGTGATGAGCGGAGAGGTGACTGCTGGGACATTATACAGGACAGCACTGGAGGATTCTGGGTGATGAGCGGAGAGGTGACTGCTGGGATATTATACAGGACAGCACTGGAGGATTCTGGGTGATGAGCGGAGAGGTGACTGCTGGGACATTATACAGGACAGCACTGGAGGATTCTGGGTGATGACCGGAGAGGTGACTGCTGGGATATTATACAGGACAGCACTGGAGGATTCTGGATGATGAGAGGAGAGGTGACTGCTGGGATATTATACAGGACAGCACTGGAGGATTCTGGGTGATGAGCGGAGAGGTGACTGCTGGGACATTATACAGGACGGCACTGGAGGATTCTCGGTGATGAGCGGAGAGGTGACTGCTGGGACATTATACAGGACGGCACTGGAGGATTCTGGGTGATGAGCGGAGAGGTGACTGCAGGGACATTATACAGGACGGCACTGGAGGATTCTGGGTGGTGAGTGGAGAGGTGACTGCTGGGACATTATACAGGACAGCACTGGAGGATTCTGGGTGATGACCGGATAGGTGACTGCTGGGACATTATACAGGACGGCACTGGAGGATTCTGGGTGATGACCGGAGAGGTGACTGCTGGGACATTATACAGGACAGCACTGGAGGATTCTGGGTGATGACCGGAGAGGTGACTGCTGGGACATTATACAGGACAGCACTGGAGGATTCTGGGTGATGACTGGAGAGGTGACTGCTGGGACATTATACAGGACAGCGCTGGAGGATTCTGGGTGATGACTGGAGAGGTGACTGCTGGGACATTATACAGGACGGCACTGGAGGATTCTGGGTGATGAGCGGAGAGGTGACTGCTGGGACATTATACAGGACAGCACTGGAGGATTCTGGGTGATGACCGGAGAGGTGACTGCTGGGACATTATACAGGACGGCACTGGAGGATTCTGAGTGATGAGCGGAGAGGTGACTGCTGGGACATTATACAGGACAGCACTGGAGGATTCTGGGTGATGAGCGGAGAGGTGACTGTTGGGACATTATACAGGACAGCACTGGAGGATTCTGGGTGATGACTGGTGAGGTAACTGTTGCGACATTATACAGGACAGCACTGGAGGATTCTGGGTGATGTCCGGAGAGGTGACTGCTGGGACATTATGCAGGACAGCACTGGAGGATTCTGGGTGATGACCGGAGAGGTGACTGCTGGGACATTATACAGGACAGCACTGGAGGATTCTGGGTGATGACCGGAGAGGTGACTGCTGGGACATTATACAGGACAGCACTGGAGGATTCTGGGTGATGACCGGAGAGGTGACTGCTGGGACATTATACAGGACAGCACTGGAGGATTCTGGGTGATGAGCGGAGAGGTGACTGCTGAGACATTATACAGGACAGCACAGGAGGATTCTGGGTGATGAGCGGAGAGGTGACTGCTGGGACATTATACATGACAGCACTGGAGGATTCTGGGTGATGACTGGGGAGGTAACTGTTGGGACATTATGCAGGACAGCACTGGAGGATTCTGGGTGATGAGCGGAGAGGTGACTGATGGGACATTATACAGGACAGCACTGGAGGATTCTGGGTGATGAGCGGAGAGGTGACTGCTGGGACATTATACAGGACGGCACTGAAGGATTCTGGGTGATGACCGGAGAGGTGACTGCTGGGACATTATACAGGATAGCACTGGAGGATTCTGGGTGATGACCGGAGAGGTGACTGCTGGGACATTATACAGGACAGCACTGGCGGATTCTGGGTGATGAGCGGAGAGGTGACTGCTGGGACATTATACAGGACGGCACTGGAGGATTCTGGGTGATGAGCGGAGAGGTGACTGCTGGGACATTATACAGGACGGCACTGGAGGATTCTGGGTGATGACCGGAGAGGTGACTACTGGGACCTTATACAGGACAGCACTGGAGGATTCTGGGTGATGAGCGGAGAGGTGACTGCTGGGACATTATTCAGGACAGCACTGGAGGATTCTGGGTGATGAGCGGATAGGTGACTGCTGGGATATTATACAGGACAGCACTGGAGGATTCTGGGTGATGAGCGGAGAGGTGACTGCTGGGACATTATACAGGACAGCACTGGAGGATTCTGGGTGATGACCGGAGAGGTGACTGCTGGGACATTATACAGGATAGCACTGGAGGATTCTGGGTGATGACCGGAGAGGTGACTGCTGGGACATTATACAGGACAGCACTGGCGGATTCTGGGTGATGAGCGGAGAGGTGACTGCTGGGACATTATACAGGACGGCACTGGAGGATTCTGGGTGATGAGCGGAGAGGTGACTGCTGGGACATTATACAGGACGGCACTGGAGGATTCTGGGTGATGACCGGAGAGGTGACTACTGGGACATTATACAGGACGGCACTGGAGGATTCTGGGTGATGAGCGGAGAGGTGACTGCTGGGACATTATACAGGACAGCACTGGAGGATTCTGGGTGATGAGCGGATAGGTGACTGCTGGGATATTATACAGGACAGCACTGGAGGATTCTGGGTGATGACCGGAGAGGTGACTGCTGGGACATTATACAGGACAGCACTGGAGGATTCTGGGTGATGACCGGAGAGGTGACTGCTGGGACATTATACAGGACAGCACTGGAGGATTCTGGGTGATGACTGGAGAGGTGACTGCTGGGACATTATACAGGACGGCACTGGAGGATTCTGGGTGATGAGCGGAGAGGTGACTGCTGGGACATTATACAGGACAGCACTGGAGGATTCTGGGTGATGACCGGAGAGGTGACTGCTAGGACATTATACAGGACGGCACTGGAGGATTCTGGGTGATGAGCGGAGAGGTGACTGCTGGGACATTATACAGGACAGCACTGGAGGATTCTGGGTGATGACAGGAAAGGTGACTGCTGGGACATTATACAGGACAGCACTGGAGGATTCTGGGTGATGAGCGGAGAGGTGACTGCTGGGACATTATACAGGACAGCACTGGAGGATTCTGGGTGATGAGCGGAGAGGTGACTGCTGGGACATTATACAGGACGGCACTGGAGGATTCTGGGTGATGACCGGAGAGGTGACTACTGGGACATTATACAGGACAGCACTGGAGGATTCTGGGTGATGAGCGGAGAGGTGACTGCTGGGACATTATACAGGACAGCACTGGAGGATTCTGGGTGATGAGCGGAGAGGTGACTGCTGGGATATTATACAGGACAGCACTGGAGGATTCTGGGTGATGAGCGGAGAGGTGACTGCTGGGACATTATACAGGACAGCACTGGAGGATTCTGGGTGATGACCGGAGAGGTGACTGCTGGGATATTATACAGGACAGCACTGGAGGATTCTGGATGATGAGAGGAGAGGTGACTGCTGGGATATTATACAGGACAGCACTGGAGGATTCTGGGTGATGAGCGGAGAGGTGACTGCTGGGACATTATACAGGACGGCACTGGAGGATTCTGGGTGATGAGCGGAGAGGTGACTGCTGGGACATTATACAGGACGGCACTGGAGGATTCTGGGTGATGAGCGGAGAGGTGACTGCAGGGACATTATACAGGACGGCACTGGAGGATTCTGGGTGGTGAGTGGAGAGGTGACTGCTGGGACATTATACAGGACAGCACTGGAGGATTCTGGGTGATGACCGGATAGGTGACTGCTGGGACATTATACAGGACGGCACTGGAGGATTCTGGGTGATGACCGGAGAGGTGACTGCTGGGACATTATACAGGACAGCACTGGAGGATTCTGGGTGATGACCGGAGAGGTGACTGCTGGGACATTATACAGGACAGCACTGGAGGATTCTGGGTGATGACTGGAGAGGTGACTGCTGGGACATTATACAGGACAGCGCTGGAGGATTCTGGGTGATGACTGGAGAGGTGACTGCTGGGACATTATACAGGACGGCACTGGAGGATTCTGGGTGATGAGCGGAGAGGTGACTGCTGGGACATTATACAGGACAGCACTGGAGGATTCTGGGTGATGACCGGAGAGGTGACTGCTGGGACATTATACAGGACGGCACTGGAGGATTCTGAGTGATGAGCGGAGAGGTGACTGCTGGGACATTATACAGGACAGCACTGGAGGATTCTGGGTGATGAGCGGAGAGGTGACTGTTGGGACATTATACAGGACAGCACTGGAGGATTCTGGGTGATGACTGGTGAGGTAACTGTTGCGACATTATACAGGACAGCACTGGAGGATTCTGGGTGATGTCCGGAGAGGTGACTGCTGGGACATTATGCAGGACAGCACTGGAGGATTCTGGGTGATGACCGGAGAGGTGACTGCTGGGACATTATACAGGACAGCACTGGAGGATTCTGGGTGATGACCGGAGAGGTGACTGCTGGGACATTATACAGGACAGCACTGGAGGATTCTGGGTGATGACCGGAGAGGTGACTGCTGGGACATTATACAGGACAGCACTGGAGGATTCTGGGTGATGAGCGGAGAGGTGACTGCTGGGACATTATACAGGACAGCACAGGAGGATTCTGGGTGATGAGCGGAGAGGTGACTGCTGGGACATTATACATGACAGCACTGGAGGATTCTGGGTGATGACTGGGGAGGTAACTGTTGGGACATTATGCAGGACAGCACTGGAGGATTCTGGGTGATGAGCGGAGAGGTGACTGATGGGACATTATACAGGACAGCACTGGAGGATTCTGGGTGATGAGCGGAGAGGTGACTGCTGGGACATTATACAGGACGGCACTGGAGGATTCTGGGTGATGACCGGAGAGGTGACTGCTGGGACATTATACAGGATAGCACTGGAGGATTCTGGGTGATGACCGGAGAGGTGACTGCTGGGACATTATACAGGACAGCACTGGCGGATTCTGGGTGATGAGCGGAGAGGTGACTGCTGGGACATTATACAGGACGGCACTGGAGGATTCTGGGTGATGAGCGGAGAGGTGACTGCTGGGACATTATACAGGACGGCACTGGAGGATTCTGGGTGATGACCGGAGAGGTGACTACTGGGACCTTATACAGGACAGCACTGGAGGATTCTGGGTGATGAGCGGAGAGGTGACTGCTGGGACATTATTCAGGACAGCACTGGAGGATTCTGGGTGATGAGCGGATAGGTGACTGCTGGGATATTATACAGGACAGCACTGGAGGATTCTGGGTGATGAGCGGAGAGGTGACTGCTGGGACATTATACAGGACAGCACTGGAGGATTCTGGGTGATGACCGGAGAGGTGACTGCTGGGACATTATACAGGATAGCACTGGAGGATTCTGGGTGATGACCGGAGAGGTGACTGCTGGGACATTATACAGGACAGCACTGGCGGATTCTGGGTGATGAGCGGAGAGGTGACTGCTGGGACATTATACAGGACGGCACTGGAGGATTCTGGGTGATGAGCGGAGAGGTGACTGCTGGGACATTATACAGGACGGCACTGGAGGATTCTGGGTGATGACCGGAGAGGTGACTACTGGGACATTATACAGGACGGCACTGGAGGATTCTGGGTGATGAGCGGAGAGGTGACTGCTGGGACATTATACAGGACAGCACTGGAGGATTCTGGGTGATGAGCGGATAGGTGACTGCTGGGATATTATACAGGACAGCACTGGAGGATTCTGGGTGATGACCGGAGAGGTGACTGCTGGGACATTATACAGGACAGCACTGGAGGATTCTGGGTGATGACCGGAGAGGTGACTGCTGGGACATTATACAGGACAGCACTGGAGGATTCTGGGTGATGACCGGAGAGGTGACTGCTGGGACATTATACAGGACGGCACTGGAGGATTCTGGGTGATGAGCGGAGAGGTGACTGCTGGGACATTATACAGGACAGCACTGGAGGATTCTGGGTGATGACCGGAGAGGTGACTGCTGGGACATTATACAGGACGGCACTGGAGGATTCTGGGTGATGAGCGGAGAGGTGACTGCTGGGACATTATACAGGACAGCACTGGAGGATTCTGGGTGATGACAGGAAAGGTGACTGCTGGGACATTATACAGGACAGCACTGGAGGATTCTGGGTGATGAGCGGAGAGGTGACTGCTGGGACATTATACAGGACAGCACTGGAGGATTCTGGGTGATGAGCGGAGAGGTGACTGCTGGGACATTATACAGGACGGCACTGGAGGATTCTGGGTGATGACCGGAGAGGTGACTACTGGGACATTATACAGGACAGCACTGGAGGATTCTGGGTGATGAGCGGAGAGGTGACTGCTGGGACATTATACAGGACAGCACTGGAGGATTCTGGGTGATGAGCGGAGAGGTGACTGCTGGGACATTATACAGGACGGCACTGGAGGATTCTGGGTGATGACCGGAGAGGTGACTACTGGGACATTATACAGGACAGCACTGGAGGATTCTGGGTGATGAGCGGAGAGGTGACTGCTGGGACATTATACAGGACAGCACTGGAGGATTCTGGGTGATGAGCGGAGAGGTGACTGCTGGGATATTATACAGGACAGCACTGGAGGATTCTGGGTGATGAGCGGAGAGGTGACTGCTGGGACATTATACAGGACAGCACTGGAGGATTCTGGGTGATGACCGGAGAGGTGACTGCTGGGATATTATACAGGACAGCACTGGAGGATTCTGGATGATGAGAGGAGAGGTGACTGCTGGGATATTATACAGGACAGCACTGGAGGATTCTGGGTGATGAGCGGAGAGGTGACTGCTGGGACATTATACAGGACGGCACTGGAGGATTCTGGGTGATGAGCGGAGAGGTGACTGCTGGGACATTATACAGGACGGCACTGGAGGATTCTGGGTGATGAGCGGAGAGGTGACTGCAGGGACATTATACAGGACGGCACTGGAGGATTCTGGGTGGTGAGTGGAGAGGTGACTGCTGGGACATTATACAGGACAGCACTGGAGGATTCTGGGTGATGACCGGATAGGTGACTGCTGGGACATTATACAGGACGGCACTGGAGGATTCTGGGTGATGACCGGAGAGGTGACTGCTGGGACATTATACAGGACAGCACTGGAGGATTCTGGGTGATGACCGGAGAGGTGACTGCTGGGACATTATACAGGACAGCACTGGAGGATTCTGGGTGATGACTGGAGAGGTGACTGCTGGGACATTATACAGGACAGCGCTGGAGGATTCTGGGTGATGACTGGAGAGGTGACTGCTGGGACATTATACAGGACGGCACTGGAGGATTCTGGGTGATGAGCGGAGAGGTGACTGCTGGGACATTATACAGGACAGCACTGGAGGATTCTGGGTGATGACCGGAGAGGTGACTGCTGGGACATTATACAGGACGGCACTGGAGGATTCTGAGTGATGAGCGGAGAGGTGACTGCTGGGACATTATACAGGACAGCACTGGAGGATTCTGGGTGATGACAGGAAAGGTGACTGCTGGGACATTATACAGGACGGCACTGGAGGATTCTGGGTGATGACTGTAGAGGTGACTGCTGGGACATTATACAGGATGGCACTGGAAGGATTCTGGGTGATGACCGGAGAGGTGACTGCTGGGACATTATACAGGACAACACTGGAGGATTCTGGGTGATGAGTGGAGAGGTGACTGCTGGGACATTATACAGGACAGCACTGGAGGATTCTGGGTGATGAGCGGAGAGGTGACTGCTGGGACATTATACAGGACAGCACTGAAGGATTCTGGGTGATGAGCGGAGAGGTGACTGCTGGGACATTATACAGGACAGCACTGGAGGATTCTGGGTGATGAGCGGAGAGGTGACTGCTGGGACATTATACAGGGCGGCACTGGAGGATTCTGGGTGATGAGCGGAGAGGTGACTGCTGGGACATTATACAGGACGGCACTGGAGGATTCTGGGTGACGAGCAGAGAGGTGACTGCTGGGACATTATACAGGACAGCACTGGAGGATTCTGGGTGATGAGCGGAGAGGTGACTGCTGGGACATTATACAGGACAGCACTGGGAGGATTCTGGGTGCTGAGCGGAGAGGTGACTGCTGGGACATTATACAGGACAGCACTGGAGAATTCTGGGTGATGAGCGGAGAGGTGACTGCTGGGACATTATACAGGACAGCACTGGAGGATTCTGGGTGCTGAGCGGAGAGGTGACTGCTGGGATATTATACAGGACGGCACTGGAGGATTCTGGGTGATGAGCGGAGAGGTGACTGCTGGGATATTATACAGGACAGCACTGGAGGATTCTGGGTGATGAGGGGAGAGGTGACTGCTGGGACATTATACAGCACAGCACTGGAGGATTCTGGGTGATGAGCGGAGAGGTGACTGCTGGGACATTATACAGGACAGCACTGGAGGATTCTGGGTGATGAGCAGAGAGGTGACTGCAGGGACATTATACAGCACAGCACTGGAGGATTCTGGGTGATGAGCGGAGAGGTGACTGCTGGGACATTATACTGGACGGCACTATAGGATTCTGGGTGATGACAGGAGAGGTGACTGCTGGGACATTATACAGTACGGCACTGGAGGATTCTGGGTGATGAGCGGAGAGGTGACTGCTGGGACATTATACAGGACAGCACTGGAGGATTCTGGGTGATGCGCGGAGAGGTGACTGCTGGGACATTATACAGGACAGCACTGGAGGATTCTGGGTGATGAGCGGAGAGGTGACTACTGAGACATTATACAGGACAGCACTGGAGGATTCTGGGTGATGAGCGGAGAGGTGACTGCTGGGACATTATACAGCACAGCACTGGAGGATTCTGGGTGATGAGCGGAGAGGTGACTGCTGGGACATTATACAGGACAGCACTGGAGGATTCTGGGTGATGAGTGGAGAGGTGACTGCTGGGACATTATACAGGACAGCACTGGAGGATTCTGGGTGATGAGCGGAGAGGTGACTGCTGGGACATTATACAGGACAGCACTGGAGGATTCTGGGTGATGAGCGGAGAGGTGACTACTGGGACATTATACAGGACAGCACTGGAGGATTCTGGGTAATGAGCGGAGAGGTGACTGCTGGGACATTATACAGGACAGCACTGGAGGATTCTGGGTGATGAGCGGAGAGGTGACTGCTGGGACATTATACTGGACGGCACTGGAGGATTCTGGGTGATGACCGGAGAGGTGACTGCTGGGACATTATACAGGACGGCACTGGAGGATTCTGGGTGATGAGCGGAGAGGTGACTGCTGGGACATTATACAGGACGGCACTGGAGGATTCTGGGTGATGAGCGGAGAGGTGACTGCTGGGACATTATACAGGACAGCACTGGAGGATTCTGGGTGATGAGCGGAGAGGTGACTGCTGGGACATTATACAGGACAGCACTGGGAGGATTCTGGGTGCTGAGCGGAGAGGTGACTGCTGGGACATTATACAGGACAGCACTGGAGGATTCTGGGTGATGAGCGGAGAGGTGACTGCTGGGACATTATACAGGACAGCACTGGAGGATTCTGGGTGCTGAGCGGAGAGGTGACTGCTGGGACATTATACAGGACGGCACTGGAGGATTCTGGGTGATGAGGGGAGAGGTGACTGCTGGGACATTATACAGCACAGCACTGGAGGATTCTGGGTGATGAGCGGAGAGGTGACTGCTGGGACATTATACAGGACAGCACTGGAGGATTCTGGGTGATGAGCGGAGAGGTAACTGCTGGGACATTATACTGGACGGCACTATAGGATTCTGGGTGATGACAGGAGAGGTGACTGCTGGGACATTATACAGGACGGCACTGGAGGATTCTGGGTGATGAGCGGAGAGGTGACTACTGGGACATTATACAGGACAGCACTGGAGGATTCTGGGTGATGAGCGGAGAGGTGACTGCTGGGACATTATACAGGACAGCACTGGAGGATTCTGGGTGATGAGCGGAGAGGTGACTACTGGGACATTATACAGGACAGCACTGGAGGATTCTGGGTGATGAGCGGAGAGGTGACTGCTGGGACATTATACAGCACAGCACTGGAGGATTCTGGGTGATGAGCGGAGAGGTGACTGCTGGGACATTATACAGGACCGCACTGGAGGATTCTGGGTGATGAGCGGAGAGGTGACTACTGAGACATTATACAGGACAGCACTGGAGGATTCTGGGTGATGAGCGGAGAGGTGACTGCTGGGACATTATACAGCACAGCACTGGAGGATTCTGGGTGATGAGCGGAGAGGTGACTGCTGGGACATTATACAGGACAGCACTGGAGGATTCTGGGTGATGAGTGGAGAGGTGACTGCTGGGACATTATACAGGACAGCACTGGAGGATTCTGGGTGATGAGCGGAGAGGTGACTGCTGGGACATTATACAGGACAGCACTGGAGGATTCTGGGTGATGAGCGGAGAGGTGACTACTGGGACATTATACAGGACAGCACTGGAGGATTCTGGGTAATGAGCGGAGAGGTGACTGCTGGGACATTATACAGGACAGCACTGGAGGATTCTGGGTGATGAGCGGAGAGGTGACTGCTGGGACATTATACTGGACGGCACTGGAGGATTCTGGGTGATGACCGGAGAGGTGACTGCTGGGACATTATACAGGACGGCACTGGAGGATTCTGGGTGATGAGCGGAGAGGTGACTGCTGGGACATTATACAGGACGGCACTGGAGGATTCTGGGTGATGAGCGGAGAGGTGACTGCTGGGACATTATACAGGACAGCACTGGAGGATTCTGGGTGATGAGCGGAGAGGTGACTGCTGGGACATTATACAGGACAGCACTGGGAGGATTCTGGGTGCTGAGCGGAGAGGTGACTGCTGGGACATTATACAGGACAGCACTGGAGGATTCTGGGTGATGAGCGGAGAGGTGACTGCTGGGACATTATACAGGACAGCACTGGAGGATTCTGGGTGCTGAGCGGAGAGGTGACTGCTGGGACATTATACAGGACGGCACTGGAGGATTCTGGGTGATGAGGGGAGAGGTGACTGCTGGGACATTATACAGCACAGCACTGGAGGATTCTGGGTGATGAGCGGAGAGGTGACTGCTGGGACATTATACAGGACAGCACTGGAGGATTCTGGGTGATGAGCGGAGAGGTAACTGCTGGGACATTATACTGGACGGCACTATAGGATTCTGGGTGATGACAGGAGAGGTGACTGCTGGGACATTATACAGGACGGCACTGGAGGATTCTGGGTGATGAGCGGAGAGGTGACTACTGGGACATTATACAGGACAGCACTGGAGGATTCTGGGTGATGAGCGGAGAGTTGACTGCTGGGACATTATACAGGACAGCACTGGAGGATTCTGGGTGATGAGCGGAGAGGTGACTACTGGGACATTATACAGGACAGCACTGGAGGATTCTGGGTGATGAGCGGAGAGGTGACTGCTGGGACATTATACAGCACAGCACTGGAGGATTCTGGGTGATGAGCGGAGAGGTGACTGCTGGGACATTATACAGGACAGCACTGGAGGATTCTGGGTGATGAGTGGAGAGGTGACTGCTGGGACATTATACAGGACAGCACTGGAGGATTCTGGGTGATGAGCGGAGAGGTGACTGCTGGGACATTATACAGGACAGCACTGGAGGATTCTGGGTGATGAGCGGAGAGGTGACTACTGGGACATTATACAGGACAGCACTGGAGGATTCTGGGTGATGAGCGGAGAGGTGACTGCTGGGACATTATACAGGACAGCACTGGAGGATTCTGGGTGATGAGCGGAGAGGTGACTGCTGGGACATTATACAGGACAGCACTGGAGGATTCTGGGTGATGAGCGGAGAGGTGACTGCTGGGACATTATACAGGACAGCACTGGAGGATTCTGGGTGATGACCAGAGAGGTGACTGCTCGGACATTATACAGGACAGCACTGGAGGATTCGGAGTGATGAGCGGAGAGGTGGCTGCTGGGACATTATACAGGACAGCACTGGAGGATTCTGGGTGATGACCGGAGAGGTGACTGCTGGGACATTATACAGGACAGCACTGGAGGATTCTGGGTGATGACCGGAGAGGTGACTGCTGGGACATTATACAGGACAGCACTGGAGGATTCTGAGTGATGAGCGGAGAGGTGACTGCTGGGACATTATACAGGACAGCACTGGAGGATTCTGGGTGATGAGCGGAGAGGTGACTGCTGGGACATTATACAGGAAGGCACTGGAGGATTCTGGGTGATGAGCGGAGAGGTGACTGCTGGGACATTATACAGGACAGCCCTGGAGGATTCTGGGTGATGACCGGAGAGGTGACTGCTGGGACATTATACAGGACAGCACTGGAGGATTCTGGGTGATGAGCGGAGAGGTGACTGTTGGGACATTATGCAGGACAGCACTGGAGGATTCTGGGTGATGACCGGAGGGGTGACTGCTGGGACATTATACAGGACGGCACTGGAGGATTCTGGGTGATGAGCGGAGAGGTGACTGCTGGTACATTATACAGGACAGCACTGGAGGATTCTGGGTGATGACCGGAGAGGTGACTGCAGGGACATTATACAGGACAGCACTGGAGGATTCTGGGTGATGACCGGAGAGGTGACTGCTGGGACATTATACAGGAGAGCACTGGAGGATTCTGGGTGATGAGCGGAGAGGTGACTGCTGGGACATTATACAGGACGGCACTGGAGGATTCTGGGTGATGACCGGGGAGGTGACTGATGGGACATTATACAGGACAGCACTGGAGGATTCTGGGTGATGACCGGAGAGGTGACTGCTGGGACATTATACAGGACGGCACTGGAGGATTCTGGGTGATGAGCGGAGAGGTGACTGCTGGGACATTATACAGGACAGCACTGGAGGATTCTGGGTGATGAGGGGAGAGGTGACTGCTGGGACATTATACAGCACAGCACTGGAGGATTCTGGGTGATGAGCGGAGAGGTGACTGCTGGGACATTATACAGGACAGCACTGGAGGATTCTGGGTGATGAGCAGAGAGGTGACTGCAGGGACATTATACAGGACAGCACGGGAGGATTCTGGGTGATGACCGGAGAGGTGACTGCAGGGACATTATACAGCACAGCACGGGAGGATTCTGGGTGATGAGCAGAGAGGTGACTACTGGGACATTATACAGGACAGCACTGGAGGATTCTGGGTGATGACTGGAGGGGTGACTGCTGGGACATTATACAGTGCAGCACTGGAGGATTCTGGGTGATGAGCGGAGAGGTGACTGCTGGGACATTATACCGGACAGCACTGGAGGATTCTGGGTGATGAGCGGAGAGGTGACTGCTGGGACATTATACAGGACAGCACTGGAGGATTCTGGGTGATGACCGGAGAGGTGACTGCTGGGACATTATACAGGACAGCACTGGAGGATTCTGGGTGATGAGCGGAGAGGTGACTGCTGGGACATTATACAGGACAGCACTGGAGGATTCTGGGTGATGACCGGAGAGGTGACTGCTGGGACATTATACAGGACAGCACTGGAGGATTCTGGGTGATGAGCAGAGAGGTGACTGCAGGGACATTATACAGGACAGCACGGGAGGATTCTGGGTGATGACCGGAGAGGTGACTGCAGGGACATTATACAGCACAGCACGGGAGGATTCTGGGTGATGAGCAGAGAGGTGACTGCTGGGACATTATACAGGACAGCACTGGAGGATTCTGGGTGATGACTGGAGGGGTGACTGCTGGGACATTATACAGTGCAGCACTGGAGGATTCTGGGTGATGAGCGGAGAGGTGACTGCTGGGACATTATACCGGACAGCACTGGAGGATTCTGGGTGATGAGCGGAGAGGTGACTGCTGGGACATTATACAGGACAGCACTGGAGGATTCTGGGTGATGACCGGAGAGGTGACTGCTGGGACATTATACAGGACAGCACTGGAGGATTCTGGGTGATGAGCGGAGAGGTGACTGCTGGGACATTATACAGGACAGCACTGGAGGATTCTGGGTGATGAGCGGAGAGGTGACTGCTGGGACATTATACAGGACGGCACTGGAGGATTCTGGGTGATGAGCGGAGAGGTGACTGCTGGGACATTATACAGGACAGCACTGGAGGATTCTGGGTGATGAGCGGAGAGGTGACTGCTGGGACATTATACAGGACAGCACTGGAGGATTCTGGGTGATGAGCAGAGAGGTGACTACTGGGACATTATACAGGACAGCACTGGAGGATTCTGGGTGATGAGCGGAGAGGTGACTGCTGGGACATTATACAGCGCAGCACTGGAGGATTCTGGGTGATGAGCGGAGAGGTGACTGCTAGGACATTATACAGGACGGCACTGGAGGATTCTGGGTGATGACCGGGGAGGTGACTGATGGGACATTATACAGGACAGCACTGGAGGATTCTGGGTGATGACCGGAGAGGTGACTGCTGGGACATTATACAGGACGGCACTGGAGGATTCTGGGTGATGAGCGGAGAGGTGACTGCTGGGACATTATACAGGACAGCACTGGAGGATTCTGGGTGATGAGGGGAGAGGTGACTGCTGGGACATTATACAGCACAGCACTGGAGGATTCTGGGTGATGAGCGGAGAGGTGACTGCTGGGACATTATACAGGACAGCACTGGAGGATTCTGAGTGATGAGCAGAGAGGTGACTGCAGGGACATTATACAGGACAGCACTGGAGGATTCTGGGTGATGAGCAGAGAGGTGACTGCTGGGACATTATACAGGACAGCACTGGAGGATTCTGAGTGATGAGCAGAGAGGTGACTGCAGGGACATTATACAGGACAGCACTGGAGGATTCTGGGTGATGAGCAGAGAGGTGACTGCAGGGACATTATACAGGACAGCACTGGAGGATTCTGGGTGATGACCGGAGAGGTGACTGCAGGGACATTATACAGCACAGCACGGGAGGATTCTGGGTGATGAGCAGAGAGGTGACTGCTGGGACATTATACAGGACAGCACTGGAGGATTCTGGGTGATGACTGGAGGGGTGACTGCTGGGACATTATACAGTGCAGCACTGGAGGATTCTGGGTGATGAGCGGAGAGGTGACTGCTGGGACATTATACCGGACAGCACTGGAGGATTCTGGGTGATGAGCGGAGAGGTGACTGCTGGGACATTATACAGGACAGCACTGGAGGATTCTGGGTGATGACCGGAGAGGTGACTGCTGGGACATTATACAGGACAGCACTGGAGGATTCTGGGTGATGAGCGGAGAGGTGACTGCTGGGACATTATACAGGACAGCACTGGAGGATTCTGGGTGATGACCGGAGAGGTGACTGCTGGGACATTATACAGGACAGCACTGGAGGATTCTGGGTGATGAGCAGAGAGGTGACTGCAGGGACATTATACAGGACAGCACGGGAGGATTCTGGGTGATGACCGGAGAGGTGACTGCAGGGACATTATACAGCACAGCACGGGAGGATTCTGGGTGATGAGCAGAGAGGTGACTGCTGGGACATTATACAGGACAGCACTGGAGGATTCTGGGTGATGACTGGAGGGGTGACTGCTGGGACATTATACAGTGCAGCACTGGAGAATTCTGGGTGATGAGCGGAGAGGTGACTGCTGGGACATTATACCGGACAGCACTGGAGGATTCTGGGTGAAGAGCGGAGAGGTGACTGCTGGGACATTATACAGGACAGCACTGGAGGATTCTGGGTGATGACCGGAGAGGTGACTGCTGGGACATTATACAGGACAGCACTGGAGGATTCTGGGTGATGAGCGGAGAGGTGACTGCTGGGACATTATACAGGACAGCACTGGAGGATTCTGGGTGATGACCGGAGAGGTGACTGCTGGGACATTATACAGGACGGCACTGGAGGATTCTGGGTGATGAGCGGAGAGGTGACTGCTGGGACATTATACAGGACAGCACTGGAGGATTCTGGGTGATGAGCGGAGAGGTGACTGCTGGGACATTATACAGGACAGCACTGGAGGATTCTGGGTGATGAGCGGAGAGGTGACTACTGGGACATTATACAGGACAGCACTGGAGGATTCTGGGTGATGAGCGGAGAGGTGACTGCTGGGACATTATACAGCACAGCACTGGAGGATTCTGGGTGATGAGCGGAGAGGTGACTGCTGGGACATTATACAGGACAGCACTGGAGGATTCTGGGTGATGAGTGGAGAGGTGACTGCTGGGACATTATACAGGACAGCACTGGAGGATTCTGGGTGATGAGCGGAGAGGTGACTGCTGGGACATTATACAGGACAGCACTGGAGGATTCTGGGTGATGAGCGGAGAGGTGACTACTGGGACATTATACAGGACAGCACTGGAGGATTCTGGGTGATGAGCGGAGAGGTGACTGCTGGGACATTATACAGGACAGCACTGGAGGATTCTGGGTGATGAGCGGAGAGGTGACTGCTGGGACATTATACAGGACAGCACTGGAGGATTCTGGGTGATGAGCGGAGAGGTGACTGCTGGGACATTATACAGGACAGCACTGGAGTATTCTGGGTGATGACCGGAGAGGTGACTGCTCGGACATTATACAGGACAGCACTGGAGGATTCTGAGTGATGAGCGGAGAGGTGGCTGCTGGGACATTATACAGGACAGCACTGGAGGATTCTGGGTGATGACCGGAGAGGTGACTGCTGGGACATTATACAGGACAGCACTGGAGGATTCTGGGTGATGACCGGAGAGGTGACTGCTGGGACATTATACAGGACAGCACTGGAGGATTCTGAGTGATGAGCGGAGAGGTGACTGCTGGGACATTATACAGGACAGCACTGGAGGATTATGGGTGATGAGCGGAGAGGTGACTGCTGGGACATTATACAGGAAGGCACTGGAGGATTCTGGGAGATGAGCGGAGAGGTGACTGCTGGGACATTATACAGGACAGCCCTGGAGGATTCTGGGTGATGACCGGAGAGGTGACTGCTGGGACATTATACAGGACAGCACTGGAGGATTCTGCGTGATGAGCGGAGAGGTGACTGTTGGGACATTATGCAGGACAGCACTGGAGGATTCTGGGTGATGACCGGAGAGGTGACTGCTGGGACATTATACAGGACGGCACTGGAGGATTCTGGGTGATGAGCGGAGAGGTGACTGCTGGTATATTATACAGGACAGCACTGGAGGATTCTGGGTGATGACCGGAGAGGTGACTGCTGGGACATTATACAGGACAGCACTGGAGGATTCGGGGTGATGACCGGAGAGGTGACTGCTGGGACATTATACAGGAGAGCACTGAAGGATTCTGGGTGATGAGCGGAGAGGTGACTGCTGGGACATTATACAGGATGGCACTGGAGGATTCTGGGTGATGACCGGGGAGGTGACTGATGGGAGATTATACAGGACAGCACTGGAGGATTCTGGGTGATGACCGGAGAGGTGACTGCTGGGACATTATACAGGACGGCACTGGAGGATTCTGGGTGATGAGCGGAGAGGTGACTGCTGGGACATTATACAGGACAGCACTGGAGGATTCTGGGTGATGAGGGGAGAGGTGACTGCTGGGACATTATACAGCACAGCACTGGAGGATTCTGGGTGATGAGCGGAGAGGTGACTGCTGGGATATTATACAGGACAGCACTGGAGGATTCTGGGTGATGAGCAGAGAGGTGACTGCTGGGACATTATACAGGACGGCACTGGAGGATTCTGGGTGATGAGCGGAGAGGTGACTGCTGGGACATTATACAGGACAGCACTGGAGGATTCTGGGTGATGAGGGGAGAGGTGACTGCTGGGACATTATACAGGACAGCACTGGAGGATTCTGGGTGATGAGCGGAGAGGTGACTACTGGGACATTATACAGGACAGCACTGGAGGATTCTGGGTGATGAGCGGAGAGGTGACTGCTGGGACATTATACAGGACAGCACTGGAGGATTCTGGGTGATGAGCAGAGAGGTGACTGCTGGGACATTATACAGGACAGCACTGGAGGATTCTGGGTGATGAGCGGAGAGGTGACTGCTGGGACATTATACAGGACAGCACTGGAGGATTCTGGGTGATGACCGGAGAGGTGACTGCTGGGACATTATACAGGACAGCACTGGAGGATTCTGAGTGATGAGCGGAGAGGTGACTGCTGGGACATTATACAGGACAGCACTGGAGGATTCTGGGTGATGAGCGGAGAGGTGACTGCTGGGACATTATACAGGAAGGCACTGGAGGATTCTGGGTGATGAGCGGAGAGGTGACTGCTGGGACATTATACAGGACAGCCCTGGAGGATTCTGGGTGATGACCGGAGAGGTGACTGCTGGGACATTATACAGGACAGCACTGGAGGATTCTGGGTGATGAGCGGAGAGGTGACTGTTGGGACATTATGCAGGACAGCACTGGAGGATTCTGGGTGATGACCGGAGGGGTGACTGCTGGGACATTATACAGGACGGCACTGGAGGATTCTGGGTGATGAGCGGAGAGGTGACTGCTGGTACATTATACAGGACAGCACTGGAGGATTCTGGGTGATGACCGGAGAGGTGACTGCAGGGACATTATACAGGACAGCACTGGAGGATTCTGGGTGATGACCGGAGAGGTGACTGCTGGGACATTATACAGGAGAGCACTGGAGGATTCTGGGTGATGAGCGGAGAGGTGACTGCTGGGACATTATACAGGACGGCACTGGAGGATTCTGGGTGATGACCGGGGAGGTGACTGATGGGACATAATACAGGACAGCACTGGAGGATTCTGGGTGATGACCGGAGAGGTGACTGCTGGGACATTATACAGGACGGCACTGGAGGATTCTGGGTGATGAGCGGAGAGGTGACTGCTGGGACATTATACAGGACAGCACTGGAGGATTCTGGGTGATGAGGGGAGAGGTGACTGCTGGGACATTATACAGCACAGCACTGGAGGATTCTGGGTGATGAGCGGAGAGGTGACTGCTGGGACATTATACAGGACAGCACTGGAGGATTCTGGGTGATGAGCAGAGAGGTGACTGCAGGGACATTATACAGGACAGCACGGGAGGATTCTGGGTGATGACCGGAGAGGTGACTGCAGGGACATTATACAGCACAGCACGGGAGGATTCTGGGTGATGAGCAGAGAGGTGACTGCTGGGACATTATACAGGACAGCACTGGAGGATTCTGGGTGATGACTGGAGGGGTGACTGCTGGGACATTATACAGTGCAGCACTGGAGGATTCTGGGTGATGAGCGGAGAGGTGACTGCTGGGACATTATACCGGACAGCACTGGAGGATTCTGGGTGATGAGCGGAGAGGTGACTGATGGGACATTATACAGGACAGCACTGGAGGATTCTGGGTGATGACCGGAGAGGTGACTGCTGGGACATTATACAGGACGGCACTGGAGGATTCTGGGTGATGAGCGGAGAGGTGACTGCTGGGACATTATACAGGACAGCACTGGAGGATTCTGGGTGATGAGGGGAGAGGTGACTGCTGGGACATTATACAGCACAGCACTGGAGGATTCTGGGTGATGAGCGGAGAGGTGACTGCTGGGACATTATACAGGACAGCACTGGAGGATTCTGAGTGATGAGCAGAGAGGTGACTGCAGGGACATTATACAGGACAGCACTGGAGGATTCTGGGTGATGAGCAGAGAGGTGACTGCTGGGACATTATACAGGACAGCACTGGAGGATTCTGAGTGATGAGCAGAGAGGTGACTGCAGGGACATTATACAGGACAGCACTGGAGGATTCTGGGTGATGAGCAGAGAGGTGACTGCAGGGACATTATACAGGACAGCACTGGAGGATTCTGGGTGATGACCGGAGAGGTGACTGCAGGGACATTATACAGCACAGCACGGGAGGATTCTGGGTGATGAGCAGAGAGGTGACTGCTGGGACATTATACAGGACAGCACTGGAGGATTCTGGGTGATGACTGGAGGGGTGACTGCTGGGACATTATACAGTGCAGCACTGGAGGATTCTGGGTGATGAGCGGAGAGGTGACTGCTGGGACATTATACCGGACAGCACTGGAGGATTCTGGGTGATGAGCGGAGAGGTGACTGCTGGGACATTATACAGGACAGCACTGGAGGATTCTGGGTGATGACCGGAGAGGTGACTGCTGGGACATTATACAGGACAGCACTGGAGGATTCTGGGTGATGAGCGGAGAGGTGACTGCTGGGACATTATACAGGACAGCACGGGAGGATTCTGAGTGATGACCGGAGAGGTGACTGCAGGGACATTATACAGCACAGCACGGGAGGATTCTGGGTGATGAGCAGAGAGGTGACTGCTGGGACATTATACAGGACAGCACTGGAGGATTCTGGGTGATGACTGGAGGGGTGACTGCTGGGACATTATACAGTGCAGCACTGGAGGATTCTGGGTGATGACCGGAGAGGTGACTGCAGGGACATTATACAGCACAGCACGGGAGGATTCTGGGTGATGAGCAGAGAGGTGACTGCTGGGACATTATACAGGACAGCACTGGAGGATTCTGGGTGATGACTGGAGGGGTGACTGCTGGGACATTATACAGTGCAGCACTGGAGGATTCTGGGTGATGAGCGGAGAGGTGACTGCTGGGACATTATACCGGACAGCACTGGAGGATTCTGGGTGATGAGCGGAGAGGTGACTGCTGGGACATTATACAGGACAGCACTGGAGGATTCTGGGTGATGACCGGAGAGGTGACTGCTGGGACATTATACAGGACAGCACTGGAGGATTCTGGGTGATGAGCGGAGAGGTGACTGCTGGGACATTATACAGGACAGCACGGGAGGATTCTGAGTGATGACCGGAGAGGTGACTGCAGGGACATTATACAGCACAGCACGGGAGGATTCTGGGTGATGAGCAGAGAGGTGACTGCTGGGACATTATACAGGACAGCACTGGAGGATTCTGGGTGATGACTGGAGGGGTGACTGCTGGGACATTATACAGTGCAGCACTGGAGGATTCTGGGTGATGAGCGGAGAGGTGACTGCTGGGACATTATACCGGACAGCACTGGAGGATTCTGGGTGATGAGCGGAGAGGTGACTGCTGGGACATTATTCAGGACAGCACTGGAGGATTCTGGGTGATGAGCGGAGAGGTGACTGCTGGGACATTATACAGCACAGCACTGGAGGATTCTGGGTGATGAGCGGAGAGGTGACTGCTGGGACATTATACAGGACAGCACTGGAGGATTCTGGGTGATGAGTGGAGAGGTGACTGCTGGGACATTATACAGGACAGCACTGGAGGATTCTGGGTGATGAGCGGAGAGGTGACTGCTGGGACATTATACAGGACAGCACTGGAGGATTCTGGGTGATGAGCGGAGAGGTGACTGCTGGGACATTATACAGGACAGCACTGGAGGATTCTGGGTGATGAGCGGAGAGGTGACTGCTGGGACATTATACAGGACAGCACTGGAGGATTCTGGGTGATGAGCGGAGAGGTGACTGCTGGGACATTATACAGGACAGCACTGGAGGATTCTGGGTGATGACCGGAGAGGTGACTGCTCGGACATTATACAGGACAGCACTGGAGGATTCTGAGTGATGAGCGGAGAGGTGGCTGCTGGGACATTATACAGGACAGCACTGGAGGATTCTGGGTGATGACCGGAGAGGTGACTGCTGGGACATTATACAGGACAGCACTGGAGGATTCTGGGTGATGACCGGAGAGGTGACTGCTGGGACATTATACAGGACAGCACTGGAGGATTCTGGGTGATGAGGGGAGAGGTGACTGCTGGGACATTATACAGGACAGCACTGGAGGATTCTGGGTGATGAGCGGAGAGGTGACTACTGGGACATTATACAGGACAGCACTGGAGGATTCTGGGTGATGAGCGGAGAGGTGACTGCTGGGACATTATACAGGACAGCACTGGAGGATTCTGGGTGATGAGCAGAGAGGTGACTGCTGGGACATTATACAGGACAGCACTGGAGGATTCTGGGTGATGAGCGGAGAGGTGACTGCTGGGACATTATACAGGACAGCACTGGAGGATTCTGGGTGATGACCGGAGAGGTGACTGCTGGGACATTATACAGGACAGCACTGGAGGATTCTGAGTGATGAGCGGAGAGGTGACTGCTGGGACATTATACAGGACAGCACTGGAGGATTCTGGGTGATGAGCGGAGAGGTGACTGCTGGGACATTATACAGGAAGGCACTGGAGGATTCTGGGTGATGAGCGGAGAGGTGACTGCTGGGACATTATACAGGACAGCCCTGGAGGATTCTGGGTGATGACCGGAGAGGTGACTGCTGGGACATTATACAGGACAGCACTGGAGGATTCTGGGTGATGAGCGGAGAGGTGACTGTTGGGACATTATGCAGGACAGCACTGGAGGATTCTGGGTGATGACCGGAGGGGTGACTGCTGGGACATTATACAGGACGGCACTGGAGGATTCTGGGTGATGAGCGGAGAGGTGACTGCTGGTACATTATACAGGACAGCACTGGAGGATTCTGGGTGATGACCGGAGAGGTGACTGCAGGGACATTATACAGGACAGCACTGGAGGATTCTGGGTGATGACCGGAGAGGTGACTGCTGGGACATTATACAGGAGAGCACTGGAGGATTCTGGGTGATGAGCGGAGAGGTGACTGCTGGGACATTATACAGGACGGCACTGGAGGATTCTGGGTGATGACCGGGGAGGTGACTGATGGGACATAATACAGGACAGCACTGGAGGATTCTGGGTGATGACCGGAGAGGTGACTGCTGGGACATTATACAGGACGGCACTGGAGGATTCTGGGTGATGAGCGGAGAGGTGACTGCTGGGACATTATACAGGACAGCACTGGAGGATTCTGGGTGATGAGGGGAGAGGTGACTGCTGGGACATTATACAGCACAGCACTGGAGGATTCTGGGTGATGAGCGGAGAGGTGACTGCTGGGACATTATACAGGACAGCACTGGAGGATTCTGGGTGATGAGCAGAGAGGTGACTGCAGGGACATTATACAGGACAGCACGGTAGGATTCTGGGTGATGACCGGAGAGGTGACTGCAGGGACATTATACAGCACAGCACGGGAGGATTCTGGGTGATGAGCAGAGAGGTGACTGCTGGGACATTATACAGGACAGCACTGGAGGATTCTGGGTGATGACTGGAGGGGTGACTGCTGGGACATTATACAGTGCAGCACTGGAGGATTCTGGGTGATGAGCGGAGAGGTGACTGCTGGGACATTATACCGGACAGCACTGGAGGATTCTGGGTGATGAGCGGAGAGGTGACTGATGGGACATTATACAGGACAGCACTGGAGGATTCTGGGTGATGACCGGAGAGGTGACTGCTGGGACATTATACAGGACGGCACTGGAGGATTCTGGGTGATGAGCGGAGAGGTGACTGCTGGGACATTATACAGGACAGCACTGGAGGATTCTGGGTGATGAGGGGAGAGGTGACTGCTGGGACATTATACAGCACAGCACTGGAGGATTCTGGGTGATGAGCGGAGAGGTGACTGCTGGGACATTATACAGGACAGCACTGGAGGATTCTGAGTGATGAGCAGAGAGGTGACTGCAGGGACATTATACAGGACAGCACTGGAGGATTCTGGGTGATGAGCAGAGAGGTGACTGCTGGGACATTATACAGGACAGCACTGGAGGATTCTGAGTGATGAGCAGAGAGGTGACTGCAGGGACATTATACAGGACAGCACTGGAGGATTCTGGGTGATGAGCAGAGAGGTGACTGCAGGGACATTATACAGGACAGCACTGGAGGATTCTGGGTGATGACCGGAGAGGTGACTGCAGGGACATTATACAGCACAGCACGGGAGGATTCTGGGTGATGAGCAGAGAGGTGACTGCTGGGACATTATACAGGACAGCACTGGAGGATTCTGGGTGATGACTGGAGGGGTGACTGCTGGGACATTATACAGTGCAGCACTGGAGGATTCTGGGTGATGAGCGGAGAGGTGACTGCTGGGACATTATACCGGACAGCACTGGAGGATTCTGGGTGATGAGCGGAGAGGTGACTGCTGGGACATTATACAGGACAGCACTGGAGGATTCTGGGTGATGACCGGAGAGGTGACTGCTGGGACATTATACAGGACAGCACTGGAGGATTCTGGGTGATGAGCGGAGAGGTGACTGCTGGGACATTATACAGGACAGCACGGGAGGATTCTGAGTGATGACCGGAGAGGTGACTGCAGGGACATTATACAGCACAGCACGGGAGGATTCTGGGTGATGAGCAGAGAGGTGACTGCTGGGACATTATACAGGACAGCACTGGAGGATTCTGGGTGATGACTGGAGGGGTGACTGCTGGGACATTATACAGTGCAGCACTGGAGGATTCTGGGTGATGACCGGAGAGGTGACTGCAGGGACATTATACAGCACAGCACGGGAGGATTCTGGGTGATGAGCAGAGAGGTGACTGCTGGGACATTATACAGGACAGCACTGGAGGATTCTGGGTGATGACTGGAGGGGTGACTGCTGGGACATTATACAGTGCAGCACTGGAGGATTCTGGGTGATGAGCGGAGAGGTGACTGCTGGGACATTATACCGGACAGCACTGGAGGATTCTGGGTGATGAGCGGAGAGGTGACTGCTGGGACATTATACAGGACAGCACTGGAGGATTCTGGGTGATGACCGGAGAGGTGACTGCTGGGACATTATACAGGACAGCACTGGAGGATTCTGGGTGATGAGCGGAGAGGTGACTGCTGGGACATTATACAGGACAGCACGGGAGGATTCTGAGTGATGACCGGAGAGGTGACTGCAGGGACATTATACAGCACAGCACGGGAGGATTCTGGGTGATGAGCAGAGAGGTGACTGCTGGGACATTATACAGGACAGCACTGGAGGATTCTGGGTGATGACTGGAGGGGTGACTGCTGGGACATTATACAGTGCAGCACTGGAGGATTCTGGGTGATGAGCGGAGAGGTGACTGCTGGGACATTATACCGGACAGCACTGGAGGATTCTGGGTGATGAGCGGAGAGGTGACTGCTGGGACATTATTCAGGACAGCACTGGAGGATTCTGGGTGATGAGCGGAGAGGTGACTGCTGGGACATTATACAGCACAGCACTGGAGGATTCTGGGTGATGAGCGGAGAGGTGACTGCTGGGACATTATACAGGACAGCACTGGAGGATTCTGGGTGATGAGTGGAGAGGTGACTGCTGGGACATTATACAGGACAGCACTGGAGGATTCTGGGTGATGAGCGGAGAGGTGACTGCTGGGACATTATACAGGACAGCACTGGAGGATTCTGGGTGATGAGCGGAGAGGTGACTGCTGGGACATTATACAGGACAGCACTGGAGGATTCTGGGTGATGAGCGGAGAGGTGACTGCTGGGACATTATACAGGACAGCACTGGAGGATTCTGGGTGATGAGCGGAGAGGTGACTGCTGGGACATTATACAGGACAGCACTGGAGGATTCTGGGTGATGACCGGAGAGGTGACTGCTCGGACATTATACAGGACAGCACTGGAGGATTCTGAGTGATGAGCGGAGAGGTGGCTGCTGGGACATTATACAGGACAGCACTGGAGGATTCTGGGTGATGACCGGAGAGGTGACTGCTGGGACATTATACAGGACAGCACTGGAGGATTCTGGGTGATGACCGGAGAGGTGACTGCTGGGACATTATACAGGACAGCACTGGAGGATTCTGAGTGATGAGCGGAGAGGTGACTGCTGGGACATTATACAGGACAGCACTGGAGGATTCTGGGTGATGAGCGGAGAGGTGACTGCTGGGACATTATACAGGAAGGCACTGGAGGATTCTGGGAGATGAGCGGAGAGGTGACTGCTGGGACATTATACAGGACAGCCCTGGAGGATTCTGGGTGATGACCGGAGAGGTGACTGCTGGGACATTATACAGGACAGCACTGGAGGATTCTGCGTGATGAGCGGAGAGGTGACTGTTGGGACATTATGCAGGACAGCACTGGAGGATTCTGGGTGATGACCGGAGAGGTGACTGCTGGGACATTATACAGGACGGCACTGGAGGATTCTGGGTGATGAGCGGAGAGGTGACTGCTGGTACATTATACAGGACAGCACTGGAGGATTCTGGGTGATGACCGGAGAGGTGACTGCTGGGACATTATACAGGACAGCACTGGAGGATTCGGGGTGATGACCGGAGAGGTGACTGCTGGGACATTATACAGGAGAGCACTGGAGGATTCTGGGTGATGAGCGGAGAGGTGACTGCTGGGACATTATACAGGATGGCACTGGAGGATTCTGGGTGATGACCGGGGAGGTGACTGATGGGACATTATACAGGACAGCACTGGAGGATTCTGGGTGATGACCGGAGAGGTGACTGCTGGGACATTATACAGGACGGCACTGGAGTATTCTGGGTGATGAGCGGAGAGGTTACTGCTGGGACATTATACAGGACAGCACTGGAGGATTCTGGGTGATGAGGGGAGAGGTGACTGCTGGGACATTATACAGCACAGCACTGGAGGATTCTGGGTGATGAGCGGAGAGGTGACTGCTGGGACATTATACAGGACAGCACTGGAGGATTCTGGGTGATGAGCAGAGAGGTGACTGCTGGGACATTATACAGGACGGCACTGGAGGATTCTGGGTGATGAGCGGAGAGGTGACTGCTGGGACATTATACAGGACAGCACTGGAGGATTCTGGGTGATGAGGGGAGAGGTGACTGCTGGGACATTATACAGCACAGCACTGGAGGATTCTGGGTGATGAGCGGAGAGGTGACTGCTGGGACATTATACAGGACAGCACGGGAGGATTCTGGGTGATGACCGGAGAGGTGACTGCAGGGACATTATACAGCACAGCACGGGAGGATTCTGGGTGATGAGCAGAGAGGTGACTGCTGGGACATTATACAGGACAGCACTGGAGGATTCTGGGTGATGACTGGAGGGGTGACTGCTGGGACATTATACAGTGCAGCACTGGAGGATTCTGGGTGATGAGCGGAGAGGTGACTGCTGGGACATTTTACCGGACAGCACTGGAGGATTCTGGGTGATGAGCGGAGAGGTGACTGCTGGGACATTATACAGGACAGCACTGGAGGATTCTGGGTGATGACCGGAGAGGTGACTGCTGGGACATTATACAGGACAGCACTGGAGGATTCTGGGTGATGAGCGGAGAGGTGACTGCTGGGACATTATACAGGACAGCACTGGAGGATTCTGGGTGATGACCGGAGAAGTGACTGCTGGGACATTATACAGGACAGCACTGGAGGATTCTGGGTGATGAGCAGAGAGGTGACTGCAGGGACATTATACAGGACAGCACGGGAGGATTCTGGGTGATGACCGGAGAGGTGACTGCAGGGACATTATACAGCACAGCACGGGAGGATTCTGGGTGATGAGCAGAGAGGTGACTGCTGGGACATTATACAGGACAGCACTGGAGGATTCTGGGTGATGACTGGAGGGGTGACTGCTGGGACATTATACAGTCAGGCACTGGAGGATTCTGGGTGATGAGCGGAGAGGTGACTGCTGGGACGTTATACCGGACAGCACTGGAGGATTCTGGGTGATGAGCGGAGAGGTGACTGCTGGGACATTATACAGGACAGCACTGGAGGATTCTGGGTGATGACCGGAAAGGTGACTGCTGGGACATTATACAGGACAGCACTGGAGGATTCTGGGTGATGAGCGGAGAGGTGACTGCTGGGACATTATACAGGACAGCACTGGAGGATTCTGGGTGATGAGCGGAGAGGTGACTGCTGGGACATTATACAGCACAGCACTGGAGGATTCTGGGTGATGAGCGGAGAGGTGACTGCTGGGACATTATACAGGACAGCACTGGAGGATTCTGGGTGATGAGCGGAGGGGTGACTGCTGGGACATTATACAGGACAGCACTGGAGGATTCTGGGTGATGACCGGAGAGGTGACTGCTGGGACATTATACAGGACAGCACTGGAGGATTCTGGGTGATGACTGGGGAGGTGACTGCTGGGACATTATACAGGACGGCACTGGAGGATTCTGGGTGATGACCGGAGACGTGACTCCTGGGACATTATACAGGACGGCACTGGAGGATTCTGGGTGATGACCGGAGAGGTGACTGCTGGGACATTATACAGGACAGCACTGAAGGATTCTGGGTGATGACCGGAGAGGTGACTGCTGGGACATTATACAAGACAGCACTGGAGGATTCTTAGTGATGAGCGGAGAGGTGACTGCTGGGACATTATACAAGACAGCACTGGAGGATTTTGGGTGATGACTGGAGAGGTGGCTGCTAGGACATTATACAGGACAGCACTGGAGGATTCTGGGTGATGACTGGAGAGGTGGCTGCTGGGACATTATACAGGACAGCACTGGAGGATTCTGGGTGATGAGCGGAGAGGTGACTGCTGGGACATTATACAGGACAGCACTGGAGGATTCTGGGTGATGAGCGGAGAGGTGACTGCTGGGACATTATACAGGACAGCACTGGAGGATTCTGGGTGATGAGCGGAGAGGTGACTGCTGGGACATTATACAGCACAGCACTGGAGGATTCTGGGTGATGAGTGGAGAGGTGACTGCTGGGACATTATACAGGACAGCACTGGAGGATTCTGGGTGATGAGCGGAGAGGTGACTGCTGGGACATTATACAGGACAGCACTGGAGGATTCTGGGTGATGAGCGGAGAGGTGACTGTTGGGACATTATACAGGACAGCACTGGAGGATTCTGGGTGATGACTGGTGAGGTAACTGTTGCGACATTATACAGGACAGCACTGGAGGATTCTGGGTGATGTCCGGAGAGGTGACTGCTGGGACATTATGCAGGACAGCACTGGAGGATTCTGGGTGATGACCGGAGAGGTGACTGCTGGGACATTATACAGGACAGCACTGGAGGATTCTGGGTGATGACCGGAGAGGTGACTGCTGGGACATTATACAGGACAGCATTGGAGGATTCTGGGTGATGACCGGAGAGGTGACTGCTGGGACATTATACAGGACAGCACTGGAGGATTCTGGGTGATGAGCGGAGAGGTGACTGCTGGGACATTATACAGGACAGCACTGGAGGATTCTGGGTGATGAGCGGAGAGGTGACTGCTGGGACATTATACAGGACAGCACTGGAGGATTCTGGGTGATGACTGGGGAGGTAACTGTTGGGACATTATGCAGGACAGCACTGGAGGATTCTGGGTGATGAGCGGAGAGGTGACTGATGGGACATTATACAGGACAGCACTGGAGGATTCTGGGTGATGAGCGGAGAGGTGACTGCTAGGACATTATACAGGACAGCACTGGAGGATTCTGGGTGATGACCGGAGAGGTGACTGCTGGGACATTATACAGGATAGCACTGGAGGATTCTGGGTGATGACCGGAGAGGTGACTGCTGGGACATTATACAGGACAGCAGTGGAGGATTCTGGGTGATGACCGGAGAGGTGACTGCTGGGACATTATACAGGACAGCACTGGAGGATTCTGGGTGATGACCGGAGAGGTGACTGCTGGGACATTATACAGGACATCACTGGAGGATTCTGGGGGATGACCGGAGAGGTGACTGCTGGGACATTATACAGGACAGCACTGGAGGATTCTGGGGGATGACCGGAGAGGTGACTGCTGGGACATTATACAGGACGGCACTGGAGGATTCTGGGGGATGAGCGGAGAGGTGACTGCTGGGACATTATACAGGACGGCACTGGAGGATTCTGGGTGATGACCGGAGAGGGGACTGCTGGGATATTATACAGGACAGCACTGGAGGATTCTGGGTGATGAGCGGAGAGGTGACTGCTGGGACATTATACAGTACAGCACTGGAGGATTCTGGGTGATGAGCGGAGAGGTGACTGCTGGGACATTATATAGGACAGCACTGGAGGATTCTGGGTGATGAGCGGAGAGGTGACTGCTGGGACATTATACAGGACAGCACTGGAGGATTCTGGGTGATGACCGGAGAGGTGACTGCTGGGACATTATACAGGACAGCACTGGAGGATTCTGGGTGATGACCGGAGAGGTGACTGCTGGGACATTATACAGGACAGCACTGGAGGATTCTGGGTGATGACCGGAGAGGTGACTGCTGGGACATTATACAGGACAGCACTGGAGGATTCTGGGTGATGACCGGAGAGGTGACTGCTGGGACATTATACAGGACAGCACTGGAGGATTCTGGGTGATGAGCGGAGAGGTGACTGCTGGGACATTATACAGGACAGCACTGGAGGATTCTGGGTGATGAGCGGAGGGGTGACTGCTGGGACATTATACAGGACAGCACTGGAGGATTCTGGGTGATGACCGGAGAGGTGACTGCTGGGACATTATACAGGACAGCACTGGAGGATTCTGGGTGATGAGCGGAGAGGTGACTGCTGGGACATTATACAGGACAGCACTGGAGGATTCTGGGTGATGACTGGGGAGATGACTGCTGGGACATTATACAGGACAGCACTGGAGGATTCTGGGTGATGACCAGAGAGGTGACTCCTGGGACATTATACAGGACGGCACTGGAGGATTCTGGGTGATGACCGGAGAGGTGACTGCTGGGACATTATACAGGACAGCACTGGAGGATTCTGGGTGATGACCGGAGAGGTGACTGCTGGGACATTATACAGGACGGCACTGGAGGATTCTGGGTGATGACCAGAGAGGTGACTCCTGGGACATTATACAGGACGGCACTGGAGGATTCTGGGTGATGACCGGAGAGGTGACTGCTGGGACATTATACAGGACAGCACTGGAGGATTCTGGGTGATGACCGGAGAGGTGACTGCTGGGACATTATACAAGACAGCACTGGAGGATTCTTAGTGATGAGCGGAGAGGTGACTGCTGGGACATTATACAAGACAGCACTGGAGGATTCTGGGTGATGACTGGAGAGGTGGCTGCTGGGACATTATACAGGACAGCACTGGAGGATTCTGGGTGATGACTGGAGAGGTGGCTGCTGGGACATTATACAGGACAGCACTGGAGGATTCTGGGTGATGAGCGGAGAGGTGACTGCTGGGACATTATACAGGACAGCACTGGAGGATTCTGGGTGATGACCGGAGAGGTGACTGCTGGGACATTATACAGGACAGCACTGGAGGATTCTGGGTGATGAGCGGAGAGGTGACTGCTGGGACATTATACAGCACAGCACTGGAGGATTCTGGGTGATGAGCGGAGAGGTGACTGCTGGGACATTATACAGCACAGCACTGGAGGATTCTGGGTGATGAGCGGAGAGGTGACTGCTGGGACATTATACAGGACAGCACTGGAGGATTCTGGGTGATGAGCAGAGAGGTGACTGCTGGGACATTATACAGGACAGCACTGGAGGATTCTGGGTGATGAGCGGAGAGGTGACTGTTGGGACATTATACAGGACAGCACTGGAGGATTCTGGGTGATGACTGGTGAGGTAACTGTTGCGACATTATACAGGACAGCACTGGAGGATTCTGGGTGATGACCGGAGAGTTGACTGCTGGGACATTATGCAGGACAGCACTGGAGGATTCTGGGTGATGACCGGAGAGGTGACTGCTGGGACATTATACAGGACAGCACTGGAGGATTCTGGGTGATGACCGGAGAGGTGACTGCTGGGACATTATACAGGACAGCACTGGAGGATTCTGGGTGATGACCGGAGAGGTGACTGCTGGGACATTATACAGGACAGCACTGGAGGATTCTGGGTGATGAGCGGAGAGGTGACTGCTGGGACATTATACAGGACAGCACTGGAGGATTCTGGGTGATGAGCGGAGAGGTGACTGCTGGGACATTATACAGGACAGCACTGGAGGATTCTGGGTGATGACTGGGGAGGTAACTGTTGGGACATTATGCAGGACAGCACTGGAGGATTCTGGGTGATGAGCGGAGAGTTGACTGATGGGACATTATACAGGACAGCACTGGAGGATTCTGGGTGATGACCGGAGAGGTGACTGCTGGGACATTATACAGGACAGCACTGGAGGATTCTGGGTGATGAGCGGAGATGTGACTGCTGGGACATTATACAGGACAGCACTGGAGGATTCTGGGTGATGACCGGAGAGGTGACTGCTGGGACATTATACAGGATAGCACTGGAGGATTCTTGGTGATGACCGGAGAGGTGACTGCTGGGACATTATACAGGACAGCAGTGGAGGATTCTGGGTGATGACCGGAGAGGTGACTGCTGGGACATTATACAGGACAGCACTTGAGGATTCTGGGTGATGACCGGAGAGGTGACTGCTGGGACATTATACAGGACATCACTGGAGGATTCTGGGGGATGACCGGAGAGGTGACTGCTGGGACATTATACAGGACAGCACTGGAGGATTCTGGGGGATGACCGGAGAGGTGACTGCTGGGACATTATACAGGACAGCACTGGAGGATTCTGGGGGATGAGCGGAGAGGTGACTGCTGGGACATTATACAGGACGGCACTGGAGGATTCTGGGTGATGACTGGAGAGGGGACTGCTGGGACATTATACAGGACAGCACTGGAGGATTCTGGGTGATGAGCGGAGAGGTGACTGCTGGGACATTATACAGTACAGCACTGGAAGATTCTGGGTGATCAGCGGAGAGGTGACTGCTGGGACATTATACAGGACAGCACTGGAGGATTCTGGGTGATGACCGGAGAGGTGACTGCTGGGACATTATACAGGACAGCACTGGAGGATTCTGGGTGATGACCGGAGAGGTGACTGCTGGACATTATACAGGACAGCACTGGAGGATTCTGGGTGATGACCGGAGAGGTGACTGCTGGGACATTATACAGGACAGCACTGGAGGATTCTGGGTGATGACCGGAGAGGTGACTGCTGGGACATTATACAGGACAGCACTGGAGGATTCTGGGTGATGACCGGAGAGGTGACTGCTGGGACATTATACAGGACAGCACTGGAGGATTCTGGGTGATGAGCGGAGAGGTGACTGCTGGGACATTATACAGGACAGCACTGGAGGATTCTGGGTGATGAGCGGAGAGGTGACTGCTGGGACATTATACAGGACAGCACTGGAGGATTCTGGGTGATGACTGGGGAGGTAACTGTTGGGACATTATGCAGGACAGCACTGGAGGATTCTGGGTGATGAGCGGAGAGGTGACTGATGGGACATTATACAGGACAGCACTGGAGGATTCTGGGTGATGAGCGGAGAGGTGACTGCTGGGACATTATACAGGACAGCACTGGAGGATTCTGGGTGATGACCGGAGAGGTGACTGCTGGGACATTATACAGGATAGCACTGGAGGATTCTGGGTGATGACCGGAGAGGTGACTGCTGGGACATTATACAGGACAGCAGTGGAGGATTCTGGGTGATGACCGGAGAGGTGACTGCTGGGACATTATACAGGACAGCACTGGAGGATTCTGGGTGATGACCGGAGAGGTGACTGCTGGGACATTATACAGGACATCACTGGAGGATTCTGGGGGATGACCGGAGAGGTGACTGCTGGGACATTATACAGGACAGCACTGGAGGATTCTGGGGGATGACCGGAGAGGTGACTGCTGGGACATTATACAGGACGGCACTGGAGGATTCTGGGGGATGAGCGGAGAGGTGACTGCTGGGACATTATACAGGACGGCACTGGAGGATTCTGGGTGATGACCGGAGAGGGGACTGCTGGGATATTATACAGGACAGCACTGGAGGATTCTGGGTGATGAGCGGAGAGGTGACTGCTGGGACATTATACAGTACAGCACTGGAGGATTCTGGGTGATGAGCGGAGAGGTGACTGCTGGGACATTATATAGGACAGCACTGGAGGATTCTGGGTGATGAGCGGAGAGGTGACTGCTGGGACATTATACAGGACAGCACTGGAGGATTCTGGGTGATGACCGGAGAGGTGACTGCTGGGACATTATACAGGACAGCACTGGAGGATTCTGGGTGATGACCGGAGAGGTGACTGCTGGGACATTATACAGGACAGCACTGGAGGATTCTGGGTGATGACCGGAGAGGTGACTGCTGGGACATTATACAGGACAGCACTGGAGGATTCTGGGTGATGACCGGAGAGGTGACTGCTGGGACATTATACAGGACAGCACTGGAGGATTCTGGGTGATGAGCGGAGAGGTGACTGCTGGGACATTATACAGGACAGCACTGGAGGATTCTGGGTGATGAGCGGAGGGGTGACTGCTGGGACATTATACAGGACAGCACTGGAGGATTCTGGGTGATGACCGGAGAGGTGACTGCTGGGACATTATACAGGACAGCACTGGAGGATTCTGGGTGATGAGCGGAGAGGTGACTGCTGGGACATTATACAGGACAGCACTGGAGGATTCTGGGTGATGACTGGGGAGATGACTGCTGGGACATTATACAGGACAGCACTGGAGGATTCTGGGTGATGACCAGAGAGGTGACTCCTGGGACATTATACAGGACGGCACTGGAGGATTCTGGGTGATGACCGGAGAGGTGACTGCTGGGACATTATACAGGACAGCACTGGAGGATTCTGGGTGATGACCGGAGAGGTGACTGCTGGGACATTATACAGGACGGCACTGGAGGATTCTGGGTGATGACCAGAGAGGTGACTCCTGGGACATTATACAGGACGGCACTGGAGGATTCTGGGTGATGACCGGAGAGGTGACTGCTGGGACATTATACAGGACAGCACTGGAGGATTCTGGGTGATGACCGGAGAGGTGACTGCTGGGACATTATACAAGACAGCACTGGAGGATTCTTAGTGATGAGCGGAGAGGTGACTGCTGGGACATTATACAAGACAGCACTGGAGGATTCTGGGTGATGACTGGAGAGGTGGCTGCTGGGACATTATACAGGACAGCACTGGAGGATTCTGGGTGATGACTGGAGAGGTGGCTGCTGGGACATTATACAGGACAGCACTGGAGGATTCTGGGTGATGAGCGGAGAGGTGACTGCTGGGACATTATACAGGACAGCACTGGAGGATTCTGGGTGATGACCGGAGAGGTGACTGCTGGGACATTATACAGGACAGCACTGGAGGATTCTGGGTGATGAGCGGAGAGGTGACTGCTGGGACATTATACAGCACAGCACTGGAGGATTCTGGGTGATGAGCGGAGAGGTGACTGCTGGGACATTATACAGCACAGCACTGGAAGATTCTGGGTGATGAGCGGAGAGGTGACTGCTGGGACATTATACAGGACAGCACTGGAGGATTCTGGGTGATGAGCAGAGAGGTGACTGCTGGGACATTATACAGGACAGCACTGGAGGATTCTGGGTGATGAGCGGAGAGGTGACTGTTGGGACATTATACAGGACAGCACTGGAGGATTCTGGGTGATGACTGGTGAGGTAACTGTTGCGACATTATACAGGACAGCACTGGAGGATTCTGGGTGATGACCGGAGAGGTGACTGCTGGGACATTATGCAGGACAGCACTGGAGGATTCTGGGTGATGACCGGAGAGGTGACTGCTGGGACATTATACAGGACAGCACTGGAGGATTCTGGGTGATGACCGGAGAGGTGACTGCTGGGACATTATACAGGACAGCACTGGAGGATTCTGGGTGATGACCGGAGAGGTGACTGCTGGGACATTATACAGGACAGCACTGGAGGATTCTGGGTGATGAGCGGAGAGGTGACTGCTGGGACATTATACAGGACAGCACTGGAGGATTCTGGGTGATGAGCGGAGAGGTGACTGCTGGGACATTATACAGGACAGCACTGGAGGATTCTGGGTGATGACTGGGGAGGTAACTGTTGGGACATTATGCAGGACAGCACTGGAGGATTCTGGGTGATGAGCGGAGAGTTGACTGATGGGACATTATACAGGACAGCACTGGAGGATTCTGGGTGATGACCGGAGAGGTGACTGCTGGGACATTATACAGGACAGCACTGGAGGATTCTGGGTGATGAGCGGAGATGTGACTGCTGGGACATTATACAGGACAGCACTGGAGGATTCTGGGTGATGACCGGAGAGGTGACTGCTGGGACATTATACAGGATAGCACTGGAGGATTCTTGGTGATGACCGGAGAGGTGACTGCTGGGACATTATACAGGACAGCAGTGGAGGATTCTGGGTGATGACCGGAGAGGTGACTGCTGGGACATTATACAGGACAGCACTTGAGGATTCTGGGTGATGACCGGAGAGGTGACTGCTGGGACATTATACAGGACATCACTGGAGGATTCTGGGGGATGACCGGAGAGGTGACTGCTGGGACATTATACAGGACAGCACTGGAGGATTCTGGGGGATGACCGGAGAGGTGACTGCTGGGACATTATACAGGACAGCACTGGAGGATTCTGGGGGATGAGCGGAGAGGTGACTGCTGGGACATTATACAGGACGGCACTGGAGGATTCTGGGTGATGACTGGAGAGGGGACTGCTGGGACATTATACAGGACAGCACTGGAGGATTCTGGGTGATGAGCGGAGAGGTGACTGCTGGGACATTATACAGTACAGCACTGGAAGATTCTGGGTGATCAGCGGAGAGGTGACTGCTGGGACATTATACAGGACAGCACTGGAGGATTCTGGGTGATGACCGGAGAGGTGACTGCTGGGACATTATACAGGACAGCACTGGAGGATTCTGGGTGATGACCGGAGAGGTGACTGCTGGACATTATACAGGACAGCACTGGAGGATTCTGGGTGATGACCGGAGAGGTGACTGCTGGGACATTATACAGGACAGCACTGGAGGATTCTGGGTGATGACCGGAGAGGTGACTGCTGGGACATTATACAGGACAGCACTGGAGGATTCTGGGTGATGAGCGGAGAGGTGACTGCTGGGACATTATACAGGACGGCACTGGAGGATTCTGGGTGATGACCGGAGAGGTGACTGCTGGGACATTATACAGGACGGCACTGGAGGATTCTGGGTGATGACCGGAGAGGTGACTGCTGGGACATTATACAGGACAGCACTGGAGGATTCTGGGTGATGAGCGGAGAGGTGACTGCTGGGACATTATACAGGACGAGGATTCTGGGTGATGACTGGAGAGGTGACTGCTGGGACATTATACAGGACAGCACTGGAGGATTCTGGGTGATGACCGGAGAGGTGACTGCTGGGACATTATACAGGACAGCACTGGAGGATTCTGGGTGATGAGCGGAGAGGTGACTGCTGGGACATTATACAGGACAGCACTGGAGGATTCTGGGTGATGAGCGGAGGGGTGACTGCTGGGACATTATACAGGACAGCACTGGAGGATTCTGGGTGATGACCGGAGAGGTGACTGCTGGGACATTATACAGGACAGCACTGGAGGATTCTGGGTGATGACTGGGGAGGTGACTGCTGGGACATTATACAGGACGGCACTGGAGGATTCTGGGTGATGACCGGAGAGGTGACTCCTCTGACATTATACAGGACGGCACTGGAGGATTCTGGGTGATGACCGGAGAAGTGACTGCTGGGACATTATACAGGATGGCACTGGAGGATTCTGGGTGATGACCGGAGAAGTGACTGCTGGGACATTATACAGGATAGCACTGGAGGATTCTGGGTGATGACCGGAGAGGTGACTGCTGGGACATTATACAAGACAGCACTGGAGGATTCTGGGTGATGACTGGAGAGGTGGATGCTGGGACATTATACAGGACAGCACTGGAGGATTCTGGGTGATGACTGGAGAGGTGGCTGCTGGGACATTATACAGGACAGCACTGGAGGATTCTGGGTGATGACCGGAGAGGTGACTGCTGGGACATTATATAGGACAGCACTGGAGGATTCTGGGTGATGAGCGGAGAGGTGACTGCTGGGACATTATACAATACAGCACTGGAGGATTCTGGGTGATGACCGGAGAGGTGACTGCTGGGACATTATACTGGACAGCACTGGAGGATTCTGGGTGATGTGCGGAGAGGTGACTGCTGGGACATTATACAGGACAGCACTGGAGGATTCTGGGTGATGACTGGGGAGGTAACTGTTGGGACATTATGCAGGACAGCACTGGAGGATTCTGGGTGATGAGCGGAGAGGTGACTGCTGGGACATTATACAGGACATCACTGGAGGATTCTGGGGGATGACCGGAGAGGTGACTGCTGGGACATTATACAGGACAGCACTGGAGGATTCTGGGTGATGAGCGGAGAGGTGACTGCTGGGACATTATACAGGACAGCACTGGAGGATTCTGGGTGATGAGCGGAGGGGTGACTGCTGGGACATTATACAGGACAGCACTGGAGGATTCTGGGTGATGACCGGGGAGGTGACTGCTGGGACATTATACAGGACAGCACTGGAGGATTCTGGGTGATGACTGGGGAGGTGACTGCTGGGACATTATACAAGACGGCACTGGAGGATTCTGGGTGATGACCGGAGAGGTGACTCCTCTGACATTATACAGGACGGCACTGGAGGATTCTGGGTGATGACCGGAGAAGTGACTGCTGGGACATTATACAGGATAGCACTGGAGGATTCTGGGTGATGACCGGAGAGGTGACTGCTGGGACATTATACAAGACAGCACTGGAGGATTCTGGGTGATGAGCGGAGTGGTGACTGCTGGGACATTATACAAGACAGCACTGGAGGATTCTGGGTGATGACTGGAGAGGTGGGTGCTGGGACATTATACAGGACAGCACTGGAGGATTCTGGGTGATGACTGGAGAGGTGGCTGCTGGGACATTATACAGGACAGCACTGGAGGATTCTGGGTGATGACCGGAGAGGTGACTGCTGGGACATTATATAGGACAGCACTGGAGGATTCTGGGTGATGAGCGGAGAGGTGACTGCTGGGACATTATACAATACAGCACTGGAGGATTCTGGGTGATGACCGGAGAGGTGACTGCTGGGACATTATACTGGACAGCACTGGAGGATTCTGGGTGATGTGCGGAGAGGTGACTGCTGGGACATTATACAGGACAGCACTGGAGGATTCTGGGTGATGACTGGGGAGGTAACTGTTGGGACATTATGCAGGACAGCACTGGAGGATTCTGGGTGATGAGCGGAGAGGTGACTGATGGGACATTATACAGGACAGCACTGGAGGATTCTGGGTGATGACCGGAGAGGTGACTGCTGGGACATTATACAGGACAGCACTGGAGGATTCTGGGTGATGAGCGGAGATGTGACTGCTGGGACATTATACAGGACAGCACTGGAGGATTCTGGGTGATGACCGGAATGTGACTGCTGGGACATTATACAGGATAGCACTGGAGGATTCTGGGTGATGACCGGAGAGGTGACTGCTGGGACATTATACAATACAGCACTGGAGGATTCTGGGTGATGACCGGAGAGGTGACTGCTGGGACATTATACAGGACAGCACTGGAGGATTCTGGGTGATAACCGGAGAGGTGACTGCTGGGACATTATACAGGACATCACTGGAGGATTCTGGGGGATGACCGGAGAGGTGACTGCTGGGACATTATACAGGACAGCACTGGAGGATTCTGGGGGATGACCGGAGAGGTGACTGCTGGGACATTATACGGGACAGCACTGGAGGATTCTGGGGGATGAGCGGAGAGGTGACTGCTGGGACATTATACAGGACGGCATTGGAGGATTCTGGGTGATGACCGGAGAGGGGACTGCTGGGACATTATACAGGACAGCACTGGAGGATTCTGGGTGATGAGCGGAGAGGTGACTGCTGGGACATTATACAGTACAGCACTGGAGGATTCTGGGTGATGAGCGGAGAGGTGACTGCTGGGACATTATATAGGACAGCACTGGAGGATTCTGGGTGATGAGCGGAGAGGTGACTGCTGGGACATTATACAGGACAGCACTGGAGGATTCTGGGTGATGACCGGAGAGGTGACTGCTGGGACATTATACAGGACAGCACTGGAGGATTCTGGGTGATGACCGGAGAGGTGACTGCTGGGACATTATACAGGACAGCACTGGAGGATTCTGGGTGATGACCGGAGAGGTGACTGCTGGGACATTATACAGGACAGCACTGGAGGATTCTGGGTGATGAGCGGAGAGGTGACTGCTGGGACATTATACAGGACAGCAATGGTGGATTCTGGGTGATGACCGGAGAGGTGACTGCTGGGACATTATACAGGACAGCACTGGAGGATTCTGGGTGATGAGCGGAGAGGTGACTGCTGGGACATTATACAGGACGGCACTGGAGGATTCTGGGTGATGACCGGAGAGGTGACTGCTGGTACATTATACAGGATTGCACTGGAGGATTCTGGGTGATGACCGGAGAGGTGACTGCTGGGACATTATACAGGACAGCACTGGAGGATTCTGGGTGATGAGCGGAGAGGTGACTGCTGGGACATTATACAGGACAGCACTGGAGGATTCTGGGTGATGAGCGGAGAGGTGACTGCTGGGACATTATACAGGACAGCACTGGAGCATTCTGGGTGATGACCGGAGAGGTGACTGCTGGGACATTATACAGGACAGCACTGGAGGATTCTGGGTGATGAGCGGAGAGGTGACTGCTGGGACATTATACAGGACAGCACTGGAGGATTCTGGGTGATGAGCGGAGGGGTGACTGCTGGGACATTATACAGGACAGCACTGGAGGATTCTGGGTGATGACCGGAGAGGTGACTGCTGGGACATTATACAGGACAGCACTGGAGGATTCTGGGTGATGACCGGAGAGGTGACTGCTGGGACATTATACAAGACAGCACTGGAGGACTCTGGGTGATGAGCGGAGAGGTGACTGCTGGGACATTATACAAGACAGCACTGGAGGATTCTGGGTGATGACTGGAGAGGTGGCTGCTGGGACATTATACAGGACAGCACTGGAGGATTCTGGGTGATGACCGGAGAGGTGGCTGCTGGGACATTATACAGGACAGCACTGGAGGATTCTGGGTGATGACCGGAGAGGTGACTGCTGGGACATTATACAGGACAGCACTGGAGGATTCTGGGTGATGAGCGGAGAGGTGACTCCTGGGACATTATACAGGACAGCACTGGAGGATTCTGGGTGATGAGCGGAGAGGTGGCTGCTGGGACATTATACAGGACAGCACTGGAGGATTCTGGGTGATGACCGGAGAGGTGACTGCTGGGACATTATACAGGACAGCACTGGAGGATTCTGGGTGATGAGCGGACAGGTGGCTGCTGGGACATTATACAGGACAGCACTGGAGGATTCTGGGTGATGAGCGGAGAGGTGACTGCTGGGACATTATACAGGACCGCACTGGAGGATTCTGGGTGATGACCGGAGAGGTGACTGCTGGGACATTATACAGCACAGCACTGGAGGATTCTGGGTGATGAGCGGAGAGGTGACTGCTGGGACATTATACAGGACAGCACTGGAGGATTCTGGGTGATGACCGGAGAGGTGACTGCTGGGACATTATACAGGACAGCACTGGAGGATTCTGGGTGATGACTGGAGAGGTGACTGCTGGGACATTATACAGGACAGCACTGGAGGATTCTGGGTGATGAGCGGACAGGTGGCTGCTGGGACATTATACAGGACAGCACTGGAGGATTCTGGGTGATGAGCGGAGAGGTGACTGCTGGGACATTATACAGGACAGCACTGGAGGATTCTGGGTGATGAGCGGACAGGTGGCTGCTGGGACATTATACAGGACAGCACTGGAGGATTCTGGGTGATGAGCGGAGAGGTGACTGCTGGGACATTATACAGGACCGCACTGGAGGATTCTGGGTGATGACCGGAGAGGTGACTGCTGGGACATTATACAGCACAGCACTGGAGGATTCTGGGTGATGAGCGGAGAGGTGACTGCTGGGACATTATACAGGACAGCACTGGAGGATTCTGGGTGATGAGCGGAGAGGTGACTGGTGGGACATTATACAGGACCGCACTGGAGGATTCTGGCTGATGACCGGAGAGGTGACTACTGGGACATTATACAGGACCGCACTGGAGGATTCTGGCTGATGACCGGAGAGGTGACTGCTGGGACATTATACAGGACAGCACTGGAGGATTCTGGGTGATGACGGTGTCGTTGTCAGGTTCCTATAAGGTGTCAGGACGTCGGTGTCTATCTCTCCATGGAGGAGTGGGAGTATCTAGAAGGACACCAGGATCGGTACCAGGAGGTGATGATGGAGGAGCTCCGGCCTCTGACATCACAAGGTAAGAAGAGATCTTAATGTTTGTGCTAATTACTGTCGGCCCTTGTTGCCTACAATGATTTTTTTCATTTGATGCCACATGTATTGGAATCATGAATATCTGGTACTTTTGTTATTCTGTTATTAATCAGTCTGTGCCTCCTTCACATTCCACCTCTAAGAACGTTTCTGACCTGATATTCTATATTATTATTATTTCTATAGCGCCATTGATTCCATGGTGCTGTACATGAGAAGGGGTTACATACCAGATACAGATATCACTTACAGTAAAGAACTAACAATGATAGACGGGTACAGAGGGAGGAGGACCCTGCCCCTGCAGGCTTACATTCTACAGATACATTGTATATTATTATTATTTATATAGCTCCATTGATTCCATGGCGCTGTACATGAGAAGGGGTTACATACCAGATACAGATATCACTTACAGTAAAATAACAATGATAGACGGGTACAGGGGGAGGAGGACCCTGCCCATGGGGGCTTACATTCTACAGATACATTGTATATTATTATTATTTATATAGCGCCATTGATTCCATGGCGCTGTACATGAGAAGAGGTTACATACCAGATACAGATATCACTTACAGTAAAGAGCTAACAATGATAGACGGGTACAGGGGGAGGAGGACCTGCCCCTGAGGGCTTACATTCTACAGATACATTGTATATTATTATTATTTATATAGCACCATTGATTCCATGACGCTGTACATGAGAAGGGGTTACATACCAGATAGAGATATCACTAACAGTAAAGAACTAACAATGATAGACGGGTACAGAGGGAGGAGGACCCTGCCCCTGCGGGCATACATTCTACAGATACATTGTATATTATTATTATTTATATAGCTCCATTGATTCCATGGTGCTGTACATGAGAAGGGGTTACATACCAGATACAGATATCACTTACAGTAAAGAGCTAACAATGATAGATGGGTACAGAGGGAGGAGGACCCTGCCCCTGGGGGCTTACATTCTACAGATACCTTGTATATTATTATTATTTATATAGCGCCATTGATTCCATGGTGCTGTACATGAGAAGGGGTTACATACCAGATACAGATATCACTTACAGTAAAGAACTAACAATGATAGACGGGTACAGAGGAAGGAGGACCCTGCTCCTGAGGGCTTACATTCTACAGATACATTGTATATTATTATTATTTATATATCGCCGTTGATTCCATGGTGCTGTACATGAGAAGGGGTTACATACCAGATACAGATATCACTTACAGTAAAGAACTAACAATGATAGACGGGTACAGAGGGAGGAGGACCCTGCCCCTGCAGGCTTACATTCTACAGATACATTGTATATTATTATTATTTATATAGCACCATTGATTCCATGGTGCTGTACATGAGAAGAGGTTACATACCAGATACAGATATCACTTACAGTAAAGAACTAACAATGATAGATGGGTACAGAGGGAGGAGGACCCTGCCCCTGGGGGCTTACATTCTACAGATACATTGTATATTATTATTGTTTATATAGCACCATTGATTCCATGGTGCTGTACATGAGAAGAGGTTACATACCAGATACAGATATCACTTACAGTAAAGAACTAACAATGATAGACGGGTACAGAGGGAGGAGGACCCTGCCCCTGCGTGCTTACATTCTACAGATACATTGTATATTATTATTATTTATATAGCTCCATTGATTCCATGGTGCTGTACATGAGAAGAGGTTACATACCAGATACAGATATCACTCACAGTAAACTAACAATGATAGACGGGTACAGAGGGAGGAGGACCCTGCCCCTGCGGGCTTACATTCTACAGATACATTGTATATTATTATTATTTATGTAGCACTATTGATTCCATGGTGCTGTACATGAGAAGAGGTTACATACCAGATACAGATATCACTTACAGTAAAGAGCTAACAATGATAGACGGGTACAGAGGGAGGAGGACCCTGCCCCTGCGGGCTTACATTCTACAGATACATTGTATATTATTATTATTTATATAGAGCCATTGATTCCATGGTGCTGTACATGAGAAGGGGTTACATACCAGATACAGATATCACTTACAGTAAACTAACAATGATAGACGGGTACAGATGGAGGAGGACCCTGCCCCTGCGGGCTTACATTCTACAGATACATTGTATATTATTATTATTTATATGGCACCATTGATTCCATGGTGCTGTACATGAGAAGGGGTTACATACCAGATACAGATATCACTTACAGTGAATGAACTAACAATGATAGACAGGTACAGAGGGAGGAGGACCCTGCCCCTGCGGGCTTACATTCTACAGATACATTGTATATTATTATTATTTATATAGCGCCATTGATTCCATGGTGCTGTACATGAGAAGGGGTTACATACCAGATACAGATATCACTTACAGTAAAGAACTAACAATGATAGACGGGTACAGAGGGAGGAGCCCCTGGGGGCTTACATTCTATAGATACATTGTATATTATTATTATTGTTAGAACCTTGCTCTTAGGTTTTTTCCTTTGCTGGTCACATGACCTTGTTGGCCTGTTTGGTCCTGCTCCGCCCTTCTGGCTTTGCTGGACTTCATTGTATAACTACTTTCTAGCTAGCCTGTGCTCTGTATCTAACTCTGTTAGTTTGCTTGGTCTACGGACCTCTATGTTCTATATATTTTGTTTGTTCGTCTGTCTGCTACTATTTCTGTTAGGAGGTGTCCCATTTTCCTCCCAGTCCTTAGTACTTGTAGGGATTCCTTCCCCACATCTATAGGTCTCCGTACAGACTAGCTTAGGACTTTAGCAGGTCTGATCGCAGGATCAGGTTCCCTGTTACATCGTAGGGATTCAGCTGAGTACTATCGTAGGGACAGATCTCCTCTCTTTCCTTAGCTCTGGTAGCAGAACATAACAGTAAGTCCAGCCTGCAAATTCTCTAAGGAAAGATTTTTCTGTTCCACCATGGTGTCGGTTCAGGATTTGGCTCATCGCCTGCAGGGACTCTCTCTGGAGGTGGCCGAGCTCCGTCAGCACGTGAGTAACTGTCCTGGAGCACATTTCTTGGAGCCTAAGGTATGTTTGCCGGATTTATTTTTTGGTGAACACCGAGAATTTTTTTCATTTAAAAATGCTTGCTTATTGTATTTTCGTTTGAGACCCAAGTCCTCTGGGGATGAATCCCAGCGCATAGGGTTCATTATGTCACTTTTGTGCAAAGAGCCTCAGGAGTGGGCCTTTTCTTTGCAACCTAGTGATACATGCTTCAGATCAGTGGATAGTTTTTTTTCTGCTTTGGGACTATTATATGATGATCCTGACCGTGTCGCATCAGCTGAGACTGAGTTGAGACGTTTGAAACAGGGATCAGGTAATGTGGAAAAATATTGTACTCATTTCCGTCGTTGGTCTACTCAAACAGGGTGGAACGATTCTGCTCTGAAAAGTCTATTTCTTGCTGGGCTCAATGAAAGGGTTAAAGACCTGCTAATTGCTTATCCTACACCTGAAGATTTGCAACAGGCTATGCAATTAGCTATACGGGTGGATAGGAGACTGCGTGCAAGGGTTAATGAGAGCAAATCCTCTGCTATGTCAGTTTCTGGTTATGAGAATGTGTGTACTAACAGTGGTGAACCGATGGAGATTGGATCGCTGGCACCTCGCTCTCAAGAAAAAGACCGTAGATTTTATGAAGGCTTGTGTTTCTATTGCGGAAAATCTGGTCATTTGATTAAAGGCTGTGAGCTTCGTATGAAGAAAGAAAAAAAAATGGGCAGTCATGCCCGTATTGCCTGTTTAAATTCCAAGGGTGTATTTTTAGCTGCTTCCACGATTGCTCAGGAAAAATTAATGGAATTTCGGGTGTTTGTTGATTGTGGGTCTACTCTGAATGTAATTGATGGGGGATTCTTGGAAAGACTCAATTTAAAACCCGAACCTTTATCATCCCCCATTGCTGTGGTTTCTGTGGATGGTTCCCCTTTGAAGAATATTACTCTCAAGGTCTGTGAATTTCCTCTCACTATTAATGGTGTTCACCATGAGAAATTGGATTTGGTAGTTTTGAATAACTTGCCTTCTCCAGTAATATTGGGATTGCCCTGGTTAAAATTTCACAATCCTGTACTGGATTGGTCTACCAGTGAAATTAAATCCTGGAGCCATAAATGTTATGACAAGTGTTGTAACGGGCGTATTGCAGCTTTGTATAGGGGAGAATTGCCTGTTCCTATTCAGGATTTTTGGAGAGTTTTTTCTGAGAAGGAATCGCAGGTTTTGCCTCCCCATAGAGACTATGATTGTTCTATTGAATTTGTCCCTGGAGCGACTCTTCCTAAAAGTCGTTTATTTAACCTTACTATTCCTGAGAGGAAGGCTTTGGAGGAATACATACAGACAAGTTTGGCCGCCGGTCACATTAGGCCCTCTAAGTCTCCTGTGGCGGTTGGATTTTTTTTTGTAAAAAAAAAAGGACGGCGGTTTACGTCCTTGTCTGGATTTTCGTGAGATTAACAAAATTACTGTACGCAATCCTTACCCACTGCCATTGATTCCTGATCTGTTTAACCAGTTAATGGGGGCCAAGTGGTTCTCTAAAATTGACCTTAAGGGGGCATACAATCTGTTGCGCATGAAGGAGGGTGATGAATGGAAGACTGCTTTTAACACTCCTGTGGGTCATTTTGAGAATCTGGTTATGCCTTTTGGTCTTACTAATGCTCCTGCATTTTTCCAGAATCTTATTAATGACATCCTTAGACCTTTGATCGGCAAAAATGTGGTTGTGTATTTGGATGACATTTTGATTTATTCGCCGGATCTGGAGTCTCATTGGCGGAGCGTACGTGAGGTATTACAGTTATTAATGGACAATTCGCTTTTTGCTAAGCTGGAGAAATGTGAGTTCGCTGTACAGAGAATTAGTTTTTTGGGTTACATTATCTCCAGCGAAGGTTTTGAGATGGACCCGGTTAAAGTTCAAGCTGTACAGGAATGGCCTAGGCCTATTGGTTTGAAATCGATACAGAGGTTTTTAGGTTTCGCCAATTATTACAGAAAATTCATAAAAAATTTTTCTAGTATTGTCAAACCTCTGACCGATCTCACCAGGAAAGGTGCTGATGCGGTTCAGTGGTCTTCTGAGGCCATTGAAGCTTTTGTGTATCTCAAGGAGAGGTTCACCTCTGCTCCCATCCTTATGCAGCCTGATGTGACTAAGCCGTTTTTGGTTGAGGTTGATGCTTCCTCTGTGGGGGTTGGCGCAGTATTGTCTCAGGATAACGGGGATGGATTACATCCCTGTGCCTTTTTTTCAAAAAAATTTTCGGAGACTGAACTGAATTACGATATTGGTAATCGGGAATTATTGGCTATTAAACTCGCATTTGAACACTGGCGCCACTTCTTGGAAGGTGCGGAATTTCCCGTTCAGGTTCTTACGGATCATAAAAATCTGATATATCTTGATGCTGCCAAGCGCCTGAATGCCCGTCAGGCTAGGTGGGCACTGTTTTTCTCGCGGTTTAATTTCTCCGTTACTTACATCCCTGGTACTAAGAATGTTAAGGCGGATGCCTTGTCTCGCAGTTTTTCTCCCATAGTCGGTGCTGAGAAAGAGGTGAACATTTTACAAGAAGGTGTTGTGATAGCTGCTTTGGACTCCGTTTTGGAAGATGAGATTCTTAAAGCACAGGAGAATGCCCCATCTAACACTCCTCATGGGAGGTTGTTTGTGCCTGGGACCTTTAGGAGAGATTTGTTTGTTGAGTGTCACGAATCTCGGTTGGCAGGTCATCCCGGAATCTCTGAGACCAAGAGACTGGTGGGTCGCAGTTTTTGGTGGCCTGGATGGCAGAAGGAAGTCATTAAGTGGGTGCGTCAATGTACTATATGTGCTAGATCTAAGTCCTCACATACTCCTGCTGCAGGGTTGCTTTGTCCTTTGGAGGTTCCCAGTGCTCCTTGGACACATTTGGCTATGGACTTTATAACTGACCTTCCCCCCTCTGAGGGTTTTACTGTCATCTGGGTGGTCGTGGACCGTTTTAGCAAGATGTGTCACTTGGTTCCCTTCGTCAAACTGCCCTGCGCTAAAACTCTCGCTAAGGCCTTTGTCAAGGAAATTGTCAGACTTCACGGCATTCCTACTGACATTGTTTCTGATAGGGGTCCTCAGTTCGTGGCTCGTTTTTGGCGTGCCTTTTGTGACAGGTTGGGAGTTCATTTGTCGTTCTCGTCCGGATATCATCCTGAATCTAATGGCCAGACAGAAAGGAAAAACCAGGATGTTGAGCAGTTCTTGCGTTGTTTTGTGGCAATCAAGAGGGGTGGTCTGAGTTTCTGCCACTTGCTGAATTTGCTCTGAACAATCATACATCTTCTTCTGCTGGTTGTTCGCCTTTTTTTTGTTGTTCTGGGAGACATCCGTCGTTTGGGTCGTTCTCCAAGTTGGGATCTGCCGTGCCTGAGGAGGAGAATTTTTCCGGTGATTTGGAGAGAGTTTGGACGGATGTGCGTGGTAATCTTCAGGAGGCCAACAGAAAATCTAAAGACTACTTTGATAGGAAACGACAGGAGGTTTTGTTCGCTGTTGGTGACATGGTTTGGTTGTCCTCTAGGAATCTGCGGTTGAGGATTCCTTCTAAGAAATTGGGTCCCAAGTTTGTAGGGCCCTTTAAGGTGCTTCAGGTTGTCAACCAATCTGCTGTTAGGTTGGAGGTTCCTACCTCCTGGAGAATTAATCCGGTATTTCATGTCTCTCTGTTAAAAAAAGCTGTTGTGTCGGATGGTGACGCCTCTGCCTCTGTTCCTCCGGTGGTGGAGGACGGGGAATATGAAATTTCTCGCATCCTTAACTCTAGACGGTATAGAGGTAGTTTGCAGTATCTTGTGGCCTGGAAAGGTTTCGGACCCGAGGATAACTCTTGGGTGAGGTCAGATGATGTTTCCGCGTCCAGACTTATCAGAGCGTTTCACAGGATATTTCCTGATAAGCCTGGTCCTAGGGGATCCGGAGGATCCTCTTAGAAGGGGGGGTACTGTTAGAACCTTGCTCTTAGGTTTTTTCCTTTGCTGGTCACATGACCTTGTTGGCCTGTTTGGTCCTGCTCCGCCCTTCTGGCTTTGCTGGACTTCATTGTATAACTACTTTCTAGCTAGCCTGTGCTCTGTATCTAACTCTGTTAGTTTGCTTGGTCTACGGACCTCTATGTTCTATATATTTTGTTTGTTCGTCTGTCTGCTACTATTTCTGTTAGGAGGTGTCCCATTTTCCTCCCAGTCCTTAGTACTTGTAGGGATTCCTTCCCCACATCTATAGGTCTCCGTACAGACTAGCTTAGGACTTTAGCAGGTCTGATCGCAGGATCAGGTTCCCTGTTACATCGTAGGGATTCAGCTGAGTACTATCGTAGGGACAGATCTCCTCTCTTTCCTTAGCTCTGGTAGCAGAACATAACAATTATTTATATAGCGCCATTGATTCCATGGTGCTGTACATGAGAAGGGGTTACATACCAGATACAGATATCACTTACAGTAAAGAACTAACAATGATAGACGGGTACAGAGGGAGGAGGACCCTGCCCCTGCGGGCTTACATTCTACAGATACATTGTATATTATTATTATTTATATAGCTCCATTGATTCCATGGTGCTGTACATGAGAAGGGGTTACATACCAGATACAGATATCACTTACAGTAACTAACAATGATAGACAGGTACAGAGGGAGGAGGACCCTGCCCCTGGGGGCTTACATTCTACAGATACATTGTATATTATTATTATTATTTATACCTCGCCATTGATTCCATGGTGCTGTACATGAGAAGAGGTTACATACCAGATACAGATATCACTTACAGTAAAGAACTAACAATGATAGACGGGTACAGAGGGAGGAGGACCCTGCCCCTGCAGTCTTACATTCTACAGATACATTGTATATTATTATTATTTATACCTCGCCATTGATTCCATGGTGCTGTACATGAGAAGAGGTTACATACCAGATACAGATATCACTTACAGTAAAGAACTAACAATGATAGATGGGTACAGAGGGAGGAGGACCCTGCCCCTGCGGGCTTACATTCTACAGATACATTGTATATTATTATTATTTATATAGCTCCATTGATTCCATGGTGCTGTACATGAGAAGGGGTTACATACCAGATACAGATATCACTTACAGTAACTAACAATGATAGACAGGTACAGAGGGAGGAGGACCCTGCCCCTGGGGGCTTACAGTCTACAGATACATTGTATATTATTATTATTTATATAGCGCCATTGATTCCATGGCGCTGTACATGAGAAGGGGTTACATACCAGATACAGATATCACTTACAGTAAAGAACTAACAATGATAGACGGGTACAGAGGGAGCAGGACCCTGCCCCTGCAGTCTTACATTCTACAGATACATTGTATATTATTATTATTTATATAGCGCCATTGATGCCATGGCGCTGTACATGAGAAGAGGTTACATACCAGATACAGATATCACTTACAGTAAAGAACTAACAATGATAGACGGGTACAGAGGGAGGAGGACCCTGCCCCTGGGGGCTTACATTCTACAGATACATTGTATATTATTATTATTTATATAGCTCCATTGATTCCATTGTGCTGTACATGAGAAGAGGTTACATACCAGATACAGATATCACTTACAGTAAAGAAATAACAATGATAGACGGGTACAGAGGGAGGAGGACCCTGCTCCTGTGGGCTTACATTCTACAGATACATAGTATATTATTATTATTTATATAGAGCCATTGATTCCATGGTGCTGTACATGAGAAGAGGTTACATACCAGATACAGATATCACTTACAGTAAAGAACTAACAATGATAGACGGGTACAGAGGGAGGAGGACCCTGCCCCTGCGGGCTTACATTCTACAGATACATTGTATATTATTATTATTTATATAGCTCCATTGATGCCATGGTGCTGTACATGAGAAGAGGTTACATACCAGATAAAGATATCACTTACAGTAAAGAACTAACAATGATAGACGGGTACAGAGGGAGGAGGACCCTGCCCCTGCAGTCTTACATTCTACAGATACATTGTATATTATTATTATTTATATAGAGCCATTGATTCCATGGCGCTGTACATGAGAAGGGGTTACATACCAGATACAGATATCACTTACAGTAAAGAACTAACAATGATAGACGGGTACAGAGGGAGGAGGACCCTGCCCCTGCGGGCTTACATTCTACAGATACATTGTATATTAATATTATTTATATAGCACCATTGATTCCATGGTGCTGTACATGAGAAGGGGTTACATACCAGATACAGATATCACTTACAGTAAAGAACTAACAATGATAGACGGGTACAGAGGGAGGAGGACCCTGCCCCTGCGGGCTTACATTCTGTTATGCACACGCCCGGACTGACTGGCGTGTGCGGGAGAAGTGGTTCCACTGGACCATGAACCGGAGAGTGCCTGGAGGGGCGTGACTAAGTATCTGGCCGATCCGACCAAGGTGGCACGACGGCATACGACGCCAGTGCACCAGGGAGAAACCGGGCAGAGGGACCAGGTGCTACTCCAGGTCAAACTCCGGACACGGGGGTTGACCCACACAGGGATTACTGGAACAGGCAGGTTAGGCTGGCTCAGACTGGTGGATATAAGCGAACACGGCAGGTATGCAGACGGGTGGATACAGGCGAGTATGCAGGCAGGGAGGTACTGGCAGAAAGGACGGGCTGGAGCTCAGAGAGGACAAGGCCCAGTACAGACTGGGACACAGAAACAGAACCGCAGATGCGGTAGCCAAACACAGCAGAGAGGGAACGCCCGAAGCGGTGGGCAAGAGCAGAGCAGGACGGGACTGCCGGAGCAGCGAGCACAAGCAGAGCAGGACAGGACTGCCGGAGCAGCGAGCAGATGCAGAGCCGGACGGGGCTGCCGGAGCAGCGAGCAGAAGCAGAGCAGAAACCGCAGGAGCGGCAAGCAAGGCAAGAGCAGAGTGGAAACCGCAAGAGCGGTAAACAAGGCAGGAGCAGAGCGGAAACCGCAGAGCGGCTAAGAAGGCCGCAGCAGAGCGGAAACCGCAGAGCGGCAAACAAGGCAGGAGCAGAGCGGTAAACAAGGCAGGAGCAGAGCGGAAACCGCAGAGCGGAAAACAAGGCAGGAGCAGAGCGGAAACCGCAGAGCGGCTAAGTAGGCAGGAGCAGAGCGGAAACCGCAGAGCAGTAAACAAGGCAGGAGCAGAGCGGAAACCGCAGAGCGGTAAACAAGGCAGGAGCAGAGCAGAAACCGCAGAGCGGCTAAGAAGGCAGGAGCAGAGCAGAAACCGCAGAGCGGCAAACAAGGCAGGAGCAGAGCGGAAACCGCAGAGCGGCAAACAAGGCAGGAGCAGAGCGGAAACCGCAGGAGCGGCAAACAAGGCAGGAGCAGAGCAGAAACCGCAAGAGCGGCAAGCTAAGCAGGAGCAGAGAGGAAACCGCAGAGCGGTAAACAAGGCAGGAGCAGAGCGGAAACCGCAGAGCGGCAAACAAGGCAGGAGCAGAGCGGAAACCGCAGGAGCGGCAAGCAAGGCAAGAGCAGAGCAGAAACCGCAAGAGCGGCAAGCTAAGCAGGAGCAGAGAGGAAACCGCAGAGCGGTAAACAAGGCAGGAGCAGAGCGGAAACCGCAGAGCGGCAAACAAGGCAGGAGCAGAGCAGAAACCGCAGAGCGGTAAACAAGGCAGGAGCAGAGCGGAAACCGCAGAGCGGCAAACAAGGCAGGAGCAGAGCGGGAACCGCAGAGCGGCAAACAAGGCAGGAGCAGAGCGGGAACCGCAGAGCGGCAAACAAGGCAGGAGCAGAGCGGGAACCGCAGAGCGGCAAACGAGACAAGGCAAGGAGATAGGACTCTGTTCACAAAGAACAGACAGAGAAGGAAAGGCAGAACCAGAAGCACACAAAGTACTTGCAAAGAAGTAGCGAGCGTACACTAAATTCACAACAGAGGTACAGAGACGACGAGAAGGAATTTAGGAGCAAGTTCAGACTCTGCAGAAAGGCGCAGAAAACAGACATAGAGGGAAAAGGGAGAAAAGGCTAAAGTAGAAACGAGGTACAGACAACTGGGAACAGAGGAACGGGAACAAATACAGCAAGGCTGGGACACAAACAGGACTCTGTTCAGACGGGAACAGATACCGCAAGGCACAGACAACTGGAAACAGAGGAACGGGAACAAATACAGCAAGGCTGGGACACAAACAGGACTCTGTTCAGACGGGAACAGATACCGCAAGGCACAGACAGGCAGATCTAGGAATACAGCCCCTAGAAGGCGAAAGAACAGGCTAGAAGCGTGTTCACAAGAACAGACCACAGTTCAGACACAGAACTGGAGAACAGGCAGGAAAACAGGATAGGACCTGGCACGTCAGAGACAAAAAGCCAACTGACAGGACACAATGCTCAGGCGCCATCTTGAGGAAGAAGGTGGTATAAATACCCAAAGATGGACAGCAATAGGCTGAAGGTGCAACAGGGGCGTGTCCGCAGCAGGTACAAGAAACAGGAAGTTCAGCGGGCGTCGCCCTATGCAGCCAAAACAGACAAACAGACAGCAAGGAGGGAAGCCAGAGAGACATTCTGGACTGGAGATCAAGTGCGCGCTCTTGCACAGTGGGAGATGGACCACCATGCAAGGACGCCGCCAGGTATGTTACAGTACCCCCCCCCCCTTACGCCCCCTCTTCTTCAGGCCTGCCAGAATCTTCCGCAGGGAATTCGAGGACCAGTCGTTCACTTCAAGGAGATCACTTCCACTGTCCACAGGAAAAATTGATCTCATCTGGTTAGCTAGGATGCTACCTCCTATCCAGCCATCCTTAGCAACAGAAGAAACGGGTGGAGTACCAGGAACAGCACACAAGGGAGTCTCTCTCCACATATTTTCAGGTGGCACCCCAGAGGGTACAGGAGACAACTGGAAGTCCTTCACCGCATTGGAGGGGGACAGAGACTTGGGGGTAATCTCTGCTTCGAGGTACATCTTGTCAAGCTCACAGGAAGAAATAGACGGGTTATCAGGTACATAATGAGGAAAAGTCATTGTCTCTTTGTTATCTGGTGGTACCCCGGAGAATTCAGGAAACAACTGGAGGTCCTCTGCCGGGTCAGAAGAGTGCAGAGGCTCAGAGAAAACATCTGCTTCAGAGTACACTAGGTTGGACTCACTGGAGGAAGCAGGCGAGGTATCGGGTACCGAAAATAGGAAAGTCTCAGTCCATTCACCACCAGGTGGCACCCCAAAGGGTTCTGGAGACAAATGGAGGTCCTCCGCCTGGTCAGAGGGGTGTAGAGACTCATGGGTAACCTCTGCTTCAGAGTACACAAGGTCGGACTCACTGGACGAAGCAAGCGAGGTATCAGATCCAGGATATAGGAAAGTCTCTGTCCATTCACCACCAGGTGGCACCCCGAAGGGTTCTGGAGACAACTGGAGGTCCTCCGCCTGGTCGGAGGGGTGTAGAGACTCGGGAGTAACCTCTGCTTCGGAGTACACTAGGTTGGACTCACTGGACGAAGCGAGCGAGGTATCAGGTACAGAATATAGGAGAGTCTCTGTCCTTTCGCTACCAGGTAGCACCCCGTAGGGTTCTGGAAACAACTGGAGGTCCTCCGCCTGGTCGGAGGGGTGTAGAGACTCGGGGGTAACTACCACTTTGGGGTACCCATTGTCAGGCTCACAGGACGAAGCGGACAAAGTATCGAGTACCGAGTGTAGAGAAGTCTCTCTCCATTTGTCATCGAGTGGTATCCCGGAGGATTCAGGAGGCAACAGGGGGTCCTCCGCCAGGTAGTAGAGGTGCACAGACTCAGAGGTAAACACAGCTTTGGAGCATCCTTGGACATACACACCGGTTAAAGTGGGTGAAGCATCTGATGCCGGGTGCAGGAAGTTCTCCTGTGTGGAGTCTGGATGGGCAAAAGTCTCTTCGGGCAGGAGAACCGGAGCACTACCCAAGCACATTACCCGTTGGGGCTTCTCCGGGATACAGGGAGATGAAGCTTCAGTAGGGACTTCAAGGTTGGGGTCAGGAGGTCTCAGGGAGGACAGACCCTGGCGTGACGGCTTGCCTCTACGTCTAGCACGTCTGGACTGCCTCTTGAGGTTGGGAGAAGTATTCCGGAAAGCGTAGTCACCCTGTGAGGATTCTGGGTGGGCAGTAGTCTCATTGGGCTGGAGGACTATTGCGCTACCCACACACATTACCCATCGGGGCTGCTCCGGGATATTGGGAGGTGAAGCTTCAGCAGGAGCCTCCGGGTTAGGATCATCGAAGACCATTAGAAAGGCCACCAGGAAGGCCATTAGGTCCAGGAGGATCGGATCCTGTGTTTCATATAGGGGGTTGATCCATTCCAAGGCATCACCCGCCAGGTAAGACATAATGAATGCCACCTTAACCCGATCGGTGGGAAAACATAGAGGGTAGAACTTGAAGTGTAGCATGCATTGCTCTACAAATGCACGACTTTGTCTTGGATCCCCATAGTAACGTGGCGGATCCGCAGGAACGAGAGCAGATAGATCCATCTGGACGGGTGCGTAATTCGCCTGGAACTCAGCTGAGAAAAAAAAAATTTATTTATTTATTTTTAATGCATGTATTCGCTGGAAAACTTCTCAGAGAGCGAAGGCCGTGGGGCTCAACGGGAACCATGGCCTGAGCATGCTGTTATGCACACGCCCGGACTGACTGGCGTGTGCGGGAGAAGTGGTTCCACTGGACCATGAACCGGAGAGTGCCTGGAGGGGCGTGACTAAGTATCTGGCCGATTCGACCAAGGTGGCACGACGGCATACGACGCCAGTGCACCAGGGAGAAACCGGGCAGAGGGACCAGGTGCTACTCCAGGTCAAACTCCGGACACGGGGGTTGACCCACACAGGGATTACTGGAACAGGCAGGTTAGGCTGGCTCAGACTGGTGGATATAAGCGAACACGGCAGGTATGCAGACGGGTGGATACAGGCGAGTATGCAGGCAGGGAGGTACTGGCAGAAAGGACGGGCTGGAGCTCAGAGAGGACAAGGCCCAGTACAGACTGGGACACAGAAACAGAACCGCAGATGCGGTAGCCAAACACAGCAGAGAGGGAACGCCCGAAGCGGTGGGCAAGAGCAGAGCAGGACGGGACTGCCGGAGCAGCGAGCACAAGCAGAGCAGGACAGGACTGCCGGAGCAGCGAGCAGATGCAGAGCCGGACGGGGCTGCCGGAGCAGCGAGCAGAAGCAGAGCAGAAACCGCAGGAGCGGCAAGCAAGGCAAGAGCAGAGTGGAAACTGCAAGAGCGGTAAACAAGGCAGGAGCAGAGCGGAAACCGCAGAGCGGCTAAGAAGGCCGCAGCAGAGCGGAAACCGCAGAGCGGCAAACAAGGCAGGAGCAGAGCGGAAACCGCAGAGCGGTAAACAAGGCAGGAGCAGAGCGGAAACCGCAGAGCGGAAAACAAGGCAGGAGCAGAGCGGAAACCGCAGAGCGGCTAAGTAGGCAGGAGCAGAGCGGAAACCGCAGAGCGGTAAACAAGGCAGGAGCAGAGCGGAAACCGCAGAGCGGTAAACAAGGCAGGAGCAGAGCAGAAACCGCAGAGCGGCTAAGAAGGCAGGAGCAGAGCAGAAACCGCAGAGCGGCAAACAAGGCAGGAGCAGAGCGGAAACCGCAGAGCGGCAAACAAGGCAGGAGCAGAGCGGAAACCGCAGGAGCGGCAAACAAGGCAGGAGCAGAGCAGAAACCGCAAGAGCGGCAAGCTAAGCAGGAGCAGAGAGGAAACCGCAGAGCGGTAAACAAGGCAGGAGCAGAGCGGAAACCGCAGAGCGGCAAACAAGGCAGGAGCAGAGCGGAAACCGCAGGAGCGGCAAGCAAGGCAAGAGCAGAGCAGAAACCGCAAGAGCGGCAAGCTAAGCAGGAGCAGAGAGGAAACCGCAGAGCGGTAAACAAGGCAGGAGCAGAGCGGAAACCGCAGAGCGGCAAACAAGGCAGGAGCAGAGCAGAAACCGCAGAGCGGTAAACAAGGCAGGAGCAGAGCGGAAACCGCAGAGCGGCAAGCAAGGCAGGAGCAGAGCGGGAACCGCAGAGCGGCTAAGAAGGCAGGAGCAGAGCAGAAACTGCAGAGCGGTAAACAAGGCAGGAGCAGAGCGGAAACCGCAGAGCGGCAAACAAGGCAAGAGCAGAGCGGGAACCGCAGAGCGGCAAACAAGGCAGGAGCAGAGCGGGAACCGCAGAGCGGCAAACAAGGCAGGAGCAGAGCGGGAACCGCAGAGCGGCAAACGAGACAAGGCAAGGAGATAGGACTCTGTTCACAAAGAACAGACAGAGAAGGAAAGGCAGAACCAGAAGCACACAAAGTACTTGCAAAGAAGTAGCGAGCGTACTCTAAATTCACAACAGAGGTACAGAGACGACGAGAAGGAATTTAGGAGCAAGTTCAGACTCTGCAGAAAGGCGCAGAAAACAGACATAGAGGGAAAAGGGAGAAAAGGCTAAAGTAGAAACGAGGTACAGACAACTGGGAACAGAGGAACGGGAACAAATACAGCAAGGCTGGGACACAAACAGGACTCTGTTCAGACGGGAACAGATACCGCAAGGCACAGACAACTGGAAACAGAGAAACGGGAACAAATACAGCAAGGCTGGGACACAAACAGGACTCTGTTCAGACGGGAACAGATACCGCAAGGCACAGACGGGCAGATCTAGTAATACAGCCCCTAGAAGGCGAAAGAACAGGCTAAAAGCGTGTTCACAAGAACAGACCACAGTTCAGACACAGAACTGGAGAACAGGCAGGAAAACAGGATAGGACCTGGCACGTCAGAGACAAATAGCCAACTGACAGGACACAATGCTCAGGCGCCATCTTGAGGAAGAAGGTGGTATAAATACCCAAAGATGTACAGCAATAGGCTGAAGGTGCAACAGGGGCGTGTCCGCAGCAGGTACAAGAAACAGGAAGTTCAGCGGGCGTCGCCCTATGCAGCCATAACAGACAGACAGCAAGGAGGGAAGCCAGAGAGACATTCTGGACTGGAGATCAAGTGCGCGCTCTTGCACAGTGGGAGATGGACCACCATGCAAGGACGCCGCCAGGTATGTTACACATTCTACAGATACATTGTATATTATTATTATTTATATAGCGCCATTGATTCCATGGTGCTGTACATGAGAAGGGGTTACATACCAGATACAGATATCACTTACAGTAAAGAACTAACAATGATAGACGGGTACAGAGGGAGGAGGACCCTGCCCCTGCGGGCTTACTTTCTACACATACATTGTATATTATTATTATTTATATAGCTCCATTGATGCCATGGTGCTGTACATGAGAAGGGGTTACATACCAGATACAGATATCACTTACAGTAAACTAACAATGATAGACGGGTACAGAGGGAGGAGGACCCTGCCCCTGGGGGCTTACATTCTACAGATACATTGTATATTATTATTATTTATATAGCACCATTGATTCCATGGTGCTGTACATGAGAAGGGGTTACATACCAGATACAGATATCACTTACAGTAAACTAACAATGATAGACGGGTACAGAGGGAGGAGGACCCTGCCCCTGGGGGCTTACATTCTACAGATACATTGTATATTATTATTATTTATATAGCGCCATTGATTCCATGGTGCTGTACATGAGAAGGGGTTACATACCAGATACAGATATCACTTACAGTAAAGAACTAACAATGATAGACGGGTACAGAGGGAGGAGGACCCTGCCCCTGCGGGCTTACTTTCTACACATACATTGTATATTATTATTATTTATATAGCACCATTGATTCCATGGTGCTGTACATGAGAAGGGGTTACATACCAGATACAGATATCACTTACAGTAAACTAACAATGATAGACGGGTACAGAGGGAGGAGGACCCTGCCCCTGCGGGCTTACATTCTACAGATACATTGTATATTATTATTATTTATATAGCACCATTGATTCCATGGTGCTGTACATGAGAAGGGGTTACATACCAGATACAGATATCACTTACAGTAAAGAACTAACAATGATAGACGGGTACAGAGGGAGGAGGACCCTGCCCCTGCGGGCTTACATTCTACAGATACATTGTATATTATTATTATTTATATAGCGCCATTGATTCCATGGTGCTGTACATGAGAAGGGGTTACATACCAGATACAGATATCACTTACAGTAAAGAACTAACAATGATAGACGGGTACAGAGGGAGGAGGACCCTGCCCGTGCGGGCTTACATTCTACAGATACATTGTATATTATTATTATTTATATAGCTCCATTGATTCCATGGTGCTGTACATGAGAAGGGGTTACATACCAGATACAGATATCACTTACAGTAAAGAACTAACAATGATAGACGGGTACAGAGGGAGGAGGACCCTGCCCCTGCGGGCTTACATTCTACAGATACATTGTATATTATTATTATTTATATAGCTCCATTGATTCCATGGTGTTGTACATGAGAAGGGGTTACATACCAGATACAGATATCACTTACAGTAAAGAACTAACAATGATAGACGGGTACAGAGGGAGGAGGACCCTGCCCCTGCGGGCTTACATTCTACAGATACATTGTATATTATTATTATTTATATAGCTCCATTGATGCCATGGTGCTGTACATGAGAAGAGGTTACATACCAGATACAGATATCACTTACAGTAAACTAATAATGATAGATGGGTACAGAGGGAGGAGGACCCTGCCCCTGCGGGCTTACATTCTACAGATACATTGTATATTATTATTATTTATATAGTGCCATTGATTCCATGGTGCTGTACATGAGAAGGGGTTACATACCAGATACAGATATCACTTACAGTAAACTAACAATGATAGACGGGTACAGAGGGAGGAGGACCCTGCCCCTGGGGGCTTACATTCTACAGATACATTGTATATTATTATTATTTATATAGCACCATTGATTCCATGGTGCTGTACATGAGAAGGGGTTACATAACAGATACAGATATCACTTACAGTACAGAACTAACAATGATAGACGGGTACAGAGGGAGGAGGACCCTGTCCTTATGTGCTTACATTCTACAGATACATTGTATATTATTATTATTTATATAGCGCCATTGATTCCATGGTGCTGTACATGAGAAGGGGTTACATACCAGATACAGATATCACTTACAGTAAAGAACTTACAATGATAGATGGGTACAGAGGGAGGAGAACCCTGCCCCTGGGGGCTTACATTCTACAGATACATTGTATATTAATATTATTTATATAGCACCATTGATTCCATGGTGCTGTACATGAGAAGGGGTTACATACCAGATACAGATATCACTTACAGTAAAGAACTAACAATGATAGACGGGTACAGAGGGAGGAGGACCCTGCCCCTGGGGGCTTACATTCTACAGATACATTGTATATTATTATTATTTATATAGCTCCATTGATTCCATGGTGCTGTACATGAGAAGGGGTTACATACCAGATACAGATATCACTTACAGTAACTAACAATGATAGACGGGTACAGAGGGAGGAGGACCCTGCCCCTGCGGGCTTACATTCTACAGATACATTGTATATTATTATTATTTATATAGCGCCATTGATTCCATGGTGCTGTACATGAGAAGGGGTTACATACCAGATACAGATATCACTTACAATAAAGAACTAACAATGATAGACGGGTACAGAGGCAGGAGGACCCTGCCCCTGCAGGCTTACATTCTACAGATACATTGTATATTATTATTAATTATATAGTGCCATTGATTCCATGGTGCTGTACATGAGAAGGGGTTACATACCAGATACAGATATCACTTACAGTAAAGAACTAACAATGATAGACGGGTACAGAGGGAGGAGGACCCTGCCCCTGGGGGCTTACATTCTACAGGTACATTGTATATTATTATTATTTATATAGCTCCATTGATTCCATGGTGCTGTACATGAGAAGAGGTTACATACCAGATACAGATATCACTTACAGTAAACTAATAATGATAGATGGGTACAGAGGGAGGAGGACCCTGCCCCTGCGGGCTTACATTCTACAGATACATTGTATATTATTATTATTTATATAGCACCATTGATTCCATGGTGCTGTACATGAGAAGGGGTTACATAACAGATACAGATATCACTTACAGTACAGAACTAACAATGATAGACGGGTACAGAGGGAGGAGGACCCTGTCCTTATGTGCTTACATTCTACAGATACATTGTATATTATTATTATTTATATAGCGCCATTCATTCCATGGTGCTGTACATGAGAAGGGGTTACATACCAGATACAGATATCACTTACAGTAAAGAACTTACAATGATAGATGGGTACAGAGGGAGGAGAACCCTGCCCCTGGGGGCTTACATTCTACAGATACATTGTATATTAATATTATTTATATAGCACCATTGATTCCATGGTGCTGTACATGAGAAGGGGTTACATACCAGATACAGATATCACTTACAGTAAAGAACTAACAATGATAGACGGGTACAGAGGGAGGAGGACCCTGCCCCTGGGGGCTTACATTCTACAGATACATTGTATATTATTATTATTTATATAGCTCCATTGATTCCATGGTGCTGTACATGAGAAGGGGTTACATACCAGATACAGATATCACTTACAGTAACTAACAATGATAGACGGGTACAGAGGGAGGAGGACCCTGCCCCTGCGGGCTTACATTCTACAGATACATTGTATATTATTATTATTTATATAGCGCCATTGATTCCATGGTGCTGTACATGAGAAGGGGTTACATACCAGATACAGATATCACTTACAATAAAGAACTAACAATGATAGACGGGTACAGAGGCAGGAGGACCCTGCCCCTGCAGGCTTACATTCTACAGATACATTGTATATTATTATTAATTATATAGTGCCATTGATTCCATGGTGCTGTACATGAGAAGGGGTTACATACCAGATACAGATATCACTTACAGTAAAGAACTAACAATGATAGACGGGTACAGAGGGAGGAGGACCCTGCCCCTGGGGGCTTACATTCTACAGATACATTGTATATTATTATTATTTATATAGCTCCATTGATTCCATGGTGCTGTACATGAGAAGAGGTTACATACCAGATACAGATATCACTTACAGTAAACTAATAATGATAGATGGGTACAGAGGGAGGAGGACCCTGCCCCTGCGGGCTTACATTCTACAGATACATTGTATATTATTATTATTTATATAGTGCCATTGATTCCATGGTGCTGTACATGAGAAGGGGTTACATACCAGATACAGATATCACTTACAGTAAACTAACAATGATAGACGGGTACAGAGGGAGGAGGACCCTGCCCCTGGGGGCTTACATTCTACAGATACATTGTATATTATTATTATTTATATAGCGCCATTGATTCCATGGTGCTGTACATGAGAAGGGGTTACATACCAGATACAGATATCACTTACAGTAAAGAACTAACAATGATAGACGGGTACAGAGGGAGGAGGACCCTGCCCCTGCGGGCTTACTTTCTACACATACATTGTATATTATTATTATTTATATAGCACCATTGATTCCATGGTGCTGTACATGAGAAGGGGTTACATACCAGATACAGATATCACTTACAGTAAACTAACAATGATAGACGGGTACAGAGGGAGGAGGACCCTGCCCCTGCGGGCTTACATTCTACAGATACATTGTATATTATTATTATTTATATAGCACCATTGATGCCATGGTGCTGTACATGAGAAGGGGTTACATACCAGATACAGATATCACTTACAGTAAAGAACTAACAATGATAGACGGGTACAGAGGGAGGAGGACCCTGCCCCTGCGGGCTTACATTCTACAGATACATTGTATATTATTATTATTTATATAGCGCCATTGATTCCATGGTGCTGTACATGAGAAGGGGTTACATACCAGATACAGATATCACTTACAGTAAAGAACTAACAATGATAGACGAGTACAGAGGGAGGAGGACCCTGCCCGTGCGGGCTTACATTCTACAGATACATTGTATATTATTATTATTTATATAGCGCCATTGATTCCATGGTGCTGTACATGAGAAGGGGTTACATACCAGATACAGATATCACTTACAGTAAAGAACTAACAATGATAGACGGGTACAGAGGGAGGAGGACCCTGCCCCTGCGGGCTTACTTTCTACACATACATTGTATATTATTATTATTTATATAGCACCATTGATTCCATGGTGCTGTACATGAGAAGGGGTTACATACCAGATACAGATATCACTTACAGTAAACTAACAATGATAGACGGGTACAGAGGGAGGAGGACCCTGCCCCTGCGGGCTTACATTCTACAGATACATTGTATATTATTATTATTTATATAGCACCATTGATGCCATGGTGCTGTACATGAGAAGGGGTTACATACCAGATACAGATATCACTTACAGTAAAGAACTAACAATGATAGACGGGTACAGAGGGAGGAGGACCCTGCCCCTGCGGGCTTACATTCTACAGATACATTGTATATTATTATTATTTATATAGCGCCATTGATTCCATGGTGCTGTACATGAGAAGGGGTTACATACCAGATACAGATATCACTTACAGTAAAGAACTAACAATGATAGACGAGTACAGAGGGAGGAGGACCCTGCCCGTGCGGGCTTACATTCTACAGATACATTGTATATTATTATTATTTATATAGCTCCATTGATTCCATGGTGCTGTACATGAGAAGGGGTTACATACCAGATACAGATATCACTTACAGTAAAGAACTAACAATGATAGACGGGTACAGAGGGAGGAGGACCCTGCCCCTGCGGGCTTACATTCTACAGATACATTGTATATTATTATTATTTATATAGCTCCATTGATTCCATGGTGTTGTACATGAGAAGGGGTTACATACCAGATACAGATATCACTTACAGTAAAGAACTAACAATGATAGACGGGTACAGAGGGAGGAGGACCCTGCCCCTGCGGGCTTACATTCTACAGATACATTGTATATTATTATTATTTATATAGCGCCATTGATTCCATGGTGCTGTACATGAGAAGGGGTTACATACCAGATACAGATATCACTTACAATAAAGAACTAACAATGATAGACGGGTACAGAGGCAGGAGGACCCTGCCCCTGCAGGCTTACATTCTACAGATACATTGTATATTATTATTAATTATATAGTGCCATTGATTCCATGGTGCTGTACATGAGAAGGGGTTACATACCAGATACAGATATCACTTACAGTAAAGAACTAACAATGATAGACGGGTACAGAGGGAGGAGGACCCTGCCCCTGGGGGCTTACATTCTACAGATACATTGTATATTATTATTATTTATATAGCTCCATTGATTCCATGGTGCTGTACATGAGAAGAGGTTACATACCAGATACAGATATCACTTACAGTAAACTAATAATGATAGATGGGTACAGAGGGAGGAGGACCCTGCCCCTGCGGGCTTACATTCTACAGATACATTGTATATTATTATTATTTATATAGTGCCATTGATTCCATGGTGCTGTACATGAGAAGGGGTTACATACCAGATACAGATATCACTTACAGTAAACTAACAATGATAGACGGGTACAGAGGGAGGAGGACCCTGCCCCTGGGGGCTTACATTCTACAGATACATTGTATATTATTATTATTTATATAGCGCCATTGATTCCATGGTGCTGTACATGAGAAGGGGTTACATACCAGATACAGATATCACTTACAGTAAAGAACTAACAATGATAGACGGGTACAGAGGGAGGAGGACCCTGCCCCTGCGGGCTTACTTTCTACACATACATTGTATATTATTATTATTTATATAGCACCATTGATTCCATGGTGCTGTACATGAGAAGGGGTTACATACCAGATACAGATATCACTTACAGTAAACTAACAATGATAGACGGGTACAGAGGGAGGAGGACCCTGCCCCTGCGGGCTTACATTCTACAGATACATTGTATATTATTATTATTTATATAGCACCATTGATTCCATGGTGCTGTACATGAGAAGGGGTTACATACCAGATACAGATATCACTTACAGTAAAGAACTAACAATGATAGACGGGTACAGAGGGAGGAGGACCCTGCCCCTGCGGGCTTACATTCTACAGATACATTGTATATTATTATTATTTATATAGCGCCATTGATTCCATGGTGCTGTACATGAGAAGGGGTTACATACCAGATACAGATATCACTTACAGTAAAGAACTAACAATGATAGACGGGTACAGAGGGAGGAGGACCCTGCCCGTGCGGGCTTACATTCTACAGATACATTGTATATTATTATTATTTATATAGCTCCATTGATTCCATGGTGCTGTACATGAGAAGGGGTTACATACCAGATACAGATATCACATACAGTAAAGAACTAACAATGATAGACGGGTACAGAGGGAGGAGGACCCTGCCCCTGCGGGCTTACATTCTACAGATACATTGTATATTATTATTATTTATATAGCTCCATTGATTCCATGGTGTTGTACATGAGAAGGGGTTACATACCAGATACAGATATCACTTACAGTAAAGAACTAACAATGATAGACGGGTACAGAGGGAGGAGGACCCTGCCCCTGCGGGCTTACATTCTACAGATACATTGTATATTATTATTATTTATATAGCTCCATTGATGCCATGGTGCTGTACATGAGAAGAGGTTACATACCAGATACAGATATCACTTACAGTAAACTAATAATGATAGATGGGTACAGAGGGAGGAGGACCCTGCCCCTGCGGGCTTACATTCTACAGATACATTGTATATTATTATTATTTATATAGTGCCATTGATTCCATGGTGCTGTACATGAGAAGGGGTTACATACCAGATACAGATATCACTTACAGTAAACTAACAATGATAGACGGGTACAGAGGGAGGAGGACCCTGCCCCTGGGGGCTTACATTCTACAGATACATTGTATATTATTATTATTTATATAGCACCATTGATTCCATGGTGCTGTACATGAGAAGGGGTTACATAACAGATACAGATATCACTTACAGTACAGAACTAACAATGATAGACGGGTACAGAGGGAGGAGGACCCTGTCCTTATGTGCTTACATTCTACAGATACATTGTATATTATTATTATTTATATAGCGCCATTGATTCCATGGTGCTGTACATGAGAAGGGGTTACATACCAGATACAGATATCACTTACAGTAAAGAACTTACAATGATAGATGGGTACAGAGGGAGGAGAACCCTGCCCCTGGGGGCTTACATTCTACAGATACATTGTATATTAATATTATTTATATAGCACCATTGATTCCATGGTGCTGTACATGAGAAGGGGTTACATACCAGATACAGATATCACTTACAGTAAAGAACTAACAATGATAGACGGGTACAGAGGGAGGAGGACCCTGCCCCTGGGGGCTTACATTCTACAGATACATTGTATATTATTATTATTTATATAGCTCCATTGATTCCATGGTGCTGTACATGAGAAGGGGTTACATACCAGATACAGATATCACTTACAGTAACTAACAATGATAGACGGGTACAGAGGGAGGAGGACCCTGCCCCTGCGGGCTTACATTCTACAGATACATTGTATATTATTATTATTTATATAGCGCCATTGATTCCATGGTGCTGTACATGAGAAGGGGTTACATACCAGATACAGATATCACTTACAATAAAGAACTAACAATGATAGACGGGTACAGAGGCAGGAGGACCCTGCCCCTGCAGGCTTACATTCTACAGATACATTGTATATTATTATTAATTATATAGTGCCATTGATTCCATGGTGCTGTACATGAGAAGGGGTTACATACCAGATACAGATATCACTTACAGTAAAGAACTAACAATGATAGACGGGTACAGAGGGAGGAGGACCCTGCCCCTGGGGGCTTACATTCTACAGATACATTGTATATTATTATTATTTATATAGCTCCATTGATTCCATGGTGCTGTACATGAGAAGAGGTTACATACCAGATACAGATATCACTTACAGTAAACTAATAATGATAGATGGGTACAGAGGGAGGAGGACCCTGCCCCTGCGGGCTTACATTCTACAGATACATTGTATATTATTATTATTTATATAGTGCCATTGATTCCATGGTGCTGTACATGAGAAGGGGTTACATACCAGATACAGATATCACTTACAGTAAACTAACAATGATAGACGGGTACAGAGGGAGGAGGACCCTGCCCCTGGGGGCTTACATTCTACAGATACATTGTATATTATTATTATTTATATAGCACCATTGATTCCATGGTGCTGTACATGAGAAGGGGTTACATAACAGATACAGATATCACTTACAGTACAGAACTAACAATGATAGACGGGTACAGAGGGAGGAGGACCCTGTCCTTATGTGCTTACATTCTACAGATACATTGTATATTATTATTATTTATATAGCGCCATTGATTCCATGGTGCTGTACATGAGAAGGGGTTACATACCAGATACAGATATCACTTACAGTAAAGAACTTACAATGATAGATGGGTACAGAGGGAGGAGAACCCTGCCCCTGGGGGCTTACATTCTACAGATACATTGTATATTAATATTATTTATATAGCACCATTGATTCCATGGTGCTGTACATGAGAAGGGGTTACATACCAGATACAGATATCACTTACAGTAAAGAACTAACAATGATAGACGGGTACAGAGGGAGGAGGACCCTGCCCCTGCGGGCTTACATTCTACAGATACATTGTATATTATTATTATTTATATTGCGCCATTGATTCCATGGTGCTGTACATGAGAAGGGGTTACATACCAGATACAGATATCACTTACAGTAAAGAACTAACAATGATAGACGGGTACAGAGGGAGGAGAACTCTGCCCCTGGGGGCTTACATTCTACAGATACATTGTATATTATTATTATTTATATAGCTCCATTGATTCCATGGTGCTGTACATGAGAAGGGGTTACATACCAGATACAGATATCACTTACAGTAACTAACAATGATAGACGGGTACAGAGGGAGGAGGACCCTGCCCCTGCGGGCTTACATTCTACAGATACATTGTATATTATTATTATTTATATAGCGCCATTGATTCCATGGTGCTGTACATGAGAAGGGGTTACATACCAGATACAGATATCACTTACAATAAAGAACTAACAATGATAGACGGGTACAGAGGCAGGAGGACCCTGCCTCTGCAGGCTTACATTCTACAGATACATTGTATATTATTATTAATTATATAGTGCCATTGATTCCATGGTGCTGTACATGAGAAGGGGTTACATACCAGATACAGATATCACTTACAGTAAAGAACTAACAATGATAGACGGGTACAGAGGGAGGAGGACCCTGCCCCTGGGGGCTTACATTCTACAGATACATTGTATATTATTATTATTTATATAGCTCCATTGATTCCATGGTGCTGTACATGAGAAGAGGTTACATACCAGATACAGATATCACTTACAGTAACTAACAATGATAGACAAGTACAGAGGGAGGAGGACCCTGCCCCTGCGGGCTTACATTCTACAGATACATTGTATATTATTATTATTTATATAGCGCCATTGATGCCATGGTGCTGTACATGAGAAGGGGTTACATACCAGATACAGATATCACTTACAGTAAAGAACTAACAGTGATAGACGGGTACAGAGGGAGGAGGACCCTGCCCCTGGGGGCTTACAGTCTACAGATACATTGTATATTATTATTATTTATATAGCGCCATTGATTCCATGGTGCTGTACATGAGAATGGGTTACATACCAGATACAGATATCACTTACAGTAAAGAACTTACAATGATAGATGGGTACAGAGGGAGGAGGACCCTGCCCCTGGGGGCTTACATTCTACAGATACATTGTATATTAATATTATTTATATAGCACCATTGATTCCATGGTGCTGTACATGAGAAGGGGTTACATACCAGATACAGATATCACTTACAGTAAAGAACTAACAATGATAGACGGGTACAGAGGGAGGAGGACCCTGCCCCTGCGGGCTTACATTCTACAGATACATTGTATATTATTATTATTTATATAGCGCCATTGATTCCATGGTGCTGTACATGAGAAGGGGTTACATACCAGATACAGATATCACTTACAGTAAAGAACTAACAATGATAGACGGGTACAGAGGGAGGAGGACCCTGCCCCTGCGGGCTTACATTCTACAGATACATTGTATATTATTATTATTTATATAGCTCCATTGATTCCATGGTGTTGTACATGAGAAGGGGTTACATACCAGATACAGATATCACTTACAGTAAAGAACTAACAATGATAGACGGGTACAGAGGGAGGAGGACCCTGCCCCTGCGGGCTTACATTCTACAGATACATTGTATATTATTATTATTTATATAGCTCCATTGATGCCATGGTGCTGTACATGAGAAGAGGTTACATACCAGATACAGATATCACTTACAGTAAACTAATAATGATAGATGGGTACAGAGGGAGGAGGACCCTGCCCCTGCGGGCTTACATTCTACAGATACATTGTATATTATTATTATTTATATAGTGCCATTGATTCCATGGTGCTGTACATGAGAAGGGGTTACATACCAGATACAGATATCACTTACAGTAAACTAACAATGATAGACGGGTACAGAGGGAGGAGGACCCTGCCCCTGGGGGCTTACATTCTACAGATACATTGTATATTATTATTATTTATATAGCACCATTGATTCCATGGTGCTGTACATGAGAAGGGGTTACATAACAGATACAGATATCACTTACAGTACAGAACTAACAATGATAGACGGGTACAGAGGGAGGAGGACCCTGTCCTTATGTGCTTACATTCTACAGATACATTGTATATTATTATTATTTATATAGCGCCATTGATTCCATGGTGCTGTACATGAGAAGGGGTTACATACCAGATACAGATATCACTTACAGTAAAGAACTTACAATGATAGATGGGTACAGAGGGAGGAGAACCCTGCCCCTGGGGGCTTACATTCTACAGATACATTGTATATTAATATTATTTATATAGCACCATTGATTCCATGGTGCTGTACATGAGAAGGGGTTACATACCAGATACAGATATCACTTACAGTAAAGAACTAACAATGATAGACGGGTACAGAGGGAGGAGGACCCTGCCCCTGGGGGCTTACATTCTACAGATACATTGTATATTATTATTATTTATATAGCTCCATTGATTCCATGGTGCTGTACATGAGAAGGGGTTACATACCAGATACAGATATCACTTACAGTAACTAACAATGATAGACGGGTACAGAGGGAGGAGGACCCTGCCCCTGCGGGCTTACATTCTACAGATACATTGTATATTATTATTATTTATATAGCGCCATTGATTCCATGGTGCTGTACATGAGAAGGGGTTACATACCAGATACAGATATCACTTACAATAAAGAACTAACAATGATAGACGGGTACAGAGGCAGGAGGACCCTGCCCCTGCAGGCTTACATTCTACAGATACATTGTATATTATTATTAATTATATAGTGCCATTGATTCCATGGTGCTGTACATGAGAAGGGGTTACATACCAGATACAGATATCACTTACAGTAAAGAACTAACAATGATAGACGGGTACAGAGGGAGGAGGACCCTGCCCCTGGGGGCTTACATTCTACAGATACATTGTATATTATTATTATTTATATAGCTCCATTGATTCCATGGTGCTGTACATGAGAAGAGGTTACATACCAGATACAGATATCACTTACAGTAAACTAATAATGATAGATGGGTACAGAGGGAGGAGGACCCTGCCCCTGCGGGCTTACATTCTACAGATACATTGTATATTATTATTATTTATATAGTGCCATTGATTCCATGGTGCTGTACATGAGAAGGGGTTACATACCAGATACAGATATCACTTACAGTAAACTAACAATGATAGACGGGTACAGAGGGAGGAGGACCCTGCCCCTGGGGGCTTACATTCTACAGATACATTGTATATTATTATTATTTATATAGCACCATTGATTCCATGGTGCTGTACATGAGAAGGGGTTACATAACAGATACAGATATCACTTACAGTACAGAACTAACAATGATAGACGGGTACAGAGGGAGGAGGACCCTGTCCTTATGTGCTTACATTCTACAGATACATTGTATATTATTATTATTTATATAGCGCCATTGATTCCATGGTGCTGTACATGAGAAGGGGTTACATACCAGATACAGATATCACTTACAGTAAAGAACTTACAATGATAGATGGGTACAGAGGGAGGAGAACCCTGCCCCTGGGGGCTTACATTCTACAGATACATTGTATATTAATATTATTTATATAGCACCATTGATTCCATGGTGCTGTACATGAGAAGGGGTTACATACCAGATACAGATATCACTTACAGTAAAGAACTAACAATGATAGACGGGTACAGAGGGAGGAGGACCCTGCCCCTGCGGGCTTACATTCTACAGATACATTGTATATTATTATTATTTATATTGCGCCATTGATTCCATGGTGCTGTACATGAGAAGGGGTTACATACCAGATACAGATATCACTTACAGTAAAGAACTAACAATGATAGACGGGTACAGAGGGAGGAGAACCCTGCCCCTGGGGGCTTACATTCTACAGATACATTGTATATTATTATTATTTATATAGCTCCATTGATTCCATGGTGCTGTACATGAGAAGGGGTTACATACCAGATACAGATATCACTTACAGTAACTAACAATGATAGACGGGTACAGAGGGAGGAGGACCCTGCCCCTGCGGGCTTACATTCTACAGATACATTGTATATTATTATTATTTATATAGCGCCATTGATTCCATGGTGCTGTACATGAGAAGGGGTTACATACCAGATACAGATATCACTTACAATAAAGAACTAACAATGATAGACGGGTACAGAGGCAGGAGGACCCTGCCTCTGCAGGCTTACATTCTACAGATACATTGTATATTATTATTAATTATATAGTGCCATTGATTCCATGGTGCTGTACATGAGAAGGGGTTACATACCAGATACAGATATCACTTACAGTAAAGAACTAACAATGATAGACGGGTACAGAGGGAGGAGGACCCTGCCCCTGGGGGCTTACATTCTACAGATACATTGTATATTATTATTATTTATATAGCTCCATTGATTCCATGGTGCTGTACATGAGAAGAGGTTACATACCAGATACAGATATCACTTACAGTAACTAACAATGATAGACAAGTACAGAGGGAGGAGGACCCTGCCCCTGCGGGCTTACATTCTACAGATACATTGTATATTATTATTATTTATATAGCGCCATTGATGCCATGGTGCTGTACATGAGAAGGGGTTACATACCAGATACAGATATCACTTACAGTAAAGAACTAACAGTGATAGACGGGTACAGAGGGAGGAGGACCCTGCCCCTGGGGGCTTACAGTCTACAGATACATTGTATATTATTATTATTTATATAGCGCCATTGATTCCATGGTGCTGTACATGAGAATGGGTTACATACCAGATACAGATATCACTTACAGTAAAGAACTTACAATGATAGATGGGTACAGAGGGAGGAGGACCCTGCCCCTGGGGGCTTACATTCTACAGATACATTGTATATTAATATTATTTATATAGCACCATTGATTCCATGGTGCTGTACATGAGAAGGGGTTACATACCAGATACAGATATCACTTACAGTAAAGAACTAACAATGATAGACGGGTACAGAGGGAGGAGGACCCTGCCCCTGCGGGCTTACATTCTACAGATACATTGTATATTATTATTATTTATATAGCTCCATTGATTCCATGGTGCTGTACATGAGAAGGGGTTACATACCAGATACAGATATCACTTACAGTAACTAACAATGATAGATGGGTACAGAGGGAGGAGGACCCTGCCCCTGCGGGCTTACATTCTACAGATACATTGTATATTATTATTATTTATATAGCGCCATTGATTCCATGGTGCTGTACATGAGAAGGGGTTACATACCAGATACAGATATCACTTACAATAAAGAACTAACAATGATAGACGGGTACAGAGGCAGGAGGACCCTGCCCCTGCAGGCTTACATTCTACAGATACATTGTATATTATTATTAATTATATAGTGCCATTGATTCCATGGTGCTGTACATGAGAAGGGGTTACATACCAGATACAGATATCACTTACAGTAAAGAACTAACAATGATAGACGGGTACAGAGGGAGGAGGACCCTGCCCCTGGGGGCTTACATTCTACAGATACATTGTATATTATTATTATTTATATAGCTCCATTGATTCCATGGTGCTGTACATGAGAAGAGGTTACATACCAGATACAGATATCACTTACAGTAAACTAATAATGATAGATGGGTACAGAGGGAGGAGGACCCTGCCCCTGCGGGCTTACATTCTACAGATACATTGTATATTATTATTATTTATATAGTGCCATTGATTCCATGGTGCTGTACATGAGAAGGGGTTACATACCAGATACAGATATCACTTACAGTAAACTAACAATGATAGACGGGTACAGAGGGAGGAGGACCCTGCCCCTGGGGGCTTACATTCTACAGATACATTGTATATTATTATTATTTATATAGCACCATTGATTCCATGGTGCTGTACATGAGAAGGGGTTACATAACAGATACAGATATCACTTACAGTACAGAACTAACAATGATAGACGGGTACAGAGGGAGGAGGACCCTGTCCTTATGTGCTTACATTCTACAGATACATTGTATATTATTATTATTTATATAGCGCCATTGATTCCATGGTGCTGTACATGAGAAGGGGTTACATACCAGATACAGATATCACTTACAGTAAAGAACTTACAATGATAGATGGGTACAGAGGGAGGAGAACCCTGCCCCTGGGGGCTTACATTCTACAGATACATTGTATATTAATATTATTTATATAGCACCATTGATTCCATGGTGCTGTACATGAGAAGGGGTTACATACCAGATACAGATATCACTTACAGTAAAGAACTAACAATGATAGACGGGTACAGAGGGAGGAGGACCCTGCCCCTGCGGGCTTACATTCTACAGATACATTGTATATTATTATTATTTATATTGCGCCATTGATTCCATGGTGCTGTACATGAGAAGGGGTTACATACCAGATACAGATATCACTTACAGTAAAGAACTAACAATGATAGACGGGTACAGAGGGAGGAGAACTCTGCCCCTGGGGGCTTACATTCTACAGATACATTGTATATTATTATTATTTATATAGCTCCATTGATTCCATGGTGCTGTACATGAGAAGGGGTTACATACCAGATACAGATATCACTTACAGTAACTAACAATGATAGACGGGTACAGAGGGAGGAGGACCCTGCCCCTGCGGGCTTACATTCTACAGATACATTGTATATTATTATTATTTATATAGCGCCATTGATTCCATGGTGCTGTACATGAGAAGGGGTTACATACCAGATACAGATATCACTTACAATAAAGAACTAACAATGATAGACGGGTACAGAGGCAGGAGGACCCTGCCTCTGCAGGCTTACATTCTACAGATACATTGTATATTATTATTAATTATATAGTGCCATTGATTCCATGGTGCTGTACATGAGAAGGGGTTACATACCAGATACAGATATCACTTACAGTAAAGAACTAACAATGATAGACGGGTACAGAGGGAGGAGGACCCTGCCCCTGGGGGCTTACATTCTACAGATACATTGTATATTATTATTATTTATATAGCTCCATTGATTCCATGGTGCTGTACATGAGAAGAGGTTACATACCAGATACAGATATCACTTACAGTAACTAACAATGATAGACAAGTACAGAGGGAGGAGGACCCTGCCCCTGCGGGCTTACATTCTACAGATACATTGTATATTATTATTATTTATATAGCGCCATTGATGCCATGGTGCTGTACATGAGAAGGGGTTACATACCAGATACAGATATCACTTACAGTAAAGAACTAACAGTGATAGACGGGTACAGAGGGAGGAGGACCCTGCCCCTGGGGGCTTACAGTCTACAGATACATTGTATATTATTATTATTTATATAGCGCCATTGATTCCATGGTGCTGTACATGAGAATGGGTTACATACCAGATACAGATATCACTTACAGTAAAGAACTTACAATGATAGATGGGTACAGAGGGAGGAGGACCCTGCCCCTGGGGGCTTACATTCTACAGATACATTGTATATTAATATTATTTATATAGCACCATTGATTCCATGGTGCTGTACATGAGAAGGGGTTACATACCAGATACAGATATCACTTACAGTAAAGAACTAACAATGATAGACGGGTACAGAGGGAGGAGGACCCTGCCCCTGCGGGCTTACATTCTACAGATACATTGTATATTATTATTATTTATATAGCGCCATTGATTCCATGGTGCTGTACATGAGAAGGGGTTACATACCAGATACAGATATCACTTACAGTAAAGAACTAACAATGATAGACGGGTACAGAGGGAGGAGGACCCTGCCCCTGCGGGCTTACATTCTACAGATACATTGTATATTATTATTATTTATATAGCTCCATTGATTCCATGGTGTTGTACATGAGAAGGGGTTACATACCAGATACAGATATCACTTACAGTAAAGAACTAACAATGATAGACGGGTACAGAGGGAGGAGGACCCTGCCCCTGCGGGCTTACATTCTACAGATACATTGTATATTATTATTATTTATATAGCTCCATTGATGCCATGGTGCTGTACATGAGAAGAGGTTACATACCAGATACAGATATCACTTACAGTAAACTAATAATGATAGATGGGTACAGAGGGAGGAGGACCCTGCCCCTGCGGGCTTACATTCTACAGATACATTGTATATTATTATTATTTATATAGTGCCATTGATTCCATGGTGCTGTACATGAGAAGGGGTTACATACCAGATACAGATATCACTTACAGTAAACTAACAATGATAGACGGGTACAGAGGGAGGAGGACCCTGCCCCTGGGGGCTTACATTCTACAGATACATTGTATATTATTATTATTTATATAGCACCATTGATTCCATGGTGCTGTACATGAGAAGGGGTTACATAACAGATACAGATATCACTTACAGTACAGAACTAACAATGATAGACGGGTACAGAGGGAGGAGGACCCTGTCCTTATGTGCTTACATTCTACAGATACATTGTATATTATTATTATTTATATAGCGCCATTGATTCCATGGTGCTGTACATGAGAAGGGGTTACATACCAGATACAGATATCACTTACAGTAAAGAACTTACAATGATAGATGGGTACAGAGGGAGGAGAACCCTGCCCCTGGGGGCTTACATTCTACAGATACATTGTATATTAATATTATTTATATAGCACCATTGATTCCATGGTGCTGTACATGAGAAGGGGTTACATACCAGATACAGATATCACTTACAGTAAAGAACTAACAATGATAGACGGGTACAGAGGGAGGAGGACCCTGCCCCTGGGGGCTTACATTCTACAGATACATTGTATATTATTATTATTTATATAGCTCCATTGATTCCATGGTGCTGTACATGAGAAGGGGTTACATACCAGATACAGATATCACTTACAGTAACTAACAATGATAGACGGGTACAGAGGGAGGAGGACCCTGCCCCTGCGGGCTTACATTCTACAGATACATTGTATATTATTATTATTTATATAGCGCCATTGATTCCATGGTGCTGTACATGAGAAGGGGTTACATACCAGATACAGATATCACTTACAATAAAGAACTAACAATGATAGACGGGTACAGAGGCAGGAGGACCCTGCCCCTGCAGGCTTACATTCTACAGATACATTGTATATTATTATTAATTATATAGTGCCATTGATTCCATGGTGCTGTACATGAGAAGGGGTTACATACCAGATACAGATATCACTTACAGTAAAGAACTAACAATGATAGACGGGTACAGAGGGAGGAGGACCCTGCCCCTGGGGGCTTACATTCTACAGATACATTGTATATTATTATTATTTATATAGCTCCATTGATTCCATGGTGCTGTACATGAGAAGAGGTTACATACCAGATACAGATATCACTTACAGTAAACTAATAATGATAGATGGGTACAGAGGGAGGAGGACCCTGCCCCTGCGGGCTTACATTCTACAGATACATTGTATATTATTATTATTTATATAGTGCCATTGATTCCATGGTGCTGTACATGAGAAGGGGTTACATACCAGATACAGATATCACTTACAGTAAACTAACAATGATAGACGGGTACAGAGGGAGGAGGACCCTGCCCCTGGGGGCTTACATTCTACAGATACATTGTATATTATTATTATTTATATAGCACCATTGATTCCATGGTGCTGTACATGAGAAGGGGTTACATAACAGATACAGATATCACTTACAGTACAGAACTAACAATGATAGACGGGTACAGAGGGAGGAGGACCCTGTCCTTATGTGCTTACATTCTACAGATACATTGTATATTATTATTATTTATATAGCGCCATTGATTCCATGGTGCTGTACATGAGAAGGGGTTACATACCAGATACAGATATCACTGACAGTAAAGAACTTACAATGATAGATGGGTACAGAGGGAGGAGAACCCTGCCCCTGGGGGCTTACATTCTACAGATACATTGTATATTAATATTATTTATATAGCACCATTGATTCCATGGTGCTGTACATGAGAAGGGGTTACATACCAGATACAGATATCACTTACAGTAAAGAACTAACAATGATAGACGGGTACAGAGGGAGGAGGACCCTGCCCCTGCGGGCTTACATTCTACAGATACATTGTATATTATTATTATTTATATTGCGCCATTGATTCCATGGTGCTGTACATGAGAAGGGGTTACATACCAGATACAGATATCACTTACAGTAAAGAACTAACAATGATAGACGGGTACAGAGGGAGGAGAACCCTGCCCCTGGGGGCTTACATTCTACAGATACATTGTATATTATTATTATTTATATAGCTCCATTGATTCCATGGTGCTGTACATGAGAAGGGGTTACATACCAGATACAGATATCACTTACAGTAACTAACAATGATAGACGGGTACAGAGGGAGGAGTACCCTGCCCCTGCGGGCTTACATTCTACAGATACATTGTATATTATTATTATTTATATAGCGCCATTGATTCCATGGTGCTGTACATGAGAAGGGGTTACATACCAGATACAGATATCACTTACAATAAAGAACTAACAATGATAGACGGGTACAGAGGCAGGAGGACCCTGCCTCTGCAGGCTTACATTCTACAGATACATTGTATATTATTATTAATTATATAGTGCCATTGATTCCATGGTGCTGTACATGAGAAGGGGTTACATACCAGATACAGATATCACTTACAGTAAAGAACTAACAATGATAGACGGGTACAGAGGGAGGAGGACCCTGCCCCTGGGGGCTTACATTCTACAGATACATTGTATATTATTATTATTTATATAGCTCCATTGATTCCATGGTGCTGTACATGAGAAGAGGTTACATACCAGATACAGATATCACTTACAGTAACTAACAATGATAGACAAGTACAGAGGGAGGAGGACCCTGCCCCTGCGGGCTTACATTCTACAGATACATTGTATATTATTATTATTTATATAGCGCCATTGATGCCATGGTGCTGTACATGAGAAGGGGTTACATACCAGATACAGATATCACTTACAGTAAAGAACTAACAGTGATAGACGGGTACAGAGGGAGGAGGACCCTGCCCCTGGGGGCTTACAGTCTACAGATACATTGTATATTATTATTATTTATATAGCGCCATTGATTCCATGGTGCTGTACATGAGAATGGGTTACATACCAGATACAGATATCACTTACAGTAAAGAACTTACAATGATAGATGGGTACAGAGGGAGGAGGACCCTGCCCCTGGGGGCTTACATTCTACAGATACATTGTATATTAATATTATTTATATAGCACCATTGATTCCATGGTGCTGTACATGAGAAGGGGTTACATACCAGATACAGATATCACTTACAGTAAAGAACTAACAATGATAGACGGGTACAGAGGGAGGAGGACCCTGCCCCTGCGGGCTTACATTCTACAGATACATTGTATATTATTATTATTTATATAGCGCCATTGATTCCATGGTGCTGTACATGAGAAGCGGTTACATACCAGATACAGATATCACTTACAGTAAAGAACTAACAATGATAGACGGGTACAGAGGGAGGAGGACCCTGCCCCTGGGGGCTTACATTCTACAGATACATTGTATATTATTATTATTTATATAGCTCCATTGATTCCATGGTGCTGTACATGAGAAGAGGTTACATACCAGATACAGATATCACTTACAGTAAAGAACTAACAGTGATAGACGGGTACAGAGGGAGGAGGACCCTGCCCCTGGGGGCTTACATTCTACAGATACATTGTATATTATTATTATTTATATAGCTCCATTGATTCCATGGTGCTGTACATGAGAAGGGGTTACATACCAGATACAGATATCACTTACAGTAAAGAACTAACAATGATAGACGGGTACAGAGCGAGGAGGACCCTGCCCCTGGGGGCTTACATTCTACAGATACATTGTATATTATTATTATTTATATAGTGCCATTGATTCCATGGTGCTGTACATGAGAAGGGGTTACATACCAGATACAGATATCACTTACAGTAAAGAACTTACAATGATAGATGGGTACAGAGGGAGGAGGACCCTGCCCCTGGGGGCTTACATTCTACAGATACATTGTATATTAATATTATTTATATAGCACCATTGATTCCATGGTGCTGTACATGAGAAGGGGTTACATACCAGATACAGATATCACTTACAGTAAAGAACTAACAATGATAGACGGGTACAGAGGGAGGAGGACCCTGCCCCTGCGGGCTTACATTCTACAGATACATTGTATATTATTATTATTTATATAGCGCCATTGATTCCATGGTGCTGTACATGAGAAGGGGTTACATACCAGATACAGATATCACTTACAGTAAAGAACTAACAATGATAGATGGGTACAGAGGGAGGAGGACCCTGCCCCTGGGGGCTTACATTCTACAGATACATTGTTTATTATTATTATTTATATAGCTCCATTGATTCCATGGTGCTGTACATGAGAAGAGGTTACATACCAGATACAGATATCACTTACAGTAACTAACAATGATAGACAAGTACAGAGGGAGGAGGACCCTGCCCCTGCGGGCTTACATTCTTCAGATACATTGTATATTATTATTATTCATATAGCGCCATTGATGCCATGGTGCTGTACATGAGAAGGGGTTACATACCAGATACAGATATCACTTACAGTAAAGAACTAACAGTGATAGACGGGTACAGAGGGAGGAGGACCCTGCCCCTGGGGGCTTACATTCTACAGATACATTGTATATTATTATTATTTATATAGCGCCATTGATTCCATGGTGCTGTACATGAGAAGGGGTTACATACCAGATACAGATATAACTTACAGTAAAGAACTAACAATGATAGACGGGTACAGACGGAGGAGGACCCTGCCCCTGGAGGCTTACATTCTACAGATACATTGTATATTATTATTATTTATATAGTGCCATTGATTCCATGGTGCTGTACATGAGAAGGGGTTACATACCAGATACAGATATCACTTACAGTAACTAACAATGATAGACGGGTACAGAGGGAGGAGGACCCTGCCCCTGCGGGCTTACATTCTACAGATACATTGTATATTATTATTATTTATATAGCGCCATTGATTCCATGGTGCTGTACATGAGAAGGGGTTACATACCAGATACAGATATCACTTACAATAAAGAACTAACAATGATAGACGGGTACAGAGGGAGGAGGACCCTGCCCCTGCAGGCTTACATTCTACAGATACATTGTATATTATTATTAATTATATAGCGCCATTGATTCCATGGTGCTGTACATGAGAAGGGGTTACATACCAGATATAGATATCACTTACAGTAAAGAACTAACAATGATAGACAGGTACAGAGGGAGGAGGACCCTGCCCCTGCGGGCTTACATTCTACAGATACATTGTATATTATTATTATTTATATAGCGCCATTGATTCCATGGTGCTGTACATGAGAAGGGGTTACATACCAGATACAGATATCACTTACAGTAAAGAACTAACAATGATAGACAGGTACAGAGGGAGGAGAACCCTGTCCTTGCGGGCTTACATTCTACAGTATGGTGGGGAAGGAGACAGTAGTTTGGGGGGGTTGCAGCAGCTCTGTTGGTGGTGAGGCGGCAGCTCTGGTGGTGGTGATACGGCAGCGGAGTCATTGCAGGTTGTAAGACTTCTTGAAGAGATGGGTTTTCAGGTTTCTTCTGAAGAATCAGCTTGTGGAGCATAATCAGACGTGTTGAGGCACAGAATTCCAGAAGATGGAGGATATTCGGGAGAAGTCTTGGAGTCGATTAGGTGAGGAATGAATAATTGTGGAGGAGAGGAGGTGGTCTTGGGAAGACTGGAGATTACTTGAGGGAATATATCGGGAGCTAAGTTTGGAGATGTACAGAGGAGAGAGGTTAGTTTGTGGATGACTTTGTAGGTCAGTGTTAGTAGTGTGAACTGGATACGCTGGGGAATGGGAGCCAGTGAAGGGATTTGCAAAGGGGGGTAGCAGAGGAGGAGAGAGATGAACTAGTTCGGGCAGCAGAGTTAAGAACAGATTGGAGAGGTGCAGCAGTGTTAGCAGGTAGGCCACAGAGGAGGATGTTGCAGTAGTCGAGATTCGGTTTAGGAGATTGAGGATTGAGGAAATGACAGATTCTGGAAATATTTTTGAGCTGCAGGTGACAGGAGGTGGCGAGGGCTTGGATGTTTGGTTTGAAGGACAGAGCAGAGTCGAGGGTTACGCCGAGGCAGAAGATTTCTGATACAGGGGAAAGAGTGATGTCATTTATTGTGATGGATAGATCAGATAGGGAAGTTATGCAAGATGGGGAAAAGATGATGAGTTCCGATTTGTCCACATTGAGTTTGAGGAAGCGAGAGGAGAAGGAGGATATGGCTGATGGGCACGCTGAGATTCTAGACAGCAAAGAGGTGACGTCTGGGCCAGAGAGGTAGATCTGAGTGTCATCAGCGTACAGGTGGTACTGGAATCCATGGGACTTTATGAACTGTCCCAAGCCAAGGGTATAGATGGATAAGAGTAGGGGTCCTAGGATGGAGCCTTGAGGGACTCCAACAGAGAGAGGGCGGAATGAGGAGGTAGTGTGGGAGTGGGAGACGCTAAATGTGCGGTTGGAAAGGTATGAGGAGATCCAGGATAAGGCAAGGTCTTTGACACCAAAGGAAGAGAGAATCTGTAGTAGGAGGCAGTGGTCAACTGTGTCGAAGGCAGAGAACAGGTCTAGAAGGAGGAGTATATAGAATTGTCGGTTAGGTTTGGCTGTAAGTCATTAGTAATTTTGGTAAGGGCAGGAAGCCAGATTGTTGGTCATCGAAGAGAGAGTTAGATAAGAAGTGAGAGGAAAGTTCAGCGTGAACATGTTGCTCAAGGAGTTTGGAGGCGAATGGGAGCAGCGATATGGGATGATAGCTGGACAAAGCGGTTGGGTCAAGGGATGGCTTTTTGATGATGGGCGTGATTGTGGCATGTTTGAAAGCAGAGGGGAAGGTACCAGATTTTTGTGATAGGTTGAAAAGATGATTTAGGGATGGGATGAGTGTGGGGTTGAGGTTGGGGAGGAGGTGGGATGGGATGGGGTCAAGTGCATAAGTGGTGAGGGGTGATTTGGAGAGGAGGCAGGTAAGCTCTCCTTCAGTGATGTTGGAGAGGGAGGTTATGGGTGAAGGGCAATAGTCTGGAAAACAAAGTGGTTGTGGTGGACAATGAAGTCTTGCCTTGTTTGGTCAAGCTTGTTTTTGAAGTGTGTGGCAAAGTCCTCAGCAGGGATGAGGGAGGTCGGAGGGGCAGTGGAGGGCAGAGGAGGGAGTTAACAGTGTTGAATAGCTGTTTGGGGTTGTAGGATAAGGAAGATATGAGAGTTGTGAAGTAGGCCTCTTTAATGGTGGTGACGGCTGATTTGAATGCGAGTGTTGCTTGTTTGAATGCAGTGACGTCATCTTGTGAATTTGTTTTCTTCCAACGCCGCTCTGCAACCCTGGACGCTTGCCAAAGCTTTTTAGGGAGATTATTGTGCCAGGGTTGTCTACTGATACGTTGCACTCTGCCATGCACGGAGAGGCGACCGAGTCAATAGCTGATGTGAGAGTGGCATTGTAGAAAGCAGTGTCGCTGTCTGTGTCGTGGAGTGAGGATATGGATGTCAGTGGTAGAATAGAGTCAGAGAGTGTGTGAGTGTCTAGATGTGCAAGGTTTCTGCGAGGGTGTGATAGTTGTTGGACATGTGTGACAGGTGAGGAAGACAAGGATGAGAAAGTGAGTAGATGGTGGTCAGATAGAGGGCAGGGAGATTGAGAGGTTAGATAGGGAGCAGAGTCGGGTGAAGATAAGGTCCAGTGTATTCCCATCTGTGTGGGTGGCTTTGGAGGACCACTGAATAAGTCCAAAAGATGAAGTAAGTGACAGGAGTTTGGATGCTGTTGACTGGCAAGTGTCAGTGGGGATGTTGAAATCGCCCATGATGATTGTGGGAATGTCAGCAGAGAGAAAGTAAGGAAGCCAGGAGGAGAATCGGAAGTTGAGGAGCAGGTCGGCAGATGAGGTTCAGGTGGGGAGTTAAGAAGGAAGGAGAGATGCTTATTTGGTTTGAGGATACTGGGGTTTGGGGGTAGCTAAGAAGAGTGAGGATTAGTGGAGCAAAAACTGTAAGGGCATAATGAAAGTGTGAGGGAGAATAGAGAAGCTAAGTACATTTAATAGGTAGTTACTCATACCTTCTGGTCACTTCTGGCATATTTCTGCTGGTTACTCAAGAGACAGACCATATCCATAGTCATTAATATGGAGTCTCTCCATATAACGGCTCTCGCTATTCTGGGAAGGATTTACACAAGATTTTTGATTTTATTTGTGGGATTCAGAGCTCAGACCCTGATGTTAGGGGGAGGCCAGGCTCACAGTTGTCCTTCTGATTTTTCCCAAAGGTGTTGGATGAGGTTAGGGTCCGCGTTCTGTGCGTCAGGTCATGTTCTTCCACACCAAGTTGCCTAACCATGAATTTATGATGAACTTTGCTTTGTTCACTTGCCACAGTCATATGGAACAGAAATCGGCCCATCACAGAATTTCGTAGCTATAACTTGTAATGTTATATTTTTCTCGCACAGTAAAAAATGTGATTATGGCTCGCGGCTGTCTGCCAGATTAGTGCTTCATCACCAAGACTAGCAAACAGCTAGGAAGGGCAGGTCTTCAGATGGTGACTTTTATGAGTAGCCTCACACATCTGGGTGTGCGTTTACTGGCCTTGTGGTTGGAGAGATAAGTACTAAACTGGACATAGGATGATGCTGCCAGACAGAGGGCGTGCTTACAGCAGGATGCGTTCACATAGCAGGAGTGCTTGATGTAAGATTATCAAATGATATGGTGGGAATCCCTGGATGTAAGTATTCTGCCTCGGTGTTATTTCTGTGGGGAAGCTTTGGCTGTCATTATACCGTTAATGGGAGCTCTGGATGTCACTACTGTGAAGGAGGGGGTTCTCTGGAGGGGCCAGAAGACAGCGGAGTCTGGTTTCACGTATTCCTGCACTGGTTAGAAGCACTTCACCATTGTATTAAACGGTACAGGATTTTTCCTTGCTAGAAATGCAAGGGTTATTCTGTTCTGTTGAAAGCCCCTGGAGATTTCCTGCTTAGATGGCCTCAGCTGTTCAGTGCTGGCCACTCCACTCTGCTATATATGCTGGCATCTGGCACTCAGGTATTGGCAGTGTTAGTTCATACTGCCTGGCTTTGGAGTTGGAGGTGTAGTTCATGATTGGAGGTGGCGTTTGGAGATTTGTTCAGAAGACTGTTGCTTGGTGTTTGTCTGTGTGCACATCCTCGTCCTCTCCTATTTGGTTTCTTCTTCCTATAGCTCCCCAGTTTTCCACTCCGTTGTTTTGTGAGTGCATTTTGTATGATTGGTATTTTCATTTATCCCTGTCCTTTTTCCCTTATTTGTCTGGCTAGGGTATTCCTATACACTTCAGCTTCCCACCTCCCTGGGTAAGGAAGGGGACAGATAAGGGTTGATAGATCCCGGCGTCTTCACCATCAGAAGTAATCTGGAGGACATGGATAGACTAGGGCGTCCCCTAGCTTGAGTGATAGGGAAGAAGCCCCTTTGACCCGGGATATCCTGCAACAGTGCCTTGACAGTCATTTGCTTTTTGGCTCCTTTGAATTAAAGTGGTTTGAAAGCATAATAAGGTCAAACTTGAAGGAGTTGGGATTTTTTTCCACCCACTTCCTATATAACAATGTAAAATCTACAAGAAGACTAAGAAAATAAAATGAAAGAACATGTAGAAAATATACATATACAATATTTTCTTAAAAATACCAAATAAATATTTTCCAGTAATTTAAAAAAAAAATAAAGTGTGACTAAGTGTGAAGGTGGAAAAAATATATTTAAAAAAATCACAATTATAAAAAATTATTTTGTACTCATAAATATTATTATTAATGTTGAGCGAACATGCTCGACACTGCTCGGTACTTGCCCGAGCATCACGCTACTCGGGATATTCGGCGAGCACCGAGCATTTCCGGGTTACTCGGGCGGGAGCTCGGGTCTCCGCCCTGCACGTTTGGCGCTCTTTACAGAGCCAATGAACATGCAGGGATTGCCAGCCAGTCACTGTAATGCCGCAGCCATGTTGTTTGTGGGCATTACAGTGATTGGCTGGCCGCACAGCGTCACCTCGAGTATTTAAAACCGGGCGCCGCCATCTTGGACACAGTCGCTCCGGATCAGACAGTGTAGGGACAGCGCTGCTGATTTAGGGAGAGATATATCCTGCAAAATAGTTAGTGTAGGGTCTGTAAAGGCTGCAAGATCAAACAAACAGCCCTTCTCAGGACTAATATCCATCCCAGATACCAGGCAGGCAGGCTGTATAGGAGATGCAGTGGTTATACCAGCAAACGCTGCATTACAGTCCTGTGTGCTCCTGTTGCTGAAATTGCTGGACTTAGCTCCAGGTCTCGGGGGCCAGGAAAAATCCTTTTTTTTTCATCTAAATCCTCTTTTTTTTTTTCCTCTTCACACTGTACAAATACCCGTCTTATTAACCTTTTGGTGTCCCCCCCCTTCCCCCCACCCTAAAAAAAGTGTGTCTGTGACAGTTTAGACACAAATATATCTGTTTAAAATAGTCTGGTGCTGGCCAGAGAAATAGAAGTGTGGTTTTGCAGTTCCACAGTTCAAACCTCTGTATTATCCACTTTTGGGCCATTTTTACCTAAAAAAAAAAAGTTTGAGTGTTTCGCTCACTGTTCAGCGGCAAATATATCTATTTAAAAAAGTCTGGTATACACCAGTAAATTATAACTGTGGTTTTGCCGTTCCACAGTAAAAAATCTCTATTATCCATCTTTTGGTATTTTTTCCGTAAAGAAAAACTGTAATAGTGTCTCCCTGATTGTTCAGATTGTTTAAAAGAGTCGGGTGTAGGCCAGAGAAATAGAACTGTGATTTTCCTCTTCCACGGTTCTAATCTACTCTTTATTACCCTTTTTCCATTGATAGTGCGAGTGTAAGCTATTTTACTTCATTTACAATGGGCAAGCCGTGTGGCAAAGGACGTGGAACTGGACGTTCTGGTGATGGTTCGTGCAGAGGACGGGGCCGTGGCCAAGGTGAAAATGTGCCACAACCAACAGCCACATCTTCTTTCTCCCCCTTCTTGACCGAATTACTAGGGAAGCACAGAACAACACCAGTATTGCGACCTGATCAGTGTGAACAGGTTATTAATTGGATAGCAGATAATCCTTCCAGTTACCTGGGCACCACCACCTCCGGTCTGTCTTCCACACGGTCAAATGTTAGTAGCCATGAGTCTCGACCGCATACTCCTCCTCACCCTGATGCTCCTTCCTCCCACCATGCCGAGTGTCGTCAGACAGCAACTGATCCCACACTTGGACACTCTGAAGAGCTGTTCACTGGTCCATTTCCAGATTTGTGCCCCTCGCCTGCTCCGCTTGAAGTGGTGGAAGAGGAGATCCCATGTAGCGATGCCCAAATATTTGAACCGCCACGGCCACAGGAAGTCGACGCTGGCAGTTTGTCACAAGAGGTGGACGATGACGAGACACAATTGCCAGGAAGTGAGGAGGAGGATCGTGGTGCGCAAGTGGAAGAGGAGGAGGTGGTGGATGAGCTAGTAACTGACCCAACGTGGCAGGAGGACATGCAGAGCGAGGCCAGCAGCACACAGGGTGAGGGAGGCAGAGTACCCCAACAGGCAGGAAGAAGCAGTGTGGTGGCCGCACACAGAAGGCAGGCAACAGTTCCCCATAACACCAACACGAGGGACGTTGTCAGTACAACCTGTAGGTCTTCCAGAGTCTGGAATTTTTTTAAAGACTCTGCTGATAACCCCAAAAAGACCATTTGTACCACCTGCCATGCCAGCATCAGCAGGGGTGACAAAACTACCAGCCTTACCACCACCAGCATGATCAGGCACATGGCAGCAAAGCACCCGACTTTGTGGGGTGAACCCCAGGGTCCACGACCAGTGTCAGCGGGTGTCACCACTGCTTCTTCCGCTGTTGTGCGTGCAATAGAACCCCCTGTTGTGTGTGCAAGGCAATCCCCTGTCCATACTGCATGCAAAGATGCCCCCTCCTCTCAGTCTTCACTTGTTATGTCAGTTTCTCAAGGAACAGCATCAATGTCCACGTCCCATCGCAGCGTTCAATTGTCCATATCCCAGACATTTGAACGAAAGCGGAAATTCGCAGCCAACGCCCCACAGGCCACAGTCCTAAATTCACACATTTCACGACTGCTTGCTTTGGAAATGCTGCCTTTTAGGCTGGTGGAGACGGAATCCTTCCGCAACTTTATGGCGGTGGCCGTCCCTCGGTACTCTGTCCCCAGCCGACACTAGTTTGCCCGGTGTGCAATCCCCGCACTACACAAGCACGTGTCCCAAAACATCTGCCGTGCCCTCAACAACGCAGTTACTGGGAGAGTCCACCTGACAACGGACACGTGGACAAGTGCTTGTGGCCAGGGACGGTACATCTCCCTGACGGCACACTGGGTAAACATAGTGGAAGCCAGGACCCAGTCGGACCTTGGGACGGAACACATCCTCCCCACACCGAGGATTGCGGGCCCTATGTCAGTCAGAGTTGCCCCCACAGTGTACAGCTCCTGAGCATCATCCTCCTCCTCCTTGTCATGTTCAGCCTCCATCTCAGATATCACCACATCAGTTACAAGCTGGAAGCACTGCAGTACTGCCTCCGCCAAGCGGCAACAGGCTGTGCTGAAACTCATAAGCTTAGGTGATAAACCTCACACTGCTTGTGAGTTGTGGACAGCTGTGAAAGAGCAGGCAGATCGGTGGCTGAGACCGCTGAACCTACATCCAGGCATGGTCGTGTGTGACAATGGCCGTAACCTGGTGGCAGCTCTGAGGCGAGATCACACACGTACCATGCCTGGCTCATGTGCTTAACCTCGTGGTTCAGCCATTTCTTAAATCGTACCCCGAGTTGCCAGATCTGCTCGTCAAAGTACGCCGCCTGTCAGCTCATTTTCGCAAGTCGGCTACAGCTTCCGCCGCCCTTTCTGTGTTGCAGCAGCGTTTGCAGTTTCCGGCACACCGACTGGTGTGTGATGTCCCCACACGTTGGAACTCTACCCTCCACATGTTGCAAAGGATTTGTGAGCAGAAGAGAGCAGTTGTGGAGTACCAGCTGCAACAAGGCCGTCGATATTCAGGTCAGACTCTACACATAAGACCTCAGGAGTGGACCTGGATGTCTGACATATGTACCATCTTGACAAACTTTGAGGAGTCCACCAAGATGGTGAGTGGCGATGACGCCATCATTAGCGTCAGCATTCCACTTGTCTGTCTTTTGCAATGCTCTCCTCAGAGAAATAAAGAGGAGGAATTGCATCCAGAGTATGATGAGATGAATCAAGAAGCTGTAGCGGGCTATTACACACAGCCCAGCCTCATCTCATTCCAACGTGCATTGGGGGACAATGAGGGAGAGGAGGAGGAGGAAGAACAAGAGCTGGTATCATGCGCTGTAGACGTTAGTACCTCTACAACTGTCATACGGTCGGTTCAGCGTGGCTGGCCTGAGGACAGGGGGGAGGAGGAGGAGAGCATGGTCAGTCGTCATCTTGGTGAGGACACGCAAGTCTTGCCCGTTACCAGTCTGGCACGCATGACTGACTTTACGTTACGCTGCCTTAACCGTGACCCTCGCGTTGTCAAAATGTTGCGTGACAGTCTTTACTGGTTGGTGACACTTTTAGACCCCCGCTACAAGGAGAACTTTCACTCTCTTATTCCTGAGGTGGAGAGGTCTACAAAAATGGGGCAGTACCAGAAGGCCCTTGCTGCAGAACTGTTAAAAAAATTCCCATCTGAACACGCTAGCGGCGGAGGTCACAGTTCGTTGCCCAACCAAGGCGTACATGCGAGAGAGACGCAACTCCAATCCAGCAGAGGCAGGGGAACACTGTCAACGTTCTGGGACAGTTTTCTGAGACCCACCCAGCTTACAGGCCCTGAGGCGCGGGGTACTCTCACAAGGAGTGGAACGTTCCAAAAGATGCCTTTTAATTTTTGGGTATCCAAGCTGGACACTTGGAATGAACTCGCTCTGTACGCCTTGGAGGTCCTGGCCTGCCGCTAGCGTGTTATCGGAGCGTGTTTTTAGTGCCGATGGGGGAATTATAACTGATAAGTGCACTCGCCTGTCAACTTACAATGCTGATAAGCTGACCCTTATCAAAATGAACAAGGGCTGGATTGGGCCAAACTTCTCATCACCACCAAATGACAGCAGAGTAACATAAAGTCAAATCCACTGTGTTATTTTGGGAGGTGTATTCACATGCACCTCTTCACACCCACACATGGGTATACGCTTCCTCATTTCGGCTGTTTTATGTTCTTCCCCTTATCCTCAGCCTCCACCACCACTATACCACCAGGGTGACCGTGGTCCGTGTTGCCATTATTGAAAGTTCCTCCGTCCTTATTTTTGGCAGCTTTTGCTTGGAAGGCATAAGCAAAGACTATGGGAGACCCACTCCCCAATAATGGGAATAATATTTTTAAGATGCTGTACTGTATGGCTCTTGTAAGGGTCATTAAAACCGTCTTGTTAAGCTACTGCGACCTCCACCACTTTTCCAAGGGGCATTAAAACCATCTTGTTAAGCTACTGTGACCTCCACGTCTATTCCGAGGGGCATTAAAACAGTCTTGTTAAGCTACTGCGACCTCCACCACTTTTCCAAGGGGCATTAAAAGCGTCTTGTTAAGCTACTGTGACCTCCACGTCTCTTCCAAGGTGCATTAAAGCCAACTTGTTAAGCTACTGCGACCTCCACCACTTTTCCAAGGGTCATTGAAACCGTCTTGGTAAGCTACTGTGACCTCCACCACTTTTCCAAGGGGCATTAAAAGCGTCTTGTTAAACCACTTTGAACTCCACAGCTCTTCCAAGGGTCATTAAAAGCGTCTTGATAAGCTACTGCGACCTCCACCACTTTTCCAAGGGGCATTAAAACCGTCTTGTTAAGCTACTGTGACTTCCACGTCTCTTCCGAGGGGCATTAAAACAGTCTTGTTAAGCTACTGTGACCTCCACGTCTCTTCCGAGGGACATTAAAACTGTCTAGTTAAGCTACTGCGACCTCCACCACTTTTCCAAGGGGCATTAAAACCATCTTGTTAAGCTACTGTGACCTCCACCACTTTTCCAAGGGGCATTAAAACCGTCTTGTTAAGCTACTGTGACCTCCACCACTTTTCCAAGGGGCATTAAAACCGTCTTGTTAAGCTACTGTGACCTCCACGTGTTTTCCGAGGGGCATTAAAACAGTCTTGTTAAGCTACTGTAACCTCCACGTTTCTTCCAAGGGGCATTAAAACCGTCTTGTTAAGCTACTGTGACCTCCATCACTTTTCCAAGGGGCATTAAAACAGTCTTGTTAAGCTACTGTGACCTCCACAACTTTTCCAAGGGGCATTAAAACCGTCTTTTTAAGCTACTGCGACCTCCACCACTTTTCCAAGGGGCATTAAAAGCGACTTGTTAAGCTACTGCGACCACCACGTCTCTTCCGAGGGGCATTAAAACCGTCTTGTTAAGCTACTGCGACCTCCACCATTTTTCCAAGGGGCATTAAAGCAGTCTTGTTAAGCTACTGTGACCTCCACGTCTCTTCCAAGGGGCATTAAAACCGTCTTGTTAAGCTACTGCGACCACCACGTCTCTTCCGAGGGGCATTAAAACTGTCTTGTTAAGCTACTGTGACCTACACCACTTTTCCAAGGGGCAATAAAACCGTCTTGTTAAGCTACTGCGACCTCCACCACTTTTCCAAGGGGCATTAAAACCGTCTTGTTAAGCTACTGTGACCTCCACGTCTCTTCAAAGGGCATTGCATTTCCTCCTAATTTTAGTCAGCTTTTGCTTTCCAATGCAAAGGCGAAAACTAAGGGAGACCCACTCCCCAATAATGGGTAGAAGGTTTTTAGTACGCTGTTATCCGCGTCTGTTTTAAGGGGCATTGCAGTTCCTCATAATTTTTGGAAAGCCTTCCATTCACTGCTTAGGCCAACAATGTACAGGAGACCCAGTTGCTATAAATGGAAAAAACGGTTTAGTTAAGGCCCTCTGACCTCCTTGTCACTTCCAAGGGGCATTGGAGTGCCTCGAAATTTTTGGTAGGCATTGCACTCACTGTATGCCCTATGACTGTGTAGCCGCTCCTTTTGGTACAGAAACATATCCTACAAGACATGTGTGGTTGACTGGCCTGATATTGATGTGAATGGTCCCTGTTCCTCCTGCTCTTTCTCCTTTGCCACCACCTCATCCATCATTTATCACCTGAAGCTTTGTTTTAACGGGAGTCATAGAACTGGGATAGTAGCAGGAAAACATCCAGCAATCCTCGGAGGAGGTAGGATATGCACCAGAACGCTGACCACCTCAGGCCTAGCTGCTACTACATACATGCGCTTGCATTCCAAGAAAACAAAGCATATGCTAACTTCTATCATCATCATCATACTCCTCACCTTGGCACTCTCAACTCCCCTGATGGAGAAGCCAGGGCCCACTGGAGGAGTCTGGTTCTCTGGTGGGCTCGTCCAATGCTGCCCTAAAGCAGGCGAGGCTAAGAAAAGTGTGGTGGAAGGTGACAGGAGAAATCAGGGCGGCTGGGGACCGTTTATGGACACCCGGCCGCGGGGCGGCTGGGGACTGAGTGTGGATACCTCGCTGCCGAAGCAGCCATGAGGTAGTGGCCAGCTTCGGCCTCCTCCAAACTAAAAGGCCCCATTTCAAGTGCAAGCTAGCAGTATGGTATTGCAGTCTGCGGGTGGGTGGGTGGTTGGCTGCAAATTTGCGCTTGCATTGCAAGGAATGGGGGAGGTACAATTGAACACTGCCCTGGGGCAAGGACTTGCACGGGGATAGTTGCAAGTCTGCATCTTCTGATGCGGCAAGGATCACTTCTGATGGGCACACTTTTAGGCAGTGACCTGGGAGTCAGAGATGCTTCCAGGGGTCTTCCCCATGCTGTTCCCATGTCTTTTCAGCTTTGTATGCATGTGTCACACAGCACATGGCAGGTAAGGTTGTAAAATGTTAAAATGACATTTCCCGGTGAATGCATTTGTCACGGTTGAAAGCAATACGAAAGTGCAAAAACGCATAAAAAATGCTACTTGTGAACATAGCCCAAGGTGTGGAGGAGTATTTTTGTTTTTGGTTATTTATTTTACCTTATACACAAGTCTTTACCATGGAAAGGAAGTTCCTTAACATATTTCACAGGAAAAAAGTTTCAGTTTAGTTTTTGAACGTTTTATTGTGAGCCCGTAAAAGTGGCTTAATACCTCTGACCACGTTGTTGACAGCAGTGACCTGGGGGTCAGAAATGCTTCCTGGGGCAATCCCCATGCTGTCCCCATGTCATTTCAGCACTGTCACTATCGTTTTGGGCACTTTTTAGTTAATTATTTTTTCCCTAAAATAGTTTTTATTGTGTAAAAGCGTCAAAACATAAAAACACTATATACCGTATATACTCGAGTATAAGGTATAAGCCAACCCGAGTATAAATCGAGGTACCTAATTTTACCACAAAAAAACTGGGAAAACGTATTGACTCGATTATAAGCCTAGGGTGGGAAATGCAGCAGCTACTGGTAAATTTACCCAATCTTGGTAAGTATTTCTCCCTTTTCCCCAATACTGTTATGTATGGCACCTTCATCTCCAATCCTGGTATGCATGGCACCCCTCATCCCCAATCCTGGTATGCATGGCACCCCTCATCCCCAATCCTGGTATGCATGGCACCCCTCATCCCCAATCCTGGTGACTGCCTCTTGAAGCTCATCAAGAGAATGCCAAGAGTGTGCAAAGCAGTCATCAAAGCAAAAGGTGGCTACTTTGAAGAACCTAGAATATAAGACATATTTTCAGTTGGTTCACACTTTTTTGTTAAGTATATAATTCCACATGTGTTAATTCATAGTTTTGATGCCTTCAGTGTAAATGTATAATTTTCATAGTAATGAAAATACAGAAAAATCTTTAAATGAGAAGGTGTGTCCAAACTTTTGGTCTGTACTGTGTATATATAATGCATTGTGAAAGTATTTGGCCCCCTTGAACGTTTCTACCTTTTGCCACATTTCTGGCTTCAAACATAAAGATATAAAATTCTTTTTTTTTGGGAAGAATCAACAACAAGTGGCACAATCGTTAAGTGGAACAAAATTTATTAGATATTTTAAACTTTTTTAACAAATTAAAAACTGAACAGTGGGGCATGCAATATTATTCGGCCCCCTTGAGTTAATACTTTGTAGTGCCACCTTTTGCTGCGATTACAGCTGAAAGTCGCTTGGGGTATGTCTCTATCAGTTTTGCACATCGAGAGGCTGAAATTCTTGCCCATTCTTCCTTGCAAAACAGCTCGAGCTCAGTGAGGTTGGATGGAGGGCGTTTGTGAACAGCAGTTTTCTGCTCTTTCCACAGATTATCGATTGGGTTCAAGTCTGGACTTTGACTTGGCCATTCTAACACCTGGATACGTTTATTTTTAAGCCATTCCATTGTAGATTTTGCTTTATTTGGGATAATTTTCTTGTTGAAATATAAATCTCCGTCCCAGTCTCAGGTCTTTTGCAGACTCCAACAGGTTTTCTTCCAGAATGGTTCTGTATTTGGCTCCGTCCATCTTCCCATCAATTTTAACCATCTTCCCTGTCCCTGCTGAAGAAAAGCAGGCCCAAACCATGATGCTGCCACCACCATGTTTGACAGTGGGGATGGTGTTTTGAGGGTGATGAGCTGTGTTGCTTTTACGTCAAACATATCGTTTTGCATTGTGGCCAAAAAGTTTGATTTTGGTTTCATCTGACCAGAGCACCTTATTCCACATGTTTGGTCTCCCAGGTGGCTTGTGGCAAACTTCAAACGAGACTTTTTATGGATATCTTTGAGAAATGGCTTTCTTCTTGCCACTCTTCTGTAAAGGCCAGATTTGTGGAGTGTACGACTGATTGTTGTCCTATGGACAGACTCTCCCACCTCAGCTGTAGATCTCTGCAGTTCATCCAGAGTGATCATGGGCCTTTTGGCTGCATCTCTGATCAGTCTTCTCCTTGTTGGAGATGAAAGTTTAGAGGGATGGCCAGGTCTTGGTAGATTTGCAGTGGTCTGATACTCCTTCCATTTCCATATGATCGCTTGCACAGTGCTCCTTGAGATGTTTAAAACGTGGGAAATCTTTTTTGTGTCCAAATCCCGCTTTAAACTTCACCACAACAGTATCTCGGAGCTGCCTGGTGTGTTCTTTGGTCTTCATGATGCTTCATGAGACTATCACAGAGCAGGTGCATTTATACGGAGACTTGATTACACACAGGTGGATTCTCTTTACCAGTCATTTAGGACAACATTGGATCATTCAGAGATCCTCACTGAACTTCTGCACTGAAAGTAAACGGGCTGAATAATATTGCATGCCCCACTTTTCAGGTTTTAATTTGTTTAAAAAGTTTAAAATATCCAATAAATTTCATTCCACTTCACGATTGTGTCCCACTTGTTGTTGATTCTTCCCCCAAAAAATTAGAATTTTATATCTTTATGTTTGAAGCCAGAAATGTGGCAAAAGGTAGAAAAGTTCAAGGGGGGCCAAATACTTTCACAAGGCACTGTATATATATATAATATATATAAATCTGAATATTCCGCTTGTCATGTTAGTATCTTATTTTATGTTTTTATATTTGTATGTGTAATGTTTGTGATATGTATTATAATAATGGTTTTATTTTGGATGCATACATGTCCATCACGGTGACTTCATGTACTGGTGAACAGGTGGCAAATTAATGTCCCTCATTAACTATGTTTATATGTCGGTCAGCGAGACCATGGTTAAGACTTAAACGTCGAAACGCGTAGGTCCTGATCCTTGTAGTGCACCATATGGACAATTGGTGTGGAGCAATGTTTTAATGGGCACAATAAAAGCTATGTTTAATTTTAAGAAACTAGCCTGATACGCTGGATCATCCTTTCCTTTTTTTCTCATCTGAAATATATATATACACGTGTGTTGTAATCAGATGTGTTCATAATAGATGTTCACTGTGCGGTGCCCAATATCCGGTCTAGTAGTGAAAGCAGTCGTGGCCTCGTCCTTCAATCATCAGTCAGTTGTGTGACGATTGGAAGCAGAGGTTTGTTTGTGACATTTTCTATGCTTGCGTTGGCTCATAAGGGTCTTCACCATAGATTCTGTAATAAGCCGGGCTGTCATTGAGCCAAAGCAATGTTTCTGTCAGGGTGCAGATGGGATCTCTTCATATTGGCCCTCTCCAATGTTCAGTTGAATGCTGGGGTGGAGCAGGGCACCGCTCGCTCCCGCACCGCCCGTCACTCTTAAACGCCACTTCAGGCCGGCAGCCTACAAGGCCCTGGGACCTCGGCACAAGTGGTGCAGGTCTCCACATTATACATATTGTCCCTGATGAATAAACATTGAATTAGTGAGCATAATATATAGCCTGTTACACAGTAGGTCATGTATTCAGTCTCTGTGTCTCCCATAGATGGGTTCAAGAGGAGAAATCCACCAGAGAGATGTCCTCTGTATTCCCTGGACTGTCCAGAGGAGAATCACAACATCCCGGAGGATCATCAGGTAGATGACGCTGAAGTCCCCACAACATCTGACCATGAAGTGATTGGACCTTAGCTCATCTTACATTGTTCTTTTTAGGGTGAAGATCTGATGGATATTAAGGTTGCGGTTATACATGGAGCACAAGAGGCGACCGCAATATGGGCCGATCAGCAGGGTGAGGAGGGGAGACTGACATGTCTGTTCTGTGGTCACCTACTACTACTCCCATCATCTCATCATCACATGACCCAATCTATTCTGTCACTGTGTGTTTCCTACAGATGAATCCCGGAGGAGAAATCCACCAGAGAGATGTCCCCGTCCTCTGTATCCCCAGGACTGTCCAGAGGAGAATCACAACATCCCGGAGGATCATCAGGTAGACGGCGCTGAGCCCTGTACTGGATCTGTATATGGGGAGACATTTTTGTACTTGCAGTCATATATGTGGTCATTTGGTGATTTCTCATGTTTATTCACTATATTGTACTGAATTGTTATATCTGATGTATCAGGGGGAAGATCTCACCAATGTTAAAGCAGAGGTAGATGCAGAAGAGAGGGTGAGGCTCGGTCAGCCCTGTAGGAGTGAAGCGGAGAGCATTTTATCAGCTGTCACTACAGGTATGTAATAATGAATTTATAAGTTCAGAGTTCTCTTGGCGAAGTTCCACCTAAGACCTACAATATGGAGGTCTTATCTTTTCGGAGGTAAACTTATTCTCTGCACAGTCCATGGAGCCAATTCTCTGTGCACTCGGCATGATGGGGCCGACTTAAGCGCCGAGTCAACTAACTTCTTAAGTCAATTAACTTCTTCTTTGTATGATGGAGCTGTCACTTACATTTGTGGATTACACAGTGACCGGTGGTCACAGACAATGATTTCTGGAAGTTTTCCTGAGCTCAGGTAGGGATTTGTACCGCTAAATCTTGCCTGTATTTAGTGCAGTGCGGCCTGAGGACCCGAAGATCACGAGCCTCCAATACTGACCTTCGGCCTTGTCCCTTCTCCACAATCTCTGAATCCTTTGATTATATTATGTGCTGAAGCTGGAGGATATTCAAAGTATTTCCAATTTTATGTTGAGGAACATTTTTTGGAATTGTTCCACAATTTTTAGACGTCGTCGATCACAGATCGGTGACATCTAACCATCTTTGCTTCTCTAACATGCGAATACAGTCGTGACTTGAAAATTGACCTTTCCGCTATTTTCCATTAGTGCCACTTGCATTTTCAGCCCTTTATTAACCCGTCCTGACTTTTTTGCGCCATGTCGCTGCCGTTAATTTCTAAATGAGAACGGAGAAATGTCCAAGATTCAACTTCCGATCTGTGTTCTGCTGTGAATGAAATGTGGCGACAAGATTTAAAATCATTGCTTTCTTGTTTTCTTTACATTTTACACAATATCCCAACTTTTTTGGATTTGGGGTTGTATATAGTGCGAGTGATCGGATGATCACGGGTTCAGATTCCCTAGAGGAGCCCAAAAAATGTTTTTCAAAATATTAAGTAATAAGTTTAAATTATCATCTGTTTCCCAATTCGAAAACACAGAAATAATCAATTTACATTATTAATAATAATAATAATAATAATAGAATTCACAATGCTTCAAGCTAATATTAAATAGAATATTAATCAATATTCTAACTTTTTTTAATATATAGTAAAATCACCTGCAGGTATTCAGGTACAGCCTGCTCCATCCATTTAAATGACGCTGTCTGAGATTTAACCACTTAGATGCCACTGTCAATAACAGCGATCAAAGCTAGCCTTGATCACCTCTGATCTTGAGATAGCTGCCAGTTGTATAAGGTAGCTGGAAATCGTACACGTGCAGAGCAGGCTCAGCTCCTGAGCCTCCTCCGTATGCCCACACTTGCTATTGGATGCCTATATACATAACATTTTGTAGAGCAGGGGTGGGGGAACCTTTTTTCTGCTATGGGCCATTTAGATATTTATACAGTCCTTCTGGGGCCGTAGAAATGGCGCTCACAAAGTATGTACTGGCGCTAGGGTGAGGATGTAATCTTTCATTGCACGCTCCTCAGCCTACAGTAGTAAACACTGCGTGCATGTGTGCTCACAAAGAAGAAATTCAAGGGCCGGCAAAATACAGCTACCGACCCAAGCACTTTGGTCCCCGGGAATCTGCCCAGGGGCTGGAGAATGGGTCATCGAGAGCCGTAAATGGCCCAAAGGCCTGAGGTTCCCCACCCCTGTACAGGGTTAAGCAGAGGGGAATCTTCTTCCCAACAGACAGAAGTTAAAATAGTTCTTTCTTTCTCACTGGGATAGTTCAGGTGTTTCTCTCCCTTTTGTGGATAGTTCAGGTGTTTCTCTCCCTTTTGTGGATAGTTCAGGTGTTTCTCTACCTTTTGTGGTTAGTTCAGGTGTTTCTCTCCCTTTTGTGGATAGTTCAGGTGTTTCTCTCCCTTTTGTGGATAGTTCAGGTGTTTCTCTACCTTTTGTGGTTAGTTCAGGTGTTTCTCTCCCTTTTGTGGATAGTTCAGGTGTGTCTCTCCCTTTTGTGGATAGTTCAGGTCTTTCTCTCCCTTTTGTGGATAGTTCAGGTGTTTCTCTCCCTTTTGTGGATAGTTCAGGTGTTTCCCTTTTGTGGATAGTTCAGGTGTTTCTCTCCCTTTTGTGGATAGTTCAGGTGTTTCCCTTTTGTGGATAATTCAGTTGTTTCTCTCCCTTTTGTGGATAGTTCAGGTGTTTCTCTCCCCTTTGTGGCTAGTTCAGGTGTTTCTCTCCCTTTTGTGGCTAGTTCAGGTGTTTCTCTCCCTTTTGTGGCTAGTTCAGGTGTTTCTCTCCCTTTTGTGGCTAGTTCAGGTGTTTCTCTCCCCTTTGTGGATAGTTCAGGTGTTTCTCTCCCTTTTCTGGCTAGTTCAGGTGTTTCTCTCCCTTTTGTGGCTAGTTCAGGTGTTTCTCTCCCTTTTGTGGCTAGTTCAGGTGTTTCCTTTTTGTGGATAGTTCAGGTGTTTCCCTTTTGTGGATAGTTGAGGTGTTTCTCTCCCTTTTGTGGATAGTTCAGGTGTTTCTCTCCCTTTTGTGGCTAGTTCAGGTGTTTCTCTCCCTTTTGTGGCTAGTTCAGGTGTTTCTCTCCCCTTTGTGGATAGTTCAGGTGTTTCTCTCCCTTTTGTGGCTAGTTCAGGTGTTTCTCTCCCTTTTGTGGCTAGTTCAGGTGTTTCTCTCCCTTTTGTGGCTAGTTCAGGTGTTTCTCTCCCTTTTGTGGATCTTTCAGGTGTTTCTCTCCCTTTTGTGGATCGTTCAGGTGTTTCTCTCCCTTTTGTGGATCGTTCAGGTGTTTCTCTCCCTTTTGTGGATAGTTCAGGTGTTTCTCTCCCTTTTGTGGATAGTTCAGGTGTTTCCCTTTTGTGGATAGTTCAGGTGTTTCTCTCCCTTTTGTGGATAGTTCAGGTGTTTCTCTCCCTTTTGTGGATAGTTCAGTTGTTTCTCTCCCTTTTGTGGATAGTTCAGGTGTTTCTCTCGCTTTTGTGTCTCTCTTTTCTTTCTTCTCTTTTCCTCATTCTCCCTCTCCTCCATCTCCACTAGCCATGGGAAGGCAAGCCCCTATATGCCAGTTCTCCCCCTACAATAATTTCAAAGAGGCTAAAAAAAGATTTGAAACAAAGTGCCAGAGTGATTCTAGTAACTCCATATTGCCAAAATAGGTCCCGGTTTCCACTCTACAGCTCTTAAAATGGCCCAATGGTATCTCCGACAACGTTAATGCTCCGAAGTCCAGAAGCAAATCGACTTTGGCTGACGAGCCTGGAGTTGATAGGCAGTTGGACTTTCCGACGCGCTACTTAATACCAAAGAGTAGAGAGCAGAGTATTTCATTTATCATGTAGTGTAGAAGAGTAGAAGACTTTCCTGTCTTCTTTGGAGCAGAGATTCAGACCTTTGCTATAAGCTACATCTGATCGTCCTCCATGCCTTTCTGGACAAGAAATTGGCTGATCACGCTAAGATTTTTTAAAGCTAATTTGTGTCGTAAAATCTAGTGTTAATGCTAGAGGTGAGCAAATAATTTCCAGTGGAATTGAATTCTAAAACGTCTCACAAAAGGACATGAATCAAAAAAAAAAATCACAGAAATAGAAACAACCTTATTAACACCAGGTCAGGTTACCAATGCAGTAGCCGGATGCAGTAGACTCCCATGATAATGGCGGGGGCTGCACAGGTGCCAAATACTGATGAAACGACCTCTCACAAACCTGACAATTCGTGGAGGGGGTGGCCGCCTGATATTAAAAGTGCACACATGGAATTGTATTCTACATGTATTTTACAACATCCTTCATTAGCCAAAATATGGATTTTGTTTTTTCAATTTGCTTGCGGATTTAGGCATATTTTTGTTGAACCATATTTTTTTTTCCCATAACCATTAAAGGCCATCAAAATGCTAAAAAAAAAAATCCTTTTACTCTACCGCTCAACTCTCCTGCCCCTCCACGTCACCTGTCCAGTACTCGCCACATCTTCAGGTCGCCTCCACTCACTTTAAAACCCCCAGGATTCTGCGCAATCGAGTGAAGATTTACAACGTCACGATGTCACAACGAACGCCGTGACCTTACGCGCTCATGTGCAGAACCTTCCTGGGCCACATCAAAGCCGGAAGTCCACGGCCAGTGTGAGAGGCCTAGGGATTTCAGAGCGAGCGTCTGCAATCTGAAGATGCGGCCAGGACCTGACGGATGACGGTAAGGAGCGAAAGGGCGAGAGATGTGAGCTGTGAGTAGAAGTATATTTTTCTTCTTTTTTTACATGAGGAGAGACCCCAGAGCATAATGAGAAACCTTAAATACGTGGAGAATAATGTCTCCGCGATCAAATTTCCCAGGATTGGCTCATCTTTAGTTGACGCCCATTAATATTCAAACTTTTCCTATGATTAATATTCATTATTAAAGGTTTAGAAATAATGATTTTCCTATTGCTAGATGGGTTGAAGAAATATTATCTTTTTTTTTTGTCAAAACCTCTTAAAAAGTCTGGTGGATAAAATCATTCCGCGGCCAAAACCCTTCTCTTCTTCAAGATTGTGATGACGTTCCACTGCCAACATGGCTTGGTTCCTCCATCTGTCTTTTCAAAATACTTATAAATCTGCTGGATTTCATACTTTAGATGTATGATCACGTGATAAAAACAAGATGCTTCAGAATAAAATGTCAAGATTCTCATCCAGTTTCCAGAAAAGAAGTCTCCTTCTGTTACGGGGAAACCTCCCTGTGAAAGTCAGATATCTTCTAATCCTGGCGGTGCCATTATGGAGGATTTCTAATCAGTAATTAGGTTTTCCCTTAGCCTCCGTGATAGCAGAGGATTTCCTTGTCTTATAATGTTATCTAATGTTTTTCTTATTAATGAATGGTATTAGTTATTTTTTTTAACATGTATTTAAATGTCTTTTTCTGCAGTAACAATTGAGCTAGAAAAGTCGGAGAGTCAATGTATCATGTCTTCCTATCATCTGATTTTCGTAAAGTATTAATTCTGCTGAAATTAGATTTTTTTTTTTTTCTCGAGGGAACCCCAGTCCACACCAGCAAAAGGAATCACTTATACTTTTCCTTCTAGATGGATCCTTTTCTGATTTAAGTTCTTTTAACTGCATCAGAAACTGCATGTGTGGTTTCAGCCTAATAAGAATGTTATAAACTTTGTAATTGGGGAAAAAAAAATCATTTAATCTATTTTTTCACCTTTTCAGAAAATCTCTGTGAGAGAAACTTCATTTTATCACTGAATGATAAAGTAGAAGATGAAAGTTTCACACAGCACACCTCCGAAGAAAACATTATTACCCTTAACCTATATTCAGGACTCCACAGTATGGATCTATTAAATAATACTCCGAATCATGCGGAACCTACTCTTGATCAATCACCGATTATGACAAGTTCAGGTGTGAAACGCTGTGGAAAACAGTTCATACAAAGAAGCAGTCACACAGGGGAGAAGCCGTACTCCTGTTCAGAATGTGGGAAGCGCTTTAGAGATGAATCAAGTCTTCTTATTCATGTAAGAATTCATACAGGGGAGAAACCATTCTCATGTTCACTATGCGCAAAGTCCTTCACAGATAAATCAAGTCTTGTTATACATGAAAGAATTCATAAAGGGGAAAAGCCATTTTCCTGTTCAGAATGTGGGAAATGCTTTACAGATAAATCAAGTCTTGTTAGACATAAGAGAATACACACAGGAGAGAAGCCGTATTCATGTTCAGAATGTGAGAAATGTTTCACAAATAAATCACAGCTTGTTAAACATGAGCGAATTCACACAGGAGAGAAACCATATTCGTGTTCACTATGTGAGAAATGCTTTCCAGATAAATTTCATCTTGTTAAACATGAGAGAATGCACACAGGAGAGAAGCCATTTTCATGTTCAATATGTGGGAAGTACTTTACAAATAAATCAAGTCTTGTTAGACATGAAAGTAGTCACTCAGCAGAGAAGCAGTATTCATGTCAACTATGTGGGAAATGTTTCGCACAAAAATCAAATCTTGTTACCCATGAGCGAAGTCACACAGGAGAGAAGCCATTTTCATGTCCAGAATGCGGGAAATGTTTTATAAATAAATCAAATCTTCTTATTCATGTAAGAATTCATACAGGGGAGAAACCATTCTCATGTTCACTATGCGCAAAGTCCTTCACAGATATATCAGGTCTTGTTATACATGAAAGAATTCATAAAGGGGAAAAGCCATTTTCATGTTCAGAATGTGGGAAGTGCTTTACAGATAAATCAAGTCTTGTTAGACATAAGAGAATACACACAGGAGAGAAGCCGTATTCATGTTCAGAATGTGAGAAATGTTTCACAAATAAATCACAGCTTGTTAAACATGAGCGAATTCACACAGGAGAGAAACCATATTCGTGTTCACTATGTGAGAGATGCTTTACAGATAAATCGCATCTTGTTAAACATGAGAGAATGCACACAGGAGAGAAGCCATTTTCATGTTCATTATGTGGGAAGGCCTTCACAGATAAAGGGAGTCTTGTTAGACATGAGAGTAGTCACTCAGGAGAGAAGCAGTATTCATGTCAACTATGTGGGAAATGTTTTGCACAAAAATCAAATCTTGTTACACATGAGCGAAGTCACACAGGAGAGAAGCCATTTTCATGTCCAGAATGCGGGAAATGTTTTATAAATAAATCAAGTCTTGTTCGACATGAGAGAAGTCACACTGGGGAGAAGCCGTACTCCTGTTCAGAATGTGGAAAGGGCTTTACAGATAAAGGGAATCTTGATAAACATGAGAGAATTCACACAGGAGACAGGCCATATTCATGTCCAGAATGCGGAAAGTCTTTTATTACCAAAGCCAGACTTCTGGGCCATCACAGAAGCCACACAGGAGAGAAGCCGTACTCCTGTTCAGAATGTGGGAAATGTTTTACAAATAAATCCAGTCTTTTTAAACATCAGAGACGTCACACGGGAGAGAAGCAGTTTTGATGTTCTTTCTATGGAAAATGATTTACAAGAAAATCAAAATTTAAAACGCCCCAAGATTTCATATATGAAAAACATTCTTGTTTGGAACTCGGAAAATGCTATGAAAGTAAAGTGCTTGAAAAGATCAGGTTCTTCATAGACTTTAAACAAACAATAAGAGGGTTTGTTTTTTTAGTAGAATTGGGCTAAGGCCACATTACGTCTGTGCACTAGGTTCAACGTGTATGCTGGGAAAAAGCTCCTGGTGTATACATTAACATTTTCTTAGGCAATATTCACCAGAGATAAAAAAAAAAAAAGCCCAAAAACTTCCTTTTGACCTCAGTTCGGCAATTACATAGTTACATAGTTTATAAGGCCGAAAAAAGACAAGCGTCCATCCAGTTCAGCCTATTTCTTGTGCACTGCAGCTATTCCGCAGCGTTGATCCAGGGGAAGGCAAAAAAAAAAACAAGCGGTATAGGCCAATTTACATCATTGAGGAAAAATTCACTTCCCGACTCCAATCTGGCAGTCAGATTAAATCCCTGGATTAATTAACTAAGCATAAGATGTAATTTTATTGTTCTCAAGAAAGGCGTCCAGGCCTCTCTTGAACTCATTAAGTGAGTTGGACATCACCACTTCCTCTCCCAGAGAGTTCCAGAGTCTCACGGCTCTGACCGTAAGGAATCCCCTTCTATGCTGGTGCAGGAACCTCCTTTCCTCCAGACGCATAGTGTGCCCCCTCGTCTTTGTCTCCATCCTTGGTATAAACAGGTCATGGGAGAGATCTCTGTACTGCCCCCTGATGTATTTATACATGTTTATGAGGTCTCCCCTAAGCCTTCTCTTTTCCAACGTAAATAGGCCTAATTTTGACAACCTCTCTGGGTATTCTAGTCCCTCCATTCCCTTTATTACCTTAGTCGCCCTCCTTTGAACCCTCTCTAGCTCCAATATGTCTTTCCTGAGCCCCGGAGCCCAGAACTGTGCACAATATTCTAAGTGCGGCCTTACCAGCGCTTTATACAGAGGAAGAACAATGTTCTCATCATATGCCCCTAGATTGTCTGCAGGCAATATGTGCCTGCAGACAATCTATGCCAACAAGACTGTGACTGCTGATTGATGTATACCTCATGAATTTATACCTCCTACCGTAATCACAGCCCAAGCCTAAGCTGGGATCTGCGAAACACCCAAATTATATTTACTTGAGGAAGACAAAAGAGCCTCATTGACCTTCAAAGCAACAAAACTGAATTGTTACCATGAACTGGCTTCTCATTACTGTGTTCGTAAGCTCACCCAGTGTGGGAGAATCTTAGAGGGAAAGTTAGGACACTCAATGATACCTGAAATAAAAAAATAATCACATCCTTTTTCCACAGAAGGAAATGTCATATGTATACTGTGTGCAGAATTATTAGGCAAGTTGTATTTTAGAGGATAATTTTTATTTCTGATCAACAACTATGTTCTCAATCAACCCAAAAGACTCATAAATATCTAAGCTTAATATTTTTGGAAGTTGGAGTGGGGTTTGTTTAGATTTGGCTATCTTAGGAGGATATCTGTTTGTGCAAGTAACTATTACTGTGCAGAATTATTAGGCAACTTAATAAAAACCAAGTATAATCCCATCTCACTTGTTTATTTTCACCAGGTAAACCAATATCAGTGCACAAAATTTAGAAATAAACATTTCTGACATGCAAAAACAAAAACCCCCAAAATTAGTGATGAGTATAGCCACCTTTCTTTATGATGACGCTCAACAGCCTTCCATCCATAGATTCTGTCATTTGCTTGATCTGTTTTCGATCAACATTGCGTGCAGCAGCGACCACAGCCTCCCAGACACTGTTCCGAGAGGTGTACTGTTTTTCCCTCCCTGTAGATCTCAAATTTTATGATGGACCACAGGTTCTCTATGGGGTTCAGATCAGATGAACAAGGGGGCCATGTCATTATTTTTTCTTCTTTTAGACCTTTACTGGCCAGCCACGCTGTGGAGTAGTTGGATGCATGTGATGGAGCATTGTCCTGCATGAAAATCATGTTTTTCTTGAACGATACCGACTTCTTCCTGTACCATCTTGAAGAAGTTGTCTTCCAGAAACTGGCAGTATCTGGGTGTTGAGCTTCACTCCATCCTCAACCCGAAAAGGTCCCACAAGTTCATCTTTGATGATACCTGCCCATACCAGTACCCCACCTCCACCTTGCTGGCATCTGAGTCGGAGTGGAGCTCTCTGCCCTTTACTGATCCAGCCTCTGGCCCATCCATCTGGCCCATCAAGAGTCACTCTCATTTCATCAGTCCATAAAACCTTTGAAAATCAGTCTTAAGATATTTCTTGGCCCATTCTTGACATTTTATCTTATGTTTCTTGTTGAAAGGTGGTCGTGTTTCAGCCTTCCTTACCTTGGCCATGTCCCTGAGTATCGCACACCTTGTGCTTTTTGATACTCCAGTAACGTTGCAGCTCTGAAGTATGGCAAAACTGGTGGCGAATGGCATCTTGGCAGCTTCACGCTTGATTTTCCTCAATTCATGAGCAGTTATTTTCCCCCCACCCATGACAGCACACCTTGAGAGAGGGATCCGCCCCACCAAGAACAGGAAACCGTCTGAAATAAAAGGGCGGTACCTCTCCCTCACTTCAGTTGGTTTCCTTTCCTTGATGGGAACCTGTCTGAAGAAAGGTGTCTTCTTACCTGGGCCCGTTCCGGTGTGGAAGAGCGGGCACCTGCCTGTGCACTGGGTTCCGGGTCCCAGAAGCGCTGTCCGCGGTTCCCTGGAGCCGTGTCCGAGCGGGCGCAGGTGGTGAGGAGGGCTCCGGCTCCCCACAGACCGCTGCGCTGTCCTCTCCCTGCCGCAGGCTCCTGGCTGGTCGCATGCCGGGAGCAGCGTCTTCCGGGTATGACGCGCCTGACGTCACGGCGCGGTGCACGCTGGGAGACGCGTGCCCGATGACGTCGGGGGCGGCACCCGGAACCAAGATGGCGGCACCCTGTAAACGCTTGCCGAACGTTTTTTTTCAAAGATCGGCCGGTGAGTGTCAGGAGGGGGGAGGACACATGGATCGGAGGAGGTCCGGATGTGCCCTATTTAAGGTGGGGGGCTCCTGACAAGCGCTGCTTATACTCAAGCTCGGGTGTAGCTGCTATGGCAGGCCAGGAGCAGCAGCAGCTGACCCCTCCACTGCATTAACGCCAGCAGAAGAAGCAGTCGGACACCTCGCACACGGACGGCCGCTCCCACAACCGCAGCGGCAGCAGGAGGAGTAATGGAAAGTTATGTGCTTCATTCCTTAGGAACCTAAGAAGAGTAGCGCCAAAAAGAAGCACAGGGTTTGCACCTTATGCCAGGCCCCCCTTTCCATAGATTGGCAGAAACAGCTGTGTGCAAGCTGTATTAACCAAACGATAGTGGAGAGCACCCCGGATTTCGCTTCTAATTTGAGGTCCGTAATCCGTTCAGAGGTGCAGGATTCCTTGAAAGGCTTACTAAAGGGGAAAAGAGATCCCATAAAGATATCTCCTCCGACTATGATTTATCCTCCCAGTCAGAGGATCTATGCCTCAGTGATTCGGCATCCTCCTCTTCATCAAACAGTGGTAGGCCCTGTTTTCCTATTGATTATACTGACAAGTTGGTCAGAGCGGTCAGATCTACTATGCGGTTGAGGGAGGAGAAGGCAGCCAGGTCCCTGGAAGATATTATGTTCGCAGGCCTGGAGGAAAAAAAGACTCTCCTTTCCAGTGAATCCCCAAATTCAGACCCTTATAGACCGGGAATGGAGGAAGCCGGAGAAATCAGGAGTATTGCCCTCATCCTCAAAAAGGAGGTACCCCTTCGAGGATAGTGTCTCTGAGTCCTGGGACAAAATTCCTAAAGTTGACGGGTCTGTCGCCCGATCATCCAAAAGATCGTCCCTACCCCTGGAAGATTCGGGCAGTCTAAAGGATGCTCTGGATAAGAAGGCAGATTCCTTCCTGCGTCACACCTGGGACGCAGCAGCAGGGGGCCTGAAGCCAGCGGTAGCAGGCACTTGTGTCGCTAGGTCACTTATAGTGTGGCTTCAGCAATTAGGAGACCAGCTAAAGGATAAAAAGATATCCAGAGATAAAATCCTCTCCAATCTACCTTTGCTACAAGCAGCATCTGCTTTTTTGGCCGACTCCTCAGCGGATTCAGTTAATCTCGCTGCCAGGTCTGCAAATTTGTCTAATGCTGCCAAACGAGCCCTGTGGCTCAAGGGTTGCCCGGGAGACCTACAATCTAAGCATAAGCTTTGTTCTCTTCCTTCTGATGGTAAACTTTTGTAGAAGGCTGGCGACAGAAAGAGAGGTTTCCCAGGGTTCACAGGGGAAACAAAAAGGTCATATTTTCGGAGGAAGAGATTTAACCGGGGTCTCCCTCCGGGAGAAAGGAAAAGATGGGAGCCCAGATCTAATAAGGACTCTGGTTACATGTTTGGAGGACCATCCTCCAGTTCCAAAAAATCTCCCCAATGACGCGAGGCTAGAGGTTGTGGGAAGGCTTTCCCATTTTATCCCAGCTTGGGAAGCCATCACTTCAAATCCCTGGGTGTTGGATATCATAAAGAACAGCCTAAAGATACTCTTCTGTCAGGTCCCTCACCGAACCTTCATGATCACCTCCAGGAGGAAGTTCAGGGAGGAGCAGATGGCCCTAGAATAAGAGGTATTAGATTTAGTCAACAAGCAGGTCCTTCACGAAGTTCCAGTTTCACAATAGGGACGGGGACTTTATTCCCCCCTGTTTGTGATAAAAAAAACAAATGGGTCCTTAAGGACCATTATCAACCTCAAAAGTCTAAATCAGCTGATAATCAACCAGACTTTCAAGATGGAATCAGTGAACTCTGCAGTGAAACTCTTACACCACAATTGTTTCATGGCAGTCATCGACAATAAAAGATGCCTACTATCACATCCCAATCCATCCAGACTACCGGAAGTACCTAAGGGTAGCCCTGTTCATCCAAGGGAAATTGAGACATTTCCAATTCACTGCCCTACCATTTGGACTCTCGAGAGCACCGAGAGTATTTACAAAGGTTATAGCAGAGGTGACAGCTTTTCTCCGAATCAAGAACGTGGTGATTGTTCCCTATCTGGACGACTTTCTGATAATAGGGAAATCGGAGGACCACTGTTCCTCTCAACTTTTAGAGGTCAGAACAGCTTTACATCACCTGGGCTGGTTAATAAATATTCAAAAATCAAAGCTATCCCCCTCAAGGACTCAGATCTTTCTGGGCTTGACCCTAGATTCCCAACGCCAATCCTGTTTCCTCCCGGAAGACAAGGTTTGAAAAATAATCAGCCTGGTCTCAAGGGCCATAAGGTCTCCCGTGATGTCCTTGAGAGAAGCAATGTCCCTACTAGGCTCCATGACTTCCTGTCTCCCGGCAGTCAAATGGGCCCAGAGTCATACGAGGCTTCTTCAGTGGGAGGTCCTGTCGGCTCAGAAATCCTTCGACGGACATTTAGAAAAAAGACTATCTCTTTCTTTGGAGACAGTAAACTCCCTCTCCTGGTGGACCAAAAGGGAGAATCTGACCACAGGCTTACAATGGTCCAAACCAGTCGACCACACAATTACAACAGATGCAAGTGGCTCCGGCTGGGGGGGGTCATCTGGCAGAGCTCTCAGTTCAGGGGCTCTGGCTACGTCACGAAAAAGAAGCGTCATCAAACCTAAAAGAGCTTTTGGCAGTGGAGAAATCCCTGATAGGCTTCCTTCCCCACATACAGGGTCGCCATGTCCAGATCAGGACGACAGTGGCGTATATAAATCACCAGGGAGGAACAAGATCTCTCTCCCTTATGATAGTGGCAAACAGATTCTCCTGCCTCCAGTAATATATACCTGACAGGTGCCCATACATTCTGCTGCCTCCAATAATATATACCTGACAGGAGCCCATACATTCTGCTGCCTCCAATAATATATACCTGACAGGAGCCCATACATTCTCCTGCCTCCTATAATATATACCTGACAGGAGTCCATACATTCTCCTGCCTCCAATAATATATACCTGACAGGAGCCCATACATTCTCCTGCCTCCAATAATATATACCTGACAGGAGCCCATAGATTCTGCTGCCTCCAATAATATATACCTGACAGGAGCCCATACATTCTCCTTCCTCCAATAATATATACCTGACAGGAGCCCATACATTCTCCTGCCTCCAATAATATATACCTGACAGGAGCCCATACATTCTCCTGCCTCCAATAATATATACCTGACAGGAGCCCATAGATTCTCCTGCCTCCAATAATATATACCTGACAGGAGACCATAGATTCTCCTGCCTCCAATAATATATACCTGACAGGAGCCCATACATTCTGCTGCCTCCAATAATATATACCTGACAGGAGCCCATACATTCTCCTGCCTCCAATAATATATACCTGACAGGAGCCCATACATTCTGCTGCTTCCAATAATATATACCTGACAGGAGCCCATACATTCTGCTGCCTCCAATAATATATACCTGACAGGAGCCCATACATTCTCCTGCCTCCAATAATATATACCTGACAGGAGCCCATACATTCTGCTGTCTCCAATAATATATATCTGACAGGAGCCCATACATTCTGCTGCCTCCAATAATATATACCTGACAGGAGCCCATACATTCTGCTGCCTCCAATAATATATACCTGACAGGATCCCATACATTCTCCTACCTCCAATAATATATACCTGACAGGAGACCATACATTCTACTGCCTCCAATAATATATACCTGACAGGAGCCCATACATTCTCCTACCACCAATAATATATACCTGACAGGAGCCCATACATTCTGCTGCCTCCAATAATATATACCTGACAGGAGCCCATACATTCTCCTGCCTCCAATAATATATACCTGACAGGAGCCCATACATTCTCCTTCCTCCAATAATATATACCTGACAGGAGCCCATACATTCTCCTGCCTCCAATAATATATACCAGACAGGAGCCCATACATTCTCCTGCCTCCAAAAATATATACCTGACAGGAGCCCATACATTCTGCTGCCTCCAATAATATATACCTGACAGAAGCCCATACATTCTCCTGCCTCCAATAATATATACCTGACAGGAGCCCATACATTCTCCTGCCACCAATAATATATACCTGACAGGAGCCCATACATTCTGCTGCCTCCAATAATATATACCTGACAGGAGCCCATACATTCTCCTGCCTCCTATAATATATACCTGACAGGAGTCCATACATTCTCCTGCCTCCAATAATATATACCTGACAGGAGCCCATACATTCTCCTGCCTCCAATAATATATACCTGACAGGAGCCCATAGATTCTGCTGCCTCCAATAATATATACCTGACAGGAGCCCATACATTCTCCTTCCTCCAATAATATATACCTGACAGGAGCCCATACATTCTCCTGCCTCCAATAATATATACCTGACAGGAGCCCATACATTCTCCTGCCTCCAATAATATATACCTGACAGGAGCCCATAGATTCTCCTGCCTCCAATAATATATACCTGACAGGAGACCATAGATTCTCCTGCCTCCAATAATATATACCTGACAGGAGCCCATACATTCTGCTGCCTCCAATAATATATACCTGACAGGAGCCCATACATTCTCCTGCCTCCAATAATATATACCTGACAGGAGCCCATACATTCTGCTGCTTCCAATAATATATACCTGACAGGAGCCCATACATTCTGCTGCCTCCAATAATATATACCTGACAGGAGCCCATACATTCTCCTGCCTCCAATAATATATACCTGACAGGAGCCCATACATTCTGCTGTCTCCAATAATATATATCTGACAGGAGCCCATACATTCTGCTGCCTCCAATAATATATACCTGACAGGAGCCCATACATTCTGCTGCCTCCAATAATATATACCTGACAGGATCCCATACATTCTCCTACCTCCAATAATATATACCTGACAGGAGACCATACATTCTACTGCCTCCAATAATATATACCTGACAGGAGCCCATACATTCTCCTACCACCAATAATATATACCTGACAGGAGCCCATACATTCTGCTGCCTCCAATAATATATACCTGACAGGAGCCCATACATTCTCCTGCCTCCAATAATATATACCTGACAGGAGCCCATACATTCTCCTTCCTCCAATAATATATACCTGACAGGAGCCCATACATTCTCCTGCCTCCAATAATATATACCAGACAGGAGCCCATACATTCTCCTGCCTCCAATAATATATACCTGACAGGAGCCCATACATTCTGCTGCCTCCAATAATATATACCTGACAGAAGCCCATACATTCTCCTGCCTCCAATAATATATACCTGACAGGAGCCCATACATTCTCCTGCCACCAATAATATATACCTGACAGGAGCCCATACATTCTCCTGCCTCCAATAATATATACCTGACAGGAGCCCATACATTCTGCTGCCTCCAATAATATATACCTGACAGGAGCCCATACATTCTCCTGCCTCCAATAATATATACCTGACAGGAGCTCATACATTCTCCTGCCTCCAATAATATATACCTGACAGGAGTCCATACATTCTGCTGCCTCCAATAATATATACCTGACAGGAGCCCATACATTCTCCTGCCTCCAATAATATATACCTGACAGGAGTCCATACATTCTGCTGCCTCCAATAATATATACCTGACAGGAGCCCATACATTCTCCAACCTCCAATAATATATACCTGACAGGAGCCCATACATTCTGCTGCCTCCAATAATATATACCTGACAGGAGTCCATACATTCTGCTGCCTCCAATAATATATACCTGACAGGAGTCCATACATTCTGCTGCCTCCAATAATATATACCTGACAGGAGCCCATACATTCTCCTGCCTCCAATAATATATACCTGACAGGAGCCCATACATTCTGCTGCCTCCAATAATATATACCTGACAGGAGTCCATACATTCTGCTGCCTCCAATAATATATACCTGACAGGAGCCCATACATTCTGCTGCCTCCAATAATATATACCTGACAGGAGTCCATACATTCTCCTGCCTCCAATAATATATACCTGACAGGAGCCCATACATTCTGCTGCCTCCAATAATATATACCTGACAGGAGCCCATACATTCTCCTGCCTCCAATAATATATACCTGACAGGAGCCCATACATTCTCCTGCCTCCAATAATATATACCTGACAGGAGCCCATACATTCTGCTGCCTCCAATAATATATACCTGACAGGAGCCCATACATTCTCCTGCCACCAATAATATATACCTGACAGGAGCCCATACATTCTGCTGCCTCCAATAATATATGACAGGAGCCCATACATTCTGCTGCCTCCAATAATATATACCTGACAGGAGCCCATACATTCTCCTGCCTCCAATAATATATACCTGACAGGAGCCCATACATTCTCCTGCCACCAATAATATATACCTGACAGGAGCCCATACATTCTCCTGCCTCCATTAATATATACCTGACAGGAGACCATACATTCTCCTGCCACCAATACTATATACCTGACAGGAGACCATACATTCTTGCCTCCAATAATATATACCTGACAGGAGCCCATACATTGAAAATCATTAAGGAAGGTGAAGAGTTCTTAGACTGAGCAGAATTATCTCTTCATGATTCAGAAAGAGAAGAAATTCGAACTGCACCTGAGGAAACAGAGGAATGGAAGCATGTGACCCACAGAAGCAGGAGGATCGAGATGCAGTCAGCACCCATACTGCTCAGGAACCAGTACCAGGCTCTCACGCAGGAGAACCATGAAGAAATACAGCAAAATAAGACTTTGCCAGCAATGAATAACCTTGTAAGCCCTCAGAATCCTCCTGGATCGAGAAAGAAGAATGTTGTGAAGAAAAAACGGAGAGTGGTGGTCATGGGGGATTCCCTGTTAAGAGGAACAGAGGCCGCTATCTGCAGACCAGACATAACCTCAAGAGAAATGTGCTGTCTTCCAGGAGCAAAAATTAAAGATGTGTCTGACAGGATATCAAGACTCTTCAGACCTACAGATCACTACCCATTCCTGCTAATACATGTGGGGACAAATGACACCGCAAGAAAGGACCTGGAAACCATCTGCAGTGACTTTGAAGACTTAGGCAAGAAAGTGAAAGAATTGGGAGCGCAGGTGGTCTTCTCATCCATCCTCCCAGTGGATGGCCATGGAACAATGAGGTGGAATAAGATTCTACAGGTGAACAACTGGCTACGTCGATGGTGCCGTCAACAAGGATTTGGATTTCTGGATCACGGAATGAATTACCTATACGATGGACTACTTGCTAGAGATGGGGTGCACCTTACGAAGACTGGAAAACATGTATTTGGAAGTCGCCTTGCTACACTCATCAGGAGAGCTTTAAACTAGAACAATGTGGGAAGGGAAGCAAAAGGCCAGAAAAAGCCATACAGCTGACAAATACTATTGAGATCTCTGCTACTGGAAGTGGAAAGGAAGAACAAAGACAAAACAATTTAAATAATAAAAATATGGGAGGAAGAGAAACCAATCACAAACTAAAATGTTTTTATACAAATGCACAAAGCATGGGCAACAAACAAGGAGAATTGGAACTACTAATGCAGGAAAAGGAATATGATGTCATTGGAATCACTGAAACTTGGTGGGACGATACACATGATTGGAATAAAAGGCTAAAAGGATACAACTTATTTGCAAGAAACAGACTTGATAAACGAGGAGGAGGTGTCGCATTGTATGTTAGAAAAGCGTATATCTGCACAGAGATTGAAGCTTCAGAGACTGGGAGTTCTGTGGAAACTGTTTGGGTAAGAATACAAGGAGAGAACAACGGAAAGGACACCATTGTAGGCATTTACTACAGGCCACCTGGGCAAGCTGAAGATATGGATGAACTCTTTATGTATCAAATGACCAAGTTCTCCAAAAAATATGACGTAGTGGTCATGGGAGATTTCAACTATCCAGACATTTGTTGGGAATCTCTCTCAAGTAAAACTAACAGGTCAAGCAAATTCTTATCCTCTCTTGCTGACAACTTTATCTTCCAAAAGGTAGGGGAGAAAACAAGGGGATCTGCTACTTTGGATCTAATCCTTATAAACAGGGAGGAAATGGTTGAGGAGGTAAAGGTGGCTGGGACCCTAGGAGGCCGCGATCATGCTATTATAGAATTTTGGATAATTAGAGGAGGAAGACATGTGAAGACTCAAACTTCAAGGTTAGATTTTAGAAAGGCAGATTTTAAGAGACTCAGAAAGAGAATAGGAGGGATCCAATGGCTGGATGTCCTTAAGGACAAAAATGTCCAGGAAGGATGGGAAATTTTTAAAAATGAGATTCTCAAAGCACAATCGTTAACAATCCCGAAAAGTAGGAAGAATGGGAAGCATTTAAGGAAACCAGGATGGATGAACACAGAACTTAAACACATGCTAAAAAGAAAGAAAGAAATGTTTATTAAATGGAAAGAGGGAGGCATATCTAAAGAAGATTATAATGCAGTCTGCAGATCCTGTAGGGCACGTATCAGGTTAGCTAAAGCTGACAATGAATTAAGGCTTGCAAGAGATGTCAAAAGAAATAAAAAATAATTTTGGGGGTATGTCAAAAGTAAAAGAAAAGTCAAAGATGCTATAGGATTTTTACAGGATGAAAATGGAGAAATGGTAAGAGAGGATGTTGAGAAGGCCGAACTTTTTAATTCCTATTTTGCATCTGTTTTCTCTCAGAAAGAAAATGTAACATCAACTGATCTTCACTGTCCTTTCAAAGGAATAGAGGAATCCAAGTTATCTGTAAACAGAAAGATTGTGAGGGAATATTTAGCTAACATAAATGAGTTCAAGTCTCCAGGTCCAGATGAATTACACCCCAGGGTACTGAAGGAGATCGTAGAAGAAATTTTAGAACCACTCTCCATAATCTTTGAAAATTCTTGGAGAACAGGAGAAGTCCCAGAAGAGCAAATGTTGTTCCTATCTTCAAAAAGGGGAAGAAGGTGGACCCAGGGAACTATAGGCCGGTGAGTCTGACTTCTATACCAGGAAAGATCTTTGAACAAATTATTAAACAACATGTATGTAAGTACATGGATAAGAATGAAGTGATTAACCAGAGTCAGCATGGGTTTGTAACTAACAAGTCATGTCAGACTAACTTAATTTCTGTAACATACCTGGCGGCGTCCTTGCATGGTGGTCCATCTCCCACTGTGCAAGAGCGCGCACTTGATCTCCAGTCCAGAATGTCTCTCTGGCTTCCCTCCTTGCTGTCTGTTTGTCTGTTTTGGCTGCATAGGGCGACGCCCGCTGAACTTCCTGTTTCTTGTACCTGCTGCGGACACGCCCCTGTTGCACCTTCAGCCTATTGCTGTCCATCTTTGGGTATTTATACCACCTTCTTCCTCAAGATGGCGCCTGAGCATTGTGTCCTGTCAGTCAGCTTTTTGTCTCTGACGTGCCAGGTCCTATCCTGTTTTCCTGCCTGTTCTCCAGTTCTGTGTCTGAACTGTGGTCTGTTCTTGTGAACACACTTCTAGCCTGTTCTTTCGCCTTCTAGGGGCTGTATTCCTAGATCTGCCTGTCTGTGCCTTGCGGTATCTGTTCCCGTCTGAACAGAGTCCTGTTTGTGTCCCAGCCTTGCTGTATTTGTTCCCGTTTCTCTGTTTCCAGTTGTCTGTGCCTTGCGGTATCTGTTCCCGTCTGAACAGAGTCCTGTTTGTGTCCCAGCCTTGCTGTATTTGTTCCCGTTCCTCGGTTCCTAGTTGTCTGTGCCTCGTTTCTACTTTTGCCTTTTCTCCCTTTTCCCTCTTTGTCTGTTTTCTGCGTCTTTCTGCAGAGTCTGAACTTGCTCCTAAATTCCTTCTCGTCGTCTCTGTACCTCTGTTGTGAATTTAGTGTACGCTCGCTACTTCTTTGTAAGTACTGTGTGTGCTTCTGGTTCTGCCTTTCCTTCTCCGTCTGTTCTTTGTGAACAGAGTCCTATCCCCCTGCCTTGTCTGCCGCTCTGCGGTTTCCGCTCTGCTCCTGCCTTGTCTGCTGCTCTGCGGTTTCCGCTCTGCTCCTGCCTTGTTCACCGCTCTGCGGTTTCCGCTCTGCTCCTGCCTTGTTTGCCGCTCTGCGGTTTCCGCTCTGCTCCTGCCTTGTTTACCGCTCTGCGGTTTCCGCTCTGCTCCTGCCTTGTTTACCGCTCTGCGGTTTCCGCTCTGCTCCTGCCTTGTTTACCGCTCTGCGGTTTCCGCTCTGCTCCTGCCTTGTTTGCCGCTCTGCGGTTTCCGCTCTGCTGCAGCCTTCTTAGCCGCTCTGCGGTTTCCGCTCTGCTCCTGCCTTGTTTACCGCTCTGCGGTTTCCGCTCTGCTCCTGCCTTGTTTGCCGCTCTGCGGTTTCCGCTCTGCTGCGGCCTTCTTAGCCGCTCTGCGGTTTCCGCTCTGCTCCTGCCTTGTTTACCGCTCTTGCGGTTTCCACTCTGCTCTTGCCTTGCTTGCCGCTCCTGCGGTTTCTGCTCTGCATCTGCTCGCTGCTCCGGCAGTCCTGTCCTGCTCTGCTTCTGCTCGCTGCTCCGGCAGCCCCGTCCTGCTCTGCATCTGCTCGCTGCTTCGGCAGTCCTGTCCTGCTCTGCTTGTGCTCGCTGCTCCGGCAGTCCCGTCCTGCTCTGCTCTTGCCCACCGCTTCGGGCGTTCCCTCTCTGCTGTGTTTGGCTACCGCATCTACGGTTCTGTTTCTGTGACCCAGTCTGACTGGGTCTTGTCCTCTCTGTGCTCCAGCCCGTCCTTTCGGCCAGTTCCTCCCTGCCTGCATATTCGCCTGTATCCACCCGTCTGCATACCTGCCGTGTTCGCTTATATCCACCAGTCTGTGCCAGCCTAACCTGCCTGTTCCAGTAATCCCTGTGTGGGTCAACCCCCGTGTCCGGAGTTTGACCTGGAGTAGCACCTGGTCCCTCTGCCCGGTTTCTCCCTGGTGCACTGGCGTCGTATGCCGTCGTGCCATCTTGGTCGGATCGGCCAGATACTTAGTCACGCCCCTCCAGGCACTCTCCGGTTCATGGTCCAGTGGAACCACTTCTCCCGCACACGCCAGTCAGTCCGGGCGTGTGCATAACAATTTCCTTCTATGACAGAATCACTGACTGGGTGGATCAGGGAAATGCTGTAGATATAGTATATCTTGACTTCAGCAAAGCATTTGACAAAGTATCTCACACCATCCTTATTGAAAAAATGACCAAGTATGCAATGGACCAGGCAACTGTTAGGTGGATTCATAACTGGCTTATTGATCGGACTCAAAGGGTGGTTGTAAATGGCTTCACATCCAGCTGGATGAATGTCTCAAGTGGGGTACCACAGGGCTCCGTCCTGGGACCTGTATTGTTCAACATCTTTATCAATGATTTAGATGAAGGAATTGAGGGTAAACTGATTAAATTTGCTGATGACACAAAGCTAGGAGGGATAGCTAACACTAGAGAAGAGAGAGAGAGGATTCAAAAAGACCTAAATAAACTGGAGCAGTGGGCAGCAACCAACAGAATGGTTTTTAACAGGGAAAAATGCAAAGTACTACATCTGGGCAATAAAAATGAAAAAAGCATATACAGAATGGGAGGAATAGAGCTAAGCAACAGTACATGTGAAAAAGACTTAGGTATACTAATAGATCATAGACTGAACATGAGTCAACAGTGTGATGCAGCAGCAAAAAAGGCAAATACAATTCTGGGATGTATTAACAGAAGCATACAGTCTAGATCACGTGAAGTCATTATCGGTCTTTACTTCTCTTTGGTCAGACCTCATCTGGAATACTGTGTACAGTTTTGGGCACCACATTTTAAAAAAGACATAGACAAACTGGAGCAAGTTCAGAGAAGAGCGACCAGAATGGTGACTGGTCTGCAAACCATGTCCTATGAGGAACGGTTGCAGGATTTGGGAATGTTTAGCTTGCAAAAAAGAAGACTGAGAGGAGACTTAATAGCTGTCTACAAATATGTCAAGGGCTGTCACATTGTAGAAGGATCATCTTTATTCTCATTTGCACAAGGAAAGACTAGAAGCAATGGGATGAAACTAAATGGGAGGAGACACAGATTAGATATTAGAAAAAACTTTTTGACAGGGTGATTAATGAGTGGAACAGGCGGCCACGAGAGGTGGCGAGTTCCCCTTCAATGGACGTCTTCAAACAGAGGCTGGACAGACATCTGTCTGAGATGATTTAGTGAATCCTGCTTTGAGCAGGGGGTTGGACCAGATGACCCAGGAGGTCCCTTCCAACTCTACCATTCTATGATTCTATGATTCCTGCCATTGCCTCTGAAAATACGGAGGGAGAGGTTGCTCCCCCTTGAGGCAACCGGGTCCAGCAGTACTGTTTTCCTCCATGTGTGAAGGCAAACAGCAGCTGGCTCTCATCATCTATTGGCACTGAGAAGAAGGCATTGCTGAGGTCAATCACTGTGAAAAATTTAGCATTAGATGGAATTTGATTCAATAGAGTATGCGGATTTGGGACTATGGGCGTATCTACAACCATCAATTTATTTACCTCTCTCAAATCATGGACCATACGGTATCTTACCGGTTGGCCCACAATTTGCTTCTTTCTCACCAGAAATAACGGAAAATTAAAAGGGGATCTGCATTCCTTGATTATACCTTTCTCTAGGTATTTATTCACCTGTTGTGCAATTGCTTCTGTTTGCTCCTTGCTCAGGGGATACTGTTTCATACGTACCGGTACAACACCATGTTTTAACTTAATTGTGACTGGAGTTATTTTTAACAGTCCAACATCTGTTTTATCCTGCACCCACAGTGCAGTTGGTACATTACCAAGCATTTTCCGTATGCCATCGTCGAGACTTGTATCCACCTCCTTTTCAAGTTGGATTATTGACATCATTGTTGATATAGTTGTTTCAGATAATGGACCTGCAATGGTAACACCTTTCTTTCCAAATTTAATAATTGCATTCATTGCATTAAGAATGTCTGCACCTATCAAATTTTTAGGACATTTATCTGAGACAAGTAAATGAGTACATAAGTCAATGGTATGACCTGTCTTAATTTTCACAGGATCAGTTTCCCGTAAGGGGTCTATTTTTCCTCCAGCTCCTATCCCTTGGATGATCCTCCCCGTTGTGTACCCATGTGGCATGTCTTCTTTTCTTATGTTAGTACGGCTCGCCCCCGTGTCGATCAGACATTCAATTTGTTTCCCCTTGGGAAAGTCTAGTTGGGTTACTGCCATCGGACCTTCCCGTGGGGGAACGACTATCATAGAATTGAATCGGGGGCTGCCAATTTCCTAATCTGAAAAATCTTCCTCTGGTCCGGTGTTTGAAATGGCAACGTAAGCCTGTCCTGTCCTTGTTCTTTGTCTGTGCGGACAGTTCCTTTTGATGTGACCTTTGCCACCGCACCCAAAACAGAGACCCTTAAGCTTACAATTCTCTGGGTCTATTGCCTTTTTATTTTTCTCCACCCTGCCACCTAAAGTAGTTCGAGTAACTGACTTCACTGCGTCCTTAATAGTGTCCTGAAAGGCATCTCGGTGTATATTTTCCATCATTGGAGTCACCTTCTCCTTCTTTTTCTCTTAAGGATGGCTTGTTCTAACCCTCTGAATGTGGAGATTGATTGCTCCAAGGGAGCATACAAGCATTCTGGACGTAGTTTAAACACTTCTGTCCTGAGGTCTTCTCTGAGACCTGTGATGAACATATTTTTCAGGAAACCTAACTCCCTAGGATAGTTCAAATTATAATCATGATCCTTAAACACAGCTACACACCTAGCATGGAATTTATCAACGGTTTCTTGGAATATCTCTGGCATCCCTGAGATAAGGCTTTCTGCCATTGTTTTAGTGACTGCATTTAACCGGAGGATAAACTGTTTCCCTGAGTCTAGGGTTTTAATGTCACCCGGTAGCGCTCCTATTCCATCTCCTTCGTGGACCTGTTTAACTTTTTCCACAAGTGGTACTCCACCATTGAGACTACAGAGCGGTACCAGATCACTCCAAGTAGCGTCATAGTTTTCAGCTATCCCTTTCACCGCCTTATAATATCCTATCGGATTTTTTATACATGTCTGGAAAGCTATTTGCCATTGACAATTGTTCTGACCTAGACCATGGTTTATACCAAGTGGTGGTATCAGTTTTTACCTGTTGTTCATCCTCCCCCTGGTTGGTTGTTTAATGACTGGGAATGCAGCGGTCTCCGGTTGTCCTCTAACAAAGTTACAATTTTCACACTCGGATACTGAATTGCTATTACTATCCTGACATCCTGGGCAAATCCATGTTGTAGATCGCAGAGCTATTGCTCCTCTCAGCTGCTTAGTGTGAGGGGTGGAGGGCTGTGGGCTGCATGTGTGTGCCTGCGTTCTCCTCTCCACCGTCCTCCTCGCTAGCAACTGAGCTAATAGCCAGATTTTCCCTTTCTTTCTCTTTGTTCTCAACCTCCCAAGTCCTGTCTTTGCCTGCTTTTAGTTTTAGAATTACTGTTTTACATGGAGGCATGGATGGGGATGGTGTCATATGCAGGTGAAGGGATTGGTCACTATCTGTAGTAGATGTAACACTATGCATGGGAGAGAATTGATAGGTGTCGATCTCGGAAGGACTTTGTTTCGTCTTTGTTGGGGTGGAGAAACTATCAGTAGATCCAGATGGGATCCCAGGAAAATGGTTTCCTATAGCATTGTACCCGGACTGACTGGGAGTGGCGGATACAAAATGCGAGAATACTGATAGTCCTGGTGCTGTGGCATCAGTACGGGTGTCTGATACTGTGGCATCAGAACGGGTTGTTGGGCGTAGGTGTAATGAAGTGAGTGTTGTGGCTGTGATGGTATAAAGGGTTGCATCATGGGTGGTGGTGGTGGTGGAGAGTGTAGAGCCTGGTCGGTTGATTCATTCATATATGGGATAGTGCTAGCACTATGTGTGGTTGCTGGGGAGGTAGAAACCTCGGACGATGATTTTTCTTTCTCAACACTTACACTTGACTCTGACCTATCACTTGGCTGTGATCTATCCTCTGACGGAGCAGAGGGTGCAGCCTGGATTGGACCCTGTCCCCGACTAGGTGTTGGGGGTTGCGTGGTTTGAGATCTGCTTCTGATCACTACCTGATCAGTTTCATCGTCATCATCAGGAATTTAAAGGGGATGATGTCTCTCACTAGTTCTCAACCAGGCTGCAACCTGTGCTCCGTAATCATGCTTATCAATCCATTCTGAATGTTCCTGACTGAACCATTTCCATCTTTCAGCATCTAGGCATCCCTTGGCTGGCATACCAGCCCTTTTTAATATCTTTGTTGCATCTTTTACAGCTGACCTACCATGCTCCCTTCTCACAAGATCACACATGGTGCACCTCGGATCCTTATTCCTTGATCTGGAGATTAAAGAACCCATAACAGGATTTGTCAAGGGTTGCGATCCCTGTCTTCAATATCCTGCTATATAATCAGCTGGGTCAACCAGTCAGATACGTTAGTTGGTTACCCCTGATTTAATCAGCTGGATTAACTAGGCAAATACGTTAGCTAGTTACCGCTGATTCGAGGGCTATGAGCTGAACTGCAACTCTTTGCTTCGCTCTGATGCTGAGACAAATTCGTCTAAACAAGTAAATGTAGACTATTATAAACGTAACTGTTCCAAAAGCAATCGCTATATATTCTTCATACATCTGGCTCAGAGTCCCCACTTGAAAAATATCCTACGTCTATTCCTGAGTCCGTGCCAATATTGGCAAGATAATTATCATGAGTAATAATATCCTGCCACACAGGCATATACCATCTGCTTTCTATAATATACTGCCACTCTTTTCCTATAACGTGTGGATGCGGCACAACATGGCAGGAAAAAACTCGGTATGTAAGGTTGCTTCTCCTATATTGATGTGCATTAACAGGGTACAAATGTATCCTTTCCAGAAACCAAGCAGTATACCTATCATGAGGTACTCGCTTTCTCACTACTGTAACTGAATACAAACACCTTTCACAAACCATGTATGTATTCCTCAATCACTGTTTCAATCATTATCACCTCCTCATTTTCAACCTCGGTAGTTCTAATATTCCAATTATGATAAAAACTAAGGCCATTGGGCAAAACAATGTTATCCTCTCTGGAATGTAGAGTCTACGTATTATTACAGCAAGATTAACATGAGAATAGTCATAAATGGTACAAGGCTGAACATGACAATGACTGTTAATACAGAGATATTCCAATGTACAGTATGAATTATCTTCCTCCCATAGCCCCACCCTGTAGATTCTCTACTGATGTCACAGCTACCTAAGATGCGTGTGATAGTTCCGTACTGGTAGTGGCAAATAAGTGTGCTACATATACATTGGGTACACGTCATCTAATCATTTACTGTATATCTCGTACCTTTTTGTTATAATAAGCATGAACTTAACACAGTTACACTTAGTATGAACGTTAGTTAAGTTGGAAGCAGCAATAATTGGGGATTAACTGAGGTAGAAATACTATATATATATATTACGTGAAATAGTTAATGCATACAAAAATACAGAAATACTGTATAGTATTTGAATTAGTAATTTTCCGGTTATGTGAAATTGTTAGAAATAATATATATTAAAAAATTAATAATAATACTAATAATAAAATTGCTACCTGAGGGTTTCCCGTTCAAGATCCCCGGAGACTGACGTAGATCGACCCCACCTTTCCTGGAGAGAAATATGCTCAGAGTGTTAAGGCCACTCACTTACCCGGCCGGGGTTTGTTTCTGTTCGGGATAGGGGTAAAACTGTTGTTCAGTCTCAGATGAAATTAAAAGGAAAAAAAAAGGAAATAGATCTCGCTGGGGCCTCCAACTGTTAAAGACGGGAGGGGATCTCGCTTCTTTTCAGGTAGACAAAATAGATTACATATAGAGATTTCCTATAGGAATGACGCTTCAAATAAGACACTCACTATAGACTGTCTCAAGAGAATGATTCTGTTTATTTTAAGATGTAATGCGATTATATACCCCAATCAACGTGGGTTGTACTTTGATATATGCATATGAGATTATGTAAGTAATATGCTATCTTGGCAAACAATAATCCATCTGCAGGATACTCATGATGTATGATACCCTTAGCATCCTTTCTCACACATTGTATTCTATTGGTGGTCAACCTTGAGTACAGTTTTAGGGTATGGGAGAATTAGGGAGTTTCCTGGTGGTGATATTTTGGAACATTATCTATGTGTACAGACACAGGACAAGCATGATAATTATAAGCCTGTGAGCCAATTCTTACTTGTATAAAGGTCAAGAGAACACAAAAATAAGAACTGCTAAATCAGGGTTATAAAACTGAAAAACAAGTCGTCTTAAAGGTAGTGTTGAAACTGAACCATTATTTTAACAGGACCCACCCGCGGCTGTTAGAGGCACATGACAGCTGATCAGATCAGTTGTCATGTGCAGGGAAAGATGTAGGCTCAGCTGCTGAGCCTGCACCAAAGGTAGGGACAGAACCTATTACGTGCTCCGAAGAGGAGATGAAGGACAGTGGGGAAATCTTTAATGATTACTATTTTGAATCATCTTAGTCTGATGATGATTATCGCCCCATATCCATCAAAGGAAGATGATTCAAAATAGTATTTACTAAAGATTTCCCCACTGTCCTCCATCTCCTCTTCGGAACTAGAAGCAGACGTCAGTCTGAAGAGGTAGAAGAGACATTGGTATGTTGAATCTTTTTCTTGAAAGTATTCTTGACTCTTGATTTCTCGGATACCGTCTTCTCTATACAGGTTCGACAAAGCCTTTTTATCATAAAAATTGAGCAATTTCCCTCTACACAGGCACATTCCTTGTTTTTACTCTTAGACAAACCTTCATATGTCTATCGTATAGAATATACATATAACAGAATCAGCAACTGCATGATCATATAGTATATTCACCCCATCCTATGTGGTGGAACTACCATGCTAGGAGGGTTAGGGTCATCAGCCTTGTCACCACTAGGCATCACTGATCCATCCATTCTGAGTCTCAGTCTTTCAGACACCTGTAGAGTATCCTCCATCAATGTAACAGCACAGTATTCCTTTACAGCTAGCAGTGTGAGCCCTACTCCAATAAGAGGTATGCTCACACCTGGCATCATGTGGTGTCAAATCCAGCCCTACCTCCCAATCATGGAGGTGGTCAGCCACGATTAAGTACGCATGCGCTGGAGCGTCATATCCGGTCCCAACTTCTGATCCAGAAGAAAACAGCCACAATTACATTTTTTTTTTTTCGTTTTTAGCGTCAATGGACCAAGGATTCCCAGTCAGTTATCCATCTTCGTTTTTGTCAAGCCTCAAACTACCCAACATCTGTAATCTGATGAGGGCAGGCGCATTCAGCTTGGAATGGCTGTTGACAGCACACGCTAGTGTGCTGCGTCACATCCGGCCCTAACTTCTGAACATTGGCGCGCCCAGCCGGAAGCAAAGCAATTGCCTGCAAAGCAATGTTAGGATGAAGATGCACCAGGAGACCCGGATTCTTCGCCTGCCTGCTCCATTCCCTGGCGATGCCTCCTGCCAAACTTCCCCAGGTAAGAAAATAAGTAAAAACAAGTTAGGTCTCCCTCACGAATAAAAAAACAACACTGAGATGTGTGTCTACCTTTTTATTCTGTAGGTTTCCTGTTAATGGGGGCAGATTACCTCTCTCGCTCTACAGTGCTGTCAGGGTGTAGGGAAACGACATTACATAGTGAAAATGTAGACGAATCAAACTAGAAGTTTAATGAGCATGTTATGGTCACAATTCCTGGCTAGATAGGGGTTATTTAAACATAAAAGGCATATATAATAAAACAGATCACCAAAATATGAAACAATATCTAATTTTAAATAGTAAAAAAATATAAATTGTACATTTCATGTAAAGTAAAGTAGTCTTAAAAAATTTTGAGCACCACGCCCATCTCAGTTACACACATTTTTGTCAATTGAAATAATTTTTTGCCAAACGTCCCCTTGTCATGTGTTAGAATGACTGCTTGCTTCTTCTTTCGCGAGATTGTTCTTAAGTTGTACGTTTTTTCTGAAGAAATCGTCATTTTTCAGGAGTGGTTTTCTTCTGGCACACCTCCAATGTAGTTTACAATTTTTTAAATCAAATGTTTTTTATTTTTATTAATTTTTATAAAGATTTTCACAAAGGTAAAAGAAAAACAACCAGACAAACATTGGAGAAACACCGTTCTCCACCCTCCAACCTTAAGAAGCATTAAACTTGAGTTATTTATACATCCTGGCTCTGCACAACCAGCATAATTAGATGAACAAATATTTGAACATAGTAACAATAGTCAATCCAATTACATATAACTTATGGAAGTGCTAATAACATTTTAATTAATTTTCAAAGAAGTTTAATTTGAGGCATCATATAAATGTAACTCAAAGCAAGCCGAGGCGAAATCTCCTCAGTTCCCTAGATGTCAAACCAGAGTCATCAATCCATAGACCCCATATCTTGTCAAATTTAGAGATAGCATCTCTTTTTAGGTATATGCCTTTTTTTTCCAAATTTACTAGCCAGTTAACTTTATCAATAAATTCCGATACCATTGGCTCCTGATCTGCTATCCATTTTTGGGCTATCAATTTTCTTGCCATATATAACATACGTGCTGCCGCAATTTTGCCGTACTCATCAATAGTCAGGTCTTCAACATATCCCAGTATACATACTAATGGGGAAAGCTCTACGTCAATTGAATAAACCCTGTTAATCACTGCTACAACACTCTTCCAAAAGGACACCAAGTTAGGACGGCTCCACATCATATGAGGCATATCCGCTATGTTAGTTTGCAGCTAGGACAGTGGGGACTTGAACGAAATCCGACGTTAAATAAGAATTGAGGTGTCCTGTATACCTGGTGTAGCACATATATATGGGACAATTTATGGGATTCACTTAAAGACAGCTGTGGGACTCTTTCCAGTATATCTGACCAGTGATTTTCCTCTATGTTCCTATTACACTCTCCCATTTCTCTTTTGATCGTGAAAAGCACATATTAATATTCATGCTATCCAAGTGTAAAGGACATATTGATACTCATGCTAGAGCAACTCCATTTTGTCTGCTTGCTTTAAAATGATGTTATTATCACTCCTTGCATAATATACATTCTTTCCTTCTTTTCTCATGCAACTATATCACACTAACCTTTTCTCACAAGAACATTCTGCGAGACATCCTGCTCCTGTTATCTAACTAGCCTAGGCCAGGATTGACCTTGTAAATTTCTACCATGCACCCAACTAACGATAATATGACCATATGTGTATTTCCGTAATAATTGTACTAACATTGGTTCAAGCCTGTAGTACGGCTGTAGATGATTGGACATTAATAGACTCAAAACAATATAAAATGCTAAGCAAAATAAACGGGATCAGAGATTCTTTGAATCCTCCCATACAGAGCATTGTCTCCGTTTTGTTTTCTGTGGATTGCAATCAACATAATAATTTGACACTCACTTGGTCAACCGTGAAGGGTTATTGCCCTCCATTAACAATTGCATCGGCTGGTTTGTCAACATAATGTCATAAAGTAATGAGATCAGTCCACGAGAACTGTGTAGATTAGCTATTCTCTGTATTATTGAGTTTCGGGGGTAACCCCCCTTCCAGAACAATGCCTTTCGCCCGATATGCGTGCATGTAGTTTACATTTTTAGAGCTTTTTTGAACTGGTGAGGATTAAAAGTAATAAATGTTTCCTGTATGTCTCAAATAAATTCTGGAACACGTTGAAATTTCAGCATTTTTGTGTCCTCACGCTGTTCTTAGCTGCACTGTCCTCGGTCAAATGGCAGCTTATTGAAACCTCTACTTGTTGATGGCGTAAGTGGGGTGTAGATGTAGAGATGTGCGGATAGAAAATAATTAATATTCAACTGGTTGTCTAACTTAACTTTTCCGGATCATAAGAATCCACAATTCTTCGGAAAGTCTTAGAGAGCTTTGAATCGAGGCATGATTATACCTCATATTTTAAAAATGAAGAGTAGATAAAAGCAAACATCTTGGGTGAGGGATAAGACAACTTATTTTTAGAACTTCGCACTTATAGTGATGAAGTTTGCCGCTTCATTTTTTTAACCAAGTTTAGACGTGAATTCGAAAAGAATAGGGAATATAAAGCATGGTCTTATGCTGGATCTAGGACTGGTTTGGGCACAAAAAAAAGCATAAAGAATAGCATGTGTCTCCACAGCATAAAAGTATACGTATACATAGCAGTTTTGTTGCAGAAATGTATGCAATGGATTCAGACATCGCAATGAGGGTAACAGGATACATTTCAATGCTAAAGAAAAACAAAAAAACAAAAACCCAGATAATTAGAACACATACTGAGTTGGAGAAATTTGATTAATATAAATATCTACTCACAAAGTATATTTTGGGTGGAATTAGCTTGGGTCTGCCAAATGTCCACATAATAAATACCTTTGACCTGGGGTTAACCTTGACCAGCATCAATGGAGGAAAGTATTGTGGATATAAGCAAAAAAAGAACAACCATGTTACTGTAAAAGCTGTGAAACTGAATTGTCATCATGAATGTTGCTTACTTTTAGGGGTAATTCAGACAAATGTAATATGGCCAGGATTCAGGGCTATTACACAGCACATAAGCAACCTACACTCCCTGACAGAAGTTATCTTGCTTATCCATGTTATGTAAATAAAAGCTTATAACCTGACGTTAAATTCATCCATTGGTTTTATAAATTACTCTTTTGAAAGCCGAAACCCTCCCAAATTTGGTTTAGGTTAAGAAAATAAATTGGCATCAATGCTGAAATATTGATCATTTAATGAACACAGAATGGTCAGATTTTGGCAAGACAAAAGTTTTGTCGCCCACAGAAAGTAATGTGATATTCAAACAAATAATTATCTTAAAATACAAATATATGTGGCATAACATTGGTGAATGAAGTTGTGGTGCTATTAGAGTCATATTTAATATTTTTTGTGACTTCTATGAGCTTGAAGGACTGCATCCATGCGGCTCAACAATGATTCATACAATTTATTAATGAAGTCATCAGGAATAGCTAAGAATGCCGTCTTACATGCCTCCCCGAGTTTATCTAGATTCTTTGGTTTTGTCTTCCAAGCTTCCTCTTTCATCCTACCCCAAACCTGCTCAATGATGTTCATGTCTGGTGACGGGGCTGGCCAGTCCTTGATCACCTTGATCTTTTTTGGAGGAACTTTGTTGTAGAGATGGATGTATGAGATGGAGCACCATCCTGCTGCCGAATTTGACCCCTTTTATGATTTGGAATGTAAGAGGTAGCTAATACTTCTTGATATTTTAGGCTATTGATATTGCCTTCCACCTTGCAAATGTTTCGCACACCCCCATACTGAATGTAACCCCAGATCATGATCTTTCCACCACCAAATGTAACTGTTTTCTGGGTGTATTTTGGATCCATACGGGCTCCAGTAGGTCTCCTGCAGTATCACAGAAAGAACATCAAAACTGCTTCTCTCCCGTGTGACGTCTCTGATGTTTAACAAGATTGGATTTATTTGTAAAACATTTCCAACATTCTGAACAGGAGTACGGCTTCTCTCCTGTGTGGCTTCTGTGATGGCCCCGAAGTCTGGCTTTGGTAATAAAAGACTTTCCGCATTCTGGACATGAATATGGCCTGTCTCCTGTGTGAATTCTCTCATGTTTAACAAGATTTGATTTATCTGTAAAGCCCTTTCCACATTCTGAACAGGAGTACGGCTTCTCCCCAGTGTGACTTCTCTCATGTCGAACAAGACTTGATTTATTTATAAAACATTTCCCGCATTCTGGACATGAAAATGGCTTCTCTCCTGTGTGACTTCGCTCATGTGTAACAAGATTTGATTTTTGTGCGAAACATTTCCCACATAGTTGACATGAATACTGCTTCTCTCCTGAGTGACTACTCTCATGTCTAACAAGACTTGATTTATCTGTAAAGTACTTCCCACATATTGAACATGAAAATGGCTTCTCTCCTGTGTGCATTCTCTCATGTTTAACAAGATGCGATTTATCTGCAAAGCATCTCTCACATAGTGAACACGAATATGGTTTCTCTCCTGTGTGAATTCGCTCATGTTTAACAAGCTGTGATTTATTTGTGAAACATTTCTCACATTCTGAACATGAATACGGCTTCTCTCCTGTGTGTATTCTCTTATGTCTAACAAGACTTGATTTATCTGTAAAGCATTTCCCACATAGTAAACATGAAAATGGCTTTTCCCCTTTATGAATTCTTTCATGTATAACAAGACTTGATTTATCTGTGAAGGACTTTGCGCATAGTGAACATGAGAATGGTTTCTCCCCTGTATGAATTCTTACATGAATAAGAAGACTTGATTTATCTCTAAAGCGCTTCCCACATTCTGAACAGGAGTACGGCTTCTCCCCTGTATGACTGCTTCTTTGTATGAACTGTTTTCCACAGCGTTTCACACCTGAACTTGTCATAATCGGTGATTGATCAAGAGTAAGTTCCGCATGATTCGGAGTATTATTTAATAGATCCATACTGTGGAGTCCTGAATATAGGTTAAGGGTAATAATGTTTTCTTCGGAGGTGTGCTGTGTGATACTTTCATCTTCTACTTTATCATTCAGTGATAAAATCAAGTTTCTCTCACAGAGATTTTCTGAAAAGATGAAAAAATAGATTAAATGATTTTTTTTTTCCCCAATTACAAAGTTTATAACATTCTTATTAGGCTGAAACCACACATGCAGTTTCTGATGCAGTTAAAAGAACTTAAATCAGAAAAGGATCCATCTAGAAGGAAAAGTATAAGTGATTCCTTTTGCTGGTGTGGACTGGGGTCCCCTCGAGAAAAAAAAAAAATCTAATTTCAGCAGAATTAATACTTTACGAAAATCAGATGATAGGAAGACATGATACATTGACTCTCCAACTTCCCTAGCTCAATTGTTACTGCAGAAAAAGACATTTAAATACATGTTAAAAAAAATAACTAATACCATTCATTAATAAGAAAAACATTAGATAACATTATAAGACAAGGAAATCCTCTGCTATCATGGAGGCTAAGGGAAAACCTAATTACTGATTAGAAATCCTCCATAATGGCACCGTCAGGATTAGAAGAGATCTGACTTTCACAGGGAGGTTTCCCCGTAACGGAAGGAGACTTCTTTTCTGGAAACTGGATGAGAATCTTGACATTTTATTCTGAAGCATCTTGCTTTTATCACGTGATCATACATCTAAGGTATGAAATCCAGCAGATTTATAATTATTTTGAAAAAACAGATGGAGGAACCAAGCCACGTTGGCAGTGGAACGTCATCACAGTCTTGAAGAAGAGAAGGGTTTTGGCCGCGGAATGATTTTATCCACCAGACTTTTTAAGAGGTTTTGACAAAAAAAAAAAGATTTCTTCAACCCATCTAGCAATAGGAAAATCATTATTTCTAAACCTTTAATAATGAATATCAATCATAGGAAAAGTTCGAATATTAATGGGCGTCAACTAAAGATGAGCCAATCCTGGGAAATTTGATCGCGAAGACATTATTCTCCACGTATTTAAGGTTTCTCATTATGCTCTGGGGTCTCTCCTCATGTAAAAAAAGAAGAAAAATATACTTCTACTCACAGCTCACATCTCTCGCCCTTCCGCTCCTTACCGTCATCCGTCAGGTCCTGGCCGCATCTTCAGATTGCAGACGCTCGCTCTGAAATCCCTAGGACTCTCACACTGGCCGTGGACTTCCGGCTTTGATGGGGCCCAGGAAGGTTCTGCACATGAGCGCGTAAGGTCACGGCGTTCGTTGTGACATCGTGACGTTGTAAATCTTCACTCGATTGCGCAGAATCCTGGGGGTTTTAAAGTGAGTGGAGGCGACCTGAAGATGTGGCGAGTACTGGACAGGTGACGTGGAGGGGCAGGAGAGTTGAGCAGTAGAGTAAAAGGAAAAAAAAATGTATGGTTCAACAAAAATTTGCCTAAATCCGCAAGCAAATTGTAAAAAAAAACATATTTTGGCTAGTCCAGGATGTTGTAAAATACATGTAGAATACAATTCCATGTGTGCACTTTTAATACCAGGCGGCCACCCCCTACATGAATTGTCAGGTTTGTGAGAGGTCGTTTCATCAGTATTTAGCACCTGTGCAGCCCCCGCCATTATCATGGGAGTCTACTGCATCCGGCTACTGCATTGGTAACCTGACCTGGTGTTAATAAGATTGTTTCTATTTCTGTGATTTTTTTTTGATTCATGTCCTTTTGTGAGACGTTTTAGAATTCAATTCCACTGGAAATTATTTGCTCACCTCTAGCATTAACACTAGATTTTAAGACACAAATTAGCTCTGAAAAATCTTAGCGTGATCAGCCAATTTCTTGTCCAGAAAGGCATGGAGGACGATCAGATGTAGCTTATAGCAAAGGTCTGAATCTCTGCTCCAAAGAAGACAGGAAAGTCTTCTACACTATATGATAAATGAAATACTCTGCTCTCTACTCTTTGGTATTAAGTAGTGCGTCGGAAAGTCCACTGCCTATCAACTCCAGGCTTGTAAGCCAAAGTCGAATTGCTTCTGGACTTCGGAGCATCAACGTTGTCGGAGATACCATTGGGCCATTTTAAAAGCTGTAGAGTGGAAACCGGGACCTATTTCGGCAATATGGAGTTACTAGAAACTGAACTACTCCCTCCACTAACCTACCTGTGCCCGATATTGCCATTTCCGTTTGTGGCTCAACCATCACTCCCCAGCAACATGCCCGCTGTCTTGGGGTCATTTTTGATTCAGATCTTTCCTTCACTCCTCACATCAAATCACTCACTCGTTCATGTCATCTACACCTCAAAAACATCTCAAGAATCAGGACGTTTCTCACCTTTGACTCGGCAAAAACTCTTACTGCAGCTCTTATTCATTCTCGTCTCGACTACTGCAACTCTCTACTAATCGGTCTCCCTCTTACTAAACTCTCCCCTCTCCAATCCGTCCTTAACGCAGCAGCCAGGATCATATTCCTCGCCAACCGCTACACCGATGCCTCGTCCCTGTGCCAGTCATTGCATTGGTTACCCATCCAATATAGAGTTCAATTTAAACTTAAAACGCTTACCCACAAAGCGCTCCATGCTTCAGAACCCCCCTACATCTCCTCCCTTGTCTCAGTCTACCACCCTACACGTGCCCTCCGTTCTGCAAATGACTTAAAACTAAAATCCTCCATAATCCGAACTTCCCACTCCCGTCTCCAAGATTTCTCGCGTGCTGCACCAATTCTTTGGAATGCATTACCCAGGAGAGTTCGATTAATTCCCAATATCCACAGTTTCAAGAGGACCCTAAAAACCCATTTCTTTAGACTAGGGTAATAATAATTATAATAATAATTTTTATTTATATAGCGCCAACATATTCCGCAGCACTTTACAATTAAGCGGGGACATGTATAGACAATAAATTCAATACAAGGTAAGACAGTTTAAACAGTTACATCAGGAATGAGGTCCCTGCTCGCCAGCTTACATTCTACAAGGAAATGGGGGACACAATAGGTGGAAAGTGCTTGTTATTTCAGGTCTGGCAATTATAATAAGTCGGGATTTTCATATAAAGCTGCATGATCCGGTCATCAGCCTGTATGTTCAAGTGCAATACTCAATTACCGAGTGCAGTTATCGTGTGCATAGAGGGTGTGGAGACAGATGAAGAGGAGGGAGCAGATTCTGAATAGTATTTAGGAGGGAACAGGGGAAAGTTAGCTTACTGGGTATTTGAGGTGGTAGGCTAATTTAAAGAGATGGGTTTTTAAAGGGCGCTTGAAGACATCGGGGCTAGGCATCAATCGGATCGTCTGGGGTAGAGCACTCCAGAGAACTGGCGCAGCACGAGAGAAGTCTTAGAGACTGAGGTGCGAGGTACGGATTATCGGGGATGTTAGTCTTAGGTCATTTGTGGAACGGAGGGCACGTGCAGGGCGATAGACTGAGATGAGAGAGGAGATATAAGGTGGTGCAGAACTGGACCCTGTAGCGAATGGGTAACCAGTGTAATGACTGGCATAAGGTGGAGGCATCGGTGAAGTGGCTGGACAGAAGTACGACCCTGGCTGCCGCATTCAGGATGGATTGGAGAGGGGAAATTTTGGTAAGAGGGAGACCGATCAGAAGAGAGTTGCAGTAGTCCAGACGAGAGAGAATAAGAGCGACAATAAGAGTTTTAGCAGTTTCAAAAGTGAGAAAAGATCGGATTCTGGAGATGTTTTTAAGATGCAGGTGATAAGAGAAAGTGAGTGATCGGATATAGGGAGTAAAGGAAAGGTTAGTGTCGAATATGACCCCAAGGCAGCAGGCGTGCTGCTTGGGAGTTATGGTTGAACCATCCAAGGTAATTTCGATGTTAGGTAGAGTTAGGTTAGTAGAGGGGGGAAACACAAGAAGTTCAGTTTTGGAGAGATTCAGTTTAAGATAGAGGGAGGACATGATGTTAGAGACAGCAGACAGACAATACTTGGTATTTTGTATTAGGGTAGGGGTGATGTCAGGGGAAGAAGTGTATAATTGGGTGTCGTCAGCATAGAGATGATACTGGAACCCAAATCTGCTGATAGTTTGTCCAATAGGGGCGGTGTATAGAGAGAAGAGGAGGGGGCCTAGGACTGAGCCCTACGGAACCCCGATAGTAAGGGGATGAGGAGGGGAAGAGGAGCCGGCAAAAGATACAGTGAAGGAGCTGTCAGAGAGGTAGGAGGAGAACCAGGAGAGAACGGTTTCCTTGAGGCCTCTAGAGCGGAGCATAGTGAGGTGGAGCTGGTGATCCACAGTGTCAAGTGCTGCAGAGAGATCCAGGAGATCAGCGGGGAGCAGTGACCTTTGGATTTGGCTGTTAGTAGATCATTACAGACTTTAGTGAGGGCAGTTTTAGTGGAGTGTAAGGAGCGGAAACCAGATTGTAGAGGGTCGAGGAGAGAGTTATCTGAGAGATAGCCGATTAGACGGGAGTGGACCAAGCGTTCCAGGAGTTTAGAGATGAAAGGAAGATTAGAGACAGGTCTGTAGTTAGCAGCGCAGTTCTGGTCCAGGGATGGCTTTTTAAGTAAAGGGGTTATGATGGCATGTTTAAACGAGGAGGGAAAGATACCGGAAGAAAGAGAGAGGTTAAATATTTTAGTTAGGTGAGTGGTGATCACCAGTGAGAGGGACTGCAGGAGATGTGAAGGAATGGGGTCACTGTTGCAGGTTGTATGTCGAGAAGAAGCGAGGAGCTGGGTAACTTCTTCTTCTGTAACAGGCTCAAAGATGGCAAGTGAGCTTGAAGTGCGGCAGGGAAGTGGATCCAGGCACTGAGGAGATTGGGCTGAGATGTCCTGATGGATGTGGTTGATTTTTTCAAAGAAATAAGTGGCCAGATCCTCCCCGCTGAGGTTGGTAATGGGGGCCTGTGCTTTAGGTTTCAGGAGGGAGTTTAAGGTTTCGAAAAGTCGTTTTGGATTGTTGGACAGTGAAGTGATGAGGGTGGTGAAGTAGGATTGTTTGGCCAGATGAAGGGCAGAGTTATAGGTTTTGAGCATGAATTTATAGTGGATGAAGTCCTCTGCTAAAAGAGATTTTCTCCACTGACGCTCAGCACACCTTGAGCAACGCTGAAGAATACGTGTTTGCATCGTGTGCCAGGGCTGCCATTGTATGTGTCGGGTCTTTCTGCGAGTAGAAGGAGCTGCTTCATCTAGGGCACTCTCCAGTGTATTATTGTAGTGTGACAATGCTAAGTCTGGACAGGAGAAGGAGGAGATGGGGCTAAAGATGTGTGGAGATTGTCCATAAACTGCTGGGTATTAATGGTACGTGTATTCCTATAAGTGTGGTAAGTGGGGGTGTCCCGGGTGAGGAGACAATTCTTGACAGAGAAGGAAAGAAGGTTGTGGTCCGAGAGTGGGAGAGGGGAGTTGGTAAAGTCATCCAGCGAGCAGAGACTGGAAAAAAACAGGTCCAGAGTATTCCTGGCTTCATGGGTAGGAGAATTAGTAAACTGTGAGAGACGGAATGAAGAGGTTAGAGAAAGTAGATGAGAGGCAGATTGGGAGAGGGAATCATCAATGGGGATGTTAAAGTCACCCATGATGAGGGTGGGGATGTCACAGGATAGAAAGTGAGGAAGCCAGGTGGCAATGTGATCCAAGAACTGGTGAGAGGAGCCTGGAGGGCGATACATAACCGCCACTCGCAGGGAGAAGGGTTTAAAGAGTCTGATGGTGTGGACTTCAAAGGAAGGAAACATAAGTGAGGGAACCGGGGGGATGACCTGGAAAGCACATTGTGAGGAAAGGAGCAGACCAACACCTCCACCCTGTCTGTTGCCAGGTCTTGCGGTATGTGAAAATTTCAGCCCACCAAACGAGAGAGCAGCAGCAGCGGTGGTGTCTGGCTGCTGAATCCAGGTTTCTGTGATAGCCAGAAGGTTAAGGGAATTAGAGAGGAAAAAATCATGGATGTAAGTTAGTTTGTTACACACAGACCGTGCGTTCCAGAGAGCACAATGGAAATCGATAGGAGAGGGCATGCACTGAACGTTAATAAAATTAGCAGGGTTTCTATATGCAGCTGGAGGAGAGTGGTGTATGCTAGTGGAGGGGGGCCCAGGGTTGGGGGAGATGTCACCTGCGACTAGTAAAAGGAGAAAGAAGAGAAAGAGCAGGTGGTGCAATGATTTGTATGAACGTTTTGAGTGCTGTATGGAGGTAGAGGATGGTTTGCAGTGGGTGAGGAATGTCAGTAGAGCCTCAGAGTTATACATGGGAGAGGGGAGAAGGGAGGGGTTGATATAGAGAGAGTGCACAGAATGTGTTAAAGGGCGGGCGAGATGTGAGAAAGCAGAAGTGAAAACAAATAAAAAGCAGATTGATAAGACTAATGCATAATGCAGTATGACTGACCGAGAAGCATGTTTGTATGAATATCTTATGCACCTTACCTGTCTCCTGCCCTGTCCAACTGCCATTGTATAACTGCACTTTTAACTATTGCACTTAAAATCTATTGCACGCGTGACCCAGCACGCATGCTATCCCGAGCCAGAGCGGAATATATATGAAATGAGGGTATCGCCTCCACACACTATCTGTCCGTCCCAGTTTTCCCCCATATTAAAATCTTCTTCAATTTCAGGATACATACCAACCATGCACTTAATAGCCTCGGTCAGGACTGTACACATACTGGCAGGCGACCAGTCCATGTATTTATCCTATTTAGTATATCAAGGCTGCATTATACAATATATGTACATTGTACCTTTTGTGTCTCCCCCATTTCCTCATAGACTGTAAGCTTGCGAGCAGGGCCCTCACTCCTTTTGATACAAGATATACTTATTCTGTATTAATTGTATAAGTCCCCCCTAAAATTGTAAAGTGCTGCGGAATATGTTCGCGCTATAAAATTAAAAATTATTATTATTATTATTACTAGAATCACACTGGCACTTTGTTCCAAATCTTTTTTTAGCATCTTTGAAATTATTGTAGGGGGAGAACTGGCATATAGGGGCTAGTCTTCTCATGGCTAGTGGAGATGGAGGAGAGGGAGAATGAGGAAAGAGAGAAGAAAGAAAAGAGAGACACAAAAGGGAGAGAAACACCTGAACTATCCCAGTGAGAAAGTGTCACGAAAAACACTTGGTCAGACCTTGCAGCCCTCTGGCGCCCCCTTATCCTGCTGGTCAAACACGGTATTGACCGAGGATAAGCAACAGGGTGTAGCTGCTCTAATTTATGTCGCCTATTGTGGCACGTGATGTGACAGGACGTATATATACCACCAGTTTCTTCCAGGAACGTATATAATCCTCCGTCCAGCCACCCTCAAACCACAATATCACATAAATACTGGTATACTGCCACCACTGATCGCTTAACAGGTGGATCGGGAACCCGTTAGGTAACGTGAATTAGCAGGTGAGGAACGTGTTTGCTCGACATAGGACAAGAAGAACGAAGCTGGTAAATAATAATGATTTACTCCCGAAAGTGGGCAGTGATTACAAAAGATATACAAGATATTATAAAAGAGACAATTTACATATGTGCATTAAACAGTTATTAAAATAAAAGGGGTAAATAATAGCAAAACCTGCGGCACGAGGTGATGGTCTCAGATTCTGTGGGGGGGGGGGGGGTGGACGGCTCCCCGGAATTTAGGTGTGATTCCTCCACGCAGCGAGGAGTGCATGCGTCTGACGTCCCTGGGTAAGAAATGAATTAAAATGTCCGTTCTCGTTTTTAGTAAGGGGCCAAAACCCTAGGAGACACCCATGTTGTTTACCTCACACGGGGGCTCGGTTTTGTGAACCCACCCAGCTGCACCAGACATAAAAATCCTTCAGATTTCATATCTTGGTATGGGGGGGTCCCACATCCAAGATGGAGACATCATGTTTGCCGTCACCAATATTCATAAAGATGGATATCAAATATGATATCTCTATGACGCTCAGCAGCTCAGATCCCATTTCCCGGGTTTCCGGTGGTTTCTCAGTTATGCAAGATATACTATTATAATTGGAAAAAGGTGAATATTCCAAAAATGTGATCCCTGTGTTTGTGACAGTCATGTGAACTATTAAACTCGACATTAAAAGTTTGTACAGTTAGACAATAGGATTTTGGAGGGAGTTCCAGTTTAGACCAGAATGCTTGTTCTTTGGGCTGAGGTTTTATGGTGGTAATAAAAATTCCTGGTTTGGGGGAAAGCAAGAGTGAGTTCTATGTAGGACCCTTCTAAATGGACAGAGGGTGGAGATTTAAGACATCTCTTATTTTTAAAAGTCGGACAAAAATACATTTTGCCTGACACCTCCCCCTTTTTAGACTGCGCTATGGAGGTAGGACCTTCTGGTACTCCTCCAGGCGTATCTCTGGAGGCTCCCCTCGCCGGGACAACCCATCGGCATTGCCATGCTCACTGCTCTTGCGGTGTTGAACGGTAAAGTCATACTGCTGGAGGGTGAGGTTCCAGCGTAACAACCTTCCGTTGGCACCGGACATGGCGTGCAGCCAACTCAGGGGGTTGTGGTCAGTCACGACAGTGAAGGGGCGCCCGTACAAGTAAGGCTGTAAACGGTTGAGGGCCCATACAATGGCCAGGCACTCCTTCTCTATGGTGGAATAGGCCACTTCCCTCGGCAGCAGTTTCCAACTTAGGTACAACACGGGGTATTCTTGGTTCCCCGAGTCGACCTGGCTGAGTACAGCACCGAGGCCAAACTCACTGGCGTCGGTCTGTACGAAGAATGGCCGTGTGCCGTCGACCGCCTTTAGCACAGGAGAGCTGCTCGGGAAGTCTTCAAAGCCGGAAAGGCCACCTCGCATTCATCTGTCCATTTGACTGACTGGGGTAGGCTCCTCTTGGTGAGGTCTGTCAAGGGCTTCGCAAGGCTACTACAGTCTTGTACAAAGCGTCTATAGTACCCTGCGGTGCCCAAGAAGGACTGCACCTGCTTCTTGGTCCTAGGGGTGGGCCAGGACACGATAGCGTCCACCTTCCCAGGCTCTGGCTTCAGAGTACCCCCACCTACCCGGTGCCCCAGGTAGTGGACCTAGTTCATGCCCATCTGGCACTTTCCTGGCTTGATGGTCAAGCCCGCCTGGTGAATGCGCCCGAGCACCTGCTGCAGATGCTCGAGGTGATCCTCCCAGGTGGGACTGAAGACGGCAATGTCATCCAGGTACACCACTGCGTACCTCTCCAGTCCCTGGAGCAGGTGGTTGACCATTCGCTGGAAAGTGGCAGGGGCATTTTTCATGCCAAAAGGCATGAACGTGGATTCATACAATCCGAAAGGGGTGATAAAGGCGGACTTCTCCTGGGCCCCGGGGCTCAAGGGAATCTGCCAATATCCCCGACTCAGATCCATAATGGAGCGATAGCTCGCGCTGGCTAACCGCTCCAGCAGCTCCTCAATGCATGGCATTGGTTGTGCGTCAGAGGCTGTGATAGCGTTGAGCCCCCTGTACTCCACACAGAACAAGGTGGTCCGGTCCTTCTTTGGCACCAGGACTACAGGTGAGGCGCACGCGCTCTTGGACCGCTTAATCACCCCCAACTTCAGCATCTCCTCGACCTCCTGACGCATGACATGCTGCACCTCGTCGGAGATTCGATAGGCTGTCCGCCGGAGTGGGGCATGATTCCCGGTGTCCACTTCATGGGCCGCCACTTCAGTCCTGCCAGGCAGGTTGGTGAACACTGCTTGGAAGGGTTTCAGCACTGCTCGCATCTGAGACCTCTGGTCTGCGGATAGCAAGGCGCTTATCTCTACATCCTCTAGGGACCCGCTGGCCTTCGCCTGGGCCAGCATGTCCAAGAGGGGGTCGTCCTCCCCATCCTCGGGCAGGCTGCAGACCGGTAGGACGCAGGCTTCACGTTTTTGATGAGCCTTCACCATATTAACGTGAAAAGCCTTCCGCCTACCCCGCTCGTGGTCAAGAGTGATCACGTAGGTGACCGGGTTGAGCTGTTGGTGAGTGACGTACGGGCCTTCCCAGGCCGCCTGAAGCTTGTCCTTTGGTACGGGGACCAGCACCCACACCTTCTGACCCACCTGGTATGTCCGCTCTCGGGCATTCTGGCTGTACCAATGCTTCTGGTCAGCCTTGGCTTGCGCCATGTTGTCATGTACCAACTGCGTCAAGGTCTGCATCTTGTCACGGAAGCGCATGACATACTCCACGATGGACACTCCTGGGGAGCTCGGCTCTTCCTCCCAGAATTCCCTTATCAACCCAAGGGGTCCTCGGACACGCCTGCCATACAGGAGCTCAAAGGGGGAGAACCCCGTCGAGGCCTGTGGAACCTCTCTGTAAGCAAATAACAGGTGTGGGCGGTAACGCTCCCAGTCGCGTCCCTGGGTCTCAACCAGCAATTTTAACATCTGTTTGAGGGTACCGTTGAATCGCTCACACAAACCATTGGTTTGTGGATGATACGCGCTCGATACCAGATGCTGCACCTGCATTTTCTTACATAGGGCCTCAATTAAGCGAGACATGAACTGGGTTCCCTGGACGGTAAGCATCTCCCTGGGAAAGCCTACTCGCGAAAAGATGGCCAAGAGGGCGTCCGCCACCTTATCCGCCCTAATTGAGGACAGGGCTACTGCCTCCGGATACCGGGTAGCATAGTCTACCATGGTAAGGATGAAACGTTTTCCAGAGCTGCTGGGTATGGCCAGTGGTCCCACAATGTCCACAGCAATCCTCTGAAAAGGCTCCTCTATCACTGGCAAAGAGATCAGGGGGGCTTTGGAAGCCGGCCCTGACTTTCCCACTCTTTGACACGTGGTACAGGAGCGACAGTAGTTCACCACATCCGTCCCCATTTTGGGCCAATAAAAGTGGTGAGACAGCCGGGCCTTGGTTTTGCTGACCCCCAAGTGTCCAGCGAGTGGAATCTCATGGGCGATCCGCAACAACTCATCCCTGAATTGGTAGGGGACGACCAGCTGTCTTTCCCTCAGCCACTCCTGTTGGGGTGTACAGGGAACTGTCTCCCGGTACAACCTCCCTTAGTCCCAGAATACCCACTCCTTATCCGACTCGGAGGTGGGCTTCTCAGCGAGGCTCCTTAACGTCCCTAGGCAGCATCTGAGTGCAGAGCTGCCTGAAACTCCTGGCTGGAGGAAGCCAGAAGTGAGGTTAAAGCCACGTCCTCACTGGGACCCTCTGGGACCGGCTCTGGGTCCATACCTGATTCTTTTATTCCTCTGTCCGAGGAGGGTCCAGAAGGCAGGGCGTTAATTGCGTTCGGGGCACTCTGACCGCGGGTAACAGCGGCTATATAGGCCGTCTCCCCGGGGAATAACACCGTCCCATCAGCGTGTGCGGATATGAGTACTACTTCCCCATCCTCCCCCATTACCTCAGGCACAGTGCTACGTATGGGGCAGCTACCATCAGCCAGGTCACCATCTGTTGTGACACTGGTCACTGGCACAGCACCATCTGCTTCATGGTCCCCGTGCCTCTCCCCATTACCCTTAGCACTGACACTTGTTCCTGCTAGGAGATCCTCAGCAATATCACCCCGCAGCGTGACATGGCTGAGTTCTCCTGTACCTTCCAATACATCATCATCATCATCGTTATCAACAGGTAAAGCATTGACATTCACATTATCAGCATTAACCTTACCAACAGTATCAGATCGGGGAGGGGTGTCAGGGACATAATAAGCAAACAACCTCCCCAAATCAGTTCCCAAAAAAACATTTGCAGGTAGATTTTCAGATACTCCCACTTCCTTCACCCCACTCCCCGCACCCCAATCAATAAAAACCCGGGCCATGGGGAAGGGGCATCGGATGCCCCCAATCCCGGTGACAGTCAGGGTCTTTCCCGGAATAAGCTCTTCAGTGGACACCAGTTCGGGTCGGATGAGGGTTCGTTCGGCCCCCGTGTCCTTGAGGCCTACAGTGACAGTGTCCCCCACCATGACAGACTGCAAGTTTTCACAGGCCCTCCCAACTGGCCCACCCACCAAAAGAACTGAGGCATTAGGCCCTGGGGCCTTGGATGGGGGGTTCTTCCTCTGCTTCTCTGGGCAAGTGGCGCTGAGATGACCAGCATGGTTGCAGAAATAACACCTGCGGGCATCAGATGCAAGCTGGGCATTGGTAACGGGAAAAAGGCCTCCGGAAGGTCGGCTGGCAGGGGGAGGGATGGTGGTTGATGGCTTACCCCCTTTCCAGCTGGCGACGACCGGCTTCCGCACCTCCGGTCTCCGATTGGCCTCGTAGGTGTCTGCGATCTGCGCTGCTTTATTGGCATCTGGTGGCTCCCGATCCATCACGAACTGCCGTACCTCAGTCGGATACAGATGCAGGAACTGGTCTTTCACCATCAGGTCCTTTAGATGCTCAAAGGTGGTCGCTGACAGTCCTTGGATCCATTGCTCAAAGTTGGTTCGGAGCCCATGCACAACATCGCTGTAACTGTCGTGCGGTCCACGTTGGAGGTTCCGGAACTTTTTACAGTACACCTCAAGAGTCAGTTGGAACCTCTGGATTAGGGCCTGCTTAATGGCATCATAGTTCCCATCGAGGCTCGGAGGAAGAGCCACAAACACATCCAGAACTTTGCCTCGCAGCCCTGCAGTTAAGTATCGGGCCCACTGGTCCTCAGGCAGCTGGTATTGTCTGCAAGTCTTTTCAAAACCCCTCAGAAAGGTGTCGAGGTCGCCGTCCTTTTCCATCACAGGAAAATGCTCTAGATGGGGTTTAAACAGGGTCTCATTGTTGGTCTCACCGTTCCGTGAGGTGGATGCTGGTATCCCGAATTGGGCCATGTGCAGTTCATGGGCCCTCTGGGCTTGGGCCTCTCGCTCGGCCTCCTGGTGCTGCTGAATGACTTTCAGCCGTCCTTCATGATCCTCTGCAGGAAGTTGCTGTAGAGCCATCTGCAGATAGGGGTCCACGCTGCCCTGGTCGCTGACGCGGCGTGCGTCTAAAGGTGGGACCCCTGCAGTAGTACTGTCCATATCTCGGCTGACCCCTGGCCCTGCTGAGGTCTGGAGAAGGGCTTGCTCTGCCTCCAGTTGCGCCAGTGCAGCAACCATTTGTTCTTTGTTTTTGCCGAGGGGGTCAATGCCTCTGGTTATACATATTCCAATACGAGTGTCCTTTTTCTGCTGGCTGTACCAGAGCTCCCCAACGATGACCATGATCACCAAAATACAGATAAAAAAGAAAAATCGAAGAAGGGTAGGGGTAACTGCTACACATACAGTATTGTCTCAGATCTAATAAACACTGAGTTCGATCTTCAAAACTTTTGTGCAGGGTCCAGGTAAGAACCGTGCAAGTTTTTAGTGAGAGGAATGATTGCTCAAACCAGATCACTAATGTCCTATGATCCCACCGCTTGCCACCAATTGTCATGAAAAACACTTGGTCAGACCTTGCAGCCCTCTGGCGCCCCCTTATCCTGCTGGTCAAACACGGTATTGACCGAGGATAAGCAACAGGGTGTAGCTGCTCTAATTTATGTCGCCTATTGTGGCACGTGATGTGACAGGACGTTTATATACCACCAGTTCCTTCCAGGAACGTATATATACCTCCGTCCAGCCACCCTCAAACCACAATATTACATAAATACTGGTATACTGCCAACACCGATCGCTTAACAGGTGGATTGGGTACCCGTTAGGTAACGTGAATTAGCGGGTGAGGAACGTGTTTGCTCGACAAAGGACAAGAAGAATGAAGCTGGTAAATAATAATGATTTACTCCCGAAAGTGGGCAGTGTTTACAAAAGATATACAAGATATTATAAATGAGACAATTTACATATATGCATAAACAGTTATTAAAATAAAAGGGGTAAATAATAGCAAAACCTGCGCCACAAGGTGATGGTCTCAGATTCTGTGGGGGGGACGGCTCCCCGGAAATTAGGTGTGATTCCTCCGCGCAGCGAGGAGTGCATGCGTCTGACGTCCCTGGGTAAGAAATGAATTAAAATGTCCGTTCTGGTTTTTAGTAAGAGGCCAAAACCCTAGGAGACACCCATGTTGTTTACCTCACACGGGGGCTCGGTTTTGTGAACCCACCCAGCTGCACCAGACATAAAAATCCTTCAGATTTCATATCTTGGTATGGGGAGGGGTCCCACATCCAAGATGGAGACATCGTGTTTGCCGTCACCAATATTCATGAAGATGGATATCAAATATGATATCTCTATGACGCTCAGAACCCATTTCCCGGGTTTCCGGTGGTTTCTCAGTTATGCAAAATATACTATTATAATTGGAAAAAGGTGAGCATTCCAAAAATGTGGTCCCTGTGTTTGTGCCAGTCATGTGCACTATTAAACTCGACATTAAAAGTTTGTACAGTTAGACAATAGGATTTTGGAGGGAGTTCCAGTTTAGACCAGAATGCTTGTTCTTTGGGCTGAGGTTTTATGGCGGTAAAAAAAATTCCTGGTTTGGGGGAAAGCAAGAGTGAGTTCTATGTAGGACCCTTCTAAATGGACAGGGGGTGGAGATTTAAGACATCTCTCATTTTTAAAACTCGGACAAAAATACATTTTGCCTGACAGAAAGAAAGAACTTTTTAACTTCCATCTGTTGGGAAGAAGATTCCCCTCTGCTTAACCCTCTACAGGGGTGGGGAACCTCAGGCCTTTGGGCCATTTACGGCTCTCGATGACCCTTTATCTGGCCCCTGGGCAGATTCCCGGGGACCAAAGTGCTTGGGTCGGTAGCTGTATTTTGCCAGCACTTTAATTTCTTCTTTGTGAGCACACGTGCACGCAGTGTTTAGTACTGAAGGCTGAGGAGCGTGCAATGAAAGATTACATCCTCACCCTAGCGCCAGTACATACTTTGTGTGTGCCATTTCTACGGCCCCAGAAGGATGGTATAAATATCTAAATGGCCCATAGCAGAAAAAAGGTTCCCCACCCCTGCTCTACAACATGTTATGTATATAGGCATCCCATATCAGGTGTGGGCATACGGAGGAGGCTCAGGAGCTGAGCCTGCTCTGCACGTGTACGATTTCCAGCTACCTTATACAACTGGCAGCTATCTCAAGATCAGAGGTGATCAAGGCTAGCTTTGATCGCTGTTATTGACAGTGGCATCTAAAGTGGTTAAATCTCTGACAGCGTCATTTAAATGGATGGAGCAGGCTGTACCTGAATACCTGCAGGTGATTTTACTATATATTAAAAAAAGTTAGAATATTGATTAATATTCTATTTAATATTAGTTTGAAGTATTGTGAATTCTATTATTATTATTATTATTATTATTAATAATAATGTAAATTGATTATTTCTGTGTTTTCGAATTGGGAAACAGATGATAATTTAAACTTATTACTTAATATTTTGAAAAACATTTCTTAGGATCCTCTAGGGAATCTGAACCCGTGATCATCCGATCACTCGCACTATATACAACCCCAAATCCAAAAAAGTTGGGATATTGTGTAAAATGTAAAGAAAACAAGAAAGCAATGATTTTAAATATTGTCGCCACATTTCATTCACAGCAGAACACAGATCGGAAGTTGAATGTTGGACATTTCTCCGTTCTCATTTAGAAATTAACGGCAGCGACATGGCGCAAAAAAGTCAGGACGGGTTAATAAAGGGCTGAAAATGCAAGTGGCACTAATGGAAAATAGCGGAAAGGTCAATTTTCAAGTCACGACTGTATTCGCATGTTGGAGAAGCAAAGATGGTTAGATGTCACCGATCTGTGAATGACGACGTCTAAAAATTGTGGAACAATTCCAAAAAATGTTCCTCAACATAAAATTGGAAATACTTTGAATATCCTCCAGCTTCAGCACATAATATAATCAAAGGATTCAGAGATTGTGGAGAAGGGACAAGGCCGAAGGTCAGTATTGGAGGCTCGTGATCTTCGGGTCCTCAGGCCGCACTAAATACAGGCAAGATTTAGCGGTGCAAATCCCTACCTGGACTCAGGAAAACTTCCAGAAATCATTGTCTGTGACCACAGGTCGCTGTGTAATCCACAAATGTAAGTGACAGCTCCATCATACAAAGAAGAAGTTAATTGACTTAAGAAGTTAGTTGACTCGGCGCTTAAGTCGGCCCCATCACGACGTGTGCGCAGAGAATTTTCCCGCCTCACAATTGGCTCCATGGACTGTGCAGAGAAAAAGTTTATCTCCGAAAAGATAAGACCTCCATATTGTAGGTCTTAGGTGGAACCTCGCCGAGAAAACTCTGAACCTCTAAATTCATTATTACATACCTGTAGTGACAGCTGATAAAATGCTCTCCGCTTCACTCCTACAGGGCTGGCCGAGCCTCACCCTCTCTTCTGCATCTACCTCTGCTTTAACATTGGTGAGATCTTCCCCCTGATACATCAGATATAACAATTCAGTACAATATAGTGAATAAACATGAGAAATCACCAAATGACCACATATATGACTGCAAGTACAAAAATGTCTCCCCATATACAGATCCAGTACAGGGCTCAGCGCCGTCTACCTGATGATCCTCCGGGATGTTGTGATTCTCCTCTGGACAGTCCTGGGGATACAGAGGACGGGGACATCTCTCTGGTGGATTTCTCCTCTTGAACCCATCTATGGGAGACACAGAGACTGAATACATGACCTACTGTGTAACAGGCTATATATTATGCTCACTAATTCAATGTTTATTCATCAGGCACAATAAGTATAATGTGGAGACCCGCACCACTTGTGCCGAGGTCCCAGGGCCTTGTAGGCTGCCGGCCTGAAGTGGCGTTTAAGAGTGACCGGCGGTGCGGGAGCGAGCGGTGCCCTGCTCCACCCCAGCATTCAACTGAACATTGGAGAGGGCCAATATGAAGAGATCCCATCTGCACCCTGACAGAAACATTGCTTTGGCTCAATGACAGCCCGGCTTATTACAGAATCTATGGTGAAGACCCTTATGAGCCAACGCAAGCATAGAAAATGTCACAAACACTCCGCTGCTTCCAATCGTCACGCAACTGACTGATGATTGAAGGACGAGGCCACAACTGCTTCCACTACTAGACCGGATATTGGGCACCGCACAGTGAACATCTATTATGAACATATCTGATTACAACACACGGGTGTATACATATTTCAGCACAGTCACTGCCAAGCACCACAATAACCCAAAAATAAAGAAAACCTATCTGCCACCACCAATCATTTCTACGGGCCGATTGAACACCTGCTATTGGTAAAGTATGGCCTCACGAGGCTCCAGGGATTCGCTTTATTGAGCAAGAGGAACGAAGCTATTAAATGTTATATATTTAAACCATAAAGAAGTCAGGGTTTATAAAGATTTAGAAAAGATATTACAAAGGGAACAAAACAATACAGTGTATACCAGGGGTCTCAAACTCGGCTGGGTATATAGCCCGCACACGGAAAAAAATTTAATTTGGGGGGCCGCATTCTTTGCAGGACAAAGTGACATTTTTAGTGATACCATTTTTTTTGCTATGCACCTTTTGAACATTTTTGCTGTTTTGTTTTTTATAGTTTGGGTCGTTACGGATGTGGTGATAATAAAACATGAACTTTTTTTTGTTTACTTTAGTTTAGATATAAAGCAGCATTTTTAGTGGCAAAATATTTTTTCATGCTTTATTTTGAAGTTTTTCTGCCAAAATCTTGTAGTAATGTGCCCCACCCTGGTCTGCATCTTGTAATGTCCCCCATCTTTGTCCCCATCTTGTCGTAATATTCCATACTGGGCCCCATATTGTCGTAATGCCCCATCCTGTTGTAATGTCCCCATCTTCTAGGACTGTCCCCATCCTGGTCCCCCTCTTGTAGTAATGTCCCCAGCCTGGTCCCCATGTTTTAGGACTGTCCCCAGCCTGGTCCCCATGTTTTAGGACTGTTCCCAGCCTGGTCCCCATGTTTTAGGACAGTTCCCAGATAGGTCCCCATCTTTTCGGACTGTCCCCAGCCTGGTTCCCTTCTTTTAGGACTGTTCCCAGCCTGGTCCCCATCTTTTAGGACTGTCCCCAGCCTGGTCCCCATGTTTTAGGACTGTCCCCAGCCTGGTTCCCATCTTTTAGGACTGTCCCCAGCCGGGTCCCCATCTTTTAGGACTGTCCCCAGCCTGGTCCCCATCTTTTAGGACTGTCCCCAGCCTGGTCCCCATCTTTTAAGACTGTCCCCAGCCTGGTCCCCATCTTTTAGGACTGTCCCCAGCCTGGTCCCCATCTTTTAGGACTGTCCCCAGCCTGGTCCCCATCTTTTAGGACTGTCCCCAGCCTGGTCCCCATCTTTTAGGACTGTCCCCAGCCTGGTCCCCATCTTTTAGGACTGTCCCCAGCCTGGTCCCCATCTTGGAGGACTGTCCCTTGTGCCGATCTACACATACAAGAGAAAAAAAAAAAAGATTATTCTCACCTGTCCTCCGTTCCCTCGGCGTCCTTTCTGCACCTCTGGCCCGCAGGCACCATAGACCCCGATCGCGGCCTGGCAGCTGCGCTTCAGTTCAGTGTATTGCCGCGCAGAGACCGGCTCTCTGCACAGCAATACCAGTGGCAGCCGCCGGCCCATTAGAGGCCAGAAGCTGACATCTGCGCGTGTCAGTGACGTCATACGCCGCTGCGCTGGGACGCAGATGTCAGCTTCTGGCCTCTGATAGGCTGGCGGCTGACACTGGTATTGCTGTGTTTATATATTTTTATTGAAATTTTCCATAAAACGGAAAGAAGGGGAGGAGGGGGTACATAAATAAAAGAGGGAGGGGGGAAGGGAAACAGACATATTAAAACAGAAACATTGGGTTTCACATTTAGAATACAACAGTTTGCAATTCCCATAACACACGGGAACATATATAAAAACTAAAAGATTCTCGTATATTAGCATACAATGTTGTTGAGGTTGATAAAATAAAGACAGTATTTTAAAGCAAAGTAGAGTAGAAAATCCGAAATGAAATCCAAGTCAAACTGAGCATAATCCTCATCATCATCTCAAATTAAGATTGTCATAAAAACGAAGATGAGCTAATAACAAACCTAGGCCGTGTTTGATAACATGGGAGAGTATTTTGAGGTCCAAAGATCCCAACGTTCTAAGTATTTTGAGAAGGAGTTACTCCTAATGGCGGCATTATATTCAAATATGCTATGTTGCGTCACTCTTTCGATCAAGTGTATTAAAGTTGGTGGGTCATCACTTTTCCATCTGGAAGCTATGATGAGTTTTGCTGTCAAGAGTATGTGTGAAATTATGTAACGCAGCTGTTTGGGAAAGTCTTCTATGCCTATGGATAAAAGAGCAAGCTGAGGAGTAATGTCAATTCTCATTCCGGTGATATCTGTTATGAGTTGTTGAATTCCTAGCCAGAAGTTTACCAATTTTGGGCAGCTCCAAAATATATGGGATAAAGTACCCGTGTTGTTACAGGCTCTCCAGCAATTTGGTGAGTTTACCGGATTAATACAATGGAGCTTGACTGGGGTCCAATACCACCGAGATAGCATTTTAAAGTAGGATTCATGAATCGTGGCAGAAGCAGTATTGGAGTAAGTAATAGCTAATGTTTTTTTTTAGTTTTTGCAAATCTATTTTGAGATTCAATTCTTGTTCCCATGCCCCTACGAATGAGTGGTCAGGAATGTCTGTCTCCTCATTGAGGATTTTATAGAATATGTTTGATTTCCAAAGTTGGGTCTTGTTTGGAGAATTTATAAGGTCTTGTACCATTTGTGGGAGAGAAAGAGTGGGAGAGGAATTTCCAAAATAGTTAGCTATAGATCTCCAACTTGTTCTCTCATCTCTAGGAAGAGAGAACTTGAATTGAAGATAATAGAAAGACGCTAAAGAGTCATTTTGCATAATATCATCTACATACAGTACTCCCCTATCCAACCAAGTCGATAGATTGAGTTTTGGTATTAAAATTTCCAGTACTGTGAGAGGAATATTTTTTATTGGTGTCGGGCTAGTTCGGTCAGTGGATTTATTTACAATATTTCTCCATGCCAAAATAGCAGCCCTCAGAGCGGGATAGTTTGGAGGAGGCCTGGAGGGTTCAATTAGATGAGCTAGTATTAATGCCGACATTTGTTTTGTTTTAACGATTGATTTTTCTATAAAAGTCCAGGCTGAGATATCTGAGTCTAACAACCATCCCCGTGAAAATTTAAGTATTGAAGCTAAGTAATAATTATAGAGATTGGGGACTCCCAACCCTCCCATCCCCTTATGCTTTTCCAAAGATATCCTAGATATTCTTGGTTTCTTCTTGTTCCAAATGTACTTCAGCAATTGGGTTTGGAATTTTTGGAACCAGATTTTAGGAATAAAAACAGGAATAGACCTAATTATATATAAGAACTTGGGAAGGAGAAGCATTTTAAATGCCTCAATTCTGCCTAGCCAGGAGATCTCAAGTTTAGTTAGGCGCAAGTAGTCCTGGTGAAAGGTTTTAAGTAGGTTAGAGAGATTCTCCTGGACTATGTCAGTTGAGGGCTTAGTTATGAGGATTCCCAAATAAGAGATTTTTCTTTCTTCCCAAGTGTATTCAAATTCTTCTTTAAGGTAGGCCAGTAGGGTACAATCTAAATTAAACTCTATGATTTGGGACTTTGCTTTATTTACTTTATAAAGGGAGAGGTGGGAAAATTCTTCGATTGATGATGTTACATGTCTCAAAGATTTAAGAGGGTTCGAAATGGTAAGCAAAATATCATCTGCAGACAGGGCTATTTTTGTTTGTTCGGTATCAATAGGGATGCCTTTAATGCTAATATTTTCCCTGATCGAGGCCACAAAGGGCTCAATAAAGAGAGCAAAGAGGATGGGTGAGAGGGACTCTTTTGAGAAAGAGTGTTATTTGAGTAGATTCGAGTAGACTGATTGGAGTACATCGATTTAATAGACCTAAAAATGTTCCCGTGAAGGCTGAGTTTTTGCAGAGTGCCAAAGAGAAAAGGTCAGTAGACTCTGTCGAAAGCCTTTTCTGCATCTAGAGCTAGGAAGGCTGATGGTAGTTTTGAGCCTTCAACCAGGGTAATTAGATCTATAGCTCTTCTTGTGGTGTCAGCAGTGGTTCGGCCAGGAATAAATCCAGTCTGGTCGGTATGGATTAATTTACCGATATGTGATTTCAGTCTCTCCACAACCAATTTTGCCAGAATTTTTGTATCAGAATTTAGGAGGGAGATAGGCCTGTAGTTCTTTGTATCAAAGGGGTCTCCTTTATTTTTGGGAATAATAGTGACAATAGCTTCCAACATGTCATGCAGAAGAAATCCCTGCTGAGCAGATTGATTAGATAATCTGGTAAGATAAGGAAGCAGTAAATTGTTAAATGATTTATACAACTCATTTTGGAAGCCGTCTGGGCCCGGCGATTTACCTATTTTAAGCTCTTTAATTACTCCTGAGATTTCTTGGGATGAGTATGGTAGGTTTAAGTCTTGCAGATCTTGATCGTTTAAAGTTGGCAAGTTAAGTTTGGTTAAGTAACCATCAATCTCCAAATCAGAGGGCTGGGTTGAGGTAGAGTTTTCTCTTAAATTATATAGTGCTTTATAAAAGTCTGCAAAAGAGTTAACTATATCTTGTGGATGTTTTACTAAACGACCGGAGGAGTCTTTAATCTCATTTAGTCTAGACTTCAGTTTAAAGTGTTTAACCTTAGCAGCAAATAATTTAGACGGTCTATCTGCGGAGAAGTAGTATTTAGATTTGGTTGTTTGTACCATTTTGTCATATTTACTTGTTAACATTGATTTGAGATTCATTCTAAGTTGGAGGATCTTAGCAGAATAGTCTAGGGAGGGGTTGGAAACTTGTTTTTGTTCCAAACTATGTACAGTGCTGGCCAAAAGTATTGGCACCCCTGGAATTCTGTCAGATAATACTCAGTTTCTTCCTGAAAATGATTGCAATCACAAATTCTTTGGTATTATTCTCTTTATTTAATTTGTCTTCAATGAAAAAAACACAAGAAGAATTGTCCTAAAGCCAAATTGGATATAATTCCACACCAAACCTAAAAAAGGGGGTGGACAAAAGTATTGGCACCGTTTGAAAAATCATGTGATGCTTCTCTAATTCGAATAATTAACAGCACCTGTAACTTACCTGTGGCACCTAACAGGTGTTGGTAATAACTAAATCACACTTGCAGCCAATTAACATGGATTAAAGTTGACTCAACCTCTGTCCTGTGTCCTTGTGTGTACCACATTGAGCATGGAGAAATGAAAGAAGACCAAAGAACTGTCTGAGGACTTGAGAAACCAAATTGTGAGGAAGCATGAGCAATCTCAAGGCTACAAGTCCATCTCCAAAGACCTGAATGTTCCTGTGTCTTCCGTGCACAGTGTCATCAAGAAGTTTAAAGCCCATGGCACTGTGGCTAACCTCCCTAGATGTGGACGGAAAAGAAAAATTGACGAGAGATTTCAACGCAAGATTGTGCGGATGGTGGATAAAGAACCTCGACTAACATCCAAACAAGTTCAAGCTGCCCTGCAGTCCGAGGGTACAACAGTGTCAACCCGTACTATCTGTCGGCGTCTGAATGAAAAGGGACTGTATGGTAGGATACCCAGGAAGACCCCACTTCTTACCCCAAGACATAAAAAAGCCAGGCTGGAGTTTGCCAAAACTTACCTGAGAAAGCCTAAAACGTTTTGGAAGAATGTTCTCTGGTCAGATGAGACAAAAGTAGAGCTTTTTGGGAAAAAGCATCAACATGGAGAGTACAGGAAAAAAAAGAGGCATTCAAAGAAAAGAACACGGTCCCTACAGTTAAACATGGCGGAGGTTCCCTGATGTTTTGGGGTTGCTTTGCTGCCTCTGGCACTGGACTGCTTGACCGTGTGCATGGCATTATGAAGTCTGAAGACTACCAACAAATTTTGCAGCATAATGTAGGGCCCAGTGTGAGAAAGCTGGGTCTCCCTCAGAGGTCATGGGTCTTCCAGCAGGACAATGACCCAAAACACACTTCCAAAAGCACTATAAAATGGTTTTAGAGAAAGCACTGGAGACTTCTAAGGTGGCCAGCAATGAGTCCAGACCTGAATCCCATAGAACACCTGTGGAGAGATCTCAAAATGGCAAATGGAGAAGGCACCCTTCAAATATCAGGGACCTGGAGCAGTTTGCCAAAGAAGAATGGTCTACAATTCCAGCAGAGCATTGTAAGAAACTCATTGATGGTTACCGGAAGCGGTTGTTCGCAGTTATTTTGGCTAAAGGTTGTGCAACCAAGTATTAGGCTGAGGGTGCCAATACTTTTGTTCGGCCCTTTTTTGGAGTTTTGTGTGAAATGATCAATGATTTGATTTTTGCTTCATTCTCTTTTGTGTTTTTTCCTTGCAAGCAAATTAAATGAAGATAATAAGACCAAATAATTTGTGATTGCAATCATTTTCAGGAAGAAACTGAGTATTATCTGACAGAATTACAGGGGTGCCAATACTTTTGGCCAGCACTGTATATCGTTGACCAAATGTTTTGTTTTGTCTCTATTAGTTTTAGCTAGTTGTGAATTTAATTGAATAAGCTTTCCTCTGAGTACTGACTTGAAAGCAGACCATAAAGTAAATATTGATATGTTATCAACTTTAAAATAGTTTTGGATAGTGCTTTCTATTTCTTTTTTATAAACTGGATGGTTATAGAGGAAGCTGTTATTTCTCCAAAGCCGTTGTGCGGAGGTAATGTATAGTGTCTCAACCTCAAATACTACCGGGGAGTGGTCAGACCATATTCTGGGGCCTATAGAGATACATTTGAATTTGTGGAGAGAGAAGATATTTGTGAGGACTAAATCTAGTCTGGCCTAGGAATTATGAGTACCCGAGAAATGTGTGACCTCCATAGATGACGAGTGAATGCATCTAAAGACATCATACAAACCAGATTTTATTATCCAAGGATCCAAGCATAAAGAGTGTTGCCTTGATTTGTTAGAAGAATCAAGGGAGGGATTAGGGACTATATTAAAATCACCAAAAATTATCAATTCACCCCTGGTCAATTTTTCGCAAAATTCTGTTAAGAAAGGTGATTTGTCCACAGTTAGGTACATAGACATTCACTAGGGTAAAAAGTTGGTGATTTAGTTTACAGGTTAAGATTATAAACCTCCCATTTGGGTCATCTATATGACAAATTTGTTCGAATGTAACAGAATTTTTAATCAAGATGGCAACACCCCATTTTTTTTTGGATTATTTGCGAGAAATATATTTTGGAAGTCATTGTGTGAAAATCTAGGTTGATTAGTAGAGGAAAATTTGGTTTCCTGTAAGGCCACTACATCAGCTTTGTAGTCTTTAATCATCTTCCAGGTATAAAAGCGCCGTTGGGGAGAGTTCAGGCCGTTAACAATGCTGACCAAGAATTTAAGTGACATGACCAAGTTTGTTGAGATAGGAAAAAAGACTCAATTTCAAATGAGAGATTACTGTCATTAGTTTTCCTTTAAACATAAGTAAAGAATGAAAGAATAACAAGGAATATCTAAATTTTACCTAATGTCAAACTATACTGAATTGTACTAAACAAGTAGAGAAAACTTAGTCTCAGATGAAGTCCGAGTCTATCAAATTACTCTGTGGAATCCCAACAAGGAGGGAATAAATTTCAATGGATACCTCCTATATGGAGCTAAAGTTTCGGCAGATTGCATCAGCTTAATGATAGATATAGTTCATCAGGTGATGATCCCTAGATCCCCAAGAATTTTTTTCCCATTTTCAGTTTCCGAGACACTATAGTTCTTCCCTTGATAGAAGAAAAGAACTTTTGTGGGATTAAATCCCCATTTGTACTGAATCTGACTATTACGTAGGGCATCAGTGATTTTTATACATTTTTTGCGTTGCATCATAGTTTCCCTAGACAAGTCCGCAAATATCTTAACAGAGTTATAAGGTTTTGGGAGGGACCCCTTGCGGCGAAGATACTCCATTAGTTGGTCTTTCGTGTGATAGAAGTGGAATTTAGCAATGATGTCTCTGGGTGTTTCGGGTTGGAGATGCTTGGGCTTTGGAAGACGATGTACTCTCACCAGGGTCAGATCTAAGTCAGACAAGGATGGGATAGCTGCCCTTACCAAATCCTTAATGTAGGGAGCCAACTGGTCATTTTTAACTGTTTATGGTATGGCTCTAAACTTCAGATTCAGCCTTCTATTACGATCCTCCAAGTCGGTGAGTTTATTCTTAACACCCTGTAACTCTTCTCTAAGGTGACGGTTTTCCCTCTCTAATTTATTACTCATTTCTCCCAAGTTAAAAATTTCTGACTCATTTTTATCTGTCCTAAGATTAACCGAGTCAATAGATTTTTGGAGTTTATCATAACGAGAGTCAAAGTCAATACGAAGGTATTCCCTAAAGGCTGCAAAGATGCCCTTAAAGAAAGTCTGATTTATCGGTTGGGACCAATCAAATTTGAGAAGGGGGTCGCAGTTGTCCGATTTGTTAGGACTTTCCATCCTCATCCTCTGCTTGGCTGGGCCAGTAATAGGAGATGAATCCTCCTCTGAATCAGAGGTTTCCCTCATAATTGGAATGTTAGATGTTAATTCTTTTCTTTTGTCTCTCCTCTGCTGTGGAGGATCAACCATCAAAGCCGTGGAGTCGTCTAACTTCGGATTTCGGGAACATGACCACGAGTCATTATCAGTATTTTTTGTGGGGGATCTGGAACGATCCCTCTGTGAGGATCCTGACTGAACAGCATCTTTACCCATGAGTTTTGCTTTTTCTGGTCTCAACTTATGGGACGCCATGGTCCTAAGGAGTACTACCAGGTATTATTATTGATGTAGACCAGTATGTCACTAACTAATGTGTGTGGAGAGAGTATCTATCCTAGCAGTAGACAAAGAGAAAGGGAGAGTTACTAGCACTAGGCAGAGGCAGGATATCTAGTTATGGGAGCAATGAGAGAAAATATCACAGTGACAGTGAATACCTAGAGAAAGGGAGGAAAAGAGGAGAGTCAAGGAAAGTCAAGAAAGAAGAGAAAGGAAGAAGGGACCAACTTTGCATAGTACAAAAACCTATTTCAACGCTTAATTGAGAGGCCAGTCTTGATTGCAGAGGTCCAGAAGTCCGAGTCCAATCTCCCCTTCCAGTGCCACAAAATAGGATTTCACTAGGGACACAAAGTGTTAATAATCTCTGAATAGTTAATGAAGTTGTGAGCAGCTTCTTCAATAGAGCACAGTTCTATTGGACTCAGGGAGGAGTTATAACGACAGAGACAACAAGGCTATTACTTCAGATAATAAGCAGATGAGCTTCAGTTTAATCTGCCTCCATTTATAGGCACAGCTGCTGGAAGAGGTGCAAGTTGAATGGAGACTCACAGTTTAATCTTCAAGAGGTAGTATAGGAGAGTTGGCAATATGTCTCCCATCCACAAAGCACCAACATGAAACACCTCAGCGAGTCCTTGTCTCCAGGTTCTGGGGGCCGCTTCACAGCCTAAAAGGCAGCAGCTCCTCCTTCACCAGGACCCCTTTGGACACTGAGATCTTCGATGTCAGACCTCACAGTAGGTCCCTGCACCAACGCTAGGAATTCCACCGGGAGTCGACAGCAGGTGAGATCACCACACCGGCTGCAGGATATACACTGTCGCTCCTCAGGCAGGCAGGGACAAGCAGAGACGAGATAGCACCTCTCCGGGTTAGTTCAATCACGGGGAGAGCATTTACAGTTGGTATAATTAGAAAAGAGCACACGAAAGGAGATTTCCAGCCGCCCCTGGTCCACTATGTTATCAGGGCAGTGTAAGAATAAAACAAAATGGCCGCTGCTAATGCTGTATCCATGACAACAGGCTCCACACAGTCACCTCAAAAAGCTGGAAGTCAGTCAGAAAATCTCCTGAGTCTCACATAATAGAAGAGGGTCTCACCCAAGCCAAAAACAAACTGAATAAACAGCAAATGTCCTCAGATGTATCAGCGATCATGCAAGGGACGTTTTAACAGGATGGCTTACTATAGATATCGTGGGTGAGATCCAGCGGGTCAATCCGGGCTGTAGAATAGATCAAAAGGGTGTTTTGGGATCAGCAAGACATCCCAGACAAATCTATGTTGGTGTGGCGAGATTTAAGACCCATTAAAAGGGTAAATCCCGTAGGTTAAGGCTAAAATGCAGGAGCCTCTGCTAAACCCGACCACTCAGCATGAGCTCCAATCCACGCCCCCTTCTGGTATTGCTGTGCAGAGAGCCGGTCTCTGTGCGGCAATACACTGAACTGAAGCGCAGCTGGAGGCAGCTCCTGGACCGGGCCGCGATCGGGGTCTGTGCCTGCGGGCCGCATGAAGCAGACTGAAGGGCCGCATGCGGCCCGCAGGCCGCGTGTTTGAGACCCCTGATCTAGAGTATGTCGGCTTAGGTAATCTACATTTACAATCTCCAGCCCCTCCAGGTAAATAGCAAACAGGGATAAGGTGTGCATTTTTGCTAGCCTAAAAAGCTTTATGTTCCATATAACTGAACAAAGCAAAGTTCATCATAAATTCATGGTTAGGCAACTTGGTGTGGAAGAACATGATCGGCCGCACAGAACACGGACCCTAACCCCATCCAACACCTTTGGGATAAATCAGAAAGACAACTGTGAGCCCAGCCTCTCCCTAACATCACAGTTTGACCTCACATATGCTCTTCTGTATGAAGGGGCAACCCCCCCCCCCCACAAATACATCAAAAATCTTGTGTAAATCCTTCCCAGAATAGCGAGAGCCGTTATATGGAGAGACTCCATATTAATGACTATGGATATGGTCTGTCTACACGAGTAAGTCTCTTGAGTAACCAGCAGAAATATGCCAGAAATCCAGAAATGTAATCTCACGATTTATATTCCTCAATATAACCATCACCCTTGATCTGACAACCATCTGTTTCATTTGCAGGAATGTTCCAATGTGCAATACTCTGCGTATTCATTGATCTCCATTCAAAACTCTTTATGCCGCCTCTGTCTCCTATTTATCCCCTCCATGCTTGTGAATCATCTCCTTGCTGCTCCTCCCTCCTACTTACATCTGGCCTATTCCATGTGCATTGAAAGCTTTATAAACTGAGAGATACAGGTCTGTCAATGACCGTGGTCTGTCTCCACAAGTATGTCTCTTGAGTAACCAGCAGAAATATGCCAGAAATGGGCCAGAAGTGACCAGAAGGTATGAGTAACTACCTATTAAATGTACTTAGCTTCTCTATTCTCCCTTACACTTTCATTATGTTTACATATGCCCTTAAAGTTTTTGCTCCACTAATCCGCACTCTTCTTCGCTACCCCCAAGCCCCAGCACCTTCAAACTAAATAAGCATCTCTCCTTCCCTCTTACCTCCCCACCTGACCTCATCTGCTGACCTGCTCCTCAACTTCAGATCTATCCTACTCAAACCTAAAACAAGCCGGACACTCTCATTCTCCCACCTGCTCTCCCTCTCTCTGCTTCTTCTCACTGTTGGTGACATATCTCCCAATCCTGGACCCCCACAGCTTACACCTTCCACTAACTCCCCCTCCTATCGACCCAACTAAATACAAACTACCGCAATCTCTATTATCTTAAACCTGTGCCCTTGACGCCCACCCCACTGCTCTCTCTCTCTGGAATGCCCGCTCTGTCTGCAATAAGCTACATGTTATTCACAACCTCTTTACCTCTCATAATCTCTCCTTCCTCAGCATCACCAAAACATGGCTGACACCCTCCAACACTGCCTCCCCTGCTGCGCTTTGTTACGGTGGCTTGCACTTCACCCACACTCCTCGCCCTGGTAACAGACATGGTGGAGGAGTGGGTCTTCTCCTTTCTACCAACTGCACCTTCAACCCTATCCCACCTCTACCCTGTCTTATGCTCCCTTCTTTTGAAGTCCACTCTGTCCGCATCTACTCTCCCTCCAACCTCCAAGTGGCCATCATATACCGACCTCCGGGCCCGGTCACTGCCTTTAATGACCAATTCTCCACCTGGCTTCCTTACTTTCTCTCTGCTGACATTCCCACAATCATCAAGGGCGATTTCAACATCCCCATTGACACTAGCCAGTCAACAGCATCCAAACTCCTGTCACTTACTTCATCTTTTGGACTTATTCAGTGGTCCTCCTCAGCCACCCACACAGATGGGCATACACTGGACCTCATCTTCATCCGACTCTGCTCCCTATCTAACCTCTCAATCTCCTCTCTACCCCTATCTGACCACCATCTACTCACTTTCTCAACCCTGTCTTCCTCACCTGTCACCCATGTCCAGCATAGCACACCCCCGCAGAAACCTTGCACATCTAGACACACACACTCTCTGACTTTATTCTACCACTGACATCCATATCCTCACTCCACTACACAGACAGCGCCACTGCTTTCTACAATGCCACTCTCACATCAGCTATTGACCCCGTTGCCCCTCTTGTGTATGGCAGAGCGCAACCTATCAGTAGACAACCCTGGCACAATAACCTCACTAAGAAGCTTCTGCAAGCGTCCAGGGTTACAGAGCGGCGTTGGAAGAAAACACATTCACAAGATGACTTCACTGCATTCAAACAAGCAACACTCGCATTCAAATCAGCCCTCACCTCTGCTAAACAGGCCTACCTCACAACCCTCATATCTTCCTTATTCTACAACTCCAAACAACTATTCAACACTTTTAACTCCCTCCTCCGCCCTCCACTGCCCCCTCTGACCTCCCTCATCCCTGCTGAGGACTTTGCCGCACACTTCAAAAACAAGCTTGACAAAACAAGGCAAGACTTCATTGTTTGATCACCACAACCCCTTTTGTTTTCCAGAGCATTGCCCTTCTCCCATAACCTCCCTCTCCAACATCAATGAAGGAGAGCTTACCTGCCTCGTCCTCAAATCACATCTCCCCACTTGTGCACTTGACCCCATCCCATCTCCTCCCCAACATCAACCCCACACTCATTCCATCCCTAACTAATCTCTTCAACCTATCACTAAAAGCTGGTACCTTCCCCTCTGCTTTCAAACATGCCACAATCACGCCCATCATCAAAAAGCCATCCCTCGACCCAACCGCTTTGTCCAGATATCATCCCATATTCGCCTCCAAACTCCTTGAGCACCATGTTCACGCTGAACTTTCCTCTCACCTCTCATCTAACTCTCTCTTCGACAACCAACAATCTGGCTTCCGCCCCCACCATTCCACAAAAACTGCCCTTACCAAAATTACTAATGACTTACAGCCAAAGCTAACCGACAATTCTCCCTACTTCTTCTTCTAGACCTGTCTTCTGCCTTTGACACAGTTGACCACTGCCTCCTACTACAGATTCTCTCTTCCTTTGGTGTCAAAGACCTTGCTTTATCCTGGATCTCCTCATACCTTTCCAACCGCATATTTAGAATCTCCCACTCCCACTCTACCTCCTCTCTCTGTTGGAGTCACTCAAGGCTGCAGCCTAGGACCCCTACTCTTATCCATCTATAACCTTGGCTTGGGACAGCTCATAAAGTCCCATGGTTTCCAGTACCACCTGTAAGCTGATAACACTCAGATCTACCTCTCTGGCCCAGACGTCACCTCTCTGCTGTCCAGAATCTCAGCGTGCCCATCAGCCATATCCTCCTTCTCCTCCCGCTACCTCAAACTCAATGTGGACAAATCTGCACTCATCATCTATCCTCCATCTCGCGTAACTTCCCTATCTGATCTATCTATCACAATAATTGACATCACTCTTTCCCCTGTATCAGAAATCTGCTGCCTCGGCGTAAACCTCGACTCTGCTCTGTCCTTCAAACCAAACATCCAAGCCCTCGCCACCTCCTGTCACCTGCAGCTCAAAAATATTTCCAGAATCCGTCCTTTCCTCAACTCTCAATCTTCTAAACCCAATCTCGACTACTGCAACATCCTCCTCTGTGGCCTACCTGCTAACACTCCTACACCTCTCCAATCTGTTCTTAACTCTGCTGCCCGACTAGTTCATCTCTCTCCTCCTCTGTTACCCCCCTTTGCAAATCCCTTCACTGGCTCCCAATTTCCCAGCGTATCCAGTTCGAACTAATAACACTGACCTACAAAGCCATCCATAACCTCTCTCCTCCGTACATCTCCGAACTTAGCTCCCGATATATTCCCTCATGTAATCTCCAGTCCTCCCAAGACCACCTCCTCTCCTACTTTCCACACTTATTCATTCCTCACCCAATCGACTCCAAGACTTCTCCCGAATATCCTCCATCTTCTGGAATTCTGTGCCTCAACATGTCCGATTATGCGCCACACGCTGATTCTTCAGACGAAACCTGAAAACCCATCTCTTCAAGGAGGCTTACAACCTGCAATGACTCCATCACCACCACCAGAGCTGCTGCAACCCTCCCAAACTACTGTCTCCTTCCCCACCATCCTGTAGAATGTAAGCCCGCAAGGGCAGGGTCCTCTTCCTTCTGTACCAGTCTATCATTGTTAGTTCATTTACTGTAAGTGATATCTATATTTTGTATGTAACCCCTTCTCATGTACAGCACCATGGAATCAATGGAGCTATATAAATAATAATAATATACAATGTATCTGTAGAATGTAAGCCCGCAGGGGCAGGGTCCTCCTCCCTCTGTACTCGTCTATCATTGTTAGTTCATTTACTGTAAGTGATATCTGTATCTGGTATGTAACCTCTTCTCATGTACAGCACCATGGAATCAATGGAGCTATATAAATAATAATAATATACAATGTATCTGTAGAATGTAAGCCCGCAGGGGCAGGGTCCTCCTCCCTCTGTACCCGTCTATCATTGTTAGTTCTTTACTGTAAGTGATATCTGTATCTGGTATGTAACCTCTTCTCATGTACAGCACCATGGAATCAATGGAGCTATATAAATAATAATAATATACAATGTATCTGTAGAATGTAAGCCCGCAGGGGCAGGGTCCTCCTCCCTCTGTACCCGTCTATCATTGTTAGTTCTTTACTGTAAGTGATATCTGTATCTGGTATGTAACCCCTTCTCATGTACAGCACCATGGAATCAATGGAACTATATAAATAATAATAATAATATACAATGTATCTGTAGAATGTAAGCCCGCAGGGGCAGGGTCCTCCTCCCTCTGTACCCGTCTATCATTGTTAGTTCTTTACTGTAAGTGATATCTGTATCTGGTATGTAACCCCTTCTCATGTACAGCACCATGGAATCAATGGAGCTATATAAATAATAATAATATAGAATATGAGGTCAGAAACGTTCTTAGAGGTGGAATGTGAAGGAGGCACAGACTGATTAAGTACCAGAATAACGAAAGTACCAGATATTCATGATTCCAATACATGTGGCATCAAATGAAAAAAAATCATTGAAGGCAGCCAGGGCCGACAGTAATTGGCACAAACATTAAGATCTCTTCTTACCTTGTGATGTCAGAGGCCGGAGCTCCTCCATCATCACCTCCTGGTACCGATCCTGGTGTCCTTCTAGATACTCCCACTCCTCCATGGAGAGATAGACACCGACGTCCTGACACCTTATAGGAACCTGACAACAACGACACCGTCATCACCCAGAATCCTCCAGTGCTGTCCTGTATAATGTCCCAGCAGTCACCTCTCCGCTCATCACCCAGAATCCTCCAGTGCTGTCCTGTATAATGTCCCAGCAGTCACCTCTCCGGTCATCACCCAGAATCCTCCAGTGCTGTCCTGTATAACGTCCCAGCAGTCACCTCTCCGCTCATCACCCAGAATCCTCCAGTGCTGTCCTGTATAATGTCTCAGCAGTCAACTCTCCGGTCATCACCCAGAATCCTCCAGTGCTGTCCTGTATAATGTCCCAGCAGCCACCTCTCCGGTCATCACCCAGAATCCTCCAGTGCCGTCCTGTATAATGTCCCAGCAGTCACCTCTCCGGTCATCACCCAGAATCCTCCAGTGCCGTCCTGTATAATGTCCCAGCAGTCACCTCTCCGCTCATCACCCAGAATCCTCCAGTGCTGTCCTGTATAATGTCCCTGCAGTCACCTCTCCGCTCATCACCCAGAATCCTCCAGTGCCATCCTGTATAATGTCCCAGCAGTCACCTCTCCGGTCATCACCCAGAATCCTCCAGTGCTGTCCTGTATAATGTCCCAGCAGTCACCTCTCCGCTCAGCAGCTCAATCATCTTGTTGCTGAGCTCTAGGATCTTCTTCTTCTTGCTCTCATGTATCGGGGGGTGCGGGGGAGGCTCTGTGATGGGGTCCGGGCTCCGTCCTCCTGACTCCTGGAGATGGATGATGGGAGTCACACCCTCCCCCGGTGTCTTCCTCACTATTGTGTAATCCTGTGTATGGAGAGAGACACTTAGGGAGAAGAATTCCTTCCCGACTCCAGATCTGACAATCAGTAGAAATCCCGGGATAAATAACCGTCTCCGGTAATCTGGGGCCATAACCTGGAATATTATTACACTCAGGACAGACATCCAGGCCCCTCTACAGCTCTTATAGGGAATCCCCATGACAACTCCTCCTGGCAGAGAGCTGCACACAATCACTGCTCTTACAGTAAAGAATCCTTCTCTTCCTCTTCTGGATTTCCTCTTCCCGATGTCAGACTTGTCACATACAGTTGTGCTCAAAAGTTTACATACCCAGGCAGAATTTTTCCTTTCTTGGCCTTGTTTCAGAGAATTTGAATGATTTTTCTCCACTCATGGTTATGGGTTGGGTGAAGCCATTTATTGTCAAACTACTGTGTTTTATCTTTTTAAATCTTAATGACAACCAAAAACATCCACATGACCCTGATCATAAGGTCACATACCCCAGTTCTTAATACCGTGTATTGCCCCCTTTAACATCAATGACAGCCTGAAGTCTTTTGTGGTAGTTGTGGATGAGGTTCTTTATTTTCTCAGATGGTAAAGCTGCCCATTCTTCTTGGCAAAAAGCCTCCAGTTCCTGTAAATTCCAGGGCTGTCTAGCATGAACTGCGAGCTTGAGATCTCCCCAGAGTGGCTCAATGATGTTGAGGTCAGGAGACTGAGATGGCCACTCCAGAACCTTCACTTTGTTCTGCTGTAGCCAATGAAAAGTTGACGTGGCCTTGTGTTTGCTGTCATGTTAGAACGTCCAAGTACGTCCCATGCGCAGCTTCCGGGCTGATGAGTGCAAATTTGCCTCCTGTATTTGCTAATAACGTGCTGCATTCATCTTTCCTTCAACTTTTACCAAGATTCCTGTGCCTTTGTAGCTCACACATCCCCAAAACATCAGCGATCCACCTCCGTGCTTTACTGTAGAAATGGTGTTCCTTTCATCATAGGACTTGTTGACCTCTCTCTAAATGTAACGTTTATGGTTGTGCCAAAAAGTTCAATTTTGGTCTCATCACTCCAAATTACCTTGTTCCAGAAGTTTTGAGGCTTGTCTCTGTGCTGTTTGGCGTATTGTAGGCGAGATACTTTGTGTCATTTGCGAAGTAATGGCTTTCTTCTGGCGACTCGACCATGCAGCCCATTTTCCTTCAAGTGCCTCCTTATTGTGAATCTTGAAACAGCCACACCGCTAGTTTTCAGAGTCCTGAATTTCAGCTGATATTATTTGTGGGTTTTTCTTTGCATCCTGAACAATTTTTCTGGCAGTTGTGGCCGAAACTTTTTTGTTGGTCTACCTGACCATGGTTTGTTTTTAACAGAGCTCCTTATTTTCCATTTGTTAATTAGTTTGAACGCTGCTGACTGACATTATCAATTCCTTGGATATTTCTTTGTATCCCTTTCCTGTGTAATACAGTTCAACTACCTTTTCCCGTAGATCCGTTGTCAATTCTTTTGCTTTCCCCATGACTCACAATCCAGAAACATCAGTGGCTGGATGAAAGATGCAAGAGTCTGTCTGGATCCCAGAAACTCACTCAGCTTTTATGCACACGCACTGATTACAAGCAAACAGGTCACAGGTGAGGATGTTACCTTTAGTAGCCTTTCAAACCAATTTGTGTCAAATTCTGTGCATATTATCAGCCAAAAATCACCAGGGTATGTGAACTTTTGATCAGGGTCATTTGGATGTTTTTGGTTGTCATTAAGATTTGAAAAGAGAAAACACAGTACACTGTGTTCCAAATTATTATGCAAATAATATTTTCTCAGATTTTCCCAAATTACCTATATGAATTGCAGTCATTGTAATTTTCCAGTCAAATAACTATTAGAGTACAATTGAAAGGTTTTTTGTACAAACTGCCTATGATAACAGGATATTTTTAAAAAAATAAAAAACTCAAACTGCACTCAAAATGCATGTTCCAAATTATTATGCACAGCAGAGTTTTCAACCTTTTCATTTTAATAAAGAACAAAAAAATGGTCATTTTTGAAATTATAAGCATTAGCCGGTTATTACACACTGAAATCAAACAGTTTTCAACTCAAAACTTTATTCTAGGTGATGTTACATTTGCACATAGGACCCCTTGTTGGAAAGGAGCTTCTGAACTCTCTCGTCCATTGAATTTGTCAGGCTTTGGATGGTTTCTGCTTCAATTGTTTTGCATGAGGACAGAATACCCTCCCAGAGCTGTTGCTTAGATGTGAACTGCCTCCCGCCATCATAGACACTCCTTTTGATGATGCTCCAGAGGTTCTCAATGGGGTTGAGGTAAGGGGAGCATGGGGGCCACACCATAAGTTTGTCCCCTTTTATGCCCATAGCAGCCAGAGATGCAGATGTGTTATGTGCAGCATGAGACGGTGCATTATCATGCATGAAATGATCTCGATAGTCCAGATGGATGGAGTGGAGGATGGCTGGTTGATGGACACCCCATGCAAACACGGCTACGGCGCAAACAAGGAGGAGGTGGAGTAATGTTTTGGGCTGGAATCATGGGGAGAGAGATTGTCGGCCCTTTTAGGATCCCTGAAGGGGTAAAGATGAACTCCATAATGTATGTTGAGTTTCTCAAACAGCACTTCCTTCCATGGTTCAAGAAGAAGAACCGTGCATTCCGCAGCAAGATCATTTTCATGCATGATAATGCCCCGTCTCATGCTGCACATAACACATCTGCATCTCTGGCTGCTATGGGCATAAAAGGGGACAAACTTATGGTGTGGCCCCCATGCTCCCCTGACCTCAACCCCATTGAGAACCTCTGGAGCATCATCAAAAGGAGTGTCTATGATGGCGGGAGGCAGTTCACATCTAAGCAACAGCTCTGGGAGGGTATTCTGTCCTCATGCAAAACAATTGAAGCAGAAACCATCCAAAACCTGACATATTCAATGGACGAGAGAGTTCAGAAGCTCCTTTCGAACAAGGGGTCCTATGTGAAAATGTAACAGCACCTAGAATAAAGTTTTGAGTTGAAAACTGTTTGATTTCAGTGTGTAATAACCTGCTAATGCTTAGAATTTCAAAAATGACCATTTTTTTTTTCTTTATTAAAATGAAAAGGTTGAAAACTCTGCTGTGCATAATAATTGGGAACATGCATTTTAAGTGCAGTTTGAGTGTTTTATTTTTTAAAAATATCCTGTTATCATCGGCAGATTATACAAAAACCTTTCAATTGTACTCTAATAGTTATTTGACTGGAAAATTACAATGACTGCAATTCATATAGGGAATTTGGGAAAATCTGAGAAAATATTACTTGCATAATAATTTGGAACACAGTGTAGTCTGACAATAAATGGCTTCACCCAACCGATAACCATGAGCGGAGAAATGTTTTTTTGTTATCACTCATATTCTCTGAAACAAGGTCAAGAAAGGAAAAATTCTGCCGGGGTATGTAAACTTTTGAGCACAACTGTCACACAATAAAGCTGATAGAAATGTAGAGGAGTTACCTCTCCGCTCAGCAGGGAGATGATCTCCAGGGTGAAGTGTAATAATCTTCTGGTGATCTCGTCCTCGTCCATTCTTGCTGGGTCATTCAGGTAAAAAAGGGTTTGGGATGAGAACATGATAAAACAAGATCACTTAGATGGATTTAGTAGTGAAGGCGTCTTTACGATAAAGAGATGTAATCACCCCCAAAAACATGACCCATACTTAAAAATGAATATGTACAATAAATCACAAAACAGCAGAATAACAGCAGTTTCCTAAGGCATGGATCTTTTCAAAATGACATTCACCTTCCGTCACCCCTTGGATCCATAACATGTTGTAGGGAGGTCTGCTCTAGTTTTGAAACCGTTGATTGCGCCATTTGGAAGTCACAAGAACATTGAATCCGGTGTGACATCAAATGATGAACTGTTAATTCTGAAATTTGAGATCGCTAGCTATGTTGAGAAAATTTGCTTTGCAGCAGAACGAAAAATTCTCCAAAAGACCACAATTGCTCATAAAAGTCGTGAATGACTCTGAGGACTCATATTGCTGTATCCAATGACTTTCAAGCTTTTTGAAGCAAAGACATGCTTGGTAACGCCAAAGTGATGTCAACCTAAATGGCTATAAGTAAATTGATGGTAAACAACAGTCTACTTAATCGTATGGTACTTAAACTTAAAACGATTTGTCATAGATATTATTAAAAAGCCCTCTCTCCCTCTTCCCCCTCCCCTATACCATTTGCTAAGGAGAAGAGCTAACACTCTAAGAAGTTGCTTCTATGCAAATAGCAGGGTACAAAAGAAACCACAAACTCAATTATCCAGGCTAGTTACCATATCTAATGGAGAGACATGGGTGATGAATAGACACCTGAGTAAATCGGAAACCGCTCGTTAGGCTTCAAAGAAAATCTGTCACACTCCTCACAACAGCCAGGACATTCCCAGCTGCAATCTTCAGACTCATAGGCACCGAAATGAAATATGGAATATCGTTAGTTCTATAATTCCGATTGTGATGGGAAACATATTTTTAGAGGTGGGACTAACTGGGGAACAGATGCATATTTTTCCGTGCCTATGTGCCCCACCAGTGAGTTGTAACGCAAGAGGGCAAACATGACCAACAGCAGTTATGTCAGGTTTAGTCTCTTAGGAGAGGTAAAATTGCAATAAAAAATATGGCATCCCTAGCTACCTTCTGCGATCAACCAGGGGGGAGTATAGTAGAAACTAAAAATTCAATAAAACCATGAAGGGTGGAGACCAGCCCACATGAGGTTATCACAGGGAAGTGTGTGGGCAGGGACCCCCTTCAGCATAAAAGATCAAGCCGAATATGGGTCTATACTCATGCCAGGAGATACATATTTGTGTAAGCAGGGGTCCCGTTCAATAACGGCCAGAATAGAAGTGCTTCCTCCAGCTAAACTGAATCGTATATTTTTTTCATAAACACTGCCTCCCTTTGGATTAAATATAAAATTTTATAGCTGTTTCTTCTGTTCTGTAATTGTTCCTCCCCCAAAGCCATATACGCTACCAGAAAGCAGGCGTCCAATCAGGCCTATATTGGATTTTATATATTTTAAAAAACGAAACTGATCGGTGGTGGCAGCGAATAATCTTAATTGGGTTATCGTGAAGCTGGCAGTGATCATATGGGGGGCATATATACATATTCCATGAGTTGGAATTCGGAGGTGTGTGCGCCACACGCTCACGGCTCGCTTGCCGATAGCTACGTAGTGAGTAATCGGGATCGTGCATGTGCAGAATCCCTGACACGGTCCAAAAAACGCTCGCTTTCTAGGGAAGTATCAACTTTGGTGTTTAGAAACTGAAGAAGCAAAGGCTTGGCTTCTTTTAGCCATCCAAAAATTATTACCCTTTTTTGTCGTATAAACAGGTTTGGTGTGGATTCATAAATTGAACAATGGGTCAGAACCAGGGTCCTGACAGTATGGACAATAAAGAAGCAATTGAATCCACAAGTGCAGAGCATAGACAGAATGGACCATGAAAACCGATGGCTTATTTTAGCTGTCACTCTTTGCAAGAATTATTTTTTCCATTTTTGGCAGCAGTAAAAGTTTTGTTAAATATGTTTTTCTTGACCACACCAAAGATAATAATAATTGTCATAGAAAAATTAAAATCTCCAGAAGGAGATGGAGCTTACACCAGGGCTGTGGAGTCGGTAAGCCAAACCTCCGACTCCTCAATTTCCGTGACTCCCCACTCCGACTCCACAGCCCTGCCTCACTATTAAGCATGTTTATAAAGTGCAGCACAGATTCATCTCAACTAAAAGCCGAGATCCTGAGATCAGGAACAGAACAGACATTTATAGGACATTTTATAACTTTCCCAAATTCTTATGAAAAAAATTGACAGCACATTCTGCACTGAACTACTGCACCCAATTTATTATATATTTTAGGAATCGGAGTCGGTCCATGTTATACCGACTCCACTAAAATGGACACCGACTCCACAGCCCTGGCTTACACTCAAACTCTTTGAAAAAGACTTCATTCGACATATGGGGCAGACAGTAAATTACAGCTAGGAATGGAGCAAAACCAACTAACATAGGGGAAAAAGGAAAGAGAATGCTTTAACCTCTTTAAAGCCGAGACTTCCTGCAGTGCCCAGGTAATTAAAAAAGGATATCTATTGTGGGAACAAGTGGGAAAGACTGAGATTTGTATATTTATGAGGAAGGGAAGCAAAATTCTAATACCTTTAGAGGCAACTCTTGTTCTCTTCAGAGGAGACTGGACATCTGCAACGAGACACTTGGGCACCAATGGAAATTCATGAATATTGGGGTTTGTATAGATCCAATATCGATGGGGCATACATTTTCAACTTCAGGACTAATCTGGGAAGAATATGCATATTTTTTCATAACTGTGAGACATGCTAATCAGCCCCAAATCAATAGTGACCAGATAGCTGACAACAGCCATGACGTTTCATATCTATGAAAAGGTAAAAAAAAAACAATAAAAAAAATGACATGAATATTGAACGCCTGTGAGCGTCACCAGCCAAGATATCATGAATGTTGGGGATTTCATAAAATCCTCAAAGGCTGAGAACATTCCACAAACACCCCCCACATGAGGTCATCAAGGGGGAGGTGTGTGGGTGTAATTTAGGTGCTGATAAAAAGACAAGGCAAATTATGATCTGTGTTCAATGCCGGAAGCTACATCATCGTGTAGACTTCATCAGCGTAAATGGACATTTTCACAAGGAGCTCGTCCCACCATAAATCTGAAGTTTCTGTGACCCAGATTTAATAAGTGTCTTTGTTATTCCTTTTTATTTTATGTAATTGTATACACTGTATTGTTTGTCCCTTTGTATAATTTTTGCATATTTTTTATATGAACACTGCATATCGTTCTGGATTAAATTTAAAATGTAATAGTTCTGTTCCTTTTGCTCCGTAAACCGCATCCCTGAAGCCATACGTTACCTGTCAGATGTCCAATCAGCCTGTATTAAGAATTGGTGGTGGCAGCTAATAATCTTTTTTGGGTTATTGTGGAGCTGGCAGTGACCGTACCGAGGTATATATATATTCCACGTGCTGGAATAGGTTGTGTATACACAAGTTAGTTATCCAATAATCGGCCTACTAGTGGAAACAGCCTGCGGGTTCCTTCGTTAATAGTCGGTCAATTACGTAATTGTCCTGACAGTAGGGGGCAGCAGAGGGCTGTTCGCGACAAAAAAGGTAACCTCAAGGAGGTTCAGCGCAACCCCACACCCCCATCCCCCGGCTGTGATCTTTGACAATAATAATTATTTTTTTTAAAAATCGCTCCAACCGGCAGCACCGTAACGTACTGAAAGTTGCTGAGCAAACTGCTCAGGTTATTCCTTTCGTTAGATTTTTCTGGGTTCAGCCGCCAGTTGAGAGGAGATTTCACTTGGTTGGGCAAGGAAATTCTTTTGCTTAGAGATGTTGGGGATCCGTTCCAGTATGACAAAATGGAAGACTGGAGAGTCCTTGTATGACCTTGAGCCCAGGTGACTGCCGGGATGCATGATGTCATGGACCCCAGAAAGGACATTGCAAATCTTATGGTGTCTTTTTTCTCTCTCTTAGGCTGTGTGCCCACAATGTGTTTTATAAGCATTTCTGCAGCGGCAATTACGCCGCGGGAAACGCTTAAAAAACGCTTGGTAGAAGGTCTCCATGTTCCCCATTGATAATCCGCTTGTGCTGTGCACATGTTGCAGAAATTTCCGCTGTGGATTATCATTGTGGAAAAATACGCAGCATTACCATTAATTTTGCATAATCGCAGCGTTTTCGCCACCACTGACTTGCATTGAATCGCTTAATATCCGCATGACTAAATGTGCGCATGCGGATATTAAGTGATTGAATGTGCGGATGGTACCCAGGTTTGGAGAAGAGGAGACTCTCATCCAGACCCGGTACCATAGTATCTATAAAAAAAAAGAATAAAATAAAAAATAAACATTATACTTACCTTTTGATGGTCCCCGGTACGGGGCGTCCTGGCTCCCCGGTGGCTCGCGATGGTCTAAAAGGACCTTCCATGACGTAATTTAGTCTTGTGACAGGTCAAGTGACAGCTGGACGCACCAGGACGCACCGTACCGGAGACCGGGGGCCATCGGAAGGTGAGTATAATCTTTATTTTTTACCATTCTTTTTAACTATTAACTTGGTCACACTATATAAATCCATGCCGGTTGCATGGATATACAGTATATAGTGTGACCAAGTTGTCAAGCACTTTCCAAGTGATGCTAAAATCGCTTGGAAAAGCGCTTGACAACCCGCATGTGAAGAACGCGGGACATACGCTTGTCCCTGGCAGAAAAACGCATGTGCAAGCCACATGTACAATCCGCATGTACAATCCGCATGTGCAATACGCATGTACAATCCGCATGCGTTTTTTCTGCCAGGGAGATGCAGAAACACTCAGGAAAAAAAAAGCATTTCTGCATCGTGGGCACATAGCCTTAAGGAGGCGATTCTGGATCCGGTATCCATTTGTGATCTGGTAGAAGTGATCAAGCCCGATTTTTGAAAATGTATCAGCCATCCTAAGGATGTCAGGATTTGCAGAGTCATGTTTTGGTGTTCTGTGAGCAACAGTGCGGAGGTAGCCATGATTAATGGTTGAGGTAAGGAATGATATAGATGTTTTGTTTTGTCATGATCGACACTACCTATGCCATCATTTTTGTAAATATGTGAGGTGGTGATGAAATTCCGAATGGTAGTACATTGAATTAGAAGTGTAGGGTCTGTTGTCCCAGAGTTACCACAAACCTCAGGAATTCCCAATAAGTTGGATGGATGGTAACATGGTGATGGGTGTCTTGCAAATCGATGGTTGCCTTAAAGATTTTTCCTATCAAGGGTACCATAAATGTTATGGATTCCATCTTGAAGCTCATGAAGGAAACCTAATGATTTAGGGGTTTCAGATTTATAATTATCATCTTGTAAGATGAGTTCGGTTTCTTCACTAGGAACAGTGGGAAAATCACTCCTGAAACTTGCAGGTCTCGGAGACTGGACATCAGAGCTGTCTGGAGCTTCTGAGATGTAGGAGAAGTTACTTTTTAGCTTTGCCGGGGGTAGGAGGAGAATTCGATCTTTATCCAGTCTCTGATGGAATCCAGAACCCACAAATTTGAGGTAAAATCTGCCACTAAAGGTAAAAAATTAGAGATTCTGCCTCCTACTTTGACATTATTATTTATCTTGGCGCTGGTTTTGAAAAGAGTTTCTACCCCTTCCTCCTCTGGGGTATCACCAACATCCAGTTTTTCCCATTCATCTATATTGAGGAGTTTGGTTTTGTGGTGGACGAAAAGGCCGTCTCCTGAAGACTTTTGGTTCAGGTAACGATTTTTTTTGTGCCCGATGCCTTTTCCAGTAATTTGTCTAGGGCTGGACTGCACACATATTCTCCTTGGAAAGAAATAGAACAAAGCTTGGACTTGGATATTATATTTCCATTCCACATCTTCAAAAGAATAATTTGATAAAACTGATGACCAGGCTGCTAGACTGACCGATTCTGCTGCTAAGAATCCCGTTGCTTTTTGAAGGAGAGGTAGAGACACTAACAAATCTTCTCTAGAGGTCCCAATGCTAATGTGGTCCTCCAGTTGGCTCAGCCATCTGAACATGGATCTCACCATGCAAAGTGGATACAACATTTGTTCTCAAAGAACTTGCTGAAGATTCCAGGATTTCTTAAAAAGGTTGTCTATTTTCGGAACAATAGGATCCCTAAGCTGTGAGGAGTCTTCAAATGGTAAAGTTGTTTTCTTAGCTACTGTAGCCACCTGGATGTCAATCTTCGGTTTATTGTACCTGCACTTAGCCATGTCTTCCTCAAGGTGAAACCTGTTTTTTAATTCAGCTGGAATATTCGAACACTTTTCCGGGATCTCCCACTCACCCAGAATAAAATTCAGAATATTGTCGTGAACAGGAAAAACATCTTCCTCTATGAACTCAAACCACTAAACATCTCAACTTGGACTGATGAAGTCGTCTTCATTTCTTCTACTTCCATAGTTTTTCTAACAGCTGTGAAAAGTTCTTTCGTGTCCTCAGAAGCAAAGAAATATATATATTTTTTGCTTTCTTGGTCCACACAGAGTCCAGATTATTTCTTCTTCTTCCAGCCGGTCTTCTTGGATAGATAACCTGGTCTCTTCAGAGTCTGAATTTTCCTTCAACTTGATATTTCTCTTCTTTGCTCCCCGTGGCGCTACTTAATGGGATTGTGAAAAAGAGGATAGGGAGGACTGGATCTCCTGAAGAAGCATCCTTTTAATTTCTTCCATTAGGGAAAGCGTTTCTTCCTTTATAATACTTTCCGTACATCCCTGACATAATTGTTTCTTATGAGAAATGGAAGTCTTTTAGTACAAATGGCACATTTTCGGCTGGTAGTCTTATCTTTCACTTTTAGTGAAGAATTCTTGTTCCCCTGAAAGAGAGGGGAGAAGGCCATAATATACAAAATCCTACTCCAAAAGAGAATCTACCCGTAACAGGGAGACTCACTGGACCAGGGTTCGCACAAGACTCTGCAGACATGCCCCACAAGCAGAAGATAACCCCTCCATGGACACAGACAAGACTCAGTCCTAACTTAGGGTGTCCTCTGTCAGGGTCACTTATAGCCAAGGATTGCACTAGCCTATGTCGGTGATCTTTCCTGCCGATTCCCGCATTGGAAGCCGGAATTTGCTATGTATTCCACTGTGGAATGCAACCGGAAGTGACAATGACCAGGCGCGACTGCGTCGGACCTCACTTCCTGTGTGCACTCACATGTCGGCACAGGGAGGAGGAGTAAGGCTGGGGAGCTACGGGAGGCCCTCAGCCTGCAACCATCCAGCATTGCAGTCAAGTGCTGGAGGATGGTGAGGGTCTGACTCCAGGGGAGAGAAAGGAGCAGCATGTATGAGGAGGAAGGCATCGCGATCAAACTCCGCTGCCCAGCTTACAGAGAAAAAAAAGGTAGAGTGGTGCCGTGTCTGCTGCCGGCCATAGACCACCACAGGATGACCTCTTCCTAGTGACAGGAAAAAAATTGAGGCTAGGTGAAAAGTGGCTACTTAACCTCTTTGTGTTTCCTGTCTCTAATTAGGGCAAGGAGGCAACCTCCTGTAATGCTGTCGTGGAGGGAACTAGAGAAAATATGATCACTCATCTGCACAGAAAAGGATTTAATGAAACACAAGTTTCTTCTTCTTTAACCGTATATTTGTACATATGTGTGACAGTCATTGACGGTAGCTGACATGTAAAACTACAATTTCTGCATCATCTGCTGCAGGGGAAATACATGGCTGACTATGGCATTCTCTGGAAAAACAGCTGTTTTCCAGCAGTGCCAAGAGTAGAATTGGCAATCAACTCATTGCCACAGAGACTGGATTTTGTATTGGGTGGTCTCTATTGAAAGTAAGCTCCTTATCAGTAAGAGACTCATGGGGTCTAATATTTCACTAAAACAGTGAAGGAAAACTTGTGCTTTGGGGTCTGAAACACAAGATGAAAAAGCTTGGCTTATTTAAGGTGTGCAAACCTGATTTTTTTTTTTTTTTACAGCAATAAGATTTATGTTGAAAAAAAAAAGTAAAAACTTTTGCCCATTGCACTAAGACAGTATGTCACAAGAAAAAGCAATGGCTTTTAACCAGAATCCAAAAATGTTCCCTTTCTTTGAATTAGCAACAGCTTTGTTACTTGGAAAGTGAAGAAGCAATGGCTTTTTAAGAAGCCATCCAGAAATTATCCCATATTGGAGAGATTTATTTTCCTTATAAAAACGACTGATAAAAAACATCTGCACCATCGTGTCATAGAATGACACGAGTTGGAGGGGACCTCCGGGGTTATCTGGTCCAACCTTCTGCTCAATGCAGGAGTCAGTAGACCATCTCAGACAGATGTCTGTCCAGCCTCTGTTTGAAGACTTCCATTGAAGGGGATCTCACCACCTCTCGTGGCCGCCTGTTCCATTCATTGATCACCTCATTGTTAAAAAAAAATTTCTAATATCTAATCTGTATCTTCTCCCTTTCAGTTTCATCCCATTGCTTCTCGTGTTTCCATGTGCAAATGAGAATAAGGATGATCCCTCTACAATGTGACAGCCCTTGAGATATTTGTAGACAGCTATTAAGTCTCCTCTCAGTCTTCTCTTTTGCAAGCTAAGCATTCCCAGATCCTTTAACCGTTCCTCGTAGGACATTGTTTGCAGTCCGCTCACTATCCTGGTCGCTCTTCTCTGAACTTGCTTCCGTTTTTCAATGCCTTTGTTAACATGTGGTGCCCAGAACTGGACACAATATTCCAGATGAGGTCTGACCAAGGAGGAGTAGAGGGGATAATGACTTCACGTGATCTAGACTGTTTGCTTCCCTTAATACATCCCAGAAAGGTGTTTGCCTTTTTGCTGCTGCATCACGCTGTTGACTCATGTGCAGTCTGTCATCTATTAGTATAAGCAAGTCTTTATCACACGAGCTGTTGCTTAGTTCTATTTCTCCCATTCAATAGATGTCATTTTCATTTTTCTTGCCCAGATAATAGAATTTTGCATTTCTCCCTGTTACATCCCGTTCTATTACTCGCTGCTCATTGTTCAGGCTTATCTAGATCCTTCTGAATCCTTTGTCTTCTCTAGTGTTAGCTATCCCTCCTAGCTTTGCACTAGTCTGCTAGTTTGTGTCATATACACTGTAAAGGCAGCTGCTTAGGGAACTTGTTGTAGTATTAACAGTGATACAGGCAGGAGAGCATTATCTCTGCAGGTGCAGTCTCCTGGACAGCAGAAGCTGAGCTGAGGAAAGGAACTCAAGCTTATCTTCATAATTTGCCTATTTTGACTCCCTTTCAAAAGCCAGAAAAACTTTCACTCATTTTCCTTCAATAATGAGGGTGTGAATGGCCATCCAACTGTCATCGCTTTACTTAATGCTAATGATACGTATATCAGCTTATATGCAATTGAGCCGGAAGTAGTGCCATGCTCCCAGCACAACTGAGGGCCCTGTTGGTTCACTTTCCACTCCTGCTGCCACAGTTGGTCGTCATAGCCAGCGTCGTTATCAGTTTCACACAGCCGGCCTCATTCTTCGCTTGTGTCGGAGATCATGGAACGCACTCATCCCGCATGAGACACAACTACCACGTCCATAACCACCAAAAGCTTTCAGTCTTTGCTTCGTTATCACCTGCTCCTGAGCTGACCGCAGTAGAAGCAAACCTGACCTGGAAGATCTTTTGGCCAGATGTTGGCTCTGATATTTATTGCTGACTCCACCACTTTCCTCCTCTGAATAACATCACCTCCTCGTCACCCCAGTCTGGTAGCTAGGTCCTGTCCACCACACAATCATCATCACTATCCCAGACGCGGCTGACAGTTGCTTCAGTGTTGGGAAATGTCCTGGTGTCCTTGTTTCGTCTCCTGATTCCCACCTCTAGATCTGTTGAGTGCCACTACCACCACGGCTGCCAATGCTATGACCACCAACACAGCTAGGCATTTCAGCCACATTCTCCAGCTCCTCCGCCACCATCTCACCCAAGGACAAACGGACTATTCCTATTCAACACATCACCTGAAAGGCGTGAAATGTCTTAGTACCGGAAGAGCTGTGGCTGAAGGGACAAAGCATCTCACTAGGAGTCATGGAAGACCGATATGTCATTCACGGCATTGAAAGTCGCAATCGAAAAACATGAACTGTTATGGCAGCAGATCAGGGGAAGGAATGTGAAGACCACCGAGTGAAACGGACGGCGGCAGTGTCGGGGAAAACATCTGGCTGTGACGGAGATGGATGATGTGCCATGTACTCCATGATGTCCTCAGCTTCTCCCCATTAATACACATGCCAAGGGCAAAAGACGCAGTGAGTCTTGTACCAGTATCTCCCAAATGTAAAGGGATTGCCCAATACTTGGACAACCCCTATTAAATGCAATCTTCTTCACTGCTGTCGCACACTATCTGTACAGTATCTTCAGTGTTGTATGGTTTTCCTATCTCTATGGCTAAGCTGTGATAGGTGATGATCTCTCACTATCTGGATTCACGACAAAATAGCCGCTGCATTTCCTGCTTCTGCTTTTATAATGGCTATCGCAGTCCCTCCTGATTGCCTATCGTATGTTATGTTATAGCTGCAGATCATCGAAGTCAATCCCGCCTGGCGGCGCTCGAGGTCATGTGATTACTCTTTGGCCAATATAATCTTCTCATATAGAATCAGCCAATGTCGGCGATTTGCAGAAAGATCAGTCGCTTGTTGTTCACCAGTTCAGTCCTAAAGCCGCCGGCGCTGGATCCACAGGGAGGAGGCCCAGGTGTGTTACTATGTAAAGACTTTGTCAGACAACTCCTCTCATCATTTCTATGCCCCACATACCAGACACAACATTCATTTCAATCTTTCTAAAAAACCTTTAACCCCTTTAAGCCTGGAGTTAAATAATGTATGGCATTTGCAAAGCGGTAACCCAAACACATAAGTGCAACATGTACAGTATATACAGCGGGTGAAATAAGTATTGAACACGTCACCAGTGTCCTAAGCAAATCTATTAGTAAAGGTGCTATTGACATGAAATGCTCACCAGATGTCGGTAACAATCCACACAGGCAAAGAAAACACTGTAGACGTCCATAAATCACGTGTAATAATGAGAAATGACGCAGGGAAAAGTATGGAAGACGTTACTGACCTGTAATTAGGAGGACTGAGGACAGGAGGATTGGTGAAGCCAAGCACAGGCGCTCGGGGGCTCATGGCGCCAATCACTGTACACCTCCCGTCTGCTTACTCCCCCTCTATCTTCACCCTTCTGTGACTATGAAGCCAGAGCTGTATATCAAATAAGGGGGAGGGTGAAGGTCGAGGGAAAACAAACAGGTGGGCAGGTATGTAACGACTGGCCGCGCCATGAAGCTCCGAGCCACAGGACTTAAAGGGGATGTCCACTTTCAATTGTCCCAATGTATTCACCCTGTGCCCATAAGTGTCTTTGTAATTACCTTGCTGTGTCTTTATGGCCTGTGAGTGGCGCTATCTCTGTCCGCTCACGTGACCCCCGACTGCAGCCGGCGCTGACATCCACTGATGTCACGGCAAGTTACGGCTGCAGCCGGGGGTCCCTCTTCCGCGTTCCACCGATGGCTGCTGGGTTATGGGTGCGACTACCCCCGTGTCACACCCGGCATCCACCGCACGCTCTGCCTCTCCTCATTCATTGGTGGTGGATGTCGGGTGTGAAACAGGGGATAACCCCACCCACTACCCAGCTGCCACCGGGGAGACCCCGGCGCTGAGTCACGCCTCACTTGTCGTGACATCAGCGGATGTGAGAGCCGGCTGCAGCCGGGGTCACGTGCTGCCTGTGGGCGGCCAGTGATAGCGCCCCTCACAGGCAATACATACAACTAACGGTAATTACAAAAACACTTATGGGCACGTGCTAAATAAATTGGGGCAATTGAAAAAAGTACCGGACAACTTCTTTAAAGGGAATCTGTCTACCCCCCCGGGACCTATCAGACCACTAATATGGGCATAGAGGTGCAAGGCATGTGACACTATCCTCACCTGTATGGCCATAGTAGAGGTCTGGTTTCTGTGTAATTGCTTTTTATTACATGATTTCTGCTAAGCTTCGCGTCCCCCAGACGCCAAGAAATCCCCGCGTCCCCCGGACGCCAAGAAATCCCCGAGTCCCCCAGACGCCAAGAAATCCAGGCGTCCCCCGGACGCCAAGAAATCCAGGCGTCCCCCGGACGCCAAGAAATCCAGGCGTCCCCCGGACGCCAAGAAATCCAGGCGTCCCCCGGACGCCAAGAAATCCCCGCGTCCCCCGGACGCCAAGAAATCCCAGTGTCTCCCGGAAACCAAGAAATCCCCGCGTCCCCCGGACGCCAAGAAATCCCCACCTACTAGCCCTATTTCCACACTCACCCCACCTCCCCTGCACTGCAGTTCCCGGCTGGATCCCGCGCCTGCGCTGTTTCCTCTGTACGGACGATGCTCTTCTCCCTGCAGTCAGTGTAGTGTTGTGGAGCAGGGAACTTGTGCGCAGCCGCTGGGAAGGCAGAGTGACTCACTGCCAGCGCCTGCGCACAAGTTCCCTGCTCCACAACACTACACTGACTGCAGGGAGAAGAGCGCCGTCCGTACAGAGGAAACAGCGCAGGCGCGGGATCCAGCCGGGAACTGCAGTGCAGGGGAGGTGGGGTGAGTGTGGAAATAGGGCTAGTAGGCGGTCATGGTGAGCGTGCATACAGGCCATGGAGGTTGCATGGTGAGCGTGCATACAGGCCATGGAGGGTGTGTGGTGAGCGTGCATACAGGCCATGGAGGTTGCGTGGTGAGCGTGCATACAGGCCATGGAGGTTGTGTGGTGAGCGTGCATACAGGCCATGGAGGTTGCATGGTGAGCGTGCATACAGGCCATGGAGGTTGCGTGGTGAGCGTGCATACAGGCCATGGAGGTTGTGTGGCCATGGAGGGTGTGTGGTGAGCGTGCATACAGGCCATGGAGGGTGCGTGGTGAGCGTGCATACAGGCCATGGAGGGTGCGTGGTGAGCGTGCATACAGGCCATGGAGGTTGCGTGGTGAGCGTGCATACAGGCCATGGAGGTTGCGTGGTGAGCGTGCATACAGGCCATGGAGGTTGCGTGGTGAGCGAGAATACAGGTCATGGAGGTTGCGTGGTGAGCGTGCATACAGGTCATGGAGGTTGTGTGGTGAGCGTGCATACAGGCCACGGAGGTTGTGTGGTGAGCGTGCATACAGGCCACGGAGGTTGTGTGGTGAGTGTGCATACAGGCCACGGAGGTTGCGTGGTGAGCGTGCATACAGGCCACGGAGGTTGCGTGGTGAGCGTGCATACAGGCCACGGAGGTTGCGTGGTGAGCGTGCATACAGGCCATGGAGGTTGCGTGGTGAGCGTGCATACAGGCCATGGAGGTTGCGTGGTGAGCGTGCATACAGGCCATGGAGGTTGCGTGGTGAGCGTGCATACAGGCCATGGAGGTTGCGTGGTGAGCGTGCATACAGGCCATGAAGGTTGCGTGGTGAGCGTGCATACAGACCATGGAGGTTGCGTGGTGAGCGTGCATACAGGCCATGGAGGTTGCGTGGTGAGCGAGCATACAGGCCATGGAGGTTGTGTGGTGAGCATGCATACAGGCCGTAGAGGGTGTGTCGTGATTGTGCATACAGGCCATGGATGTTGTGTGCATTACCTTTCTTGTGCCAGCTGATTGCAGCTCTTTCTGTAGTTCTCCACAGGCTTCTGGACAAGTCTCCTGGTAATTCTTCTCACTCCACTGTCTGATATCTTGCACCTGGTTGTGGCCGGTTTATGGTGAATGATGTTCTTTCCACTTCTGGATTATGGCCCAGCAGCGCTCACTGGAACAATTAGTAGTTTAGCAATTCTTCTGTAACCAATGCTGTCAGTTTGTTTTACAACAATAAGGTTGTGAAGGTCTTGAGACAGCTCACTGGTGTTACCCTGCATGAGATGTTTCTTGTGTGGCATCTTGGTAATGAGACGCCTCTTTATCACCCATCAGGTGAACCAGCTGATATTACTGGTCACTAAGTGGGCGGATCGCCTTCTAATTACTGACAGATCTCAGCCGGTGTCAGGAGTTCCCAGCGCTTTTTGCTCTTCTCTTTCTTCATGTGTTCAATACCTTTTCCTACTGTCATTTCACATTATTACACATAATTTATAGACCTCTATGGTGATTTCTTTCCTGTGTGGATTGGATAGATTGTTACCAATATCCGGGGAGAATTTCATGTCAAGAGCACCTTTACCAATAGATTTACTGAGGAAGTTGGTGACGTGTTCAATACTTATTTCACCCGCTGTACATCAGAGCATTCAATTTAGAAAAAGCCCAGGAGGAGGCGCTCTATCCACGTAATGGTTGAAGAAAGGTCTTACAGGTGAATACAGCACAAATCCCTGAGAAGCTGCAGCAACCGGACGACATAGAAAATCATTTCCCTATGAGCTGCACTCGGCAGCGGCCACAAAACAGCGAGTGGAGCAGCGGGGGGAATCTGCTTCACAGACTGCTTATCTCCATCCGCTGCCGAAGCAGGAATCAGCTGACCAGAGGAAGGCGCTACTACACCTCCAGCGGGGGGCGGTCACCCGTGGCAACCACACCTCCAGCGGGGGACGGTCACCGTGGTAACTCCACCTCCAGCGGGGGATGGTCACCGTGGTAACTCCACCTCCATTGGGGGACGGTCACCGTGGTAACTCCACCTCCATTGGGGGACGGTCACCGTGGTAACTCCACCTCCATTGGGGGACGGTCACCGTGGTAACTACACCGCCAGCGGGGGACGGTCACCGTGGTAAATACACCTCCAGCGGGGGACGGTCACCGTGGTAACTCCACCTCCAGCGGGGGACGGTCACCGTGGTAACTCCACCTCCAGCGGGGGACGGTCACCGTGGTAACTCCACCTCCACTGGGGGACGGTCACCGTGGTAACTCCACCTCCAGCGGGGACGGTCACCGTGGTAACTCCACCTCCAGCGGGGGACGGTCACCGTGGTAACTCCACCTCCAGCGGGGGACGGTCACCGTGGTAACTCCACCTCCAGCGGGGGACGGTCACCGTGGTAACTCCACCTCCAGCGGGGGACGGTCACCGTGGTAACTCCACCTCCAGCGGGGTCGGTCACCGTGGTAACTCCACCTCCAGCGGGGGACGGTCACCGTGGTAACTCCACATCCAGCGGGGGACGGTCACCGTGGTAACTCCACCTCCAGCGGGGGCGGTCACCGTGGTAACTCCACCTCCAGCGGGGGCGGTCACCGCGGTAACTCCACCTCCAGCGGGGGACGGTCACCGCGGTAACTACACCTCCAGCGGGGGACGGTCACCGCGGTAACTACACCTCCAGCGGGGGACGGTCACCGCGGTAACTACACCTCCAGCGGGGGACGGTCACCGCGGTAACTCCACCTCAAGCGGGGACGGTCACCGTGGTAACTCCACCTCCAGCGGGGGACGGTCACCGTGGTAACTCCACCTCCAGCGGGGGACGGTCACCGTGGTAACTCCACCTCCAGCGGGGGACGGTCACCGCGGTAACTCCACCTCCAGCGGGGGACGGTCACCGCGGTAACTCCACCTCCAGCGGGGGCGGTCACCGCGGTAACTCCACCTCCAGCGGGGGACGGTCACCGCGGTAACTACACCTCCAGTGGGGGACGGTCACCGTGGTAACTCCACCTCCAGCGGGGGCGGTCACCGTGGTAACTCCACCTCCAGCGGGGGACGGTCACCGTGGTAACTCCACCTCCAGCGGGGGGCGGTCACCGTGGTAACTCCACCTCCAGCGGGGGGCGGTCACCGTGGTAACTCCACCTCCAGCGGGGTCGGTCACCGTGGTAACTCCACCTCCAGCGGGGGACGGTCACCGTGGTAACTCCACCTCCAGCGGGGTCGGTCACCGTGGTAACTCCACCTCCAGCGGGGGACGGTCACCGTGGTAACTCCACCTCCAGCGGGGGACGGTCACCGTGGTAACTCCACCTCCAGCGGGGGCGGTCACCGTGGTAACTCCACCTCCAGCGGGGGCGGTCACCGCGGTAACTCCACCTCCAGCGGGGGACGGTCACCGCGGTAACTACACCTCCAGCGGGGGACGGTCACCGCGGTAACTACACCTCCAGCGGGGGACGGTCACCGCGGTAACTACACCTCCAGCGGGGGACGGTCACCGCGGTAACTCCACCTCAAGCGGGGACGGTCACCGTGGTAACTCCACCTCCAGCGGGGGACGGTCACCGTGGTAACTCCACCTCCAGCGGGGGACGGTCACCGTGGTAACTCCACCTCCAGCGGGGGACGGTCACCGCGGTAACTCCACCTCCAGCGGGGGACGGTCACCGCGGTAACTCCACCTCCAGCGGGGGCGGTCACCGCGGTAACTCCACCTCCAGCGGGGGACGGTCACCGCGGTAACTACACCTCCAGTGGGGGACGGTCACCGTGGTAACTCCACCTCCAGCGGGGGCGGTCACCGTGGTAACTCCACCTCCAGCGGGGGACGGTCACCGTGGTAACTCCACCTCCAGCGGGGGACGGTCACCGTGGTAACTCCACCTCCACTGGGGGACGGTCACCGTGGTAACTCCACCTCCAGCGGGGGACGGTCACCGTGGTAACTCCACCTCCAGCGGGGGACGGTCACCGTGGTAACTCCACCTCCAGCGGGGGACGGTCACCGTGGTAACTCCACCTCCAGCGGGGGACGGTCACCGTGGTAACTCCACCTCCAGCGGGGGACGGTCACCGTGGTAACTCCACCTCCAGCGGGGGACGGTCACCGTGGTAACTCCACCTCCAGCGGGGGCGGTCACCGTGGTAACTCCACCTCCAGCGGGGGACGGTCACCGTGGTAACTCCACCTCCAGCGGGGACGGTCACCGTGGTAACTCCACCTCCAGCGGGGGACGGTCACCGTGGTAACTCCACCTCCAGCGGGGGACGGTCACCGTGGTAACTCCACCTCCAGCGGGGGACGGTCACCGTGGTAACTCCACCTCCAGCGGGGGACGGTCACCGTGGTAACTCCACCTCCAGCGGGGGACGGTCACCGTGGTAACTCCACCTCCAGCGGGGACGGTCACCGTGGTAACTCCACCTCCAGCGGGGGACGGTCACCGTGGTAACTCCACCTCCAGCGGGGGACGGTCACCGTGGTAACTCCACCTCCAGCGGGGGACGGTCACCGTGGTAACTCCACCTCCAGCGGGGGACGGTCACCGTGGTAACTCCACCTCCAGCGGGGGACGGTCACCGTGGTAACTCCACCTCCAGCGGAGGACGGTCACCGTGGTAACTCCACCTCCAGCGGGGGACGGTCACCGTGGTAACTCCACCTCCAGCGGGGGACGGTCACCGTGGTAACTCCACCTCCAGCGGGGGACGGTCACCGTGGTAACTCCACCTCCAGCGGGGGACGGTCACCGTGGTAACTCCACCTCCAGCGGGGGCGGTGAGGTGAGGAGGAGCCGCTGCACATCCCCCATACAACACTGAGGAGCCGCAGTCACATGGAGCAGGAGCCTCCACAGGAACAGCTCTGATCTCACCCCACACTCTCCTCTCACAGATTCACCACAAACCCTCCCTGTAATCTCACCGGAATGGCGGGAAGCGGAAACCTGCTGCTGGCTGATACCAGAGAGCAAGAGCTGCGCACAAGCAGGACGGAGCTGCTGCACTGAGAGCGGGAGGACCTGTGGTGACGTCACAGCCATGTGATCAGGGGGCGGAGCTCAGGAGAGAAGTGGTGAAGGACCTGAACACATGTCAATGACGTCATCAATATCACAGGTCCTTCACAACCTCTCTCCTCAGCTCCGCCCCCTGATCACATGGCGGTGACGTCACCACAGGTCCTCCCGCTCTCAGTGCAGCAGCTCCGTCCTGGTTGTGTGCAGCTCTTGCTCTCTGTTATCAGGCAGCAGCTGGTTTCTTGGATTCTACCATTGCGGTGAGATTACAGGGGGGTTTCTGGTCTCTTCCTCCTCTGCTGTGATGTTGGTATAGTCCGGTGTCAGGGCGGCTCCGCAGGTCACTGATCAGTCGCTGCTCGCTGGCGCCCCTTGTGGTTGTGGTCAGGTCCGCGGTAGTGCTGAGAGGACGCTGGATGTTCTTGTTCTCTGGATTTGGTGAATGTGACCCCGGACCCGATAGACGTCAATGGGGACCTGAACTTCATGTGTAATGGTGAGAGGAGTGACGGGGGCGGAGGACCCCACAGCTCAGCCGTGTCCCCCCAGACAATGAGGCGCAGGACCCCACAGCTCAGCCGTGTCCCCCCAGACAATGAGGCGCAGGACCCCACAGCTCAGCCGTGTCCCCCCAGACAATGAGGCGCAGGACCCCACAGCTCAGCCGTGTCCCCCCAGACAATGAGGCGCAGGACCCCACAGCTCAGCCGTGTCCCCCCAGACAATGAGGCGCAGGACCCCACAGCTCAGCCGTGTCCCCCCAGACAATGAGGCGCAGGACCCCACAGCTCAGCCGTGTCCCCCCAGACAATGAGGCGCAGGACCCCACAGCTCAGCCGTGTCCCCCCAGACAATGAGGCGCAGGACCCCACAGCTCAGCCGTGTCCCCCCAGACAATGAGGCGCAGGACCCCACAGCTCAGCCGTGTCCCCCCAGACAATGAGGTGCAGGACCCCCACAGCTCAGCCGTGTCCCCCCCAGACAATGAGGCGCAGGACCCCACAGCTCAGCCGTGTCCCCCCAGACAATGAGGTGCAGGACCCCCACAGCTCAGCCGTGTCCCCCCCCCCCCCAGACAATGAGGCGCAGGACCCCACTACTCAGCCGTGCCCCCCCAGACAATGAGGCTCCGTCCCCCCACAGCTCAGCCGTGTCCCCCCCCAGACAATGAGGGTCCGTCCCCCCACAGCTCAGCCGTGTCCCCCCCCAGACAATGAGGCTCTGTCCCCCCACAGCTCAGCCGTGTCCCCCCCCAGACAATGAGGCTCCGTCCCCCCACAGCTCAGCCTTGTCCCCCCCTGACAATGAGGCTCCGTCCCCCCACAGCTCAGCCGTGTCCCCCCCAGACAATGAGGCGCAGGACCCCACAGCTCAGCCGTGTCCCCCCGAGAATGAGGCGCCGTCCCCCCCCACAGCTCAGCCGTGTCCCCCCTCCACATTGAGGCTCCGCCCCCCCCCACTGCTCAGCCGTGTCCTCCCCCAGACAATGAGGCGCAGGACCCCACAGCTAAGCCGTGTCCCCCCCCCCAGACAATGAGGCGCAGGACCCCACAGCTCAGCCGTGTCCCCCCCCCCAGACAATGAGGCGCAGGACCCCACAGCTCAGTCGTGTCCCCCCCCCCTCCCCAAGACAATGAGGAGCAGGACCCCACAGTTCAGCCGTGTTCCCCCCCTCCCCCAGACAATAAGGCGCAGGACCCCACAGCTCAGCCGTGTCCCCCCCCAGACAACGAGGCTCCGTTCCCCCACAGCTCAGCCATGTCCCCCCCACAGCTCAGCCGTGTCACCCCAGACTATGAGGCGCAGGACCCCCCACAGCTCAGCTGTGTTCCCCCAGACAATGAGGCGCAGGACCCCACAGCTCAGCCGTGTCCCCCCAGACAATGAGGCTCCGTCCACTTCTCAACGGAGTCAGCAGCTGATATTGTGAGACAGAACAGTCATCCATGACAACTGAGGCTTTGTAATTGAATGAGTAGTTAATTCCCTTAATCAGCTTTAAGGCCCCGTCACACTAAACGATGCTACAGCGATCCCGACAACGATACGACCTGTCAGGAATCGTTGCTGCGCCGCTATGTGGTCGCTGGTGAGATGTCAAACAGGCAGATCTTCTCAACGACTCTGCAACGATGCGGCGACCCGTAGCGACCTGTATAGCGATGTCGTTGGTCGTTGGGACCCTGTCACATAGCAGCTACTCTGACGATTCAGACCTCGTTGAGGGACGTACTGTGTGACGCTGTAGTCACACAGGCGTGCATTTGTTTTGCCTTGTCTGCGCCCCCTCAGCTCCGATTGGTGGTCGCTACTGCGTTCTGATTGGGTGGCGGCCTTGCCTTAAAATGAGGCAACCTAGTAGCGCTTCTGTCCTTTGTTCCCGACCGCGTGCTGGTTTGCAGATCGTAGTAGAGTTCTCCGGGCTGCGACTCCACATCGATTTATCTATTCTTCAGCGGTTCTTCTGACACCTATTTTCTCTGTGCATGGTAGGTATCGTTTGAGGTCTCAAATGCGTTTCCATTTTTTAATTTAATTTACAGGACACCTACTAATTATCTGCTATCATTGCTCTGGAGGGAGGGAGGGCTTGGCTTCTATCTGTGTACATATGCTTTTGCATAGGCAGCCATTTTAGGGGGTCTAGTGTGCACACATCTAACATACGGTAGTGTGGTTCAAACGGTATTTTTTACTTTTTTTACAATGTTCCATGTATGCTCACTGTATGACTATGACTTGCTTGGCTTCACCCGTGACCAGGAGCTACCTCGCACAATGGTATCTTCGATGCGGCGGGCCCTGGAACAAGACCCTGAGATCCCAACTGACACCCCTGTTGGAGATGTAAGTACCTTCTTTGCTTCCCTGTAAATACTGTAATATTTCTGTGGTGTGGTGCTGGATGTTGTAAAATCATTTTTGGGTTTAGCTTTAACATAAATTTTCTGTTCCCGCAGCAACATCAGCAAGATCTGGCGACCACAATAAGTGACGACATCCCAGGTAGTGAACCTAGCCTTGCTGAGGCTACTGAGGGGTCGAGTGAAGACCCTGCACCCTCAACTGTACCTCGGCGACTAATAAATTTGCGTAAAAGAAAGGCCACCTTGTCACCGTCAACAGATCTCATCTCTTTGGCAAAGCAAATTTTAATGCAGCAGACCAACACCGGCATGGACAGCTTTGCAAACTTTGCTGCTGATAGACTTGAGAAGCTGGATGACAGCCAGAGGATCCACGCTGAAAGGGTCATTTTTGAGACTTTAAGTAAAGCGGCAGCCGGGCAACTGGATGAAACGTCGACCGTGATCCTTGTTCAAGGCGGTCATGGATCCAAATGCCAGAGCCGCTGCGGAGCACACCAATGCGTCGGATTGTAGCTCTGCAAAACCTGCTGCTTGCCCCCCCTGCACAGTGTCCCAGGTTCTCTCATTCTTTCCTTGCACAACTATCTTCTCCGCCCAGGCAAGGATTTTCAAATGCAGACAACCAATATGAAGATCTGTAGTGACGTTTTACTTTAATTTTAGGGTTTAAGTTTAATTGTTAAATTAATTACATTAACAATAACTTAGATGCATAGATATAATGGGTGCGAGTGATGAAACATGCATACACAACAGCGGATATAAACTTTAAGGCTTTTTTTTATAACAACAAAATAAATATAATAACAAAAAAATATATAATATAATAACAACAACAACAAAAAAAAATTAGTGGCTGCTGCGCTGCTGTTGGGCCGCCACAAACCTTGCCAGCATCACTCCGTGCTGTTTGACTACTTCAGTCAGTGTCTGCTGTGACGCCATCATCCTCCTGTGTGACGCCAGGGCGTCCTCTAATGTAGGGATTTCTACGGAGGGAATGGTAAAACTTAAGAAGAATAATTCTCTACATGCATCTAATGAACAGGTCCGTGTTTGTTATTTAACACTTAAGGTTTTCGGTTTCCTCGAGTGATGAAGAGCCTATTCAGTAGGACTATCAGCTGTTTATCCACCTGACTTCTGCACAACACAACTGATGGTCCCAACCCCATTTATAAGGCAAGAAATCCCACTTATTAAACCTGACAGGGCACACCTGTGAAGTGAAGACCATTTCCGGTGACTACCTCTTGAAGCTCATCAAGAGAATGCCAAGAGTGTGCAAAGCAGTCATCAAAGCAAATGGTGGCTACTGTGAAGAACCTAGAATATAAGACATATTTTCAGTTGTTTCACACTTTTTTGTTAAGTATATAATTCCACATGTGTTAATTCATAGTTTTGATGCCTTCAGTGTGAATGCACAATTTTCAAAGTCATGAAAGTACAGAAAGATCTTTAAATGAGAAGGTGTGTCCAAACTTTTGGTCTGTACTGTAGGTGGAGGAGGAGGTGGACTGGCGGCATAGGTGGAGGAGAAGGAGGAGGTGGACTGGCGGCATAGGAGGAGGAGGTGGACTGGCGGCATAGGAGGAGGAGGTGGACTGGCGGCATAGGTGGAGGAGAAGGTGGACTGGCGGCATAGGTGGAGGAGTAGGTGAACTGGCGGCATAGGTGGAGGAGTAGGTAGACTGGCGGCATAGGTGGGAGAGGTGGACTGGCGGCATTGGTGTGGGGGTGGACTGGCGGCATAGGTGGAGGAGGAGGTGGACTGGCGGCATAGGTGGAGGAGGAGGTGAACTGGCGGCATAGGGGGAGGAAGAGGTGGACTGGCGGCATAGGTGGAGGAGGAGGTGGACTGGCGGCATAGGTGGAGGAGGAGGTGGACTGGCGGCATAGGTGGAGGAGGAGGAGGTGGACTGGCGGCATAGGTGGAGGAGGTGGACTGGCGGCATAGGTGGAGGAGGTGGACTGGCGGCATAGGTGGTGGATGAGGAGGAGGTGGACTGGCGGCATAGGTGGTGGATGAGGAGGAGGTGGACTGGCGGCATAGGTGGAGGAGGAGGTGGACTGGTGGCATAGGTGGAGGAGTAGGTGGACTGGCGGCATAGGTGGAGGAGTAGGTAGACTGGTGGGAGAGGTGGACTGGCGGCATTGGTGTGGGGGTGGACTGGCGGCATAGGTGGAGGATGAGATGGACTGGCGGCATAGGTGGAGGAGGAGGTAGACTGGCGGCATAGGTGGAGGAGGAGGAGGAGGTGGACTGGCGGCATAGGTGGAGGAGGAGGAGGAGGTGGACTGGCGGCATAGGTGGAGGAGGTGGACTGGCGGCATAGGTGGAGGAGGAGGTGGACTGGCGGCATAGGTGGAGGAGGAGGTGGATTCGCGGCATAGGGGAAGGAGGAGGTGGACAGGCGGCATAAGTGGAGGAGGAGGTAGACTGGCGGCATAGGTGGGAGACGTGGACTGGCGGCATAGGTGGGGGGGTGGACTGGCGGCATAGGTGGAGGAGGAGGTGGACTGGCGGCATAGGTGGAGGAGGAGGTGGACTGCCGACATAGGTGGAGAAGGAGGAGGTGGACTGGGATTATAGGTGGAGGAGGAGCAGGAGGTGGACTGGCGGCATAGGTGGAGGAGGAGGAGGTGGACTGGTGGCATAGGTGGAGGAGGAGAAGGAGGTGGACAGGCGGCATAGTTGGAGGAGGAGGAGGTTGACTGGCGGCATAGGTGGAGGAGGTGGACTGGCGGCATATGTGGAGGCGGAGGAGGAGGAGGAGGTGGACTGGCGGCATAGGTGGAGGAGGAGGAGGTGGACTGGCTGCATAGGTGGAGGAGGAGGTGGACTGGCGGCATAGGTGGAGGAGTAGGTGGACTGGTGGCATAGGTGGAGGAGGAGGAGGTGGACTGGCGGCATAGGTGGAGGAGGAGGTGGACTGGCTGCATAGGTGCAGGAGTAGGAGATGGACTGGCGGCATAGGTGGAGGAGGAGGAGGAGGTGGACTGGCGGCATAGGTGGAGGAGGAGGTGGACTGGCGGCATAGGTGGAGGAGGAGGTGGACTTGCGGCATAGCTGGAGGAGGAGGAGCTGGACTGGTGGCATAGTTGGAGGAGGAGGAGGTGGACTGGCGGCATAGGTGGAGGAGGAGGTTCACTGGCGGCATAGGTGGAGGAGGAGGTGGACTGGCGGCAGATGGAGGAGGAGGTGGACTGGCGGCAAAGATGGAGGAGGTAGACTGGCGGCATAGGTGGATGAGGAGGTGGACTGGTGGCACAGGTGGAGGAGGAGGAGGAGCTGGACTGTGGCATAGGTGGAGGAGGAGGTGGACTGGCGGCATAGGTGGAGGAGGAGGAGGTGGACTGGCGGCATAGGTGGAGGAGGAGGTGGACTGGCGGCATAGGTGGAGGAGGTAGACTGGCGGCATAGGAGGAGGAGATGGAGGAGGTTCACTGGTGGCATAGGTGGAGGAGAAGGTGGACTGGCGGCATAGGTGGAGGAGGAGGTGGACTGGCGGCATAGGTGGAGGAGGAGTAGGTGGAAGAGGAGGAGAAGGTGGACTGGCGGCATAGGTGGAGGAGGAGGAGGTGGACTATCGGCATAGGTGGAGGAGGAGGATGAGGTGGACTGGCGGCATAGGTGGAGGAGGTGGACTTACGGCATAGGTGGAGGAGGAGGTGGTGGACTGGCGGCATAGTTGGAGGAAGAGGAGGAGGTGGACTGGTGGCATAGGTGGAGGAGGAGGTTCACTGGCGGCATAGGTGGAGGAGGAGGTGGACTGGCGGCATAGGTGAAGTAGGAGGTGGACTGGCGGCATAGGTGAGAAGGAGGAGGAGGTGGACTGGCGGCATAGGTGTAGGAGGAGGAGGAGGTGGACTGGCAGCATAGGTGGAGGAGGAGGTGGACTGGCAACATATGTGGAGGAGGAGGTGGACTGGCGGCATAGGTGGAGGAGGAGGAGGAGGTGGACTGGCGGCATAGGTGGAGGAGGAGGTGGACTGGCGGCATAGGTGGAAGAGGAGGTGGACTGGTGGCATAGGTGGAGGAGGAGGAGGAGGTGGACTGGCGGCATAGGTGGAGGAGGAAGAGGAGGTGGACTGGCGGCATAGGTGGAGGAGGAGGTGGACTGGTGGCATAGGTGGAGGAGGTGGACTGGCGGCATAGGTGGAGGAGGAGGAGGTCGACTGGCAGCATAGGTCTAGGAGGAGGAGGTGGACTGGCGGCATAGGTGGAGGAGAAGGAGGTGGACTGGCGGCATAGGTGGAGGAGGAGGAGGTGGTGGACTGGCGGCATAGGTGGAGGAGGAGGTGGTCGGGGGCTGTCAGGGAAGTATTGAGGAATATTGAAAAATTCTTCCATATTACCCTGACCCAGATCTTTTCCATTCTTCCCCTTCTGCTCAGCACAAAAGCCACAATTAACACAGTCATGATGGAGGCCTTACACAAACAAATGCCAGCCATGAAGTGTTACAGGCTAACTAAAATGCAAATGTATTTCCTCTTAACACAGACCTGAGATAGATGACAGCTTCTCCCAGGCCAGAGTTTGGAGGAAAGAGGAAATGGTTCGTTAAGCTCAAAGGCACTCACAAACAATTCCCGGGCCACCAGCCATAGCCAGGTCAACACCGATATGAAATATTGTGAGTTCCATACTTCCGGCAATAACGGGACCCATATTTTTAGAGGTAAAATCAGTGAGGGAATGATGGGGATATTTTTTCTGCCACTGAAAAACGCTACATAGAGCTGTAACGCAAAAACACCAGAATAGCAGACTGCAACTATGCGATGTGTGAACTCTAACTGAAGATAAAATCATAAGGGAAAAAATGGCGTAGTTTGCAAAGCTTCTGCGATCAAAAAGTGATGAGTTATCGCAGAAGTTAGCATTTTTAATAGAAATGTGCAGGCTGGAGACCGGCCCACAAGATGTCACCAAAAGGGGCATGTGGGTAACTCTCCCCTTAGGTATAAGAGAACCCATGGACATTGGAGGAGGACTCATTTCCAGGGGGTATAAGGATTATAAGCAACGGGTCGCGTTCGATAATGCTCAAATCAACTGGGTAGCCCCTCCTGCTGATTCGTCCCTACGAACTGTATAGTGTAAGTTATCTTTTATCCTGTTTATTTTATGTAACTGCTTAAAAATACATAATGTCTCCTTTGTAACATCCTTGTATATATTTTTCCTAAACACTGCCTTCCTTTTGGATTAAGGCAGTGTGCCCACTATGCGCTTTTTAAGCGTTTTTGATGCGGAATTTCTGCAGCAGAAACGCTTGGTAATCCGTGCCCCATGATCCCCAATGAAAATTTGCATGTTCTGTGCCCATGAAAATCCGCAGCATGTCCATTATTTGTGCGTGTCTGCATGCGGATTTGAGGTCTCAATGTACTTGAAAAACGCAAGTCAAATCCGCATGTAAAAACGCTGCAAAAACGCGTCAAAAACACATGTAAAATCCACAAGCGTTTTTGACTGCCAAGATCATGCAGAAACGCTGCAGAAATTTTCTGCTTCATTTCTGCATCGTGGGCACATAGCCTTAATATAAAATTTAATAGTCCTGTTTCTCTTGTTCTGTAACCGTTCCCTTCCCCGCAGTCATATACGCTACCAAAACGCAGGCATCCGGCCAGGCCTGTATTATATTTCAAACTCTGCCGGTGGTGGCAGAGAATATTAATAATCGGGCTATCGTGAAGCTGACAGTGACGGTACGGAGGGCATAAACACGTATTCCATGCATTGAAATCCAGAGGTGTAACGCCATACTCTCACTGGTCGCTTGCCGATTCCCACGTAACAAGTAGTCTGGATCGCGTGCTCACGATTCTGCACGAAATACTGACAGCGTGATGGCACGGTGAGATATTGCGTGACCTCCCCGGTGTCTTCCCTGTCTGGAATCCCTGACAGGGGCGCGGTATAGGTGGAAGAGGCAGACGAGGTAGCGAACACAGTTTTTCTTTTGTTTTTTTGGAGAGGAGGCCAACAAATGAAACAAATGGCAAATAGAGTTGAAGACTTTCTGACTGCGGATGGTATAGTTGTGTAGTAGAGTTGAGCCAACCCTGTAGTGTTCGAGTTCGGTTCGGTTCGTCGAACACCCATATGTTCGCCGAACTGTTCGTCGAACACCGTTAAAACCAATGGCAGGCAAACAAAATCACATAGAAACACATAGAAACACCTTCAAAGGTGTCCAAAAGCTGACAAACTGCTCCGAAGACACTCTCTTTAAAAAAGCCGGCTGGCAATTTAGCAGCGGCATACACCGGTACCCGACAATTTAGAACAGAAAGAATAAAGCATCACACATAGATTAGATAGATAGAAACATGTCAGTCACATATATAAGAAGTACAGTGACAGTGTTGGTTACTGTACTTGTCATTTAGTGTTAAAATAAAGGATTTATTAAAAAAAAAATTGGCGTGGGGTTCCCCGTAATTTTAGTCTCTAGCGGAGGTTAAGCAGACGGCTGGGGAAGATGTTTGAAGCCTGGGAAGGGGGTAATACCCACGGAGCTTCCCAGGCTACTAATATCAGCCCCCAGCTGAATACCTAGCCTTTACTAGCTATTAAAATGGGGGACCCCCCAAAAAATGACGTGGGGTCCCCCCTATTTTAATAGCTAGCAAAGGCTAGGCAGACAGCAGGGGGCTGATATTAATAGCCCAGGAAGGGTGTCATGAATATTGGCCCCCTCCCAGGCTAGAAACACCAGCCGTCAGCCGCCCCAGAAATGGCGCATCCATAGGATGCGCCAATTCTGGCACTTAGCCTCGCTCTTCCCACTGCCCTGTAGCGGTCGCAGTGGGGTGATAGGGCTGGGGTTGATGTCAGCTTATAATGCCAGCTGACATCAAGCCCAGGTTAGTAATGGAGAGGCGTCTATAAGACACCCCCATTACTAACCCCATAGTCAAAGTTAAAAAAAACACAACACCCAGAATAAAGTCCTTTAATTGAAATAAACACACAATCCTTTATTGTTCTAAATTAAACCATACTTACCGTCACGCCCATTCCAGCTGAAGCCAACGATCTCCTGCAATAAAAGAAAAATAATAAAGCAACATTATCCTTACCTTTCCATGGTTCCCACGACAGCTTCAGCTCTGCTACATTCACACTGAGAAGCGCAGGCATGCTTGCGCTCCTCAGTGTCTGGCTGTGACGGCATCCAGATGAGCCGAGGTCATGTCCAATGAACTCAACTCACCTCATGCACGACACTGACAGCGTGGGAGAATTCTCCTGCGCTCAGCGCTTCAGCAGGAGAATTCTCTCACGCTCACTGCAAGCGCAGGAGAATTTTCCCACGCTGTCAGTGATGTGCATGAGGTGAGCTGAGTTCATTGGACATGACCTCGGCTCATCTGGATGCCGTCACAGCCAGACACTGAGGAGCGCAAGCATGCCTGCACTTCTCAGTGTCTGCGGCATGGCAAGCTGGATGGCAGCTTTCGGCTGCGATCCAGCCTGTCATGTGAATGTAGCAGAGCTGAAGCTGTTGTGGGAACCATGGAAAGGTAAGGATGAGGTTGCTTTATTATTTTTCTTTTATTGCAGGAGATCATTGGCTTCAGCTGGAATGAGCGTGATGGTAGGTATGGTTTAATTTAGAACAATAAAGAATTGTGTGTTTATTTCAATTAAAGGACTTTATTCTGGGTGTTTGTGTTTTTTTTTTTAACTTTGACTATGGGGTTAGTAATGGGGGTGTCTTATAGACGCCTCTCCATTACTACCCTGGGCTTGATGTCAGCTGGCATTATAAGCTGACATCAACCCCAGCCCTATTACTCCACTGCCACCGCTACAGGGCAGTGGGAAGAGCGAGGCTAAGTGCCAGAATTGGCGCATCCTGTGGATGCGCCATTTCTGGGGCGGCTGATGGCTGGTGTTTCTAGCCTGGAAGGGGGCCAATATTCATGGCACCCTTCCTGGGCTATTAATATCAGCCCCCTGCTGTCTGCCTAGCCTTTGCTAGCTATTAAAATAGGGGGGACCCCACGTCATTTTTTGGGGGGTCCCCCATTTTAATAGCTAGTAAAGGCTAGGTATTCAGCTGGGGGCTGATATTAGTAGCCTGGGAAGCTCCATGGGTATTACCCCCTTCCCAGGCTTCAAACATCTGCCCCAGCTGTCTGCTTAACCTCCGCTAGAGACTAAAATTACGGGGAACCCCACGACAATTTTTTTTTAATAAATCCTTTATTTTAACACTAAATGACAAGTACAGTAACCAACACTATCACTGTACTTCATATATATGTGACTGACATGTTTCTATCTATCTAATCTATGTGTGATTCTCTATTCCTTCTATTCTAAATTGTCGGGTACAGATGCTGAATTGCCAGCCGGCTTTTTTAAAGAGACGGTGCATGAAAACACTAATATTTTTTTTAATAAATCCTTTAATACTAAATGACAAGTACAGTAATCAACACTGTCACTGTACTTCTTATATATGTGACTGACATGTTTCTATCTATCTAATCTATGCAGGGGCGGACACAGACTGTAGTGGGCCCTCGTGCAAGAATTTTTGGGGGGCCCTCCCCTGCCCTTCATAGGGGGCATGAAGGCCCCCCCCCTGCATCTCTCATCCCCCCGTGTATTTCTGATTCCCCCCACTCCTAGTTAATTAATTGTATTTAAAAAAAAATAAAACTTGTTATACTTACCCCCAGGGCGGGCTCCAGGTTTTTGTGGGCCCTGGGCGGCAAAGTTTCAGTGGGCCCCTTTAACCCTAGAACGCATACCTGGGGCCTCGCAGGCCCGCCCTGTTAATTGTTTTCTATTTTCTGCAAGATTGCTTTAGTTAGAATTTTGAAACTCTAGGTATTCTTCATGTATATAGTTGTTTGTCTTTTCCAGTTGTTCATTTATTTTTACGTTACAGGCATTTTCGGTATAACAACTCTTTTTTGAAAATACCCATTTTTATGGTCATGCATTCTAGGGTTAACACATACCATGATTCATGATGCACAGATACCACAGAGAAATATATATATATAGTACAAGGCCAAGGATTTCACTTACTACATTACATGAGCGATATCTATTGTAAATTCCACAATAGCTCAGAAACCGGTGAATCCTCACAGCGCACAGTGCAGACCGGACAGTACAGTCCTCCATACAGTATTATGGGCACCATATAATGCTCCATACAGGATACTGACCCCCTTATAACGCTCCATACAGGATACTGACCCCCTTATAATGCTCCATACAGGATACTGACCCCCTTATAATGCTCCATACAGGATACTGGTCCCCTTATAATGCTCCATACAGGATACTGGTCCCCATATAATGCTCCATACAGGATACTGACCCCCTTATAACGCTCCATACAGGATACTGACCCCCTTATAATGCTCCATACAGGATACTGACCCCCTTATAATGCTCCATACAGGATACTGGTCCCCTTATAATGCTCCATACAGGATACTGATCCCCGTATAACGCTCCATACAGGATACTGGTCCCCATATAACGCTGCATACAGAATACTGGCCCCCATATAACGCTCCATACAGAATACTGGCCCCCATATAACGCTCCATACAGAATACTGGCCCCCATATAATGCTCCATACAGAATACTGACCCCCTTATAACGCTCCATACAGGATACTGACCCCCTTATAATGCTCCATACAGGATACTGACCCCCTTATAATGCTCCATACAGGATACTGATCCCCGTATAACGCTCCATACAGGATACTGGTCCCCATATAACGCTCCATACAGGATACTGGTCCCCATATAACGCTGCATACAGAATACTGGCCCCCATATAACGCTCCATACAGAATACTGTCCCCCATATAACGCTCCATACAGAATACTGGCCCCCATATAATGCTCCATACAGAATACTGACCCCCTTATAACGCTCCATACAGGATACTGACCCCCTTGTAATGCTCCATGCAGGATACTGATCCCCGTCTAATGCTCCATACAGGATACTGGTCCCCATATAACGCTCCATACAGGATACTGGTCCCCATATAACGCTGCATACAGAATACTGGCCCCCATATAACGCTCCATACAGAATACTGGCCCCCATATAACGCTCCATACAGAATATTGGCCCCCATATAACGCTCCATGCAGGCTGTTCCCCCCTTATAATGCCCCATTACACAAGCGATATCTATTGTAAATTCTACAATAGCTCAGAAACCAGCGAATCCTCATAGCGCACAGTGCAGACCGGACAGTATAGTCCTCAATACAGTTCTATGGGCACCATATAATGCTCCATACAGGATACTGACCCCCTTATAACGCTCCATACAGGATACTGACCCCCTTATAATGCTCCATACAGGATACTGGTCCCCATATAACGCTCCATACAGGATACTGGTCCCCATATAACGCTCCATACAGGATACTGGTCCCCATATAACACCGCATACAGAATACTGGCCCCAATATAACGCTCCATACAGAATACTGTCCCCCATATAACGCTCCATACAGAATACTGACCCCCATATAACGCTCCATACAGAATATTGGCCCCCATATAACGCTCCATGCTGGCTGTTCCCCCTTATAATGCCCCATTACATGAGCGATATCTATTGTAAATTCTACAATAGCTCAGAAGCCGGCGAATCCCCACAGCGCACAGTGCAGACCGGACAGTATAGTCTTCCATACAGTATTATGGGCACCATATAATGCTCCATACAGGATACTGACCCCCTTATAATGCTCCATACAGGATACTGACCCCCTTATAATGCTCCATACAGGATACTGGTCCCCATATAATGCTCCATACAGGATACTGGTCCCCATATAATGCTCCATACAGGATACTATCCCCCATATAACGCTCCATACAGAATACTGACCCCCATATAACACTCCATACAGAATATTGGCCCCTATGTAACGCTCCATGCAGGCTGTTCCCCCCTTATAATGCCCCATGCAGGATGACACCCCCCTTTTAATGCCCTATGCAGGATGTCACCTCTATCCCCCATAAAATGCCCCATGCAGGATGTCACCCCCCCATATAATGCCCCATGCAGGATGTCACCTCTATCCCCCATATAATGCCCCATGCAGGATGTCACCTCTACCCCCATATAATGCCCCATGCAGGATGTCACCTCTACCCCCCATATAATGCCCCATGCAGGATGTCACCTCTACCCCCATATAATGCCCCATGCAGGATGTCACCTCTACCCCCATATAATGCCCCATGCAGGATGTCACCCCCCCATATAATGTCCCATGCAGGATGTCACCTCTACCTCCTATATAATGCCCCATGCAGGATGTCACCTCTCCCCCCATATAATGCCCCATGCCCCTGAATCTATGTGTGATACTCTATTCTTCCTGTTCTAAATTGTCGGGTACCGGTGTATGCCGCTGCTGAATTGCCGGCTTTTCATGTTTCACTGTGAGCACTGTTCCCATCGATTTGGGCAACCACTGTAATGCCACAACCACCATGGCTGTGGCATTACAGTGAGTGGCAGACAATCCCTGCATGATTGGTGCTCTAAATAGCGCCAGACATGCGGGACACGCTTTTGGTGCACGAACAGTTATCGAACATAACCTCGAACAGCCAAATTTTTTCCAAATCGTTCGGGTTCGTCGAACGACTCGAACAACAAAACAGCTCGAATTTGAGATTGGCGAACAGTTCTAGTTGAACACCGCTCATCTCTATTGTGTAGTCATCCAAAGCTATGGACAAGTCCTGTGGGATCCACGCCTGGTTCATTTTAACGAATGTTGCATTGGCTGTGGACAGGCGGATGTGTCTGTCTGTAATGACACTCCTTCCCCGTGCTAAACACATTCCAACAGAACACTTGCCGCAGGGCAGGCCAGCACCTACAAGGCATAAGGGCAAACTCAGGCCATGTGTCCTATTTGGAGACCCATAAGTTAAATGGGGCTGAGCCATCACTCAGTACGTGGAGACGTGTGGACACATACCCATCCACCATGTTGTAACGCTGCCTCCTACTAATACATACTGTATTAGATGGTGGTGCCGGCTGTTGTGGCATGCTGAGAAAGTTTTGTCACACTTTGACCATGCTAACCCTGCCTTCCGAGGTGCTGCCAGTGCTCCAGCTACGTTGGTGACTTCCTTCTCCGTCTCTGCCTTGTTCCACGGAGCCCCTTCTGTCAGGTGGGAGCGCCATTACTAGCTTTCCTACCAGCGTGTATTTGTATTCCCGCATTTTGCGATCCCTCTCCAGTGACGGATGATATGATGGTACATTGTCCTTGTAGCGGGTATCCAACAGTGTGGCCACCCAGTAATCTGCACTTGTAACAATATGTGCAATTCATCGGTCCTTCCTCAGGCACTGCAACACTTTTGGGGCTTACTAATAGCAATGAGATAACTGATGCCAATTATTGATTTCTCAGACTAATAGAAAACACACAGCGCCTTAAAACGGTACACCCACAGGCGGAGGGGACAGAGAAGGCACAGTACTCCCACAGGCGGAGGAGGCAGAGTACACACAGCGGCTTAAAGGCACAGTACTCCCACAGGCGGAGGGGGCAGAGTACACACAGCGGCTTAAAGGCACAGTACTCCCACAGGTGGAGGGGGCTGAGTACACACAGCGGCTTAAAGACACAGTACTCCCACAGGCGGAGGGGGCAGAGTACACACAGTGGCTTAAAGGCACAGTACTCTCTCAGGCGGAGGGGGCAGAGTATTCAGTATTCTACTGATTCTGGAAAAGCTTTTCCTCTGTATCACTCCATTCAAAAGTCCCCCTCTCGGTGATAAGGATGCAAATTTTACCTTCAACCAACTACTTGACGTCTACTTCAGAACGTCTATGTGGGGCACAGCAGTCTTTACCTGTAACACAGTCGAGTCGGTCTGAAACATCAGCTGTCCAGTTCTCCAGTGACTTCGGAGTTTTTAGTGTGTGCATGCAAGAAAAATCTCATCTCAGGAGAGTACGCTCAGCCAGGCGGCAGCTGAGACCCTCTCTGTGCGTGTTTTTTTTTTTTTCCCCCTCTATGACATGGCCATGCTTTGATTGGCCAGAGCCTTGGAGGTGTAAAAGCGAACACCCATAGAGAGGTTCTGTGGTATATGCAGAGTTAGCTGAATGAAAATTAGCATCTTTAGATCACACATCAGGTCCTTAAAGAATCATTTTGCCAATGCACCTATACTCAGTCAACCCGATGTTTCCCAACCCTTTATTGTGGAAGATGATGCGTTGGATGTGGGGATTGGAGCTGTGCTGTCTCAGGGTCCATCCCCTGGTAAATGGTGTCCATGCGCCTTCTTTTCTAAAAAAATTGTCTTTGGCTGAGAGAAATTAGGACGTGTGTAATAGCCAAAAGTTCCCTATCAAATTGGCGTTCGAAGAATGGCGAAATTGGTTGGAGGGGGCTGTCCATCCTATTACTGTTATTACTGACCATGAGAACCTGTCATATCTCCAGTCAGCTAAACGTCTCAACCCTAGGGAAGGCAGATGGTCCACGTTTTTTACTAGGTTCAATTTTGTTGTCACATTTCGTCCAGGGGTCAAAAATGTCAAGGCTGATGCTTTGTCCCGAAGCTTTCCTGGTGGCGGTAACCATGAGAACCCTGCCGCGATATTACAGAAAGGGATAGTCATTTCGACATTATATCCTGAACTGGAGGGTGAGGTGTTAGAGGCTCAGGGAGATGCCCCTGCCTCCTGCCCTTCAGGAAGGTTATTTGTACCATGTAATCTGCGCCACAAAGTAATTAAGGAACATCATATCTCTGTTCTTGCTGGTCATCCAGGTGGTAAGGCGACCGCGGACCTCCTCTCTCGTCGTTTTTGGTGGCCGGGGTTGCATCGGGATGTGATTGAACACGTAGCTGCTTGTAGTATTTGCATGCTTTCTAAGGTTTTGCATACCTGTCCATCTGGTACTCTTCTTCCGCTACCTATTCCTAGTAGGCCATGGACACACTTGTTCATGAATTTTATTACTGACCTACCGGTTTCTGCAGGCAAAATGGTGGTTTTGGTGATTGTAGAAAGAGTCAGTAAAATGGTTCACTTTGTCGCGTTACCTGCACTTCCAAATGCCAAGACACTTGCTCAGGTGTTCATAAATGAGATTGTGAAGCTTCACAGGGTCCCTCCGCTGTGGAGTCAGATCGGGGGGCCCAGTTTGTTTTCAAGTTCTGGAAGGCATTCTGTTCTCGACTGGGGGGGGGGCAGCTTCCTTATCCTCTGCCTTCCACCCTCAGTCGAATGGACAGACCGAGCCTGTCAATAAGAATTTGGAGACCTACCTCAGGTGTTTCGTCTCCGAAAATCAGGAGGATTGGGCATCCTACTTACCGCTGGCAGAATTTGCCATTAACCACAATCCTGGGATTTTCCGTTTTTGCATCTTCGTTTTTTGCTCCCCTTGTTCCCAGAGCCATAGCGTTTTTATTTTTTGGTCAATATGGCCGTTTGAGGGCTTATTTTTTGCAGTTGTACTTTTAAACGCCATCACTGGTTTTACCATATCGTGTACAGGAAAACGGGAAAAAAATTCCGAGTGCGGTGAAATTGCAAAAAAAAATTGCAATACCACAGATGTGTTTTTTTTTTTTTTTACCACGTTCACTGAATGCTAAAACTGACCTACCATTATTATTCTCCAGGTCATTACGAGTTCGTAGACACCAAACATGTATAGGTTCTTTTTTATTTAAGTGGTGAAAAAAAATTCCAAAGTTTGGTAGAAAAAAAAAGTGCCATTTTCCAACACTCGTAGCGTCTCCATTTTTCGGGATCTGGGGCCAGATGAGGGCTTATTTTTTGCGCACCGAGCTGAAGTTTTTATTGATGCCATTTTGGGGTAGATTCGATGTTTTGATCGCCCATTATTACATTTTATTGCAATGTTGCAGCGACCAAAAAACGTAATTCTGGCGTTTCAATTTTTTTTCTCGTTACGCCGTTTACCGATCGGATTATTATTTTTTTATATTGATAGATCGGGCGATTCTGAACGCGGCGATACCAAATATGTGTATGTGGGTTATTTTTTTAAATTTTATTTTGAATGGGGCGAAAGGGGGGTGATTTAAACTTTTATATTTTTTTAATTTTTTAAATATTTTTAAAAAACTTTTTTTTCACTTTTTGCTTGCTTCTATACTCTCCATAGGAGACTAGAAGCAGCACTTGTCTGATCGCCTCTGCTACATACAGATGATCAGCAGATCACCTGTATGTAGCAGAAATGCTCCTGTGCTATGAGCGCCGACCACTAGGTGGCGCTCATAGCGACCAGCTCATGACAACCACTGGAGTCTGCTGCAGACCCAGGGTTGTCATGCCCACCCATCGGTGACCCGCGATCACGTGACGGGGTCACAGATGGGCGGGGTAAGTGACGCACTTCCGGCGTGGCGCTGTTAAATGCCGCTGTCAGAGATTGACAGCGGCATTTAACATGTTAACAGCCGCGGGTGGATCGCAATTCCACCCCCTGCTGTTGCGGGCACATGTCAGTAGTAAGAATCAGCTGACTTGCCCTGTTCAGTGCGGGCTCAGCACCGGAGCCCTCACTGTACCGGGGGATTACTGCCTGTGCGTACTAATACGGCACAGGCTGTAAATGGATTAATAATCATTGTCAAGAATCCACTGGAAGGTCTCTGTTCTTTGGTGCATACGGTTACCATCCACAGTTTGGTACCTTTAGTGGAAGAAGAGCTTCGGGAGTTCTTGAGGAGGAACATTTTACTTCATCCCTCTCCTCGGTGTTGCGGGGGGGTTCTGAGAAATTTAAAGATCATGGGAGACAGGTATAAACGTATGGCTGACAGAAAACGCTTTCCAGGTGAGGACCTGAATGTGAATGACTTTGTGTGGTTGTCTACCAGGAATATTAGGTTGAGGTCCCTTCTTGGAAGCTGGGACCTAGGTTTATTGGTCCCTATAAAATAACCGCCGTCATTAACCCATCAGCATTTCGTCTTGAGCTTCCTCAGGCCCTTAAGGTCCACAATGTTTTTCACAGGTCCTTACTCAAGAAATATGTGGAACCTTCACCCCTACCGCCGCCCCCAATAATGGTTGATGGTAATCTGGAGATTCAGATTTCGAGGATTGTAGATTCTCGTCTCCAACATCGTTCCCTACAATACTGGGTGCACTGGAAGGGTTATGGTCCAAAAGAGAGGATGTGGGTTTCAGCAGGTGAATGTTCCCAGGTTGGTTCGTTCATTTCACACCTCTTATCCGGAGAAATCTGGTCCTGAGTGTCCGGAGGCCACTCGTAGAGGAGGGGGTACTGTCACGGGTGTGTCAGATGTGACAGACAGTCGCCCTGCAGTTGGTTGCAGGAGATCTCTTCCTTTGGCATTACAGACACCTTAGATCTGTCTCTCATTCTTGGACCCAGCAGCTACCTTCCTCCTGCTAATTAACACCCTGATCTGGGTGTTTAACCCCTTTACCCTCGAAGGTGGTCAATGACCGGGCCAATTTTTACAATTCTGACCACTGTCACTTTATGAGGTAATGACTCTGGAACACCTCAACGGATCCCCCTGATTCTGAGAAATTGCTTTTTCGTGACATATTGTACTTCATGATAGTGGTAAAATTTCTTCAATATGACTTGTGTTTATTTGTGAAAAAATCGAAAATTTTGAAAATTTCGCAATTTTCATGCCCATAAATCAGAGACATGTCACACAAAATAGTTAATAAATAACATTTCCCACATGTCTACTTTACATCAGCACTATTTTGAAACCAACATTTTTTTTGTTAGGAAGCAATAAGGGTTAAAAGTTGACCAGCGATTTCTCATTTTTCCAACAAAATTTAAAACATTTTTTTAGGGACCACATCACATTTGAAATGACTTTGAGGGGCCTCTATGACAGAAAATGCCCAAAATTGACACCACTTTAAAAACTGCACCCCTCAAGGTGCTCAAAACCACATTCGAGAAGTTCATTAACCCTTCAGGTTCTTCACAGGAATTTTTGGAATGTGGATGAAAACAATGAACAGTTAACTTTTTTCACAAAAATTTAACTTTAGACCCCAATTTTTTTATTTTCGAAAGGGTAACAGGAAAAAATGGACCCCCAAATTTGTTGTGCAATTTCTCCTAAGCATGCCAATACCCCATATGTGGGAGAAAACCACTGTTTGGGCACATGGCAGGGTTCGGAAGGGAAGCAGCGCCATTTTACTTTTTGAATGTAAAATTTGCTTGATTAATTAGCGGACGCCATGTTGCGTTTAGAGAGCCCCTGATGTGCCTAAACAGTGGAAACCCCTACAAGTGACACCATTTTGGAAATTAGACCCCTCAGGGAACTTATCTAGATATGTTGTGAGCACCTTGAACCCCCAGGTGCTTCACAGAAGTTTATAATATGGAGCCGTGAAAATAAAAAAAATCTAACTTTTTCCACAAAAATGATCTTTTAGCCCCAATTTTTTTATTTTCACAAGGGTAAGAAGTGGAAATGGACCCCAAAAACTGTTGTGAAATTTCTCCTCAGTACGCTGATACCCCTTATATGGGGAAAATACACTGTTTGAGCTCACGGCGGGGTTCAGAAGGGAAGGAGCACTGTGTGACTTTTTGAAAGCAAAATTGCCTGGAATCGAGAGCGGATGCCATGTCCCGATTGGAGAGCCCCTGATGCGTCTAAATAGTGGAAACCCCTCACAAGTGACCCCATTTTGGAAACTAGACCCCTCAAGGATTTTATCAAAGGGTATAGTGAATATTTTGAACCTAGAGGTACGACAGAATTTGATAACATTAGGTCATCGTATCCAATAAGTTGTCATTAGTCTTGAGCGCAAGTGCTCGCTACTTGAGTTTGCATCAAGTACTCAGGTATGCACCATGTATCGCGGGCGCTCGAGTGACATGGTCGAGTCCCCGTCCTGCATGTTTCATGTTTGTTGGACACCCAAAAAAAAACATGCGGTGATCGCTCGTGCATGGCAGAAAATCCACCCAAAGTTTTTTTGGCCACGAAGCATATGGAGCGGAGACTCAAGCATGTCACTCAAGCACCCGCGATACTCAATGCATACCCGAGCACCCGCGATACTCGATGCATACCCGAGCACCCGATATAAACTCAATTAATGAGCACTTGCTCTCAACACTGGTCGCCATATTGTCGTCATTTTTTTTTTTCTTTACTCTTGAAAAAAATCCCAACCCCAACACAACCATAACCCTAGAGTTAATTTTTATGCCGTTCCTCGTGCGGTATAAGTGATTAGACGACTTTATTCTTCGGGTCGGTGCGATTACAGCAATGCCAGATTCATATCGGATTTTTATGTTTGGCAGCTGTCATACATTAAAAGACGCTTGTTTTGTGCAAAGATTAGTTTTTGCATCACCATATTTTGAGAGCTATAATTTTTCCATATTTCAGCCGACAGAGTCATGTGATGGCTGGTTTTTTACGGGACACGTTGACGTTGTTATTGGTGCCATTTTCGGGCACGTGACATTTTCTGATCGCTTTCTATTCCAATTTTTGGGAGGCGAAAAAAACAAAAACCAACAATTCAGGAATTGTTTTTTTTTTTTTTTTTACGCCGTTCCGCTTGTGGTAAAATTGATAAGGCAGCTTTATTCTTCGGGTCAGTACATTTACAGCGGTACCACATTTATATTGTTTTTTTTATGTTTTGGCATTTTTACACAATAAAAGCTATTTTATATAAAAAATAAATTTTTCTATCGCTTTATTCTGAGAGCTATAACTTTTCTAGTTTTCGGCTGATGGAGCTGTATGGCGGCTTGTTTTTTACGGGACAAGATGACGTTTTGAGCGGTACCATTTTTACCATGTTTACTAAAGGGGTTAACTAGTGAAACAGTTTTATAGGTCAGGTCGTTCCTGATGCGGCGATACCCAATATGTGTACTTTTATTGGTTTGTTTGTTTTCTTCATAATAATATTTATTTATGGGTACAGTGTGTGTATGTGTGTGTGTGTGTGTGTGTATATACAGTACAGACCAAAAGTTTGGACACATCTTCTCATTTGAAGATTTTTCTGTATTTTCATGACTGTGAAAATTGTACATTAACACTGAAGGCATCAAAACTATGAATTACCACATGTGGAATTATATACTTAACAAAAAAGTGTGAAACAACTGAAAATATGTCTTATATTCTAGGGTCTTCACAGTAGCCACCTTTTGCTTTGATGACTGCTTTGCACACTCTTGATGAGCTTCAAGAGGTAGACACTGTTCTCTCCTGGTTCTCCTCCTACCTCTCTGACCGCTCCTTCTGTGTCTTTTGCCTGCTCCTCTTCCTCTCCTCTTCCCCTTATTGTCGGGGTTCCTCAAGGATCAGTCCTAGGCCCCCTTCTTTTCTCCTTATACACCGCTCCCATTGGATAAACAATCAGCAGATTCGGTTTTCAGTACCATCTCTATGCTGATGCAAACGGCATGGATTTATATAGTGTGACCCGAGAGAATGTAAAAAAATAAAAAATAAATCTATACTTACCTTCCGATGGCCCCCGCAGTCTTGCTTTGCTCGGTGCTGACTGCCGGCAGATCGCGGTACACTGAAGGACCTGCCGACGTCAGCATCGCGTGACCCATCACATGACTATGACGTCAACGCAGGTCCTTCAGTCCATTGCAATTTGCCGGCAAAAGAGGACGAGCCCACCGGGGGCCATCAGAAGGTAAGTATATATTTATTTTTTATTTTATTATTTTTCTTTTTTTTACAGTTTCTATGGTACCTGGGTCCGGAGGAGAGTCTCCTCTCCTCTAGACCTGGGTACCATCCGCACATTGAAACGCATGGAATGCTCATCTACAGATGCAGTGATGCGGATTCCATACGTTCTAATGCAAGTCAATGGCGGTGAAAACGCCGCACTTCCGCAAAATAATTGGTAGTGCTGCATTTTTTTCCGCAATGATAATCCGCAGCGGAAATTTCCGCAGCATGTGCACAGCACATGCGGATTATCATTGTGGAACATGGCAGACCTTCTACCAAGCGTTTTTTAAGCATTTCTGCAGCGTTTTTGCCACTGCAGAAACGCTTAAAAAACGCATCGTGGACACACAGCCTTGCTGTAGCTCTTATTCATTCTCGTCTGGACTACGGCAACGCTCTACTTATCGGTCTGCCTCTTACTAAACTCTCACCTCTCCAATCCGTCCTTAACGCAGCAGCCAGGATCATATTCCTCTCCAACCGCTACACCGATGCCTCTTCCCTGTGCCAGTCATTGCATTGGTTACCCATCCAATATAGAGTTCAATTTAAACTTATCACGCTTACCCACAAAGCGCTCCATGCTTCAGTACCTCCCTACATCTCCTCCCTTGTCTCAGTCTACCACCCTACACGTGCCCTCCGTTCTGCCAATGACTTAAAACTAAAATCCTCCATAATCCGAACTTGCCACTCCCGTCTCCAAGATTTCTCACGTGCTGCGCCAATTCTTTGGAATGCACTACCCAGGACAGTTCGATTAATTCCCAATACCCACAGTTTCAAGCGAACCCTAAAAACGAATTTCTTTAGATTGGCCTATCGCCTTAACACACTATCTGTCCATCCCAGTTGTCCATCCCAGCTTTCCCCCATATTAAAATCTTCAATTTCAGGTTCATACCAACCATGCACATAATAGCCTCGGTCAGGACTGCACACATACTGGCAGGTGACCAGTCCATGTATTATTTATCCTATTTAGTATATCAAGGCTGCATTATACAATATATGTACATTCTACCTTTTGTGTCTCCCGCACTTCTTCATAGACTGTAAGCTCGCGAGCAGGGCCCTCACTCCTTTCGATATGAGATATGCTTATTCTGTATTGTCTGTATAAGTCCCCCCTAAAATTTGTAAAGTGCTGCGGAATATGTTGGCGCTATAAAAATAAAGATTATTATTATTATTACCGGTACCCACCTCGGAGCCAGCAGTGACACCGGGAGCAGAGCGGGGGCCATCGGAAGGTGAGTATAAGGTTATTTTTTATTTTTTACTTTCTAATTCTTTGTTTTTTAACATTATGTTGGTCACACAATATAAATCCATGCCAGTTGCATGGATTTATATAGTGTGACCAACTTTCAAGCAATTTTCCAAGTGATGCTAAAATCGCTTGGAAAATCACTTGACAAACGCTTGTCCCTGGCAGAGAAGACGCATTTAAAATCCGCATGAGTTTTTTCTGCCATGGAGATGCAGAAACGCTCAGGAAAAATCCGGAGCATTTCTGCATCGTGGGCACATAGCCTGACAGTTTTCAAAAAAGGGCTGGCTGATTTCCTCAATACACGTAATATTGTGGGTTACAGTTAAATTAGACAAAATGTTACAGCTACAGTAGTACATTTAATACGATAATAGTAATTACATAACTAGTATTATAATTAGGATGATCCAGGGTTCTAGGACTGATCGCCTTTTCTCGGTGTCGAGAAGGACTTTTTCCCCGGAATGCAAATTGGCTGAATGTATCCTGGGGTTTTTGCCTTATTCTGGATCAACAGATTTAGGCAGAGGGATTTTGCTAATACCATTATTAGACTTACAAGAGTAATACAAAAGATAAAACCAATCAAAAAAATTATAAACGGGTTCATTTGTAATTGCAATAGTGTAGTAATAATAAAAATGGTAATAATACATTGTGAGGCCGAGTCCCAGTAAGTTAGTAAGTTATTGTAGTGTTAGTGTAGGGAGTACAATTGGAGGAAGAAGGTTGAACTTCATGGACCTAGGTCTTTATTCAACCTAAGTTACTATTGTTATGGTTAATTTTAATACCTAGATATCAATTATTAAATTAGATAAAACAATCTAATTCATGAGGCCTCTGATTGAGTGTTTTAAGACATACATTGTGAAATGTCTGACTAAGATACTGGTTTCCTGTGAAGTCTCTGAGAAGATTTTACTTTGGATCAAGGGAAATGTGTTTGTTACTGATAAGCTATTTCGGTTTTTTGTTCAGTTGTATGTAACAATGAAGTTCCGCTTTTTGTCTAGCTAATAAATTGGTGAGTCTATGTTGCCACACCAGAAGACTCTACTTGCTGACAATGAATGTCACATGTATTCTGTCTCTCTTCCTTCATCGATGAAGTACCTTAATTTGAATCTCGCTGGCAATGTGAAGACCCTTTGCTGTCTAAACAAAAGTTCTCCTTAAACCAAAGAAGGTCGCCATAACACTATGTAACATCTGTATATGAATGGTGAATGAGAACCATAGCGCCCTCTTTGTAATGCTGGGGCGACAATAGAAGCAGCACTGGGGTTTTATAATGTTAATGAGATATAATAAGGGATGGAAATTTCCTGCCGCGCCCTGTGATGCCATCCGCCATTGTGCTGGTGATGAGGTAAAGTGAAGAATCAAATGTTTTTTAGTTTATTATTTCATGAGTTTCATGGAGTCGAAAGACAAATCCTCTAAATTATACAATGATCCCAATATTGAATCTATTAGGGCCACGGCCATGGTTACCTGTTTAACGTCTGTTGAATGCAATGTTATTATGTGACAACTAGTGTTGAGCATTCCGATACTGTAATATCGGGTATCGGCCGATATTCGCGGTATCGGAATTCCGATACTTAATTCCGATACTTTTACAATATCGGATACCGGAATCGGAAGTTCCCATAATGCCTGCGCTCTGTAGTGTCTGTGAAGGATGACAAGTTGGATGGCAACGCGATCCAGCCTGTCATCAGAATGCCATCCCAGCGGGGGAGAATTCTCCTGATTGTTTAAAAGCCGGCGGGCGGTATAAAGCCGCCGGCTTTTAAACAATCACACAGCCCCATACTGCTTCCCCGCAGCCTCCCACCCCGATCCTCCGCTCCCCTCGCCACCTCCCATCCCGATCATAAGTTAGGACCGGGCGGGGAGCGCAGCTCCAAGGAGCGGGGAGTGAAGGACCCGGGCGGGGAAGCCGGCAGTGAAAAGACTTCACCGCCGGCTTTCCCGTTCTGTGCTGCGCTTTCCCGCCGGTTATTTCAAATGAACAGCTGAGGTATCAGCTGATGCCGATCAGCTGTTCATTTGAAGTCGCCGCGGTGCCCTCGGAGGGTTCATGTGAGTTCATGCTTGACTGCATGAACTCACATGAACTTTCCCACGGCCGCACAGGTCAGCCTCACCTCCCAGACCCGTCATGATTAGTGTGTGTGCGGGGTGTGTGCGCGATGTTTGTGCGGGTGTGCGCGGTGTCTGTGCGATGTGTGCGGGGTGTGTGTGTGCGATGTGTGCGGGGTGTGTGTGCGGGGTGTGTGTGCGGGGTGTGTGTGCGAGGTGTCTGTGCGATGTGTGCGGGTGTGTGCGGTGTGTGTGCGTGCAGGCAGACATAGGCCGATGTGACACTACTACTCCCATCGGCCTATGTCTGTCCCCCGTCCACTCCTGCCAGCAGGATCAGCTCGATGGGAGCAGTAGTTCCCATCAGCCTGATCCTGCTATTTAAATTGCCCTACTGTGTCCCCAATAAATGTTAAATACATGTCATTGGTGGCCAGTGGTTACCTAAAAGAAATTAGTTCATACATTACCTGTCCCCGCCGATCGCCACCTAAAATAAAGTAAAAAATAAAAAACTACACCTATACTCACCTAGACACCTAATTCCCCGAAGCCATCGATCTCCTGTAATAAAATATAAAATAATAAACCACAACCTTATCCTTACCCCTCCGTAGTAGTCCACGAGTGTCCCACGAAGATCTCCAGTTCAGAGCAGCCACATAGAATGTGACCGCTCTGAACCGCTGCCGCCGCTAGAATGACAGCATAAGCGGGTTCACCGGAGTTCAGGCAGCGCTGCTCCGGTTAGCTGCTTTACGGCCCTGCTGTATAGTGAGAAATTCCCACGGTACAGCAGTGCCGTAAAGGAGGTCTCCGGAGCTGCGCTGACTGAATGCACTCCGGTGACCTCAGTCAGTGGCTCCCGCTGCCGGGAGCGGACGTGTTCCCGGCAGCGTGAGCTTACAGCAGCCATGCACAGCTGTCACCATCTCCAGATGTGACAGCTGTGCATGGGAGATCAGCGCAGGAACGTGGACAGGTAACTATTATTTTTAGTAAACTAAGAATTAAATAAAATTGTGTGTTTTATTTCAAATAAATTATTTTTTTCTGGGTGTAGTGTGTTTTTTCTTTTTAACACTTTGTAGGTTAGTAATGGGGGTGTCTTATAGACGCCCATCATTACTAACCTGGGCTTCATGGCAGCTGGCGCTGACATGAACCCCACCACTATTACCCCCTGCCACCGCACCAGGGCAGCGTGGAAGAGCGAGGCTAAGTGCCAGAGTTGGCGCATCCTATGGATGCGCCATTTCTGGGGCGGCTGACGACTGGTGTTTCTAGCCTGGGAGGGGGCCAATATTCATGGCACCCTTCCTGGGCTATTAATATCAGCCCCCAGCTGTCTGCCTAGCCTTTGCTAGCTATTAAAATAGGGGGGACCCCACGTCATTTTTTTGGGGGGTCCCCCATTTTAATAGCTACTAAAGGCTAGGTATTCAGCTGGGGGCTGATATTAGTAGCCTGGGAAGCTCCGTGGGTTTTACCCCCTTCCCAGGCTTCAAACATCTGCCCCAGCCGTCTGCTTAACCTCCGCTAGAGACTAAAATTATGGGGGATCCCACGCCATTTTTTTTTTTAATAAATCCATTATTTTAACACTAAATGACATTTGAGGAGTTAATAAAGATGCAGTCCCTAAATTATTATTTATTTTTTAATTAATTTTTCCCAAAACTTTTGACGTGGGCTTCGCCATATTTTTGTATGCCAGCCAGGTACAGCATCCAGCTTCTATGAACGCGCCATTTTCCGGGGCGGCTGCGGACTGCAATTTTCAGCGGGGGGCAGAAAGCTTGGGCCTCCCTGCGCTGCAGATTCCATCCCCCAGCTGCCTAGTTGTACCTGGCTGGACACAAAAATAGGGAGAAGCTCCACGTTTTTTTTTTTTTAATTATTTCATGAAATTCATGGAATAATTAAGAAAAAAAGGGCTTCCCTATATTGTTGTGTCCAACCAGGTACAAATAGGCAGCTGGTGGTTGGGGGCAGCCCGTTCCTGCCTGCTGTACCTGGCTGGACCCAAATATAGTGCAAAGCCCCACGTCAATTTTTTTTTAATTATTTCAGGAAATTCATGAAATAATTAAAAAAAAATTATGTGGGGCTTCGCCCTATATTTGTGTCCAGTCAGGTACAGCAGGCAGGAACGGGCTGCCCCCAACCACCAGCTGCCTATTTGTACCTAGCCGGACACAACAATATAGGGAAGCCCTTTTTTTCTTAATTATTCCATAAATTTCATGAAATAATTTAAAAAAAAAATACATGGGGCTTCGCCCTATTTTTGTGTCCAGCCAGGTACAACAAGGCAGCTGGGGGCTGGAATCCGCAGCGCAGGGAGGCCCAAGCTTTCTGGGCCCCACCCGCTGCAAATTGCAGTCCGCAGTCGCCCCGGAAAATGGCGCGTTCATAGAAGCGCCATCTTCTGGCGCTGTACCCAACTCATCCAGGGCCCTGGTGCGGTGGCTCACTGGGTAATAAAGGGGTTAAGGCCAGCTTGGCATTATCAGCTGGCCCTAAGCCCGAAATTCATGGGGTCACGCCAATATTAGACATGACCACCATGAATTTCTAGTAAAGTATTTAAAAAAAACACAAACACCCAGAAAAAAGTCCTTTAATTGAAATAAAGACACAATTCTTTATTGTTCTAAATTAAACCATACTTACAGTCACGCCCATTCCAGCTGAAGCCAACGATCTCCTGCAATAAAAGTAAAATAATAAACCAACCTCATCCTTACCTTTCCATGGCTCCCACGACAGCTTCAGCTCTGCTACATCGAGATGACAGGCTGGACCGCAGCAGAACGCTGCCATCCATCCTGTCATCCCGCAGACACTGAGAAGCGCAGGCATACTTCCACTCCTCAGTGTCTGGCTGTGACGGCATCCAGATGAGCCGAGGTCATGTCCAATGAACTCAGCTCACCTCATGTACGTCACTGACAGCGTGGGAAAATTCTCCTGCACTCAGCACTTCAGCGTGAGAATTTTCCCACGCTGTCAGTGACGTGCATGAGGTGAGCTGAGTTCATTGGACATGAACTCGGCTCATCTGGATGACGTCACAGAGAGACACTGAGGAGCGCAAGCATGCCTGCGCTTCTCAGAGTCTGCGGGATGACAGGCTGGATGGCAGCGTTCTGCTGCGGTCCAGCCTGTCATCTCGATGTAGCAGAGCTGAAGCTGTAGTGGGAACCATGGAAAGGTAAGGATGAGGTTGCTTTATTATTTTACTTTTATTGCAGGAGATCGTTGGCTTCAGCTGGAATGGGCGTGATGGTAAGTATGGTTTAATTTAGAACAATAAAGGATTGTGTCTTTATTTCAATTAAAGGACTTTATTCTGGGTGTTTGTGTTTTTCTTTAACTTTGACTATGGGGTTAGTAATGGGGGTGTCTTATAGACGCCTCTCCATTACTAACCTGGGCTTGATGTCAGCTGGCATTATAAGCTGACATCAACCCCAACCCTATTACCCCACTGCCACCGCACCAGGGCAGCGTGGAAGAGCGAGGCTAAGTGCCAGAATTGGCGCATCCTATGGATGCGCCATTTCTGGGGCGGCTGACGGCTGGTGTTTCTAGCCTGGGAGGGGGCCAATATTCATGGCACCCTTCCTGGGCTATTAATATCAGCCCCCAGCTGTCTGCCTAGCCTGTGCTAGCTATTAAATTAGGGGGGACCCCACGTTATTTTTTTTGGGGGGGTCCCCATTTTAATAGCTAGTAAAGGCTAGGTATTCAGCTGGGGGCTCATATTAGTAGCCTGGGAAGCTCCATGGGTATTACCCCCTTCCCAGGCTTCAAACATTTGCCCCAGCTGTCTGCTTAACCTCCGCTAGAGCCTAAAATTAAGGGGAACCCCACGCCAATTTTTTTTAAAATAAATCCTTTATTTTAACACTAAATGACAAGTACAGTAATCAACACTATCACTGTACTTCATATATATGTGACTGACATGTTTCTATCTATCTAATCTATGTGTGATTCTCTATTCTTTCTATTCTAAATTGTCGGGTACAGATGCTGAATTGCCGGCCGGCTTTTTTAAAGAGACGGTGCACGAAAACACTAATATTTTTTTTAATAAATCCTTTACACTAAATGACAAGTACAGTAAGCAACACTGTCACTGTACTTCATATATATGTGACTGACATGTTTCTATCTATCTAATCTATGTGTGATGCTCTATTCTTTCTGTTGTAAATTGTCGGGTACCGGTGTATGCCGCTGATGAATTGCCGGCTTTTCATGTCATTCTACATTATTCTTAGTTGTTTTACTTCATGTAGAATTAACCTACAAGGAAAGAAAGGGTTTATTTTCATTCCGATATTTGTGTCCCATTGACTTGCATTGGTTTCCGGTATCGGAATCGGCGATATCCGATACTTTTTGGGTATCGGCCCGATCCAATCCGATACGATATTTCCTGATATCGGAAGGTATCGCTCAACACTAGTGACAACCAAGATCTTAAAATTTAACAGAATTTGGATTGACGCCTGCAGAAAGCTCCACAAATAATAGTGAATACAGGGAGCGATCTTTCATATATCAGCACTGCTACCGAGTCTTCCCAGGGAAAGTCACTGCAGGAAAACGCCAGAGGTTCTAAAGCAGCTTTGCCGGCGGTTTTGTAAGTCTTCTCGTGGCTTTTCTGCCGCCGGTGTCTTTTACTCTATACTTTCACGTATAGAAAGGGGATAGCTTCTGAGAGGATTTGGAAATGTCACTTCTTTTGACTACTTTAGGGTTTCTGAACCCTGAATTATTAATAGCCATCACACAAGATGGAATATGTCCACAGAAATGTTGATTTGACATTACTGAGCATTATGTTCATTTTATGGGGCTTTTGCGGTAAATATTCCGAAGCATTCCGTGTACACAAACGCAATGTGATCCCAACGTTGTTTAGTATCCAGTGTCACTTATGATAAACATACCATCACTTGTATAAATGTTGCATTGCTACCTAATAATTGAAGAAGGTTATTTATATCAAAGATCTGACAATCATATTTAAATGAATTTAGTTGGTTTAACTGGGAAACCATGAAACCTAATACAATAGCACAATTTGTTCTAAGTGAAATCATCCATATTATTCACATGAAACATTATTTTACAGATTTTACAATGCTAATAAATGGGTCTCTGTTAACTTTATAAATAAGAGAAAATGAAAAAAAAATGTATATTGTAAAGTTGGCCAAAATACAACATCCCTTTGTTATATTTAATATCATTAATGAAAGTATAAAATTTGCCTTGGTATATTGGGTTGGATCCTTTTTTGGGGTGAATGTCACCCCCATGGCCATACCATCAAAGTGTATAAAATATTGAAAATTATATTAAATGTGTAAGCTTTTTATAACTAATTTATGTTTATTTGCTTCATGATCTTTAGTAATTCATGGTTTCTACATATATTAGAAATCTGCCATGTTACCTTCACATCATCATAATAATAAGCATTATAATGATTCTGAAATTGAAGTAATAATGAAATCATTCAGAGCAAAAGAAATAACGTTGCATGGAAAGAACCATCCGCATTCCTGATAATCAGTGCATGTTATCAACTCAATAGCTTAGACCCCCGTCTGATACATAACGTAATTAACCTTCTATTTTTTATATCCATAGTCTACTCACTTGTAATTATTTTATTTTAGGGAAGATTCATTGACGTCTTATTTGTTCTGTGGGATAGTGAAAAAAATTTTTTGGGACTTTATTTCTATCCTTATTCCTTGGCATCACAGCCAGTTTTGGCCTTTATTACAGACTGTATTTTATACTTGTCACGTTTCATCAGCCATAACTTTCTTATTTTTTTTGGTAACATAATTGTATGAGGGCTTGTTTTTTCAGGATTAGTTGCATTTGTCAATGGATTTATTGGGATGTGCATATAACTTAGCATATGTTCATTAGCTCTTTATTGGGAGGGACATAAATAAAAGAGAAATTTTAACATTCTTTTACATTGTATGTTTGTTATTTACTGTGCTGGAAAAATAACTCATTAACGTTTTTGAGGACGTCAGTACTAAAATGGCGTTGCCAAATTAATACAGTTTTATTTAGGATTTTTTTTGTGTTGTACAATATACACTTTAAAAGAACACTTTTTTTGTTGGTTCACAACTTTGCCATTGAACCCATATGAGGTCTTATTTTTTGCGCGGCAATGTGTCGTTTTTATTGGCAACAATTTCATATATTTGCAACTTTTTGATCCTTTTTATATCAACCTTTTGGAGGCAAAATTAACCAAAAACTTCAAATTCTGAATTTTCTTTATTAATTCTTTTACACACCATTCACTGTGAGTTAGAATTATCATATTCTCTTTATTCTGTGGGTCACTATGATCTTGACAATGCCATATATATATATATACTAGATTGTTGCCCAATTCTAACGCATCGGGTATTCTAGAATATGCCCCATGCAGGATGTGACTCCCCCCCCCCCATATAATGCGCCATGCAGGATGTCACATCCCCCGTCCGTTATAATGCCCCATGCTGGATGTGACATCCCCCCTCCCTTATAATACCCCATGCAGGATGTCACATCCCCCCCATAGTGCCCCATGCACAATGTGACATCCCCTCCTCCCTTATAATGCCCCATGCAGGATGTCACATCCCCCCCATAGTGCCCCATGGAGGATGCCACATCCCCCTTCCCTTATAATGGCCCCTCCACGATGTCACACTTCCCCACCCCACCATTTAATGCCCTATGGCCCCATACAATAAAAAAAAAAAAAAAAAATCCAATACTCGCCTCACTTGTCAGCTGCTCCTCTGGACTCCAGCGTAGCCCGCATGTTCCTGCTGTGCACTGTGACCGGTCAGGAGAGAGTGCGGTGTAAAGACGTCACCACGCCCTCTGACACGTCACACAGCGGCAGTGGAAGACACAGGAGCTGCTGCGCAAGCACGGGGAGGGGTAAGTATGGCGCCGGGTGCCGGGGTCCTGAGCGAGCGAGCGGGGGGGGAGGAGAGGGGAGGGGAGAGGAGGAGAGGGGAGGGGTAAGTATAGCGCCGGGGTCCTGAGCGAGCGGGGGGAGGGACAGGAGGAGAGGGGAGGAGAGGAGGGGAGGAGAGAGTAGGGGAGGGGAGGAGGGGAGGAGAGAGTAGAGGAGGGGAGGAGAAAGTAGAGGAGGGGAGGAGAGGGGAGGGGCGTCACTTTTACCGTCCGGAGATAAGCGACCGTAGCCGCTGATCTCCCGACAGTAGCCGCATGGGGATCAGCGGCGCCTCCGGTCGGGGGACGTATGCTGCGAGCAGCCGGCTTCATCTCCCGGCTGCATCGCCGCTCACCTCCGTGCGGCAGATCAGCCGCTAACGGCCGCCATCTTTTTTTGAAATGCCGCGTCGCTGATTGGCCACGGCCGGACCAATCAGCGACGCGGGATTTCCTGGACAGACAGACAGACAGACGGAATAAGACAATTATATATTTATGTAGCCTTTTATGTTTTGTTACTTTTGCAAAAAGACTGACAAAAAAATGTTTTTTTGAGCTTCCCACATCTGATTTCCATAACTTTCTTTATTTTTCTGTATTGCTGTAGACAATCTCTTCATTACTAAGATGCAAGTTTTATAAATGTATTCATTTATTCGCAATATTTTTCAGGCTGCTTAATAGACATTTTTGATAAAAATATCTTATTGCAGTTTGTATGTCATAGACTCTACATGTCAAATCGTTTTGGGCTCTGAAGACACCTCGGCTTTCCACGGCAGGTGCAGATATTTCATAATGTCAATGGCCGAGCGTCTCTCACAGGCATTTATAGCCAGCAGCTCCCAGAACATTTCTCTGGCCTCCACTGATATATTCTTCCACTTCTCTGGAGCCTTTTCCAGATCCCTCTTCACCTGCCACCAGGCAAACCCCTTATAATCTTGGTCACGGCGCACTGCCCCATACCAAGGAAAGAGTCCAGAAAGGGCAAAATAAACAAGTACACCAAAGGCCCAGACATCGAGACTAGGATGGAGCAACAACTGTTCTCCTGGTCTTAAGCAGCAGAGCTCTGGAGCAGTGTAGGGCTTATACCAAGACACAGAAGGAACATATGTGCCCTGGAGCCTGGTGAGGCCAAAGTCTGCCAGTTTTATCCAGTGACATTCTGCATCCATCAAAAGAATATTATTCGGCTTGATATCCCGATGAACCATTCCTCTGTTGTGCATAAAGTCCAGAGCACTGGCGATCTGAGGAGCACAACGCTTCAACATGTCCTCCTGCATGCCGACCTAAGAAAGACAACACAGGAGATCACACAGCTGAACAACAGACTGGAGAACATATCTAATAGAAAAGGACAGAAGACTTGTAGACATCTTCTACTAATGGATATTATTCCTGAAATCATCAGTTCTACTCTGCTCTTCATTAGTTATATTCAGTTATGTGAGATTTCAACTAATAATTAAATATACCTCACATAGAGGATGATACCCAGCTCACACATTCTCCTGGATGCTAAACCTGCCTAGTTATAGGGGCCCCATAGTGCTGCATACCGAAATATGAGTTTAATAACTCTGGGGAAATAGGATGATGTTTCCCATCAGATCTTTAAAAGTGGCCACCAATTTATCCAAAAATAATTTGAATAATGCTTAGAATTTGTAAAAGTGGAAAACAACTGCATGAGATCTTACTTTAGGTTTAAGGATGGACTGGAGATTTCCCGCCGGTGCCATTTCCTGAGCAAACACAAAATCCATACTGGTATGGAAGAAGATGTCGTGAGTAAGGATGATGTTCTGGTGGCAGCTGAGGGTTTGTGAAATGCAATATTCCAGGAAGAAGTTGTCTCCTGGAGTCTTCTTCTTTGCCATCATTTTTAGAGCCATGGTCTGTCCTGTTGGAAAGACATTATAATTGTTAATATGTATCACCATCATATTCCATAACACCGTCAAAACCATACAAAAAACCTGATCAATAACATTACACAGGAGTAGTCACAAGATTAGAAGATAGATGTGCAGAATACTAATCATGTGCTGTAGATAGGATAAAGCTAGAGTCATACTTAGTCATACAGTATGTCAGGGTACAAGGAGCTTTCATTTCATCTGAAACACCCTGATGGAACAAACATCATCATAGTCATCATCCATCATCATCTCACCTGAATGTTTGTGTTTTCCCATGTGTACCTTTCCATAAGATCCAGTTCCAAGTTCTAGAAAAAGTTCAAAGTGGTCGGTCACTTCCATCATCTTCAGGTTCTTGGAAGTCTCTGATATCAGATGAAGAAGGTGTTTTGCCATGTTCTTGTTCCCTTCCTTGATGTGGGCGGCCATTCTGAATAAAATGAAATTAGATATGCCATTGAATATAGCATGATACATCTTCCAGACCTGTAATAACATATTGTAATCCCCACGTGTAAACTGTGGCTATAAACACACAATTGTATAATAGTCTGCGGTCACTTTGTTAATATTCCAGCATTGTATAATTCCCCAGAGATCTGCAGTAATATCATCTACTATATCCTGTGCTATGTACTTATCATATATTCACCTTACAGATGGAGATTGAAGATGTCTACTGCTACGGAAAGAGACGATAGTCAATGATGAACTCCTCCTGTACACCAACAAGTCTAAAACTTGCTGCTCCTCAGAGGCCAATGCTGAGTGCAAATAATTCCTGGAGTGGAGTAGATGTCACTGAGAGAAGGAGACAGGTTATATCTGGGAAGAGCAGGGAGATTGTTCATTAGTGGGACATTGTCATTGGCCAAAACTTACTATCTCAATTTACATATGAACTGACATTGATAAGTGTTTGGAGGGAGAATGCTGGGTGATTACATATGAATGGGGATTCCGGGTGAGGCTCAGGCACTGTACACTATGACACTCACTATGGGAAATACCAGAAAATGTCCACCAGATCCTAAACCTTTACTATAGTTTAAGAAGCTAAAAAATTCAGTAAATTCCTGTGGTTTACCATACTATACTGTAAGAATATTGTCTATAAATTGTCAGAATAATTTGGTACAAATAGATTGGTCATATAAAATATATTTTCAGTTTCAAAATCCCCCAAAAATATATTTACAAGAGTCGGGGCCACTGACGTACCCCTTGCGGTACCAGCTGCCTGGTTATACAAGTGGCCCGCAAATTGAAAGGAACTATGTTTCAAAACAAAGCATAAGGATTGTCACCAGCTGCAATAATTCTTGCCAATAACACTAGTCCAGTATTTGTAAAAAATCTCATGTTTTTCATATATGAAGGAATTTTCTTAACCAATGGGCAGGAAGTCCAGTCCAAATAATAAGACAGAGGCTCAGTAATTGAACTATGTTCAGCTTTTATAGGACTTCCAGATGGACTGTCTATACATTTATGGAATTTGGGAATAAAGTATCAGTATTGTTTTTTGGATATTCTACCATTAGTTTTTTAAAAAAAATTGTGTGATATTATCCACTTTCAACTCTGTGTCTAAATAATGATCACAATCATTTTCTATGGGAATGTGTGGAATCAATTGAAAGATGTATAAGTATTTTTAGAACCTAATTTACAATTATATATATATTATTTTTATATATAGTATACACTAGACATGACCACAATATTACCCTCCTTGTCTGCTGGCTTATAACTATAAGAAAAGTACAAAATGAGACAAGTACTCATAGGGTATTATGGTATGATAGGTGGGTGGTGGTATGGGGTGAGGTGCTGCTTACCTGATGGAGTTGGGATTGCTCACCTCTATTATCTCCTTTTAAATTCACCAGCAATGTAATTTACATAATTGCATTACTTAATAGTCAAGCATGCAAGGCTACTACAGATAATATGAAACAAAAAGAAAAGACAACATACAATGTATTATCACAAAGGTTGAAAGTATATTAGCATAAAGGTCATTTATTTTCAGTCACATAACACTTTTGTTTTTGAAAATATTATGATTTGTGTTGACTCACAATTGCATGTTTTCCACCCAGTAAAAGGCACCGCTATGGGAACGGATTGAGCACCTCTTTGTGCAAATGTATTTTTGGTGTAGTGGGAGAATTTTCATTTTTTTTATAAGGATTTGATTTTGTACACCATTGTCATTTTATTTAGGAAAGATTTATTGACGCATTTTTTGATCTGTTACAATGCCCATGTAAGTGTCACGGGTGTGTCGCCACGAAGATCGTCGCGATTACACAGCCTGACTTCTCGCAGCTGACTTTTTGGTGCTTTGTGTTTTCGGCAGTGAGGGAGTTAATTCTCTCTCTCTCTGTGCTAGACGAGGTCCAGCCTCGCCCAGCTGCAATCAATGCTGCTGTAGTGAGACTCCTTCAAATGCCTGCTGGTCTGTTTGGGAAGTGTCGGTGAAAGCATTTCATGCAGACTAACAGAGCGGATCGTGGTATTTGGAGTTTCTGAGATAAGTGTATTTGGAGTGTTTTTTCCCTTCCTCGCTTTATCATTTATCTCCTTTCCCGTTGGTCTTCCCTCTGTTGTAGTTGTGTAGTTTTTGTATGCAAGGTGGTTTTGGTTTTTCCCTTGTACTGTCTCGTTCGTCTAAGTACTGTGTGTGGGCATATTATTACTTGTCCCCTTTTGTTGTGATCGGGGTCCTTCTCAGGACTAGATTACTTAGGTGCAGGGATCCTCAGGAGGTAGGGGTTACGCTGGCGGCCTGGACCTCTGTACCTTTAACAGTACCTCCAGGTTGAGGGATTAGTCAGGGCCCCAGCTTAGGGTCAGCTTAGGCCCCCTACCTCCAGTATACAGAGACAGCGTGACATTAAGTTACTCTATGTGGGGGAGACCACTTGGGATTTCAAAACATGAATCAATCATCATCGCTATACTATTAGGAAGAAGACATTAGAATTGCCAGTACTGAAACATTTTGTAGAACTGAGGCATAAAGAAAAGGATCTTGGGTTTAGTATTATTGATCATGTTCCTTTGCTTAGGAGAGGAGGGAATAGGGAGAAATTATTGAAAAAGAAAGCATTAGAATGGATAAACAGATTCAATTCCCTCAAACCTAATGGTCTTAATGTAGATGTTAAATTGCATACTTTGGTATAAGAAATTCCCTCTCTGGAAAAGATTCTCTTTTGTATAATCTGTGATATAACAAGAATTATTATTAACAAATTTTATGTTTTTATTTTTTACAGATCAAATGCACAAGAAATTTGGAATATTATGACTCAACCACCACATGACTAACGCTCTGATCTGAAATAAGTAATATGCAGTCAATTGGTTGCTCCTTAGTAGATGAATACGCATTTAGATTGAGTTATAATACTTTAATTGTCATTGGGAAGTAAACAAATTTTGATTACATTTTATGTATACTGTTTCTCTAAATGGGTTAGTTACATATGTCAGCCCCAGTTGGGGGACTAAGAATGAGTAATTGATGTAATTTAATGCTTAAGTTGATTATATTCTGACCTTGTTATGTTTATATTGATGTTTTGGATGTATGAAGACAGAGCAGCATTGAATGCTAGGAGAATAGTGTACAGGATTGATGTATTACATACATTGCACGTATAGACATGCGCAGAGAGGACGACTATGGCAAAATGGTGCTTCAGGCTTCAATATGTCCGTGCGTATAAGAGTGCAAATGCTGCCTCTATGTTATGTTCAATATTGACATGCGCCATGGCATTTCCGGGACATCGGTTTGCGGTGCGTATGGTCTGTTACATTGCGGTGGGGTGAGTCATAATTAATTATATTATATTTGAACTTGAATGCACTTGAATTAAAATTTCACTATGAAATGTTGTAATTATATTAATTAATATTCTACAGTAATTGATGAACCTATATGTATATCACATGTGTATTATTGCACTGCTTGATACATTTTCACACTTGGAATGAAATGTCGCCATCACAATGGGTCAATAAACCATTCACAGCTTTGACCTTGGAATGCTGCCTCTAATTTGTTGTATATCTTTCTATCTTTCTAACTATCTATTTCATAACAATCCATCTTTCTATCTATCTATTCTCTATCTTTTCACATTTGTAACACATAAAAATCTTTAATTTCTAGTCTGCATTCTATACCGGTATGTGTCACACGTGCGGAAAACAGCTGTCACATGTATGTCAGCCGTGGTGTAGGAAAAAAATGAACATGTCTACTCGTGGGTCACACGGACACACGGTTCGTGTAAAAACATGGACATATGCACAACTGTATTCACAAGTACCAGACACACAGTCGTTTCAAGGGGTCCTAATTCTGCACAGATTACAAGAACTACTTCTTACAACCATGACTAAGAACAATCTCTTTGTACCCAACATATGTCCCAAAGAGTCAAGACTGCTTCAAAGCTCAACTGTATTATTTAATACATCTTATATACGAGTGTGTAGCATCCTCCATTTACATCCTCTTAGACATCAAGTAGCAGAGTCTTTCCGTATTTTAAACAATATGAAGGGATGTACAAAATTGCATTGGGATATTGGGTTGATCCTTATTTGGGGAGAATGTCACCCCCATTGCCATCCCATCCAAGTGCATAAAATATGGAAGAATGTAATAAATGTGTTAGCTTTTTATAACTGATAGATGTTTATTTCCTTTATAATCTTCAGTAATTCATGTTTTTTTTTTTACATCTGGTGGAAATGACTCTGCCATGTTACCTTCACCTCAGCATAGTAATAAGCATAGTAATCGGCCTGAAATTAAAGTGATAAAAAAATAATTTAAAGCAAGTGGAAAAATGTTCCATGGAAACAAGTGTCCATATTAGCATCTCCATAGCTGGTAGCCCCAGTCTGATTCCTAATGTAACTAGCCTTCTATTCTTTTCTATTTAAATGTAATTACAGACACATCCAGTGACTTTAGACTGAGACTGGTGAAAGAACAAATATTAGATAAGGACATTTCTTTAAGGTACCGTCACACTTAGCGACCCTACAGCGATCCCGACAACGATACCACCTGGCAGGGATCGTTGCTGCATTGCTATGTGGTCGCTGGTGAGATGTCAAACAGTCAGATCTTCCCAACGACGCAGCAACGATGCGGCGACCCGTAGCGACCTGTATAACGATGTCGGCGGTCTTTGGGACCCTGTCACATAGCAGCTACTCTGACAATTCAGACCTCGATGAGGGACGACTTCTCAGTTCTGAGTCACCAACAAGGTCGTTGGTAAGGTGTCAAACACACCGATGCCTGCTACTCAGCGGGACCTCAACGATCAAAAAATGGTCCAGGCCATTCCGACACGACCAGCGATCTCACAGCAGGGGCCTGGTCGCTGCTACGTGTCAAGCGTAGCGAGATCGCTGCTGAGGTCGCTGTTGCGTTACAAAACTTGTGACTCAGCAGCGATCTCGCTAGCGATCTCGCTTAGTGTGACGGGGGCTTTAAAACGTGTCTGTATCTCAGCAGAGGACACAATCAACAAGTTACTGTAAAGGATAATTGCATCAACATCTCACTATTTGGTCAAATGAAGTGATGAAATAGAGGGAAATAGATTTTTTTTTTAAATTGAGTGAAGAACATTTACCTGTAGTCACAAGAGATCTAATATAAATGTGTGCATATCATACAACAATATAAATACATCTAAATAAATTCCTTTTGTGTCACTGTTACCCTCTCCCACCCATATACTGACTAGAGATGAGCAGATCTGATTTTTAGTCACATAACAGTTTTGTTTTAAAATATTATTGGAATTTGTGTTGACTCAAATGATTTTATTTTTAATTGCATGTTTTCCACCAAGTAAATGGCACCGCTATGGGTACGGTTTGTGCACATGTGTCTGCAAATTTATTTTTGGTGTAATAGGAGAATTTCCATATTTTTGATGAGCTGATTTTGTACACCAATCTTATTTTATTTTGGTGAAAGTTCATTGATTTAGTTTTATGGGACAGTGGAAAATGTTTTTTTATATGATTTTGTTTCTATCATTATATCTTGGCGTCACAGCCAGTCTTGGCCTTTAATACCAACCATTTTTATTCATGTCACATTAAATTAGTCATTCCTTTCTTGTTTTTTTGGCAATGTAATTGTATGAGGGCTTTTCTTTTCAGTATCAGTTGTATTTGTTAATTTAAACATTTTTATGTACATGTAACTTATTAGCATTCTTTTATTAGCTGTTTATGGGAGGAAAACAAATAAAATAGCAATTTTATCATTTGTTTGCATTTTAAAGTTTACGTTATCTGCTTGCTGCAAAGATAACGCATTAACTTCATTCAGTAGATCAGTACTAACATGGTGTTGATAAATTTGTAAAATTTTAATTATTTTTCTGCTTTGTACAATACACACTTGAAAAACACCTTTTTTGATGTTTCATAATTTTCTTTCAGTGGAGATGTATGAAGATTCATTTTTTGCATGACAATCTGCAGCTTTTATTGGTAACAGTTTGTTGTACGTGCAACTTTTTGATCCCTTTTTATACCAGCCTTTTAGAGGCAAAATGAACTAAAAAACTTCAAATTCTGAATTTGTTTTATTATTTTTTTAAACACCATTCACTGTGAAATATAATTGTCATGTAATCTTTATTCTGTGGGCCACTATGATCATGACAATTCCTTATAGATTTTTATGTTTTGCTACTTTTGCGAAATGATGGACTTAAAAATTTTTTGGAGTCGTATATTCTGATACCCATAACTTATTTATTTTTTGGTTTTGCTCTAGACAAACACTCTTCATTACTAAGATACAAGTCTATTTTATTCATTTATTTATTTACAATACTTTCCAGGCTGCTTAATAGACATTATTGATTACAAAAAAAATATCATATTGCAGTTTGGATGTCATAGATTCTTCTCTTCAGGTTGTTTTGGGTCTGAAGACGCCTCGGCTTTCCACGGCAGGTGCAGATATTTCACAATGTCAATGGCCGAGCGTCTCTCACAGGCATTTATAGCCAGCAGCTCCCAGAACATTTCTCTGGCCTCCACTGATATATTCTTCCACTTCTCTGGAGCCTTTTCCAGATCCCTCTTCACCTGCCACCAGGCAAACCCCTTATAATCTTGGTCACGGCGCACTGCCCCATACCAAGGAAAGAGTCCAGAAAGGGCAAAATAAACAAGTACACCAAAGGCCCAGACATCGAGACTAGGATGGAGCAACAACTGTTCTCCTGGTCTTAAGCAGCAGAGCTCTGGAGCAGTGTAGGGCTTATACCAGGACACAGAAGGAACATATGTGCCCTGGAGCCTGGTGAGGCCAAAGTCTGCCAGTTTTATCCAGTGACATTCTGCATCCATCAAAAGAATATTATTCGGCTTGATATCCCGATGAACCATTCCTCTGTTGTGCATAAAGTCCAGAGCACTGGCGATCTGAGGAGCACAACGCTTCAACATGTCCTCCTGCATGCCGACCTAAGAAAGACAACACAGGAGATCACACAGCTGAACAGCAGACTGGAGAACATATCTAATAAAAAAGGACAGAAGACTTGCAGACATCTTCTACTAATGGATATTATTCCTGAAATCATCAGTTCTACTCTGCTCTTCATTAGTTATATTCAGTTATGTGAGATTTCAACTAATAATTAAATATACCTCACATAGAGGATGATACCCAGCTCACACATTCTCCTGGATGCTAAACCTGCCTAGTTATAGGGGCCCCATAGTGCTGCATACCGAAATATGAGTTTAATAACTCTGGGGAAATAGGATGATGTTTCCCATCAGATCTTTAAAAGTGGCCACCAATTTATCCAAAAATAATTTGAATAATGCTTAGAATTTGTAAAAGTGGAAAACAACTGCATGAGATCTTACTTTAGGTTTAAGGATGGACTGGAGATTTCCCGCCGGTGCCATTTCCTGAGCAAACACAAAATCCATACTGGTATGGAAGAAGATGTCGTGAGTAAGGATGATGTTCTGGTGGCAGCTGAGGGTTTGTGAAATGCAATATTCCAGGAAGAAGTTGTCTCCTGGAGTCTTCTTCTTTGCCATCATTTTTAGAGCCATGGTCTGTCCTGTTGAAAAGACATTATAATTGTTAATATGTATCACCATCGTATTCCATAACACCGTCAAAACCATACAAAAAACCTGATCAATAACATTACACAGGAGTAGTCACAAGATTAGAAGATAGATGTGCAGAATACTAATCATGTGCTGTAGATAGGATAAAGCTAGAGTCATACTTAGTCATACAGTATGTCAGGGTACAAGGAGCTTTCATTTCATCTGAAACACCCTGATGGAACAAACATCATCATAGTCATCATCCATCATCATCTCACCTGAATGTTTGTGTTTTCCCATGTGTACCTTTCCATAAGATCCAGTTCCAAGTTCTAGAAAAAGTTCAAAGTGGTCGGTCACTTCCATCATCTTCAGGTTCTTGGAAGTCTCTGATATCAGATGAAGAAGGTGTTTTGCCATGTTCTTGTTCCCTTCCTTGATGTGGGCGGCCATTCTGAATAAAATGAAATTAGATATGCCATTGAATATAGCATGATACATCTTCCAGACCTGTAATAACATATTGTAATCCCCACGTGTAAACTGTGGCTATAAACACACAATTGTATAATAGTCTGCGGTCACTTTGTTAATATTCCAGCATTGTATAATTCCCCAGAGATCTGCAGTAATATCATCTACTATATCCTGTGCTATGTACTTATCATATATTCACCTTACAGATGGAGATTGAAGATGTCTACTGCTACGGAAAGAGACGATAGTCAATGATGAACTCCTCCTGTACACCAACAAGTCTAAAACTTGCTGCTCCTCAGAGGCCAATGCTGAGTGCAAATAATTCCTGGAGTGGAGTAGATGTCACTGAGAGAAGGAGACAGGTTATATCTGGGAAGAGCAGGGAGATTGTTCATTAGTGGGACATTGTCATTGGCCAAAACTTACTATCTCAATTTACATATGAACTGACATTGATAAGTGTTTGGAGGGAGAATGCTGGGTGATTACATATGAATGGGGATTCCGGGTGAGGCTCAGGCACTGTACACTATGACACTCACTATGGGAAATACCAGAAAATGTCCACCAGATCCTAAACCTTTACTATAGTTTAAGAAGCTAAAAAATTCAGTAAATTCCTGTGGTTTACCATACTATACTGTAAGAATATTGTCTATAAATTGTCAGAATAATTTGGTACAAATAGATTGGTCATATAAAATATATTTTCAGTTTCAAAATCCCCCAAAAATATATTTACAAGAGTCGGGGCCACTGACGTACCCCTTGCGGTACCAGCTGCCTGGTTATACAAGTGGCCCGCAAATTGAAAGGAACTATGTTTCAAAACAAAGCATAAGGATTGTCACCAGCTGCAATAATTCTTGCCAATAACACTAGTCCAGTATTTGTAAAAAATCTCATGTTTTTCATATATGAAGGAATTTTCTTAACCAATGGGCAGGAAGTCCAGTCCAAATAATAAGACAGAGGCTCAGTAATTGAACTATGTTCAGCTTTTATAGGACTTCCAGATGGACTGTCTATACATTTATGGAATTTGGGAATAAAGTATCAGTATTGTTTTTTGGATATTCTACCATTAGTTTTTTAAAAAAAATTGTGTGATATTATCCACTTTCAACTCTGTGTCTAAATAATGATCACAATCATTTTCTATGGGAATGTGTGGAATCAATTGAAAGATGTATAAGTATTTTTAGAACCTAATTTACAATTATATATATATTATTTTTATATATAGTATACACTAGACATGACCACAATATTACCCTCCTTGTCTGCTGGCTTATAACTATAAGAAAAGTACAAAATGAGACAAGTACTCATAGGGTATTATGGTATGATAGGTGGGTGGTGGTATGGGGTGAGGTGCTGCTTACCTGATGGAGTTGGGATTGCTCACCTCTATTATCTCCTTTTAAATTCACCAGCAATGTAATTTACATAATTGCATTACTTAATAGTCAAGCATGCAAGGCTACTACAGATAATATGAAACAAAAAGAAAAGACAACATACAATGTATTATCACAAAGGTTGAAAGTATATTAGCATAAAGGTCATTTATTTTCAGTCACATAACACTTTTGTTTTTGAAAATATTATGATTTGTGTTGACTCACAATTGCATGTTTTCCACCCAGTAAAAGGCACCGCTATGGGAACGGATTGAGCACCTCTTTGTGCAAATGTATTTTTGGTGTAGTGGGAGAATTTTCATTTTTTTTATAAGGATTTGATTTTGTACACCATTGTCATTTTATTTAGGAAAGATTTATTGACGCATTTTTTGATCTGTTACAATGCCCATGTAAGTGTCACGGGTGTGTCGCCACGAAGATCGTCGCGATTACACAGCCTGACTTCTCGCAGCTGACTTTTTGGTGCTTTGTGTTTTCGGCAGTGAGGGAGTTAATTCTCTCTCTCTCTGTGCTAGACGAGGTCCAGCCTCGCCCAGCTGCAATCAATGCTGCTGTAGTGAGACTCCTTCAAATGCCTGCTGGTCTGTTTGGGAAGTGTCGGTGAAAGCATTTCATGCAGACTAACAGAGCGGATCGTGGTATTTGGAGTTTCTGAGATAAGTGTATTTGGAGTGTTTTTTCCCTTCCTCGCTTTATCATTTATCTCCTTTCCCGTTGGTCTTCCCTCTGTTGTAGTTGTGTAGTTTTTGTATGCAAGGTGGTTTTGGTTTTTCCCTTGTACTGTCTCGTTCGTCTAAGTACTGTGTGTGGGCATATTATTACTTGTCCCCTTTTGTTGTGATCGGGGTCCTTCTCAGGACTAGATTACTTAGGTGCAGGGATCCTCAGGAGGTAGGGGTTACGCTGGCGGCCTGGACCTCTGTACCTTTAACAGTACCTCCAGGTTGAGGGATTAGTCAGGGCCCCAGCTTAGGGTCAGCTTAGGCCCCCTACCTCCAGTATACAGAGACAGCGTGACATTAAGTTACTCTATGTGGGGGAGACCACTTGGGATTTCAAAACATGAATCAATCATCATCGCTATACTATTAGGAAGAAGACATTAGAATTGCCAGTACTGAAACATTTTGTAGAACTGAGGCATAAAGAAAAGGATCTTGGGTTTAGTATTATTGATCATGTTCCTTTGCTTAGGAGAGGAGGGAATAGGGAGAAATTATTGAAAAAGAAAGCATTAGAATGGATAAACAGATTCAATTCCCTCAAACCTAATGGTCTTAATGTAGATGTTAAATTGCATACTTTGGTATAAGAAATTCCCTCTCTGGAAAAGATTCTCTTTTGTATAATCTGTGATATAACAAGAATTATTATTAACAAATTTTATGTTTTTATTTTTTACAGATCAAATGCACAAGAAATTTGGAATATTATGACTCAACCACCACATGACTAACGCTCTGATCTGAAATAAGTAATATGCAGTCAATTGGTTGCTCCTTAGTAGATGAATACGCATTTAGATTGAGTTATAATACTTTAATTGTCATTGGGAAGTAAACAAATTTTGATTACATTTTATGTATACTGTTTCTCTAAATGGGTTAGTTACATATGTCAGCCCCAGTTGGGGGACTAAGAATGAGTAATTGATGTAATTTAATGCTTAAGTTGATTATATTCTGACCTTGTTATGTTTATATTGATGTTTTGGATGTATGAAGACAGAGCAGCATTGAATGCTAGGAGAATAGTGTACAGGATTGATGTATTACATACATTGCACGTATAGACATGCGCAGAGAGGACGACTATGGCAAAATGGTGCTTCAGGCTTCAATATGTCCGTGCGTATAAGAGTGCAAATGCTGCCTCTATGTTATGTTCAATATTGACATGCGCCATGGCATTTCCGGGACATCGGTTTGCGGTGCGTATGGTCTGTTACATTGCGGTGGGGTGAGTCATAATTAATTATATTATATTTGAACTTGAATGCACTTTAATTAAAATTTCACTATGAAATGTTGTAATTATATTAATTAATATTCTACAGTAATTGATGAACCTATATGTATATCACATGTGTATTATTGCACTGCTTGATACATTTTCACACTTGGAATGAAATGTCGCCATCACAATGGGTCAATAAACCATTCACAGCTTTGACCTTGGAATGCTGCCTCTAATTTGTTGTATATCTTTCTATCTTTCTAACTATCTATTTCATAACAATCCATCTTTCTATCTATCTATTCTCTATCTTTTCACATTTGTAACACATAAAAATCTTTAATTTCTAGTCTGCATTCTATACCGGTATGTGTCACACGTGCGGAAAACAGCTGTCACATGTATGTCAGCCGTGGTGTAGGAAAAAAATGAACATGTCTACTCGTGGGTCACACGGACACACGGTTCGTGTAAAAACATGGACATATGCACAACTGTATTCACAAGTACCAGACACACAGTCGTTTCAAGGGGTCCTAATTCTGCACAGATTACAAGAACTACTTCTTACAACCATGACTAAGAACAATCTCTTTGTACCCAACATATGTCCCAAAGAGTCAAGACTGCTTCAAAGCTCAACTGTATTATTTAATACATCTTATATACGAGTGTGTAGCATCCTCCATTTACATCCTCTTAGACATCAAGTAGCAGAGTCTTTCCGTATTTTAAACAATATGAAGGGATGTACAAAATTGCATTGGGATATTGGGTTGATCCTTATTTGGGGAGAATGTCACCCCCATTGCCATCCCATCCAAGTGCATAAAATATGGAAGAATGTAATAAATGTGTTAGCTTTTTATAACTGATAGATGTTTATTTCCTTTATAATCTTCAGTAATTCATGTTTTTTTTTTTACATCTGGTGGAAATGACTCTGCCATGTTACCTTCACCTCAGCATAGTAATAAGCATAGTAATCGGCCTGAAATTAAAGTGATAAAAAAATAATTTAAAGCAAGTGGAAAAATGTTCCATGGAAACAAGTGTCCATATTAGCATCTCCATAGCTGGTAGCCCCAGTCTGATTCCTAATGTAACTAGCCTTCTATTCTTTTCTATTTAAATGTAATTACAGACACATCCAGTGACTTTAGACTGAGACTGGTGAAAGAACAAATATTAGATAAGGACATTTCTTTAAGGTACCGTCACACTTAGCGACCCTACAGCGATCCCAACAACGATACGACCTGGCAGGGATCGTTGCTGCATTGCTATGTGGTCGCTGGTGAGATGTCAAACAGTCAGATCTTCCCAACGACGCAGCAACGATGCGGCGACCCGTAGCGACCTGTATAACGATGTCGGCGGTCTTTGGGACCCTGTCACATAGCAGCTACTCTGACAATTCAGACCTCGATGAGGGACGACTTCTCAGTTCTGAGTCACCAACAAGGTCGTTGGTAAGGTGTCAAACACACCGATGCCTGCTACTCAGCGGGACCTCAACGATCAAAAAATGGTCCAGGCCATTCCGACACGACCAGCGATCTCACAGCAGGGGCCTGGTCGCTGCTACGTGTCAAACGTAGCGAGATCGCTGCTGAGGTCGCTGTTGCGTTACAAAACTTGTGACTCAGCAGCGATCTCGCTAGCGATCTCGCTTAGTGTGACGGGGGCTTTAAAACGTGTCTGTATCTCAGCAGAGGACACAATCAACAAGTTACTGTAAAGGATAATTGCATCAACATCTCACTATTTGGTCAAATGAAGTGATGAAATAGAGGGAAATAGATTTTTTTTTTAAATTGAGTGAAGAACATTTACCTGTAGTCACAAGAGATCTAATATAAATGTGTGCATATCATACAACAATATAAATACATCTAAATAAATTCCTTTTGTGTCACTGTTACCCTCTCCCACCCATATACTGACTAGAGATGAGCAGATCTGATTTTTAGTCACATAACAGTTTTGTTTTAAAATATTATTGGAATTTGTGTTGACTCAAATGATTTTATTTTTAATTGCATGTTTTCCACCAAGTAAATGGCACCGCTATGGGTACGGTTTGTGCACATGTGTCTGCAAATTTATTTTTGGTGTAATAGGAGAATTTCCATATTTTTGATGAGCTGATTTTGTACACCAATCTTATTTTATTTTGGTGAAAGTTCATTGATTTAGTTTTATGGGACAGTGGAAAATGTTTTTTTATATGATTTTGTTTCTATCATTATATCTTGGCGTCACAGCCAGTCTTGGCCTTTAATACCAACCATTTTTATTCATGTCACATTAAATTAGTCATTCCTTTCTTGTTTTTTTGGCAATGTAATTGTATGAGGGCTTTTCTTTTCAGTATCAGTTGTATTTGTTAATTTAAACATTTTTATGTACATGTAACTTATTAGCATTCTTTTATTAGCTGTTTATGGGAGGAAAACAAATAAAATAGCAATTTTATCATTTGTTTGCATTTTAAAGTTTACGTTATCTGCTTGCTGCAAAGATAACGCATTAACTTCATTCAGTAGATCAGTACTAACATGGTGTTGATAAATTTGTAAAATTTTAATTATTTTTCTGCTTTGTACAATACACACTTGAAAAACACCTTTTTTGATGTTTCATAATTTTCTTTCAGTGGAGATGTATGAAGATTCATTTTTTGCATGACAATCTGCAGCTTTTATTGGTAACAGTTTGTTGTACGTGCAACTTTTTGATCCCTTTTTATACCAGCCTTTTAGAGGCAAAATGAACTAAAAAACTTCAAATTCTGAATTTGTTTTATTATTTTTTTAAACACCATTCACTGTGAAATATAATTGTCATGTAATCTTTATTCTGTGGGCCACTATGATCATGACAATTCCTTATAGATTTTTATGTTTTGCTACTTTTGCGAAATGATGGACTTAAAAATTTTTTGGAGTCGTATATTCTGATACCCATAACTTATTTATTTTTTGGTTTTGCTCTAGACAAACACTCTTCATTACTAAGATACAAGTCTATTTTATTCATTTATTTATTTACAATACTTTCCAGGCTGCTTAATAGACATTATTGATTACAAAAAAAATATCATATTGCAGTTTGGATGTCATAGATTCTTCTCTTCAGGTTGTTTTGGGTCTGAAGACGCCTCGGCTTTCCACGGCAGGTGCAGATATTTCACAATGTCAATGGCCGAGCGTCTCTCACAGGCATTTATAGCCAGCAGCTCCCAGAACATTTCTCTGGCCTCCACTGATATATTCTTCCACTTCTCTGGAGCCTTTTCCAGATCCCTCTTCACCTGCCACCAGGCAAACCCCTTATAATCTTGGTCACGGCGCACTGCCCCATACCAAGGAAAGAGTCCAGAAAGGGCAAAATAAACAAGTACACCAAAGGCCCAGACATCGAGACTAGGATGGAGCAACAACTGTTCTCCTGGTCTTAAGCAGCAGAGCTCTGGAGCAGTGTAGGGCTTATACCAGGACACAGAAGGAACATATGTGCCCTGGAGCCTGGTGAGGCCAAAGTCTGCCAGTTTTATCCAGTGACATTCTGCATCCATCAAAAGAATATTATTCGGCTTGATATCCCGATGAACCATTCCTCTGTTGTGCATAAAGTCCAGAGCACTGGCGATCTGAGGAGCACAACGCTTCAACATGTCCTCCTGCATGCCGACCTAAGAAAGACAACACAGGAGATCACACAGCTGAACAGCAGACTGGAGAACATATCTAATAGAAAAGGACAGAAGACTTGCAGACATCTTCTACTAATGGATATTATTCCTGAAATCATCAGTTCTACTCTGCTCTTCATTAGTTATATTCAGTTATGTGAGATTTCAACTAATAATTAAATATACCTCACATAGAGGATGATACCCAGCTCACACATTCTCCTGGATGCTAAACCTGCCTAGTTATAGGGGCCCCATAGTGCTGCATACCGAAATATGAGTTTAATAACTCTGGGGAAATAGGATGATGTTTCCCATCAGATCTTTAAAAGTGGCCACCAATTTATCCAAAAATAATTTGAATAATGCTTAGAATTTGTAAAAGTGGAAAACAACTGCATGAGATCTTACTTTAGGTTTAAGGATGGACTGGAGATTTCCCGCCGGTGCCATTTCCTGAGCAAACACAAAATCCATACTGGTATGGAAGAAGATGTCGTGAGTAAGGATGATGTTCTGGTGGCAGCTGAGGGTTTGTGAAATGCAATATTCCAGGAAGAAGTTGTCTCCTGGAGTCTTCTTCTTTGCCATCATTTTTAGAGCCATGGTCTGTCCTGTTGAAAAGACATTATAATTGTTAATATGTATCACCATCGTATTCCATAACACCGTCAAAACCATACAAAAAACCTGATCAATAACATTACACAGGAGTAGTCACAAGATTAGAAGATAGATGTGCAGAATACTAATCATGTGCTGTAGATAGGATAAAGCTAGAGTCATACTTAGTCATACAGTATGTCAGGGTACAAGGAGCTTTCATTTCATCTGAAACACCCTGATGGAACAAACATCATCAAGTCATCATCCATCATCTATCATCATCTCACCTGAATGTTTGTGTTTTCCCATGTGTACCTTTCCATAAGATCCAGTTCCAAGTTCTAGAAAAAGTTCAAAGTGGTCGGTCACTTCCATCATCTTCAGGTTCTTGGAAGTCTCTGATATCAGATGAAGAAGGTGTTTTGCCATGTTCTTGTTCCCTTCCTTGATGTGGGCGGCCATTCTGAATAAAATGAAATTAGATATGCCATTGAATATAGCATGATACATCTTCCAGACCTGTAATAACATATTGTAATCCCCGCGTGTAAACTGTGGCTATAAACACACAATTGTATAATAGTCTGCGGTCACTTTGTTAATATTCCAGCATTGTATAATTCCCCAGAGATCTGCAGTAATATTATCTACTATATCCTGTGCTATGTACTTATCATATATTCACCTTACAGATGGAGATTGAAGATGTCTACTGCTACGGAAAGAGACGATAGTCAATGATGAACTCCTCCTGTACACCAACAAGTCTAAAACTTGCTGCTCCTCAGAGGCCAATACTGAGTGCAAATAATTCCTGGAGTGGAGTAGATGTCACTGAGAGAAGGAGACAGGTTATATCTGGGAAGAGCAGGGAGATTGTTCATTAGTGGGACATTGTCATTGGCCAAAACTTACTATCTCAATTTACATATGAACTGACATTGATAAGTGTTTGGAGGGAGAATGCTGGGTGATTACATATGAATGGGGATTCCGGGTGAGGCTCAGGCACTGTACACTATGACACTCACTATGGGAAATACCAGAAAATGTCCACCAGATCCTAAACCTTTACTATAGTTTAAGAAGCTAAAAAATTCAGTAAATTCCTGTGGTTTACCATACTATACTGTAAGAATATTGTCTATAAATTGTCAGAATAATTTGGTACAAATAGATTGGTCATATAAAATATATTTTCAGTTTCAAAATCCCCCAAAAATATATTTACAAGAGTCGGGGCCACTGACGTACCCCTTGCGGTACCAGCTGCCTGGTTATACAAGTGGCCCGCAAATTGAAAGGAACTATGTTTCAAAACAAAGCATAAGGATTGTCACCAGCTGCAATAATTCTTGCCAATAACACTAGTCCAGTATTTGTAAAAAATCTCATGTTTTTCATATATGAAGGAATTTTCTTAACCAATGGGCAGGAAGTCCAGTCCAAATAATAAGACAGAGGCTCAGTAATTGAACTATGTTCAGCTTTTATAGGACTTCCAGATGGACTGTCTATACATTTATGGAATTTGGGAATAAAGTATCAGTATTGTTTTTTGGATATTCTACCATTAGTTTTAAAAAAAAAATTGTGTGATATTATCCGCTCTCAACTCTGTGTCTAAATAATGATCACAATCATTTTCTATGGGAATGTGTGGAATCAATTGAAAGATGTATAAGTATTTTTAGAACCTAATTTACAATTATATATATATTATTTTTATATATAGTATACACTAGACATGACCACAATATTACCATCCTTGTCTGCTGGCTTATAACTATAAGAAAAGTACAAAATGAGACAAGTACTCATAGGGTATTATGGTATGATAGGTGGGTGGTGGTATGGGGTGAGGTGCTGCTTACCTGATGGAGTTGGGATTGTTCACCTCTATTATCTCCTTTTAAATTCACCAGCAATGTAATTTACATAATTGCATTACTTAACAGTCAAGCATGCAAGGCTACTACAGATAATATGAAACAAAAAGAAAAGACAACATACAATGTATTATCACAAAGGTTGAAAGTATATTAGCATAAAGGTCATTTATTTTCAGTCACATAACACTTTTGTTTTTGAAAATATTATGATTTGTGTTGACTCACAATTGCATGTTTTCCACCCAGTAAAAGGCACCGCTATGGGAACGGACTGAGCACCTCTTTGTGCAAATGTATTTTTGGTGTAGTGGGAGAATTTTCATTTTTTTTTATAAGGATTTGATTTTGTACACCATTGTCATTTTATTTAGGAAAGATTTATTGACGCATTTTTTGATCTGTTACAATGCCCATGTAAGTTACTCTATGTGGGGGAGACTACTTGGGATTTCAAAACAAGAATCAATCATCATCGCTATACTATTAGGAAGAAGACATTAGAATTGCCAGTACTGAAACATTTTGTATAACTGAGGCATAAAGAAAAGGATCTTGGGTTTAGTATTATTGATCATGTTACTTTATTTAGGAGAGGAGAAAATAAGGAGAAATTATTGAAAAAGAAAGAATTAGAATGGATAAACAGATTCAATTCCCTCAAACCTAATGGTCTTAATGTAGATTTTAAATTGCATACTTTGGTATAAGAAATTCCCTCTCTGGAAAAGATTCTCTTTTGTATAATCTGTGATATAACAAGAATTATTATTAACAAATTTTAGGTTTTTATTTTTTACATATCAAATGCACAAGAAATTTGGAATATTATGACTCAACCCATCACATGACGAACGCTCTGATCTGAAATAAGTAATATACAGTCAATTGGTTGCTCCTTAGTAGATGAATACGCATTTAGATTGCGTTATAATACTTTAATTGTCATTGGGAAGTAAACAAATTATGATTACATTTTATGTATACTGTTTCTCTGAATGGGTTAGTTACATATGTCAGCCCCAGTTGGGGGACTAAGAATGAGTAATTGATGTAATTTAATGCTTAAGTTGATTATATTTTTACCTTGTTATGTTTATATTGATGTTTTGGATGTATGAAGACAGAGCAGCATTGAATGCTAGGAGAATAGTGTACAGGATTGATGTATTACATACATTGCACGTATAGACATGCGCAGAGAGGACGACTATGGCAAAATGGCGCTTCAGGCTTCAATAGGTCCGTGCGCATAAGAGTGGAAATGCTGCCTCTATGTTATGTTCAATATTGACATGCGCCATGGCATTTCCGGGACATAGGTTTGCGGTGCGTATGGTCTGTTACATTGCGGTGGGGTGAGTTATAATTAACTATATTATATTTGCACTTGAATGCACTTTTATTAAAATTTCACTATGAAATGTTGTAATTATATTAATTAATATTCTACAGTAATTGATGAACCTATATGTATATCACATGTGTATTATTGCACTGCTTGATACATTTTCACACTTGGAATGAAATGTCGCCATCACAATGGGTCAATAAACCATTCACAGCTTTGACCTTGGAATGCTGCCTCTAATTTGTTGTATATCTTTCTATCTTTCTAACTATCTATTTCATAGCAATCCATCTTTCTATCTATCTATTCTCTATCTTTTCACATTTGTAACACATAAAAATCTTTAATTTCTAGTCTGCATTCTATACCGGTATGTGTCACACGTGCAGAACACAGTTGTCACACGTATGTCAGTCGTGGTGTAGGAAAAAAATGAACATGTCTACTCGTGGGTCACACGGACACACCGTTCGTGTAAAAACATGGACATATGCACAACTGCATTCACAGTTACCAGCCACACAGTCGTTTGAAGGGGTCCTAACACAGATTACAAGAACTACTTATTACAACCATGACTATGAACAATCTCTTTGTACCCAACATATGTCCCAAAGAGTCAAGACTGCTTCAAAGTGCTCAACTGTATTATTTAATACATCTTAGACATCTAGTAGCAGTGTCTTTCTATATTTTAAACAATATGAATGGATGTACAAAATTGCATTGGGACATTGGGTTGATCCTTATTTGGGGTGAATGTCACCCCCATTGCCATCCCATCCAAGTGCATAAAATATTGAAGAATGTAATAAATGTGTTAGCTTTTTATAACTGATATATGTTTATTTCCTTTACATTCTTCAGTAATTCATGTTTTTTTTTTCATCTGGTGGAAATGACTCTGCCATGTTACCTTCACATCAGCATAGTAATAAGCATAGTAATCAGCCTGAAATTAAAGTGATGAAAAAATCATTTAAAGCAAGTGGAAAAATGTTCCATGGAAACAAGTGTCTGTATTATCATCTCCATAGCTGGTAGCCCCAGTCTGATTCCTAATGTAACTAGCCTTCTATTCTTTTCTATTTAAATGTAATTACAGACACATCCAGTGACTTTAGTCTGAGACTGGTGAAAGAACAAATATCAGATAAGGACATTTCTTTAAAACGTGTCTGTATTTCAGCAGAGAACACAATCAACAAGTTTCTGTAAAGGATAATTGCATCAACATCTCACTATTTGGTCAAATGCAGTGATGAAATAGAGGTAAATAGATTTTTTTTAAATTGAGTGAAGAACATTTACCTGTAGTCACAAGAGATCTAATATAAATGTGTGCATATCATACAACAATGTAAATACATCTAAATAAATTCCTTTTGTATCACTGTTACCCTCTCCCACCCATATACTGACTAGAGATGAGCAGATCTGATTTTTAGTCACATAACAATTTTGTTTTAAAATGTTATTGGAATTTGTGTTGACTCAAATGATTTTATTGTTAATTGCATGTTTTCCACCAAGTAAATGGCACCGCTATGGGTACGGTTTGTGCACATGTGTCTGCAAATTTATTTTTGGTGTAATAGGAGAATTTCCATATTTTTGATGAGCTGATTTTGTACACCAATCTCATTTTATTTTGGTGAAAGTTCATTGATTTAGTTTTATGGGACAGTGGAAAATGTTTTTTTATATGATTTTGTTTCTATCATTATATCTTGGCGTCACAGCCAGTCTTGGCCTTTAATACCAACCATTTTTATTCATGTCACATTAAATTAGTCATTCCTTTCTTGTTTTTTTGGCAATGTAATTGTATGAGGGCTTTTCTTTTCAGTATCAGTTGTATTTGTCAATTTAAACATTTTTATGTACATGTAACTTATTAGCATGAATAAAAAAAACAAATTCTAAATTTGTTTTAATATTCTTTTACACAACATTCACTGTCAGATATAACTGTCATGTTCTCTTTATTCAGTGGTCGATATGATCATGCCCATAATATATTTATTTGTTTTTTTATGTTTTGCTACTTTTGCAGAAAAAAAGACTTAAAAATAGAAAATCTTTATTTTTTGGTCATTGATATTCTGATAACCTTAGCTTATTTGTTTTTCTGTTTATTGTAGAAAACGTTGTGTGAGGTTTCTTTTTGCTTAGTTTATATTGTTTTAGTTACTTTTTATTTACTTTTTTGTTAGGAGGCAGAAACAAAAAGCTCCTGGAAATCACGATGTAACATCCATCTATCAGGCCTTCGGATTAGCAGGACGGTGAAACGCGTTGAGGCAATTATATGAAGGCATATCTGGATAAATACTACACTCTACCTTAAAAATCTTATTATTATTAGTGTTGTTTTGGTGAAACTAGGGGCACATCTGGTCCTGCTAATACAAGGTTAATATTTGTAATAAATTATCTATGGTTTTTCTGTGTCAATTGAGTTGCTGACTAGGTCACTTTAGGGCATTCTAGAGACAGCGACCGAGGAACGGGGGCTCCATTTATCGTATTCTTTGGGTGCCAACCTCCGCTGCTGGGTAGAGACCAAATCAATAGGTATTTGTTAGGGTGTGTTAGTATATTCTCAACAGTATTATTTCTTTTACAATTATTATAAGACATATCTTGATATATACCGCAGCCCTTTAGTTATTTTATGTACAGTGTTGGGTGTAAATAGAGGGATATCAGTAATGATTTATGGATATATCTGATGTGTATACATTGGTGCTAGTGAAGTATTGCACACCAGGGCATTTCAGGGACAGCCTCCGATGCTCGAGGGCGGCACAGTCGCCTTTCTAGGGTGCCAACCTCCTCTCTTCGGCAGAGTCTATACATTTGTCACTTTATAGAGTGAGTGGGTTATCTCCAGTATTATTATCTAAATATATATATATATATATATATATATATATATATATATATAGTACAGACCAAAAGTTTGGACACACCTTCCCATTTAAAGATTTTTCTGTATTTTCATGACTATGAAAATTGTACATTCACACTGAAGGCATCAAAACTATGAATTAACACATGTGGAATTATATACTTAACAAAAAAGTGTGAAACAACTGAAAATATGTCTTATATTCTAGGTTCTTCACAGTAGCCCCCTTTTGCTTTGATGACGGCTTTGCACACTCTTGGCATTCTCTTGATGAGCTTCAAGAGGTAGTCACCGGAAATGGTCTTCCAACAATCTTGAAGGAGTTCCCAGAGATGCTTAGCACTTGTTGGCCCTTTTGCCTTCACTCTGCGGTCCAGCTCACCCCAAACCATCTCGATTGGGTTCAGGTCTGGTGACTGTGGAGGCCAGGTCATCTGGCGTAGCACCCCATCACTCTTGTTGGTCAAATAGCCCTTACACAGCCTGGAGGTGTGTTTGGGGTCAATGTCCTGTTGGAAAATAAATGATGGTCCAAATAAACGCAAACCTGATGGAATAGCATGCCGCTGCAAGATGCTGTGGTAGCCATGCTGGTTCAGTATACCTTCAATATTGAATAAATCCCCAACAGTGTCACCAGCAAAGCCCCTCCACACCATCACACCTCCTCCTCCATGTTTCACGGTGGGAACCAGGCATGTAGAGTCCATCCGTTCACCTTTTCTGCGTCGCACAAAGACACGGTGGTTGGAACCAAAGATCTCAAATTTGGACCCATGAGACCAAAGCACAGATTTCCACTGGTCTAATGTCCATTCCTTGTGTTCTTTAGCCCAAACAATTCTCTTCTGCTTGTTGCCTGTCCTTAGCAGTGGTTTCCTAGCAAGCCAAGAGTGTGCAAAGCAGTCATCAAAGCAAAAGGTGGCTACTTTGAAGAACCTAGAATATAAGACATATTTTCTGTTGTTTCACACTTTTTTTGTTAAGTATATAATTCCACATGTGTTAATTCATAGTTTTGATGCCTTCAGTGTGAATGTACAATTTTCATAGTAATGAAAATACAGAAAAATCTTTAAATGAGAAGGTGTGTCCAAACTTTTGGTCTGTACTGTATGTGTATGTATATATGTGTATATGTATATATGTGTGTGTGTGTGTATGTATGTGTGTATATGTATGTATATATATATATGTATATGTATATATATATATGTGTATATATATATATATATATATATATATATATATATATATATATATATATATATATATATATATTGCTCAAAAAATAAAGGGAACACTCAAATAACACCTCCTAGATCTGAATGAAATCTTCTCATTGAATACTTTGTTCTGTAGAAGCTGAATGTGCTGACAACAAAATCACACAAAAATCATCAATGGAAATCAAATGTATTAACCAATGAAGGCCTGGATTTGGAGTCTCCCCCAAAATTATAGTGGAAAAATACACTACAGACTGATCCAACTTTGATGTAATGTCCTTAAAACAAGTCAAAATGAGGCTCAGTATTGTGTGTGGCCTCCACGTGCCTGTATGACCTCCCTACACTGCCTGGGCATGCTCCTGATGAGGCTGAGTATTGTGTGTGGCCTCCACGTGCCTGTATGACCTCCCTACAATGCCTGGGCATGCTCCTGATGAGGTTGCGGATGGTCTCCTGTTGGATCTCCTCCCAGACCTGGACTAAAGCATCCGCCAACTCCTGGACAGTCTGTAGTGCAATGTGACGTTGGTGGATGGAGTGAGACATGATGTCCCAGATGTGCTCAATCGGATTCAGGTCTGGGGAACGGGCGGCCAGTCCATAGCTTCAATGCCTTCATTTTGCAGGAACTGCTGACACACTCCAGCCACATGAGGTCTGGCATTGTCCTGCATTAGGAAGAACCCAGGGCCAACTGCACCAGCATATGGTCTCACAAGGGGTCCGAGGATCTAATCTCAGTACCTAATAGGAGTCAGGCTACCTCTGGCAAGCACATGGAGGTCTGTGCGGCCCTCCAAAGAAATGCCACCCCACACCATTACTGATCATGCTGAAGGATGTTGGAGGCAGCAGATCACTCTCCACAGCGTCTCCAGACTCTGTCACGTCTGTCACATGTGCTCAGTGTGAACCTGCTTTCATCTGTGAAGAGCACAGGGCGCCAGTGGCAACTTTGCCAATCCTGGTGTTCTTTGGCAAACGCCAAGCATCCTGCACTGTGTTGGGCTGTGAGCACAACCCCCATCTGTGGACGTCAGACCCTCATACCACCTTCATTGAGTTGGTTTCATACCGTTTGTGCAGACACATGCACACTTGTGGCCTGCTGGAGGTCATTTTGCAGGGCTCTGGCAGTGCTCCTCCTGTTCCTCCTTGCACATAGGATGAGGTAGCGGTCCTGCTGCTGGGTTGTTGCCCTCCTAAGGCCCCCTCCACGTCTCCTGGTGTACTGGCCTGTCTCCTGGTAGCGCCTCCAGCCTCTGGACACTACGCTGACAGACACAGCAAACCTTCTTGCCACAGCTTGCATTGATGTGCCATCCTGGATGAGTTGCACTACCTGAGCAACTTCTGTGGGTTGTAGAGTCCGTCTCGTGCTACCACGAGTGTGAAAGCACAACCAGCATTCAAAAGTGACCAAAACATCAGTCAGAAAGAATTGGTACTGAGATGTGGTCTGTGGTCCCCACCTGCAGAACCACTCCTTTATTGAGGGTGTCTTGATAATTGCCAATAATTTCTATCTATTGTCTATTTCATTCACACAACAGCATGTGAAATTGATTGTCAATCAGTGTTGCTTCCTAAGTGGACAGTTTGATTTCACAGAAGTTTCATTTACTTGGAGTTATATTCTGTTGTTTAAGTGTTCCCTTTTGAGCAGTGTATCTATATACTGTATATATATATTTATATTTGTTAGTATGTATATATATGTTGCTAGCCTAACTTTTAATATTAATCAATAAAGCATTAATTAAAGCAGTAGGGGTCTGCATATGTTGTTCATAATATTTCGAGCCCTCTCTACTCTTTACCAAATATTTCTAATTTGGATATCCTAATTTTCTAAAGACCTAGCCACATCCTATAAGCAGCCGTGTTATAAGTCACCGGAGGGGAGGTATGTGGCCGTGACTCGTGTTAATAAAAGCAAATGCCAAATTATAATAGTTTTCAGGCCTGGGAGATACAGTTCACTGTAGTTCTGTAGCGTTACCCCTGAAAAACAAAGAGCTCTTCTCCATAAGAGTCAGATCCAATCCTGTGATATCAGGTTTAGTACATTTCTCCTGTTTATCCTTTTTATTATATATATATACATATATATATATACTATATGGTCCTGTCCATTTTGTATATTTCTAGAAATTCTGCCTACTTTTCGGATTAAATATATAAAATTTAATAGCTTCATTCCTCTTGCTTTATAAACCACATCTCTGAAGCCATACATTATCTGTAACTGGTGTCCAATCGGCCTGTATAAATGATTGATGGTGGCTGCTAGTTTCTTTTATTATTGTGCAGTTTGGCAGTGACCTTACCAGGGTATATATATACATACTGTATACATGTATATATATTCCATGAATTGGATGTGTATATACTATACGCTCACTGTGAGAACCCCAAAAACTGGCCTAGAAGTGAAAACAGCCGCGGCCTCGTTTATCACTCATCAGTTAATTGTCCTGATGATTGGACAACACTGTTGCTCCTTGACACCCTCCATAGTAATACTACTCTCCTTTTGTGTCTTCTACATATATATTTTTTTTTAGAATTGTCCATCACAGCGCAGGAAAGTGTAATGGACAATAACTTCAGATCAGTCAATGACTTTTGCAATGTTAATGTATCTTAATGCTGTTATGTGAGAGACTGTGTGAGAAAAGTTTCCAAGATGGCAGGTCATCTGTATAGTTTACATTTTCTTCTTCTGTATATGAATGGTGAGTGAGAACCATAGAGCCCTCTTTGTAATTCTGGGGCGACAATAGAAGCAGGACTGCGGTATTGTAATGTTAATGAGACGTAATAAGGGATAGAAACTTCCTGCCGCGCCCTGTGATGCCATCCGCCATTGTGCTGGTAACGAGGTAAAGTGAAGAATCAAATGTTTTTTAGTTTATTATTTCATGAGAATTTCATGAAGTCAGAAGACAAATCCTCTAAATTATACAATGATCCCAATATTGAATCTATTAGGGTCACGGCCATGGTTACCTGTTTAACAGCTGCTCAATGCAATGTAATTACGTGACAACGAAGATCTTAAAATTTAGCAAAATTTTGCAATAGCACCTGCAGAAAGCTCCACAAATAATAGTGAATACCAGGAGTGATCTTTCACATATCGGCACTGCTACCGAGTCTTCCCAGGGAAAGTCACTGCAGGAAAACGCCAGAGGTCCTAAAGCAGCTTTGCTGGTGGTTTTGTAAATCTTCTCGTGGCTGCTTTGCTGCTGTTGTCTTTTACTCTATTCTTTCAATATAGAAAGCGGATAGCTTCTGAGAGGTTTTGGAAATGTGACTTCTTTAAACTGCTTCATTATATATATGTAATGCATAATATAATATAGTGTAGGCCAAAATACAATATTCCTTCTTTATATTTAATAACATTAATAAAAGAGTAAAAATTGCATTGGGATATTGGATTGGATCCTTCTTTGGGGTGAATGTCAACCCCATGGCCATCCCATCAAAGAGAATAAATTATTGAAATTTCTGTTAAACAAGTTAGCTTTTTATAACTGATTGATGTTTATTCACTATATGATTCTAAATAATTTATGGTTTCTACATGTAGTAGAAATGAATCTGCCATGTTATCTTCACATCAGCATAGTATTAAGCATTATAGCCAACCTGAAATTGAGGTAATAAATAAATCATTGAGAGGAAAAGAAAGAATGTTGCATGGAAAGATCGGTTAGCATTCTCCATAATCAGTGCATGTTAGCATCTCAATAGCTGGCAGTCCCAATCTGATACCTAACGTAATTATTCTTCTTTTTTATGTCCATAGTCTATTCACATGTAATTGCAGAAATATTCAGATACTTTAGACTGAAACTGTCGAAAGAGCAAAGACTAGATAAAGAAACATCTTTAAAAGTGTCTAAATCTTACCAGAAGGCAAAATTAAGAATTTTCTGTAATAGATAAATCAGTATCTATCGATTTGGTGAAATGAATTGATGAAATCAAGGTAAGTATTTTTTTTTTTAAATTGATTGGAAGAATAGAAAAGATTTATCTAAAAATATTGTGTGGAATTAACAGGAAAATTTGATTTGAAGCAAAATTATTCAATGCAAATTGTATATTCCATACTATGCTCTGTGGTGCCCTCAAACCCTAGAGCATAACAAATGTAGAATATAACAAAAACCAATATTCATCTCACCACACACCTGTCCAGCTGTTACTGTAGCTCACTGTCCGTCCTGCCAGGCCTCTTCTTTTCGCCTTCCCCTTGGTATAGATTTTCTCACAACATAGCAGAAATTCTGGCCGCCACCAAGCCTCAGACAACACTGAGAGCTGTGCTTTAACTTGGGCGCTGCACGTTCTAATGTCCAAGGCACAGAGAAGTCAGAGGCATGGTGATTATAGAAGTCCTGGTCACCCACAACAAAAATAGTGAGTCTTTGCCCTTGTGCTCAAAATAAATTTACTGGTATCTAAAGTCTCAATGTAATCATATTCAGTCACATAACACTTTTGTTTTTAAATTATTAGAATTTGTGTTGGTTCATAATGATTTTTTTAATTGCATGTTTTACAACAAGAAAAAGATACCGCTATGGGTACGGTTTGTGCACTTCTTTCTGCAAATTTATTTTTGGTGTAATGGGAGAAATTTCTAAATTTATGAGAAGAGAAAAACATAAATGGCACTCATCACCATGGCTTTATTTTCAGAGAGAAGACACACAATCTAGGCTATAGGTGTTTCGCATCTGATTATTCTTTATCTGGCCCCAACATCACACTTCTATGCCCTCCTTTTAACTTCACAAGTAGTCATCTACATAATAAATTACATTTTTCATCTGGTAAACATATAAGTCTACTACAGGTATTTTGAAACAAAAAGAAAAGACAACTTGTAAAGTATTTGCTCCAGGCTTGCAGGTATACTAACATGTTTTAAAAGAGCTGAGTTCATTATAACCAATCAGACCTAATGATTAACTGGGCTTTTTCTAAGAGTTTTTTTGTGATGATTCCCTCCATCTTGTTGTACTTGTTGCAAATATAAACGCATGCAGTTTGGATCACTTTTATGTTCCTCCCTCATATATTCAATAAGCCTGGGAGAGCCTTTCCCAGACTGTTTTGAATGAACATGTTCACTGAAACTTTTATGGAGTGAGGAAATGGTTTTTCAATATAAAAAATGATTACAGTCACACAATCACATATGGTACATACTTATTTTTACATGTGAAAAAGTGATTAATATTTAACGTATATCCACTTAATTAAGCAAAATTGCTACAAATTTATATAGCTGCAGTAGTTGCAAAGTCTGCATTTAAAATTACCTCTAGGTGATATCTCTTTGGTACCTTTTTCCTGCGATTCTGGTGAGATATTTCCATTAAATGGTACGTTTACCATATTTAACAATTGCTTTTGGATAAATAAAAAATTGCAGGATTAAGGTTAAGTCCTAGGATTGTTTTAAAAATGAATTCTTACTACTGTTGATGCGACTTGATTACAAAAACTGACCATATGGTAAGAATTAGTTGCCGTTGGTTTTCAATATCCATATTTATGCATCTGATCCTCCACTATTTTCACTTCAACATGCAGTAATTCTATTTGGTTCTAACTCATTTTGCTTGAAAATCTCATATTAACTTCATTATGGTTTAAGAAGCTAATAAATTTAGTAAATTCCTGTGGTTTACCATACCATACTATGAGAATGTTTTCTATAAGTTATAAGAAAAATGTGATATGTGATACAAATGGATTGGATATATCTAGAAAAGGCGGGGCCACTGGAGTACCCATTGCGGTTCCAACTGCCTGGTTATACCAGAGTCCTGTAAATTGAAATAAATTATTTTAAAACAAAGTAAAGGATTGTTACTAGCAGCAATAATTCTTGTCAATCAAACTGGACCAGTATTTGTAAAAAATCTGGTTTCCTGTATAAACAAGGGAGTTTTCTCAACCCGTGGGCGTAACATCCAGTCCAACTAGATAGACAGAGGCTCAGTACCTGAATCCTGTTCTGCTTTAATAGGATGTCTAGATGGATTGTCTATACATTTATGGAATTTGAGGATAAAGTACCAGTATTATTTTCAAGTATGTTCTGCCATTAGCTTTCTTTTACAAAATTATGTGATAATACCCCCCACTCAACTCTTTGTCTGTATAATGATTGCAGTTGTTCTTTATGGGAGTATGTGGAATCAACCGAAAGATATACAAGTATTTTATCTCTTAGTTGACAATGATATGCATTCTATAGATAGATAGATAGAGATATCTCTATCTAACTATCTATCTCTCTATATATAGTATGCATATGACATACCTACAACATTACTCCCTTTGTAGGCTGGCTTTATAACTATAAGAAAAGTAAAAAAAAATGAGACAAGTGCTCAGAGGGTAATATGGTATGGTAGGTAAGGGGGTAGAGTGTGAGGTGCTACTCACCTGATGGGGGTGTGAGTGTCACACCTGTGATTGCCTTTTCAATTTACCTGTAATGCAATTTACATAATTAATGACTGTATTTAACAAGCAAGCATACAAGTCTAATACAGATACTATTAAACAAAAAGAAAATACAACATAGAATGTATTATCATAAAGGTTGCAAGTATACAATGCGGAAAATAAGTATTTGATACACTGCCGATTTTGCCAGTTTTCCCACCTACAGACAATGGAGAGGTCTGTAATTTTTATCATAGGTACACTTCAACGGTGAGAGACAGAATCTAAGAAAAAAAAACACAAGAAAATCACATTGTATAATCTTTACATAATTAATTTGCATTTTATTGCATGAAATAATTATTTGATATAATAGAAACACAAAACTTAATATTTGGTCCAGAAACCTTTGTTTGCAATTACAGAGATCTGACGTTTCTTGTAGTTCTTGACCAAGTTTGCACACACTGCAGCAGGGATTTTGGCCCACTCCTCCATACAGATCTTTCAGGTTTTGGCGCCTTCGCTGGTCAACATTGAGTTTCAGCTCCATTCAAAGATTTTCTATTGGGTTCAGGTCTGGAGACTGGCTAGGCCTCTCCAGGACCTTGAAATGTTCCTTATGGATCCACTTATTAGTTGCCCTGGCTGTGTGTTTCGGGACATTGTCATACTGGAAGACCCAGCCACGACCCGTCTTCAATGCTCTTACTGAGGGAAGGAGGTTGCTGGCCAAAATCTCACAATACATGACCCATTCATCCTCCCTTCAATACGGTGCAGTTGTCCTGTCCCCTTTGCAGAAGAGCACCCCCAAAGTATGATGTTTCCCCCACCATGCTTCACGGTTGGGACAGTGTTCTTGGGGTCATACTCATCCTTCTTCTTCCACCAAATATGGCGAGTACAGTTGATACCAAAAAGGTCTCATGACCTCCTCCCATGCCTCCTCTGGATCATCCAGATGTTCATTTTCAAATTTCAAACTGGCCTGGACATGTGCTGGCTTGAGCAGGGGAATCTTACGTGCCCTGCAGGATATTAATCCAGGATGGCATAGTGTGTTACGAACGGTAATGTTTGAGATAGTGGTCCTAGCTCTCTTCATTGTCCATGTCCTCCCATATAGTTTTGAGCTGATTCCTGACCATTCTCAGAATCATCCTTACCCCATGAAGCAAGATTTTTCATGGAGCCCCATACCAAGGAATATTGACAGTCATCTTGTGTTTCTTCCATTTACTAATAATTGTGCCAACAGTTGTTGCCTTTTCAACAAGCTGCTTGCCTATTGTCCTGTAGCAAATCCCAGCCTTGTGCAGGCCAACAACTTTGTCCCTAGTGCCCTTAGACAGCTCTTTGGTCTTGGCCATGGAGGAGAGGTTGGAGTGTGATTGAGTGTGTGTACAAGTGTCTTTTATACAGGAAACGAGTTCAAATAGGTGCAATTAATACAGGTAATGAGTGCAGAGTAGGAGGGCTTCTTTAAAAAAACTAACAGGTTTGTGAGAGCAAGAATTCTTGCTGGTTGTTAGGTGATCAAATACTTATTTCATGCAATAAAATGCAATTTAATTTAAAAATCATACAATGTGATTTTCAGGTTTTTATTTTTAGGTTCTGTTTCTTACAGGTGAACTTACCTATGGTAAAAATTGCAGACCTCTCCATTCTTTGTACATGGGAAAACATGCAAAATCGGAAGAAAACAGTTTTGTTTTTTAAATTATGATTTCTGTTGTCTCACAATTTTAATTTCATTTACGTATTTTCATCCCAGTAAGAGGCACCGCTATGGGTACGGATTTTGCACCTGTTTCTGAAAATTTATTTTTGGTGTTGTGGGAAAATGTTCATGTTATATTTTTTATGAGGATTTGATTTTGTACACCATTTTCATTTTATTTTAGGGAACATTTATTGGAGTTTTTTTTTGTTCTGTGGGATAATTTTTTTCATGTGACTATTTCTATCCTTTTTCTTTGATGTCACAGCCAGTTTTGGCCTTTATTACAGACCATATTTTATACTGCTCATATTTCAGGAGCTGTAACTTTCTTACTTTTTTGGCAACATAATAGTATAAGGGTTTGCCTTTTCAGGATTAGTTGTATTTGTCAATGGACTCATTTGGATGTACATATGACTTACTAGCATACGTTCATTAGCTCTTTATTGGGAGGAATATAAATAAAACAGCAATTTTACCATTATATGTTTTACATTATTTGCTTTGCTGGAAAAATAATGCATTAAGTTTTTTGAAGAGGTCAGTACTAAAATGGCGTTGCCAAATTGATACCGTTTTACTTACGTTTTATTGTGTTGAACAATATAGACTTGAAAAAAGACTTTTTGTTACTTGTATCAGTGGAGGTATATGAGGGCTTATTTTTTGCACAGCTATGTGTAGTTTTTATTGGTAACAATGTTATATTTGCAACTTTTGACCCCTTTTTATACCGGCCTTGGAGGCAAAAATGAAGTAAAAAAGCCTTATAATTCTGAATTAACTTCATTATTCTTTTTTTTAAACACCATTCACTGTGAGTGATAATTGTCATGTTATCTTAATTCTGCGAGTCACTAAGATCATGACAATTTCTTATCGATATAACTTTTTGTTTTGATACTTTTGTGAAAGGACTGACTTTAAACATTTTTTTGGAACATCCCATATTCTGATATCCATAACTTATTTTTTCATTTTGCTCTACAGAAACCCTCCTCATTACAAAGATGCAAGTCTGCTTTATTCATTAATTTACAGTATTTTCCAGGCTGCTTAAGTAGACATTATTCATTAGAAAAAACATATCATATTGCAGTTTGGATATCATAGACTTCTCATGTCAGGCTGTTTTGGGTCTGAAGACACCTCGGCTTTCCACGGCAGGAGCAGATATTTCATAATGTCAATGGCCGAGCGTCTCTCGCAGGCATTTATAGCCAGCAGCTCCCGGAACATTTCTCTGGCCTCCACTGAAATTTTCTTCCACTTCTCTGGAGCCTTTTCCAGATCCCTCTTCACCTGCCACCAGGCAAACCCCTTATAATCTTGATCACGGCGCACTGCCCCATACCAAGGAAGAGTCCAGAAAGGGCAAAATAAACAAGTACACCAAAGGCCCAGACATCGAGACTAGGATGGAGCAACAACTGTTCTCCTGGTCTTAAGCAGCAGAGCTCTGGAGCAGTGTAGGGCTTATACCAGGACACAGAAGGAACATATGTGCCCCGGAGCCTGGTGAGGCCAAAGTCTGCCAGTTTTATCCAGTGACATTCTGCATCCATCAAAAGAATATTATTCGGCTTGATATCCCGATGAACCATTCCTCTGTTGTGCATAAAGTTCAGAGCACTGGTGATCTGAGGAACACAACGCTTCAACATGTCCTCCTGCATGCCGACCTAAGAAAGACAACACAGGAGATCACACAGCTGAACAGCAGACTGGAGAACATATCTAATAGAAAAGGACAGAAGACTTGTAGACATCTTCTACTAATAGATATTATTCCTGAAATCATCAGTTCTACTCTGCTCTTCATTAGTTATATTCAGTTATGTAAGATTTCAACTAATAATTAAATATACCTCACATAGAGGATGATACCCAGCTCACACATTCTCCTGGATGCGAAATCTAAGACTTCGAAATAGGAGTCCAAATAAGTGGGATATTTATTTTATTAATTCAGGTGAGACAAGGGTTACAAACAAAGCGTTCTAAAACCAATGCGAAAATGGGGCACCAAAAGCAGGAGTATAAAAATAAAAGTGACCTGATCATAATTCCAGCCACATAATTACATAGAGCATGATTGCATTCATTGTATACATGATTCCTTCATATGTTAATTCAATAAAGTGCACAGTGCTTATGTAGCACCCTGAGGATTCGGCTGCTACAGGGGTATTGCACCTCAACCCAGAGGTGTGATATTCCACTCCCGGGTAAGGAAGGAGTGTGGAACTGAGCTCAGATAGACTGCATGCACTACATACATCCCATTCCAGAGGAGCAGGCCGACGGTACTCCCACTTAGAAATGTGCAGGTACAACCGAGCCTGTTCCTGGCTGGAGTGGGAGGGGGGTGGTACATCCCATGTAGTGTAGGGGCAGATAGGGGGAGCAGTCTGGGTAGTGATAGGAGCTCATTGGGTGCTGGTCACCTGAGCTCACACATAGAGGGATATATAAGGAGGGCACCAACTTAGATCAGGGTCAGACGCTGAGAACAAGTCAGTTGGAGAGAGAAAAGGAAACAGCAGCCCTGGAGAGAGAGAGAGGAGAAAGAAAGAGAAAGACCCAGAGGGGGAAGACTGAAGGGACCCAAGAACCCAAATTAGAGCACCGGGTGAGGAGTCAGCACAAGGGTACCGGAACCCAAGCTGGTGGGGGCAAAAACATCCCTAGCCAGAGACCGGAGGCTGTGGGCAGCATCTGCCACGGCCACCCACTACATCCACCCTGAAGGCATACCACATGGAGGGTCAGGGAACCTAAGGCCAAGGGTTGCCCAACAGAAGGCCCGAGGGAGCTGGACCTAGGTGGATCACTGGTGGGGACGGCTGAAGAAAGGACAGAGGGAGAGCTCAGGGCCACGCTCCGGACTTGTTTGGGGGTTGGCCGGATCCAGGACCTGGTGGACGCAGCACGGCTCGGGTGGTCACTAACAGCTGGAGTGACCGAAACATCCGCAGTAAGTAAACTCCCTTAACTGCACAACCCGAGTCTGTCTTCATTGCCGGCTGCACCGCACCACCACAACCCCCATCCTCTGCGCCTGTCCCCTCTGAGGCTATACCCCTCCCGTTGGGGGTTATCCCACCAAGCTGCACATCCACCATCAGCCTCAGCGGACCCTGCTGCAGCGGCGGCCACAGTGACCGCATTACAACGGGTGGCGTAGTCGACACAAAAGAACTCTTATAACATCAGTAAGGACTGCCACATAACACTTAGCTTGACGCCCTGGGCACGGGACCGGGTCACAGCCGCTCGGAGACTACAACCCCCCATCTGATCCGGTGCCGGGTATTCCCCTCAAAAAGGAATATGTCCCAGGGGGCGCGTCACTTATATAATGTAAATGGATCATATATCAATTATCATCACTAGATATAATGATAAAATCAAAGGTTAAATTATGCTATGCAGGAGCATGCCGAGTGCAATCAAAATACATAAGCATATATGTATGGTATAGTAGTGCACAGCACTGTTGAACGGGTTATATCCTGCTCCTCAATGGCGCCCACCCCTACATGCATTTCGGCTTCCTGCCTTTGACGAACGCAGGTTTTACATCCCCTTGTTTGTAACCCTTGTCTCACCTGAATTAATATTTTTTCCACTTAACTATTTGGACTCCTATTTTGAAGTTTTCTTCTCTCTCCCTCCCCCCTTTTATTTATTATGTCTTCGTTTGGCCGCATATGTTTTATTCGGTCATTTACACCTTCATAATTATCAGAAGTTATTATTAGTGTTGAGCGAGCGCTAAAATGCTCGGGTGCTCGAAGCTCGGGCCGAGCTCACCGTGAAACTCGGGCGCTCGACCCGAGCAACGAGCCCAATTTTAGTCTATGGGAGACCCGAGCATTTTTGCGGCAGCACCCCCGGCAGTCTGTAGAAAGCCTAAAAAGTGCCCAAAACAATAGTGACAGTGCTCAAAAGACATGGGGACAGCATGGGGATCGCCCCAGGAAGCATTTCTGACCCCCAGGTTACTGCTGTCAACAACGTGGTCAGAGGTTTTAAGTCACTTTTACTTGCTCACAATAAAACGTTCAAAAACGAAACTGAAGCTGCTTTCCTGTGAAATATGTTAAGGAATTTCCTTTCCAGGGAAAAGACTTGTATATAAGGTAAAATAAATAACCAAAAACAAAAATACTCCTCCACACCTTGGACTATGTTCACAAGTAGCATTTTTCATGCGTTTTTGCACTTTTGTATTGCTTTCAACCGTGACAAATGCATTCACCGGGAAATGTCATTTTAACATTTTACAACCTTATCTGGCCATGTGCTGTGTGACACATGCATACAGTACTGAAAAGACATGGGAACAGCATGGGGAAGACCCCTGGAAGCATCTGACACCCAGGTCACTGCCTAAAAGTGTGCCCATCAGAAGTCATCCTTGCCGCATCAGAAGAGGCAGACTTGCAACTATCCCCGTGCCCAGGGTAGTGTACCTCCCCATTCCTTGCAATGCAAGCGCAAATTTGCAGCCAACCACACACCCACCCCCAGGCTGCAATACCATACTGCTTGCTTGCACTTGAAATTGGGCCTTTTAGGCATGTGGAGACAGAATCTGGCCACCACATCATGGCTGCGTTTGCGGCCTGGAATCCATACTCAGTCCCCAGCCGCCCTTATTTGTCCTGGTGTGCCTTACACATAAGATTAAGCGCGTATACCAAAACATTACCTGTGCCCTCCCCAGTGCATTTAGTGGGAAGGACAGCCTATTCCGCTGTAGTGTGTGCATGCCAAACCCCTGTTCATGGTACATGCGAAGATGCCTCCCACCCTGCACCTGTCGTTGCAGACTTGCAACTATCCCCGTTCAAGTCCTTGTCCCAGGGCAGTGTTCAATTGTACCTCTCCCATTCCTTGCAATGCAAGCGCAAGTATGCAGCCTGCCACCCACCCCCAGGCTGCAATACCATACTGCTTGCTTGCACTTGAAATTGGGCCTCTTAGGCATGTGGAGGCGGAATATGGCCACCACGTCATGGCTGTGTTGGCGGCCTGGAATCCATACTCCGTCCACACTCGGTCCCCAGTCGCCCCGCGGCCGGGTGTCCACACACGATCTCCAGCCGCCTGGGGGCAGCCGGGTGTCCATAAACTGTCCCCAGCCACCCCTATTTCTCCTTGGAACATCCCCCCCCCACACTTTTCTTAGCCCGGCCTGCTTTAGGGCAGTATTGGTTGAGCCCACCAGAGAACCAAACTCCTCCGGTGGGCCCTGGCTTCTCCATCAGGTGAGTTGAGAGTGCCAAGGTGAGGACGAGGACGATGACGATGACGATAGAAGTTAGCATCTGCTTTGTTTTCTTGGAATGCAAGCGCATGTATGTAGTAGCGGCTAGGCCTGAGGTGGTCAGCGTTTTGGCGCATATCCTACCTCCTCCGAGGATTGCTGGATGTTTTCCTGCTACTATCCCAGTTCTATGACTCCCGTTAAAACAAAGCTTCAGGTGATAAATGATGGATGAGGTAGTGGCAAAGGAGAAAGAGCAGGAGGAACAGGGACCATTCACATCAATATCAGGCCAGTCAACCACACATGTCTTGTAGGATATGTTTCTATACCAAAAGGAGCGGTTCGGCTACACAGTTACAGGGCATACAGTGAGTGCAATGCCTACCAAAAATTTCGAGGCACTCCAATGCCCCTTGGAAGTGACATGGAGTTCGGAGGGCCTTAACTAAACCATTTTTTCCATTTATAGCAACTGGGTCTCCTGTAGACTGTTGGCCTAAGCAGTGAATGGAAGTCTTTCCAAAAATTATGAGGAACTGCAATGTCCCTTGAAACAGATGTGAATTACAGCGTACTAAAAACCTTCTACCCATTATTGGGGAGTGGGTCTCCCTTAGTGTTCGCCTTTGCATTGAAAAGCAAAAGCTGACTAAAATTAGGAGGAAATGCAATGCCCGTTGGAAGAGTCGTGGAGGTTAGAGGTAATTAAAAACAACATTTCAATGCCCCTTGGAAGAGCTGTGGAGTTCAGAGTGGCTTAAGAAGACGCTTTTAATGCCCCTTGGAAGAGACGTGGAGGTCACAGTAGCTTAACAAGACGGTTTTAATGCCCCTTGGAAGAGTAGTGGAGGTCCCAGTGGAATAAAAAGATCCTAGTTACTTACCGGTAACGGGATTTTACAGAGCCCATGACAGCACCACCTGAGAGAGTATCCGCCCACCAAGGACAGGAACCTACTGAATAAAAAGGCGGTACCTCTCTTCCGCATCAGTTTTTGTTTCAGAGCATGAGAGGGCCTCCTAAAACAGGTTAATACATAACCGCCACCTCAACATTTGTAATAAACACCTTAAAAAGTGCACACCATAGTGATAAAGGGGAGGGAATTAATAGGGTGCTGTCATGGGCTCTGTAAAATCCCGTTACCAGTAAGTAACTAGGATCTTTTCCCCTTCTCCCATGACAGCACCACCTGAGAGATTTATAGAGATCAGACACCAGAGGGAGGGATCACCGCTTGCAACACCTTCCTACCAAAGGACAGATCAGTAGAAGAGGAAAGGTCAAGATGGTAATGTTTGTAAAATGTAGCGGGGGATGACCAAGTTGCCGCCTTACATATGATGTCGATGGGAACATCCGCCTTCTCAGCCCAGGAGGCCGCTATCGCTCTGGTGGAGTGGGCCTTCAGCTTCTCTGGAACCGGCAGATTGCTAGAAGAGTAGGCTAAGGTAATAGTATCCCTGACCCATCTAGCTATGGTCCCTCTTGTAACCTTAAGTCCTTTCCTAGCCCCCTGAAAGGATATAAATAAGGCGTCACTCTTCCTCCAGGCTTTTGTCACCTCCAAATACTGGACTAACACCCTCCTAACATCTAAGGTGTGAAGCTTATGTTCCTCAGAATCCCTAGGATTAGGATAGGAGGAAGGGAGAGTGATTACTTGCGTCCTATGGAATTTGGAGGCTACCTTCGGAAGATAGGCTGGGTCTGGTCTTAAGATTACTCTATCCGTACATACTTGAGTGAATGGATGGTTAACAGATAGTGCGTGTAAGTCACTGACTCTACGAGCTGATGTCAGGGCTACCAGTAGGGCAGTCTTTAAAGTTAGGATTTTTTCTGAAACTTCTTCTAAGGGCTCGAAGGGAGGTTTGGTTAGTGCCTCCAGAACCAAATTAAGGTCCCAAGGAGGCATCCTTGGAGTAGGAATAGGCCTGGACCTATCACAAGCTTTAATAAATCTAATGATCCACCTATTCGCCGCCAAGTCATAATTATACAATGCCCCCAGAGCTGATACTTGTACCTTAAGAGTACTGGTGGCTAGTCCCATGCTTAACCCCTTCTGGAAGAATTCTAGTATGGCCCAAATAGGAACTCTCCCTTTGGCGGACTGACCCGAGGTAGACAGGAACTTAGCCCAGGTTCTACCATAGATCCTAGTTGTTACCGGCTTTCTACTTGTCAGTAGGGTAGTAACCAGATCCGGAGAAAACCCCCTTTGTGTCAATAGCGACCTTTCAAAATCCAGGCCGTCAAATGCAGGCCCGATCTTTGGGGATGACAGACTGGGCCCTGCCTGAGGAGATCTGGGATGTCCGGAAGAACCCATGGATCTGCTTGGGACATTCTCTTCATACAAGTGAACCATGGTCTCTTGGGCCAGAACGGGGCGATCAATATAACCCTCGTCATTTCCTCTCGGATGTTCCTCAGGATAGTAGGGATCAGTATTAAAGGGGGGGGGAAGGCATAGGCTAGAGTAAAATTCCAAGGAATCTGCAGCGCGTCCACCGCAAATGCCCCCTCTTTTGGATTCAGGGAGCAAAAGATTTCGGTCTTTCGATTGTGTCTGTTTGCAAACAGATCTATTTGGGGCTGTCCCCATCTGCCCACAATCTGCTGAAATACGGCTGGATTCAATTCCCACTCTCCTTGTTTTAAGATGTGACGACTCAGGAAATCGGCCTTTACGTTCTCTTCCCCTTTTATATGAAGCGCCGAGAGCGTGAGCAGCTGACTCTCGGCAAACCTGAAGATCTGATCCGCTACTAACATCAGAGGGGGAGACCTGGTACCCCCCTGATGATTGATGTAGGCGACTGTCGATCTGTTGTCTGACATTATCCGGATGTGATGACCCCGAAGAACAGGACTGAACTTTATTAGAGCATTTTTGGCTGCCAACAGCTCCCTCATGTTGGAAGAGACACTTGAGTCGCTGTCCGACCAGAGGCCTTGTACAGAATGATCTCTTAGGTGAGCTCCCCAGCCTTCTGCACTTGCATCCGTTGTAATTGTATCCGACACCTGGAAGGTCCAAGGAACCCGCAAAGATAGATTGACAGGAGATCTCCACCAGTCCAGGGAGTTGATTACAACTTCTGGAAGAGATATTTTCCCATTCAGGCGACTTTTGAGCCGCCTGTCCGCTGCCAGGATCTCCTGCTGAAGACATCTGGAATGGTACTGGGCCCACTGAACCGCCGGGATGCAAGATGTCATTGTACCAAACAGAGACATTGCATTTCTCAGGGTCATGGTCGGATTGCTGATAACCCGAGATATTAGGGATCCGATCTTCAGCTTCTTTTCCTCTGGTAGAAGATGTTATGCACACGCCCGGACTGACTGGCGTGTGCGGGTGTTGTGGTTCCACTGGACCATGGACCGGAGAGTGCCTGGAGGGGCGTGACTAAGTATCTGGCCGAACCGACCAAGGTGGCACGACGGCATACGACGCCAGTGCACCAGGGAGAAACCGGGCAGAGGGACCAGGTGCTACTCCAGGTCAAACTCCGGACATGGGGGTTGACCCTCACTGGGATTACTGGAACAGGCAGGTTAGGCTGGCACAGACTGGTGGATGTAAGCAAACACGGCAGGTATGCAGATGGGTAGATACAGGCGAGTATGCAGGCAGGGAGGTACTGGCCGAAAGGACGGGCTGGAGCACAGAAAGGTTAAGACCCAGTACAGACTGGGTCACAGAACCACAGATGCGGTAGACAACCACAGCAGAGAGGGAACGCCCGAAGCGGTGGGCAAGAACAGAGCAGGACGGGGCTGCAGGAGCAGCGAGCACAAGCAGGGCAGGACAGGACTGCCGGAGCAGCGGGCAGAAGCAGGGCAGGACAGGACTGCCGGAGCAGCAGGCAGAAGCAGGGCAGGACAGGACTGCCGGAGCAGCGGGCAGAAGCAGGGCAGGACAGGACTGCCGGAGCAGCGGGCAGAAGCAGGGCAGGACAGGACTGCCGGAGCAGTGAGCAAAAGGGTCAGAGCGGAGCAAGGCTGCCGGAGCAGTAAGCAAGGAGTCAGAGCAGGCTAGAACCGCCGGAGCGGTAAGCAAAGGAGTCAGAGCAGGCTAGAACCGCCGGAGCGGTGAGCAAAGGAGTCAGAGCAGGCTAGAACCGCCGGAGCGGTGAGCAAAGGAGTCAGAGCAGGCAAGGCTGAGTAGGGGGGACAGGGCTCTGTTCACACGGAACAGACAGGAAGGGAAAGGCAGAGCCAGACACCCACAGGGTACTTGCAGAGAAGTAGCGAGTGGACCACAAACTCACAAACGGGAGTACAGAGACAACAAGCAGGAGTTAGGTACGAGTTCAGACTCTGCAGAAAAAGGAAGGGAACGGACATAGAGGCAAAACAGGTAAAGGATAGGAGAGAGTTCAGACTGGAACTGAGTGTACGGAGGAGACCGACACTGCAGCGGAATACAGGAGCGGGTCTGGGAATACGGCCCCCAGAGAGGCAGGACGAACAGGCAAGGAGCGTGTTCAGACAGGACAGACAAGATACAGGAGCGGGTCTAGGTAATCGGCCCCTAGAAGGCGGGAGGAACAGGCTAGGAGCGTGTTCAGACAGGTCAGACAAGATACAGGAACGGGTCTAGGTAATCGGCCCCTAGAAGGCAGGAGGAACAGGCTAGGAGCGTGTTCAGACAGGCCTGGAAATACAGCCTCCAGGATAGGCAGACAAGAGAACACAGAACGGGACCTGGCACCTTCAGAGTGCAAGCACACACTGAATGAAACACTATGCTCAGGCACGAATAGATGGGAGCAGCTGAGCTATATACCAGGTGACAGACAGCAATAGGCTGAGGACGCACAAGGGGTGTGACCCACAGCAGGTACAAAAAGCAGGAAGTGATCGGGCGCCGCCCTTAAGCAGCAGAAACAGACACAAACAGACAGCATGGAGGGAAGCCAGAGAGACATTCTGGACTGGAGATCAAGTGCGCGCTCTTGCACAGTGGGAGATGGACCACCATGCAAGGACGCCGCCAGGTATGTTACAGTACCCCCCCCCTTACGCCCCCTCTTCTTCAGGCCCGCCAGAATCTTCCGCAGGGAATTCGAGGACCAGTCGTTCACTTCAAGGAGATCACTTCCACTGTCCACAGGAAAAACTGATCTCATCTGGTTAGCTAGGATGCTACCTCCTATCCAGCCATCCTCAGCAACAGACGAAACGGGTGGAGTACCAGGAACAGCACACAAGGAAGTCTCTCTCCACATATTTTCAGGTGGCACCCCAGAGGGTACAGGAGACAACTGGAAGTCCTTCACCGGGTTGGAGGGGGACAGAGACTTGAGGGTAATCTCTGCTTCGAGGTACATCTTGTCAAGCTCACAGGAAGAAATAGACGGGTTATCAGGTACATAATGAGAAAAAGTCACTGTCTCTTTGTTATCTGGTGGTACCCCGGAGGATTCAGGAAACAACTGGAGATCCCCCGCCGGGTCAGAAGAGTGCAGAGGCTCAGAGAAAACATCTGCTTCAGAGTACACTAGGTCGGACTCACTGGACGAAGCAGGCGAGGTATCGGGTACCGAGTATAGGAAAGTCTCTGTCCATTCACCACCAGGTGGCACCCCGAAGGGTTCTGGAGACAACTGGCGGTCCTCCGCCTGGTCAGAGGGGTGTAGAGACTCACGGGTAACCTCTGCTTCAGAGTACACTAGGTCGGACTCACTGGACGAAGCAAGCGAGGTATCAGATCCAGGATATAGGAAAGTCTCTGTCCATTCACCACCAGGTGGCACCCCGAAGGGTTCTGGAGACAACTGGCGGTCCTCCGCCTGGTCAGAGGGGGGTAGAGACTCACGGGTAACCTCTGCTTCGGAGTACACTAGGTTGGACTCACTGGACGAAGCGAGCGAGATATCAGGTACAGAGTATAGGAGAGTCTCTGTCCTTTCGCTACCAGGTAACACCCCGTAGGGTTCTGGAGACAACTGGAGGTCCTCCGCCTGGTCGGAGGGGTGTAGAGACTCGGGAGTAACCTCTGCTTCGGAGTACACTAGGTTGGACTCACTGGACGAAGCGAGCGAGGTATCAGGTACAGAGTATAGGAGAGTCTCTGTCCTTTCGCTACCAGGTAGCACCCCGAAGGGTTCTGGAGACAACTGGAGGTCCTCCGCCTGGTCGGAGGGGTGTAGAGACTCGGGGGTAACTACCACTTTGGGGTACCCATTGTCAGGCTCACAGGACGAAGCGGACAAAGTATCGAGTACCGAGTGTAGAGAAGTCTCTCTCCATTTGTCATCGAGTGGTATCCCGGAGGATTCAGGAGGCAACAGGGGGTCCTCCGCCAGGTAGTAGAGGTGCACAGACTCAGAGGTAACCACAGCTTTGGAGCATCCTTGGACATGCACACCGGTTAAAGTGGGTGAAGCATCTGATGCCGGGTGCAGGAAGTTCTCCTGTGTGGAGTCTGGATGGGCAGAAGTCTCTTCGGGCAGGAGACCTGGTGCACTACCCACGCACATTACCCGTTGGGGCTTCTCCAGGATACAGGGAGATGAAGCTTCAGTAGGGACTTCAAGGTTGGGGTCAGGAGGTCTCAGGGAGGACAGACCCTGGCGTGACGGCTTGCCTCTACGTCTAGCTCGTCTGGACTGCCTCTTGAGGTTGGGAGAAGTATTCCGGAAAGCGTAGTCACCCTGTGAGGATTCTGGGTGGGCAGTAGTCTCATTGGGCTGGAGGACTATTGCGCTACCCACACACATTACCCATCGGGGCTGCTCCGGGATATTGGGAGGTGAAGCTTCAGCAGGAGCCTCCAGGTTAGGATCATCGAAGACCATTAGAAAGGCCACCAGGAAGGCCATTAGGTCCAGGAGGATCGGATCCTGTGTTTCATATAGGGGGTTGATCCATTCCAAGGCATCACCCGCCAGGTAAGACATAATGAATGCCACCTTAACCCGATCGGTGGGAAAACATAGAGGGTAGAACTTGAAGTGTAGCATGCATTGCTCCACAAATGTACGACTTTGTCTTGGATCCCCATAATAACGTAGCGGATCCGCAGGAACGAGAGCAGATAGATCCATCTGGACGGGTGCGTAATTCGCCTGGAACTCAGCTAAAGGGAAAAAAAAAAAAATTATTTATTTATTTTAATGCATGTATTCGCTGGAAAACTTCTCAGAGAGCGAAGGCCGTGGGGCTCAACGGGAACCATGGCCTGAGCATGCTGTTATGCACACGCCCGGACTGACTGGCGTGTGCGGGTGTTGTGGTTCCACTGGACCATGGACCGGAGAGTGCCTGGAGGGGCGTGACTAAGTATCTGGCCGATCCGACCAAGGTGGCACGACGGCATACGACGCCAGTGCACCAGGGAGAAACCGGGCAGAGGGACCAGGTGCTACTCCAGGTCAAACTCCGGACATGGGGGTTGACCCTCACTGGGATTACTGGAACAGGCAGGTTAGGCTGGCACAGACTGGTGGATGTAAGCAAACACGGCAGGTATGCAGATGGGTAGATACAGGCGAGTATGCAGGCAGGGAGGTACTGGCCGAAAGGACGGGCTGGAGCACAGAAAGGTTAAGACCCAGTACAGACTGGGTCACAGAACCACAGATGCGGTAGACAACCACAGCAGAGAGGGAACGCCCGAAGCGGTGGGCAAGAACAGAGCAGGACGGGGCTGCAGGAGCAGCGAGCACAAGCAGGGCAGGACAGGACTGCCGGAGCAGCGGGCAGAAGCAGGGCAGGACAGGACTGCCGGAGCAGCAGGCAGAAGCAGGGCAGGACAGGACTGCCGGAGCAGCGGGCAGAAGCAGGGCAGGACAGGACTGCCGGAGCAGCGGGCAGAAGCAGGGCAGGACAGGACTGCCGGAGCAGTGAGCAAAAGGGTCAGAGCGGAGCAAGGCTGCCGGAGCAGTAAGCAAGGAGTCAGAGCAGGCTAGAACCGCCGGAGCGGTAAGCAAAGGAGTCAGCGCAGGCTAGAACCGCCGGAGCGGTGAGCAAAGGAGTCAGAGCAGGCTAGAACCGCCGGAGCGGTGAGCAAAGGAGTCAGAGCAGGCAAGGCTGAGTAGGGGGGACAGGGCTCTGTTCACACGGAACAGACAGGAAGGGAAAGGCAGAGCCAGACACCCACAGGGTACTTGCAGAGAAGTAGCGAGTGGACCACAAACTCACAAACGGGAGTACAGAGCCAACAAGCAGGAGTTAGGTACGAGTTCAGACTCTGCAGAAAAAGGAAGGGAACGGACAGAGGCAAAACAGGTAAAGGATAGGAGAGAGTTCAGACTGGAACTGAGTGTACGGAGGAGACCGACACTGCAGCGGAATACAGGAGCGGGTCTGGGAATACGGCCCCCAGAGAGGCAGGACGAACAGGCAAGGAGCGTGTTCAGACAGGACAGACAAGATACAGGAGCGGGTCTAGGTAATCGGCCCCTAGAAGGCGGGAGGAACAGGCTAGGAGCGTGTTCAGACAGGTCAGACAAGATACAGGAACGGGTCTAGGTAATCGGCCCCTAGAAGGCAGGAGGAACAGGCTAGGAGCGTGTTCAGACAGGCCTGGAAATACAGCCTCCAGGATAGGCAGACAAGAGAACACAGAACGGGACCTGGCACCTTCAGAGTGCAAGCACACACTGAATGAAACACTATGCTCAGGCACGAATAGATGGGAGCAGCTGAGCTATATACCAGGTGACAGACAGCAATAGGCTGAGGACGCACAAGGGGTGTGACCCACAGCAGGTACAAAAAGCAGGAAGTGATCGGGCGCCGCCCTTAAGCAGCAGAAACAGACACAAACAGACAGCATGGAGGGAAGCCAGAGAGACATTCTGGACTGGAGATCAAGTGCGCGCTCTTGCACAGTGGGAGATGGACCACCATGCAAGGACGCCGCCAGGTATGTTACAGAAGACAGATTTGGTTTTCTGAGTTCAGAATGAGACCCAGGAAAGACTGGACCCGGTTTGGTTCCAGCCTTGACTTCTCTAAATTTAACAGCCAACCCAGGAATTTTAGACTGGCCATGACATCCGCCAGGGCTAGAGCACAGAGTTGTCTTGATCTGCCCACTACTAGGAAGTCGTCCAGATAAGGGATGACCAGAATATCTCTTTCCCTCAAATGTGCTGTGACCTCCAGGATAATTTTTGTGAAGACTCTCGGCGCCATGGAAATGCCAAAGGGAAGAGCTGCGAACTGAAAATGCCTTACGTGCTTGCCGAACTGTACAGCCACCCTCAGAAACTGTTGATGATCTGCCAAGATCGGGACGTGGTAGTAGGCATCCTTCAGATCGAGGACGCACATATAACAGTCCGGAAATAAACGACTTTATTGTTTCCATTTTGAACGGCCTGTAGATTAAATGGTTGTTCAGCTTCTTCAAGTTGGCAATGGTTCTGAAGGAGCCATCCGGCTTCTTTATTAGGAAGAGAGTTGAATAGAATCCCCTTCCTTGCTCGGGTGCAGGCGTTTCCATCAGAACCCCCTTCACAAGCAGAGAGAGCACTTCCTGCTGTAAGGCTATCTGCTCCACTAGACCCCTGGGGGCTGAAATTTTGATGGTGTTCCTGGGCCTGCTCTTGAACTACAATGTGAGCCCCCTCCTGATTATCCCTAAAATCCAAGAATTGGATGAAATTTTCTCCCAGACGGGCAGGAAGTGGGACAACCTTCCTCCCACCTGGGGGGGACTGTCACTTACGGGCCTTCTTATTATCGGAGGAGGGACCCCCAAACATGAAGCCTCTGTTATACGGCTTCCTGTCTTTCCAGGTACCTTGGTCTCTAGGAGCTTTACTGCGACTGTACTTCCTCTTCCGAAAGGAGCTTTTAAACTGGGAACCAGACACAGTGGGAAACCCATGTTTTTTGTCTGCGGCCTTATCCAGGATGTCATCTAGACCTTTGCCAAACAGAAAGTCCCCCTCACAAGGGATTGAGCATAGCTTAGTCTTTGATTGCACATCCCCTGGCCAGCTCTTGAGCCATAATGCCCTACGAGCCGCATTATAGAGATTTGCAGACCGGGCAGCCAGCCTCACTGAATCTGCCGATGCATCTGCCAGGAATGCAGCCGCCCCCTGCACCAGAGGAAGGTCCGACAAAATCTTCTCCCTCATCTGGTCTTCCAATTGTTGAAGCCAGATCATCATAGATCTAGCGGTGCAGGTGGCTGCCACTGCCGGTTTAAGGGCCCCTGCTGACTACTCCCAGGCTTGTTTAAGGAAAGACTCCACTTTTTTTATCAAGCGGGTCTTTCAAGGCCCCTAAATCCTCAAAGGGCAGAGTGGATCTTTTTGAGCACTTTGCAATGGCCACATCAATCTTAGGGGTTTTGTCCCATTTAGCCGCATCCTCTTCCTCAAAGGGGTATCTCCGCTTAGAGGAGGAAGGCAGCTGACCCTTCTTCTCCGTTTTTTTTCATTCCCTTTCTATAAGCGATTTGATCCTCTCATTAACCGGGAATGTGAGTCTCTTCCTCTGGTCCAAGCCCCCGAACATAACATCCTGGACTGTTCTGGGAACTTTGGTATCAGTAATACCCATAGTCACTCTGACGGCTCTAACTAGTCTCTCAGTATTATCTACCGAAAAACAAGGCCTGCTCCCCCCATCATCATCTGAAGATACCGATGATGATGAGGAGGGATTAGAGGAGGAAGGCAGTTTTCTTGTAAACCGGGACTCTACAGATTCCTCTGATTCTGAGGAAACTAGCTTCTGCTTCTTCTTCCTGCGTGAGTTTAAGCTTTATAAAGAATCCCTGACTTCTGTCTGGATCAGATTCTTTAATTCCATAGAAAACCTGGGGGACTCTTCCGCTATGGTTTTCTGAATACAGTCCGCACACAGGTTTTTGACGTAGGAGGTGGGAAGACTGATTTTACATAAAGCACACTCCTTGTTTTTACTCTTAGAGCTACACTTCTTTGCCTCCTAACACCCCAAGAACTGAAAGGAGAAAAAGAGAGGAAAACAGAAGAGCACATTACTCAAGGTGAGACTTTCACGAAGATCACTCACCACACTGCCGTTCAGACTAGGGTACCGGAGGCGGTGATTGCCGTTCATATGAGGGCTCCCATCTGGCGGAGGTGGACTGACGAGGTCTTTTCTGACCAGTTCTGCCGGAAATCGTACGCCCTCCACTGCTGTGGCTTTGGTGATGGGAAGATTCTCGAACCAGTTGCTTAAGCTGCTTGCGCTGCTTTGGCGGCTGTGGCTGCTGCTGTACCTCCTGCGGTGGTGACAGCTGCTGCCCAGGTGACTGCGGCTCCTCACTCATTATGTCGGGGATGCAGACACCGCCATCTTGATTGCTCCCCATCCTTAAAAAGCAGTAGGGCTCCACCTCCTTTAGGCTCCTCCCCTTCCGGCAGCGTGCTCATTCTCTTACCTTTTTTTTTTTTTCCAAACTTGGCCAGCTGGCGCGCTACACCGCAGATCCTTCTCCTTCTGCGCGTGCGCAGCCCAGCGGCACCCGGCGCGCTTGCAGCGGGATGTCGGCCTCCCACCTGCGCATGCACAGACCCGGCTTTCGGCGCACTCCGTCACAGGGTGCGACGTGACCCCCACGTGCGCAGACCCGGAAGTCCTGCCGGCCGGCGCGCGCGCGCTCAGTCTAGTCCATTGTGAGGCGCAGGACCCGGCGCACACGGGGAGGACTCCGGAAGGCAGCCCCCCCACACGCAGACCGGGCAGCAGCCAGATGGGCTGAGAACAGGGGCCATCTGCTGCTTCCACGGCCTCCAGGCCGCACCGACCCGGAATCCACGGTCCAGGTACGTGAGGTACCACCTGGCGAGGCTCCCATCAAGGACAGGAACCAAAAACTGATGCGGAAGAGAGATACCACCTTTTTATTCAGTAGGTTCCTGTCCTTGGTGGGCGGATACTCTCTCAGGTGGTGCTGTCATGGGAGAGGGGAAAAGACCATATCAATGCCCCTTGGAAGAGTGGTGGAGGTCACAGTAGCTTAACAAGACGGTTTTAATGCCCCTTAGAAGAGTGGTGGAGGTCGCAGTGGAATATAAAGACAATATCAATGCCCCTTGGAAGAGACGTGGAGGTCACAGTAGCTTAACAAGACTATTTTAATGTCCCTTACAAGAGCCATGCAGAACAGCATATTCAAAACATTATTCCCATTATTGGGGAGTGGGTCTCCCATAGTCTTTGCCTATGCCTTCCAAGCAAAAGCTGCCAAAAATTAGGATGGAGGAACTTGCAATGCTGGCAACACAGACCACGGTCACCCTGGTGGTATAGTGGTGGTGGAGGCTGAGGATAAGGAGAAGAGCAAAATACAGCCAAAATGAGGAAGCTTATACCCATGTGTGGGTGTGAAGCGGTGCATGGGAATACACCTCCCGAAATAACACAGTGGATTTTACTTTATGTTACTCTGCTGTCATTTGGTGGTGATGATAAGTCTGGCCCAATCCAGCCCTTGTTCATTTTGATAAGGGTCAGCTTGTCAGCATTGTCAGTTGACATGCGAGTGCGCTTATCAGTTATAATTCCCCCAGCGGCACTAAAAACACGCTCCGATAACACCCTAGTGGCAGGGCAGGCCAGGACCTCCAAGGCGTACAGAGCGAGTTCATTCCAAGTGTCCAGCTTGGATACCCAATAATTAAAAGGCACAGAGGAATCACGGAGGATGCTGGTACGGTTGGCAAGGTACTCCCTCACCATCTTTTGAAACTTTCCACTCCTTGTGAGAGTACCCCACGCCTCAGGGCCTGTAATCTGGGCGGGTCTCAGAAAACTGTTCCAGAACATTGACAGTGTTCCCCTGCCTCTGCTGGATTGGAGTTGCATCTCTCTAGCCTGTACGTCTTGGTTGGGCAACGAACTGCCGCTAGAGTGTTCAGATGGGAATTTTTTTTTACAGTTCTGCAGCAAGGGCCTTCTGGTACTACCCCATTTTTGTAGACCTCTCCACCTCAAGAATAAGAGAGTGAAAGTTCTCCTTGTAGTGGGGGTCTAAAAGTGTCACCAACCAGTAATGACTGTCACCCAACATTTTGACAACGCGAGGGTCACGGTTAAGGCAGCGTAACATGAAGTCAGCCATGCGTGCCAGACTGGTAACGGGCAAGACGTCCGTGTCCTCACCAAGATCACGACTGACCATGCTCTACTCCTCCTCCTCCTCCTCCTCCCCCCTGTCCCCTGTCCTCAGGCCACCCACGCTGAACCTATGGTATGACAGTTGTACAGGTACTACCATCTACAGCGCATGATACCAACTCCTGTTCTTCCTCCTCCTCTCCCTCACTGTTCCCCAATGCACGTTGGGATGAGATGAGGCTGGGCTGTGTGTAATCGCCCACTACGGCTTCTTGATCCATCTCATCATACTCTGGCTGCAATGTCTCCTCTTTAATTCTCTGCAGAGAGCGCTGCAAAAGACAGACGAGTGGGATGTTGACTGTAATGATGGCGTCATCGCCACTCACCATCTTGGTGGACTCCTCAAAGTTTGTCAGGATGGTACATATGTCAGACATCCAGGTCCACTCCTGAGGTCTTATGTGTGGAGTCTGACCTGAATATCGACGGCCTTGTTGCAGCTGCTACTCCACAACTGCTTTCTTCTGCTCACAGATCCTTTGCAACACGTGGAGGGTGGAGTTGCAACGTGTGGGGACATCACACACCAGTCGGTGTGTCGGAAGCTGCAAATGCTGCTGCAACACAGCAAGGGCGGCGGAAGCTGTAGCCGACTTCCAAAAATGAGCTGTCAGGTGGCGTACTTTGACGAGCAGATCTGGCAACTCGGGGTACGATTTAAGAAACCGCTGAACCACAAGGTTAAGCACATGAGCCAGGCATGGTACGTGTGTGATCACGCCTCACCTCAGAGCCGCCACAATGTTACGGCCATTGTCACACACGACCATGCCTGGATGTAGGTTCAGCGGTCTCAGCCACAGATCTGCCTGCTCTTTCACAGCTGTCCACAACTCACAAGCATTGTGAGGTTTATCACCTAAGCTTATGCGTTTCAGCACAGCCTGTTGCCACTTGGCTGAGGCAGTACTGCAGTGCTTTCAGCTTGTAACTGATGTGGTGATATCTGAGATGGAGGCTGAACATGAGGAGGAGGAGGAGGATGATGCGCAGGAGCTGTACACTGTGGGGGCAACTCTGACTGACATAGGGCCCCCAATCCTCAGTGTGGGGAGGATGTGTTCCGTCCCAAGGTCCGACTGGGTCCCGGCTTCCACCATGTTTACCCAGTGTGCCGTCAGAGAGATGTACCGTCCCTGGCCACAAGCACTTGTCCACGTGTCCGTTGTCAGGTGGACTCTCCCAGTAACTACGTTGTTGAGGGCACGGCAGATGTTTTGGGACACGTGCTTGTGTAGTGCGGGGATGACACACCGGCAAAATAGTGTCGGCTGGGGACCGAGTACCGAGGGACGGCCACCGCCATAAGGTTGCGGAAGGATTCCGTCTCCACCAGCCTAAAAGGCAGCATTTCCAACGCAAGCAGTCGTGAAATATGCGAATTTAGGACTGTGGCCTGTGGGGCGTTGGCTGCGAATTTGCGCTTTTGTTCAAACGTCTGGGATATGGACAATTGAACGCTGCGGTGGGATGTGGACGTGGACGTTGATGCTGTTTCTTGAGAAACTGCCATAACAAGTGAAGACTGAGAGGAGGAGGGGGCATCTTTTCATGCAGTATGGACAGGGGATTGCCTTGCACACACAACAGGGGGTTCTCTTACATGCACAACAGCGGAATAAGCAGTGGTGACACCTGCTGACACTGGTCGTGGACCCTGGGGTTCGCCCCACAAAGTCGGGTGCTTTGCTGACATGTGCCTGATCATGCTGGTGGTAGTAAGGCTGGTAGTTTTCTCACCCCTGCTGATGGTGGTATGGCAGGTGGTACAAATGGCCTTTTTGGGGTTATCAGCAGAGTCTTTAAAAAAATTCCAGACTCTGTAAGACCTACCGGTTGTACTGGCAACGTCCCTCGTGTTGGTGTTACGGGGAACTGTTGCCCGCCTTCTGTGTGTGGCCACCACACTGCTTCTTCCTGCCTGTTGGGATACTCTGCCTCCCTCCCCCAGTGTGCTGCTGGTCTCGCTCTGCGTGTCCTCCTGCCACGTTGGGTCAGTTACTAGATCATCCACCACCTCCTCCTCCTCTTCCACTTGCGCACCACGATCCTCCTCCTCACTTCCTGGCAATTGTGTCTCGTCATCGTCCACCTCTTGTGACAAATTGCCAGCGTCGCCTTCCTGTGGCCGTGGCTGTTCAAATATTTGGGCATCGCTACATGGAATCTCCTCTACTTCCACTTCAAGCGGAGAAGGCGAGGGGCACAAATCTGGAAATGGACAAGTGAACAGCTCTTCAGAGTGTCCAAGTGTGGGATCAGTTGCTGTCTGACGACACTCGGCATGGTGGGAGGAAGGAACATCAGGGTGAGGAGGAGTATGCGGTAGAGACTCACGGCTACTAAAACTTGACCGTGTGGAATACAGACCGGAGGTGGTGCCCAGTTAACTGGAAGTATTATCTGCTATCCAATTAATAATCTGTTCACACTGATCAGTTCGCAATAGTGGTGTTGTAGTGTGCTTCCCTAGTAATTCGGTCAAGAAGTGGAAGCGAGAAGATGTGGCTGTTGGTTGTGGAACATTTTCACCTTGGCCACTGCCCCGTCCTCTACACGCACCATCACCAGAACGTCCAGTTCCACGTCCCCTGCCACGCGCCTTGCCCATTGTAAAGGAAGTAAAATAGCTTACACTCGCACTATCAATGGAAAAAGGGTAATAAAAAGGCGATTAGAATCGTGGAAGAGGAAAACCACAGTTCTATTTCTCTGGCCTACACCAGAATCTTTTAAACAGATATATTTGTGACTCAACAGACATGGAGACACTATTACTGTTTTTTTTCACGTAAAAGAGGCCAAAAGCTAGATAATACAGAGATTTGAACCGTGGAACTGCAAAACCACAGTTCTAGTTATTTGAATCTTTTAAACAGGTATATTGGTGTCTGAACATTCACAGACACACTCAATTTTTTTATTTATTTTTTTTTGGGGGGGGGGGCGGAATACCAAAAGGTTAATAAGACACGTATTTGTACAGTCTGACTGAGGAAAATAAAAAAATACAGGATTTAGTTGAAAAAAAAAAGTGATTTTTCCTGGCCCCTGAGACCGGGGGATAAGTCTAGCAATTTGACCAGCAGGAGCACACAGGACTGTAATGCACTGTTTGTTGGTATAACCACTGCGTCTCCTATATAGCCTGCTTGCCTGCCTGCCTGATATCTGGGATGGATATTAGTCCTGTGAAGGACTGTTTGTTTGATTTGGCAGCCTTTACAGACCCTACACTAACTATTTCGCACTATATATCTCTCCCTAACTCAGCAGCACTCTCCCTACACTGTCTGATCCTGGGCGACTGTTCAAGATGGCGGCGCCAGGTCTTAAATACTCGAGGTGACACTGTGCGGCCAGCCAATCACTGTAATGCCCACAAACAACATGGCTGCAGCATTACAGTGACTGGCTGGCAATCCCTGCATGTTCATTGGCTCTGTAAAGAGCGCCAAACGTGCAGGGCAGAGACCAGAGCTCCCGCCCGAGTAACCCGGAAATGCTCGGTGCTCGCCTAACATCCCGAGTAGCGAGATGCTCGCTCAACACTAATGAGGAGTATACCGCAACAGCAATTTGGGATCATTGTAAACGCAGCAAATGCAAAACTACAGCATGGGGGGGGGGGTCTAGCTGCAGAAATATGTTGTATTGGGGGACCTACAATACAAACTGTATCCAACAATCACATCTGTGACCACGGTCCGTTAAGAGAAGGAGAGGTGATGGCTATAAGAGCGGTACAACTACCAAGACAGTTGGCTGTTGTAAAGGTAAAAGCTCATACTCAACAAGACGCCCCTGAAGCAAGAGTTAATGCACTTGCTGATCTCCATGCTAAGCAAGCAGCTCTTCTTCCGGCATCCATGTCCATGGCTGTTACGCGGCAGCAGACCAAACAACTAAATTCCGTGCAAACCCAGGATAAACCTGCAGAAAATCATCAACCGGTCCCTCCAATCACAAAACTGCGCTCCACACAGCAGAAAGTCTCTAAAAAGGAACGCCAATCATGGAAGGAAGCAGGTGCTAAATTGATATATGGGCTATGGAAAAAGAAAAAACTATATTGTTTGCCTCTGCTCCTATATCCTGCCGTTGCAGCCTGGGCCCATGGACCGATGCATCGAGGGAAAAACCAAGCTTTGCTACTGGTACAGAAACTTTATTGGGCCCCAGGAATTTCCACTGTGTTGAGCGCACAAAACAAAGGTTGCACAATATGCCAAACCTGCAACCCAGGCAGATTACATTATGTACCGACAAAACACCTTGCTAAACCAGAGTATCCGTTCCAACGATTGCAAGTTGATCATATCACTCTCCCTAAAGCAGGACGATATGAATACTGCTTAGTGGTAGTGGATATGTTTTCCAGCTGGCCAGAAGCATTTGCCATTCCAAAAATGACAGCCACCAAAAAGCTGGTCTCTGAAGTTGTTTGCCGGTACAGAGTCCCAGAAGTTATCGAAAGTGATCAGGGACCTGCCTTTTCCTCATGCGTATATCAAGAAATACTTACCATGATCGGATCAACAGTGGCGTTACATACTCCTTACCATCCACAGTCAAGTGGCAAGGTGGAGAGATTGAATGGCACACTGAAAAGGCAATTAACCAAAATGATGCAGGAGACTACGGCCCAGTGGCCTGAGCTCCTTCCCATTGCACTATATCACATACGTACCACCCCGATAGGGAAACATAAATTATCACCCTATGAGATACTATTTGGGTCGCAACCAGCTATAGCTCGATTTACCCCACAACAATGATCAGAAGAAACAGATCATGTTATACAGTATGTGATTCAGCTTGCCAAAGCACTAACTAACACGCTTTAGTATCATCTTCTATTCCAGATCCAGCTGATGCAGAAGGTTGTCATACCCTCAAGCCAGGAGATTGTGTATGTGAAGAAGCATGTTCGGAAACACAGACTAGAACCATTGTATGACGGACCATACCAAGTGCTCCTTACAACCCCAACAGCAGTAAAACTTGAAGGGAAGTCAACATGGATCCATGCTTCACACTGCAAACGTCAACCATCCTGAGATGTTTTATGATGATATGCGTGGTTAGACTAGTCAATACCTGGAATAGCCTATAACAGAGTACTGACCCTTTTAATAACAAGTTCATTACTCACCACCAGATTTTGGTACATAAATTAGCATTACAGCACTCTGCTTTTTGGGATCTGCCATCAGCCACATATTGGGTCTACTGCAATCATTCTTTTTAATGGACAATCCAAGAATAAAGCGATACATTTTTTATAAGAATATCGTGATATAGTCTGTGATCGATCGCGTCTGATAAGAAGTCCTCGATAGAAAAATATATGGAAATAAGTATTTTTTACACTTCTTAACCCTAGTAAAGAATATACTCACTTTTCACACGCAAATGATCTGTGGCGCCCCTGCGGGTTCAGTTGCCACAGAGGTACTGCATCTCACCCAGTGGTGTGGTATCTCACTCTCAGGTAAGGATAGAGTACTGCCCGGGACCCTAACACACTATACTATACCACACTACTCCAGACCAGCAGAAGGGGCAAGATGCGCTGCTCCTCTGCTGAGCCCTGGCTGGAGTGGGGGGAACCAAAGTAGTGGGAACCATGTAGTGGGTGTGGGTGGAGGAAGCAGTTCAGGGGAGCTCAGTAAGAAGCGATATAAAAAAAGAGCGTGGAGCTAGAGAGGGTACAAAGGAGGGCAACTAAGGTAATAAAGGGAATGGAGGGACTAGAATACCCAGAGAGGTTGTCAAAATTAGGCCCATTTACATTGGAAAAGAGAAGGCTTAGGGGAGACCTCATAAACATGTATAAATACATCAGGGGGCAGTACAGAGATCTCTCCCATGACCTGTTTATACCAAGGATGGTGACAAAGACGAGGGGGCACACTATGCATCTGGAGGAAAGGAGGTTCTTGCACCAGCATAGAAGGGGATTCTTTACGGTCAGAGCCGTGAGACTCTGGAACTCTCTGGGAGAGGAAGTGGTGATGTCCAACTCACTTAATGAGTTCAAGAGAGGCCTGGACGCCTTTCTTGAGAACAATAAAATTACATCTTATGCTTAGTGATAGTTAATTAATCCAGGGATTTAATCTTACTGCCAGATTGGAGTCGGGAAGTGAATTTTTCCTCAATGATGTAAATTGGCCTATACCGCATGGGTTTTTCTTTGCCTTCCCCTGGATCAACGCTGCGGAATAGCTGCAGTGCACAAGAAATAGGCTGAACTGGATGGACGCTTGTCTTTTTTCAGTCTTATAAACTATGTAACTATGTAACATTCTAGGGGGGAGTCTGAGGAGATTGAGTCAGAGGAAGAGTTGGGAGCAGGAGTTCTGCGGGAGCTCTGCTCAGGGAAGCGTGGGCCTGAGTGAGAGAGGCCCAGGAGGAGGAAGGAACGGGACCAGAGGGAAGGCTCCAGGAGTAAAGAAGGGATCCCAGGGGTACGGGCAGTGCTGGAGGCCACCCGTACGCCCGAATCTACCAGGCGGTGGAGGGATTGAGCCGCAGAAGGGGACCGGCCCCTAACTAGTGAGAATTACAACGTTCAACTAGAAACCGGAGGCTTCTACTCTTTCAGGGAGTAGTTGCCGCATCCGCACTCAAGTCACCAAAAAGGTAACCACATAGGATCCAGGGAACTCCAGGTTGCCCAGAAAGATCCGAGGATACCGGCTTGGGACACTGTTTGTGAGGCGCAGGGCAGGAAGGGTGAGAGCCAGCGCAGGAAGACGGCTGAGAAAGACGTCTAGAACGGGGTCCTGTCAGGCACTCTGGAATTACCTGAGGGATTGCTGAACCCCTGCCCGGCAAACGCAGCACGGCGTGGGAGGTTGTAAGCTGGCAGTTGTAACCAGGAGCAAAGAGAGGACTTTGTGAGTAAGGGCATGTGCCCACGTAGCATTTTACAAGCGTATTTGATGCGGAAATTCCGCAGCGGAAACGCTTGTACAACGCTTGTCAATCAACACCCCTTGGTCCCCAATGAGAATCCGCAAGTTCTATGCCCATGCTGCAGATTTTTCCGCAGCGTTTTTGATGCGCACAAAAATCCGCAGCATGTCAATTAATTTTGCGTTTCCGCATGCGGAATTGCCTTTGCAATGCAATAAAAAACGCAAGGCAATTCCGCATGTGCAAAATGCGCGAAATACGGGTGAAAAACGCATGTGAAATTCCGCATGCGTTTTTCCGGGAAAGGACATGCAGAAATGAAGCGCAAATTTTCCCCTTCATTTCTGCAACGTGGGCACATAGCCTTAACCCTGAAGACTGCACCCCACTGTCTCTGTGAATCATTGCTGCGCCATCATCCCCTGCTCCACACTGCACAACCACTGTTACTTCATCATCTACCATCACCACACCGCCCTGGAGCTTAGCTCTTCCTGTGGAGAGCTGAACTAACTCTGCTGCATTAACATGAGCTCCAGAGGACCTGCTCCGCAGCGGCAGCTCCATATAGCTGCATACCACAGGTGGCGTCACGAACATTATATAAAAACTATAAATCCCCTGTAAATATCCCCTTTTATTGACCGCCCTGGGTCACCGCCACTTTGACATTTCCCCTAGCAACAACCGGCCCGGCTACAGAGTACCCCACGGCCCAGGGGCCTCGTCAGATCCATGGTCTCGGATCGACTATATACTTGTCTCCCCCTCTATTGCATGCAAATTAATTACGGTACATATTAATGACAGTCATATCAGATCATGCACCAGTAACTATAGAGTCATCCAAGACATTCCCCCGGGGCTCTGACTTTATTTGGAGATTTCCTAACTACTTTTGCAAAGATGAATCGTTCAACTTCTCTCTCAAACTATGGTGGCAGGAGATCATCTCGGATAACTCGGTGCACCAGGATGACCCTATGCTTTTATGGGAGACGGCGAAGGCGGTACTTCGGGGGAAAATTCTGGCATATACATTTTCCCAGAAAAAACAAAAAATTCTTAAAAAATATAGTGAACTCTCCACTGAACTAAAACAAGCCTACACTGAATTCTTACTTGACCCATCCCTCATAAATAAGGAACATCGGTCACAAAAAGAAACAGAATTTAATCTCTAAGCAGATTTAAGGGAAAATTTTTTATCTTTCCAAGTCAGAAACCTACTTGTATAGATTTGGAAATAAGCCTGGACGGATGCTGGCTAATTTTGCTAAAGGAATGAGGAAACCACAAGGAATATTCCAGCTAAGAAACTCAAAAGGAGAGATTCACACCAACCCTAAAACAGTAAATGAGATCTTAGGCTCTTTTTATAAAGACCTATACAAAAACCAAAAACAAATCCCCGCTTCCACAGTTACACTCCTGGAAAAGGTTAAGCTGCCCACCTTCTCAGAGGAACAAAGGTGCATGTTGAATAAACCTATATCCGCAGAGAAGGTCGCCATTACAATTAAAAACTTGAGTCTAAACAAAGCCCTCGGCGCTGATGGCTATACTAATAAATTCTTTAAATTGCTGGTGGTGGAAATCTCCCCAATGTTGGTGCCGATCTTTAATAAAATATCTCAAGGTGATCCCATTTTTCCTTCTGCAAACATGGCATATATTAAACTAATATTAAAGCCAGATAAAGACCCTTTGTCCTCCAGTTCTTATAGGCCAATTTCTCTCATTAATTCGGATATGAAACTCATGTCCAAAATAATGGCTGCTCAAGCGGGATTTATTAAGGGCCACTCGGCTACTTTGAATACAAGAAAAATACTCTTAGTTCTACATAAAATCCACACCTCACCTAGCTTAAAAAATACCCCAGCAATCATCTCATTAGATGCGGAAAAAGGACTTGAGAACATAAATTGGGAATGGCGATATAAGGTACTAACAAAAATGTCTTTAACAGGCCCCTTCTTTAACTACGTACATAATTTATAGGCATCTCCAAAGGCTCAGGTTTACACTCCAGGCTTTCTGTCCACTCCCTTTCTCCTCGAAAAAGGAACGAGACAAGGCTGTCCATTGTCCCCCCTCCTGTTCAATTTAGCTCTGGATCCCTTAGTCCGCATATTATCAGATCCATATACCTTTTCTGGCATCCAGTTCACAAGGAGATCAATACAGGCAGCTTTTTTGCTGATGACGTCATTTTATTTATGTCTGATCCCATTCAGCATTTGCCTAAAGTTCTCGAACTACTTAAAAACTTCGGCACTTACTCCGGGTTTAAAATAAAATGTAAAAAAAAAATGCAAAATACTCCCCCTAACCGAGAGAGGAATAAAATTATTCCCGAGTGGATCTTTCGGTGGCATAACGTTAGCCCCCTCATATATTACATACTTGGGTATCAAGTTACGCCTCTCGCCCTCGTCCTTATACACTCTAAACTATCCCCCCTTATTAAGAAAATTATTAAATCAGCTAAAGACCTGGCAAGATCTACCCTTCTCCTTTATGGGAAGGGCACACTTGGTGAAGATGAGAAGTATGGCAAAGCTCAAGTATCATCTGCAAACCTTACCATTACTTTTAAAACACTCAGACATTACTATAATTAATTGAGCTTTTAATCAGTTCATCTGGAAGGGAAAACCTCCTAGAATTAGTATGAATAAACTGATCGCCTCCTAGGAAGAGGGAGCATCAACTTTCCATGCATTAGAAGTTACAACCTAGCTTGCCTTTTTCGATATATAGTAGATTGGCTTCATAAAAGACATACATATTTGGACTACTCGCTTAGGATTCTGACTATGCACCCCCCTACAACTTAACAGCTCTCCTCCACTCCAGATTTACCTGGCTTCCCTTAGTAATCAAGAAATCCGTGATCTTTAGAGATACTATCTCTACATGGAAAGCAGTCAGGAGAAAATATGGCCTTTCATTCATTATCTCAAAACACCTTCCGTTGTGGCACAACCCAGAATTCCCCCAAGGTAGTGAGAATAAATTCTTTATAAAATGGCAGTAAGCAGGTGTAGTGAAGATATCTCACCTTCTTCACCCAATTGAACAGAGATGGCTAACATGTGCAAAAGCTTTGGGAAAATATGAACTACCCCCACAGCACTATTTCCAATATGAACCGATCAAACTCTCCGTCATGGCCAACTTAAGGGATGTTACCTTTGAAACTTCCCGAAACGAGCTGGATACCTTCCTGTCATCTCCAATGGGTACCCCCTCAATATCTACACTATACTCATCAATGAAACCGAACCTTGTGGAAACACACCCAGATACCTTTTTTAAGTACTGGAAACAACAATTTGATGATGTAGATATCCCCAGAAGATTAGAAGGGGTTGGAGGATATTCAGGAAACATATTATAAATGAGTTGTGAAGAGAAACTCAGTTCAAAATCATACATGGTTCGATATACGCCTTTAATCTACCAAAAAAGACTCACTTTCTAATAGACTGATTGCGCGCCCCAAATGCCAACATCCACACTCTGACCTCCTGCACGGCCTTTGGTCCTGTCCTGCATCGGTTTCCTTTTGGGACCAGGTAGCTGACATGATTAACACCCCATAGGGTTCAGGATATGTCCTTTCTCCTTGTCCAGCCCTGCTGCATGTTTGGACTAACAAACAACCCTAACAAATTAATATGGAGTCCCCCCGAGTTACTACATACCTGGCTTATATTGGTGAAAAAACACTGGCTAGACCTAAATATCCCCCCATTACGGAACTAATAGCACAAATGAAGCATTATATGGAGGTAGAACAACAAGACACCCTATGTAATAAAGAGAAACAAGCCGGCAAATTCCTTCTAAAATGGAAACAGTTTATTATAAATTGCTGTTCAATAGAGGACAAAAGAAAAATGGTAGAAGCCTTTACATCACAGCATGGTCTATACTAGAAGATCTCAAAAATAACTTGGGTCCACTTCATTTAACTTTAAATGAAGAAGAGAAAGGTGAGGAGAACAATCAATGGGCCAGGACTTCTGGCATAGATAGAAATGCATTAATTATCCATGATGGCTTCAATGAGATATAAGACATACTGTCAACTAATTCATTTTGATTTTTCTTATATCTGTTATACCAATTAAATATGTGAATAGAGTTGTTATAGGCCCAGTCTGCGTACGGGCACGCTTACCTCTCTATGTACCAGATTAGATGTATGTTATGTATTTGTGTCTTGAAAAATTAAATAAAAATGATGTTGGAAAAAAGAAAAGGAAAAAAAAAACCCACAATAAAAAAAAAAAACTATGCAAAGCAAACTAAACAAACCAAGTGATTAGATTGAATTTCTGCTTCTTAGGATAATGAGACTGAACAGGCTTATGATGTATGTGGGGTTATAGATACGATTCGCCCCCAGTCCCATTGTGACGGAAAGTCCAGCAAGACTCCTGGATCTCCTCCAAGTTTAAGTCTTTGACCATTCTAGATCCAATTTTTTATGATTGCCGCAGTTTAGAGTTGCATTCACGGAAGTAGAGGCCAGAAAATTCCACTTCTGCAGCAGATTTTCCACCTGCATCGTTGTGTTTGGCAAACATGTGTTGACCCTGAGTAAAGAACCATAAATTTTATCACACTGAACAGTGCACGTGCAGAGGGGATGACTTACGGTAAGGAGATCACTTTGCGGTAAAATCAGCCGCTTGGGCCGCTTCAGAGTCCATGAACGCTGAAGCTAGAGCTCAGGTTTTCCTAGAATAGTTTGCAGACTCCATATACAGAGCAGCTAAGTGTACAGCGTCCATTTTAGGACATGATCAGATATCAAAATCAAACATCAGAATGATGTCAGTTTGAGGCTAAATACCCTGTCTGAGAACTGATTCGAACGAGTGACTTTTACAACTATAATAATAAGTAACTGTTCGCTGATGGGACATGAACCCAAAATTCTGTATCCCAAAGCCAGTGCACTAACCACTGAGCTATAAACTCAGTTGTGAAAACCTGAGAATTCTATTTGGTTATATGATTTTCAGTGCAAACTTGTCTAAAACTCATTGGGACTTATGCACAGACTGCAAGCAAGCCAAATTCAAATGATGTGTGATTTTGGTGTGTGAGTCTGATGTGTGACTTTCTTCAAACATCAGAATCAGAATCACAATGACTTAGTCACCCTGAGTATTTTCATGGTTGATCTCATAAGACAAGAAAAAGCTATCAGTTAGTATCACTTGATGGGATAGCTTAATGGAAAGGCATCAGTCTCTGAAGCTACAGTGTTAGAGTTCAAATCCCGATAAGAATAAGATTTTTTTTAATTTTTTTAAATTATGCCTATTTAGCACACAAACTACAGGGGTGTTTTACTTTTAATATGGATATGTTAAAAGTAAATGTGTTAAGAGTTGTGTGTTAAGAGTTTCAGACACACTGTCTATTTGCATGGTAAATTACATAGCAAAAGTAAATTGGGAGGCACTAATTTACTACATATCTATTTCCAAGTGACTTTATATTTGCATAATTTCTTAAAGGGGTCTAATGATAAAATGTCTTTACTGTAAATTTTTATTTCCATCCGCCCAAGTACTGGCTGCAAACTCCCAATTTACTTTGGCTATGTAATTTACCATGCAAATAGACCGTGTCTGAAACTCTTAACACATCAGGATGACTATCAGAGTTTCAGATATTAAAAGTAAAACACCCCTGTAGTTTGTGTGCCAAATATCCACAATTTAAAAAAAAAAAAAAAAAATCTTATTCCTATTGGGATTTGAACTCTAACACCGTAGCTTCAGAGACTGATGCCTACCATTAAGCTATCGAGTCAAGTGATACTAACTGAGCTTTTCTTGTCTTATGAGATCAACCAAGAAAATACTCAGGGTGACTAAAAGTCATTGTGATTCTGATGTTTGAAGAAAGTCACACATCAGAATCAAACATCATTTGAATTTGGCTTGCTTGCAATCTGTGCATAAGTCCCAATGAGTTTTAGACAAGTTTGCACTGAAAATCATATAACCAAATAGAACTCTCAGGTATTCACAGCTAAGTTTATAGCTCAGTGGCTAGTGCACTGGCTTTGGGATACAGAATTTAGTTCTAGTCCCATCAGCGAACAGTTTTTTTTTTTATTATTATTACAGTTGTAAAAGTCACTCGTCAGAATCAGTTCTCAGGGTGTTTAGCCTCAAACTGACATCATTCTGATGTTTGATTTTGATATCTGATCATGTCCTAAAATGGACACTGTATAAGTGCTAGAAGGGCAGAATTCCCCCTCACGTGACCCCTTTTGGGAGTGGATGCTGCAGAGTGAAGATTGCAAACTATCGTAGTGAAATGAAAAAGCACTGTGTGACAGGGACGCCATGCATGGCTCATACAGTGAGTGTCGGCAGCAGAGCAGGACAGCGCTGGAGGAGAGAGGAGGTGAGTGTGATTGTTATTTTTTTTGTGGGCAGCGTGATGGGGGCTCAAGGGGTGCCATGCATACCAGAATGGGAATGAGGGGGGCCATACATACCAGGATGGGTGATCAAGGGGTGCCATACATACCAGGATGGAGGGGTGCCAAGCATACCAGGATGGGTGAACAAGGGCTGTCATACATACCAGAATGGGGGTGGGGGGGTCATACATACCAGGATGGGTGATCAAGGGGTGCCATGCATACCTGGATGGGGGCTCAAGGAGTGCCATATATACCAGGATGGAGGGGTGCCAAGAATACCAGGACGGGGGCTCAAGGAGTGCCATACATACCAGGATGGGTGATCAAGAGGTGCCATACATACCAGGATGGGTGATCAAGGGGTGCCATACATACCAGGATGGGGATGAGGGCCAGGTATACCAGGAAGGAGGGGCCATACATACCAGGATGGAGGATAGTAACAGAATTGGGGGACATTACACCAATACCAGTGTCAGCAGCAGACCCCCTTCCCCATAACAGGACATCATGACCACATTTTTTGCTTACATTTTTTTTTTTTTGCTATTTTCCTCCTCCAAAACCTAGGTGCATCTTCTAGTCCGAAAAATACTGTAGGTGGTGAAAAAAAAGGCATAAAAAATGCACCAAAATTTGTTTCAGTGTTTTTTCAGCATTTTTGATGCAAAAATAGAATGGGGTTCTTTTTTTTCACAGAACTTTATGTACATAATAAACAGAGACAGAAGAACAGTGAAAAAAGAAAACACATAGAAAAAGCGCCAAAACTGCAAGAAAAATCCTGAACAAAATGCCCTTGAAGATCAGGTTTTACTGCACAAAATTGACGCAAAAAAAACATGTTGTGTGAATAAAGCCTTAGTCTTTAGAGACAGCTGTTATTTCTTCTGTATTTTTGTTCCCAAAACAGACGTTGACCCGACAAAATGGAGAAATCCCTTCACTACATTTTCTTTTTCTTTAGAATCTGCAGATAACATTGGGTCAAAAAACATACTAAAACTGCAGCAATAACTGTGTGTGTGATCTCAGCCTGAAGCCGTATTACCAGGTGCAAAAATGCCGCTATTCTACAATAGGCCGCAGCAATCTGCTCAGATTAGTGAAATAGAAATAACACAGGTGGAGACTTTTTTTTTATGCCTCTTATGCTTTTTTTGGTGCAGATTTGGTGCAGTTTTTGAACACTTATTTCCGTGCAGAAGCAGAGGGATTCCACACTTATAGATACAATTGCGCTTTTACATGATTACGTCTGTGAAGCGCGGTGGAAATAACGGCGCTATATAAAGGAGTACAATAAATAATACAAGCGGTGTTCAGCTTCACCCACAGACTGCAGAGGAAAAATGCACAGAAATGCGCAGGTCAGCGCCGGTCTCAAGTTTCCATTAAATTACATTCACTTTGCTGCTTGAACGGTTAAACACAACAGAATTTCGGGAAAAAAAAGCAGCGGTTCAAGGACCCAGAAGCGGGCCCTCGGGACCCAGGAGCGGGCCCTCGAGACCCAGGCCCTCAGGACCCAGGAGCGGGCCCTCGGGACCCAGACCCTCAGGACCCAGGAGCGGGCCCTCGGGACCCAGACCCTCAGGACCCAGGAGCGGGCCCTCGGGACCCAGGCCCTCAGGACCCAGGAGCGGGCCCTCGGGACCCAGGCCCTCAGGACCCAGGAGCCAGCCCTCGGGACCCAGGCCCTCAGGACCCAGGAGTGGGCCCCTGGGACCCAGGCCCTCAGGACCCAGGAGCGGGCCCCCGGGACCAAGGCCCTCAGGACCCAGGAGCGGGCCCCCAGGCCCTCAGGACCCAGGAGCGGGCCCCTGGGACCCAGGCCCTCAGGACCCAGGAGCGGGCCCCCAGGACCTCAGGACCCAGGAGCGGGCCCCCAGGACCCAGGCCCGGGCACTCAGGACCCAGGCCCCCAGGACCCAGGAACGAGCCCTCAGGACCCAGGAGCGGGCCCTCAGTGTATAATCACATGGAGGTTTCTGATATGGATTTTGAAGCAAATCCACACCAAAATTCACATAGAAAAATTCACACATTTGCGCTTTGTTATTAGCGTGCCAGCTTCTATCACCAAGAACAAATATACTCACCCTAAGGGTGGCGCTCGTGGTACAGGAGATGTCATCACCACAAGGGTACAGAGTCACTGTCCAGCTAATGTGGCTGGGACTTGTAGTACCTCCCATCCAGGCTAATGGGTGTGCACAGTCCGGCATTTCATCAAGAGTAATTAGACCCCTGCTGTGACCAATGGGCCAGCACCACACCCTACTTATACTCCCAGCATACTGCCGGGCTTGATCTCTGGTGAGGGTTTGCAGTACAGTATAGGCTGGGCTTGTTGTGGCTACTTTATGCTCTGGCCACAGGCACCTGGTTCTGAGAGCCAGGATGTGACCCTCATCATTTCCCTGAAGCCGGGTGCTCCCCAAACCTAGCTTGGACTTTCTCTAAGGATCTTCATAGGGGACTCCTTTTTTTGTGGCCCTGGGGCTCTTGTAAGATGACTATGTCCTTGTAGCATGAAGTACAATGGTGACATACTACTGAGGAGTATGGTGCTGGGTTTCAGCATTGGGCCATGGACTCTGGAATGACTTAGGCCTTCACTATAATTTCTGTCCTGGACTTTAAGGACCTGTTAGTTTTCTGCATTCAGCCATGTCCTTGGCAATCTGCCCTGATAATTTTTGATAGCAGATCAGAACATACGGCTGACTCTGCACCTCCACCTAGGACTCCTGTACCTACATCTGCTGAGGAGCCCATGCCGATTGGGGGGACTCGGTCCCATCAACATCAAGAGGACAAGTGACTAAATATGGATCTTTATGGTTACTGTGGATAGTCTGGACATACTATATGTGCCCTCCCAAGACATCCTGTGTGAGAAGTGCCAGAGCCTACATAAGTCTGGAGATGCCACCTAGGTGTGCAGGTATTTCCATTTTATTCTGTAAAATTATTGCTCCTGATTTTTGCTTTGCTTGAAAACTGTCTTAAAGCATTTAGTGATCATTTCTAGAGCAAATTTTGAGGCAAAAGGTTTTTTTTTTTCTGACAAATTGCCTTTTCCTCTACAAGTCCCAGCCATTGATGCTCCTCACCCAGGCTGTGGGCAGGTATAGTACTAAGGAGGTGTCTTTGCTTTTCACACTTTGGGCCATGAAGGTGTTTTCTTGTTTCAAATGTTGTGACTTTTGTGTTTTCACCTCAGTCTTTGGCAATTTCAGCAGACAAGTTGCCTTGTGGCAAAGTGTAACCAACAAATTAATGGAGGTGTTGTGTGTTACTCCAGGATCTGAGTGCACTCACTTCTGGTGGAGGTGCTTGACAGGTGTAAGATGCGCAGAATTCATCAAGTCTCATGTTCCCCCTCAATGAATTGGGCGCATCTTACACCAGCACGCCCATCATTAAAGGAGTTGTCCTCTACTAAGACATCATAGTTTTAAGGTTGAAGTAAGACTAAATCATAGAATCATAGAATGGTAGAGTTGGAAGGGACCTCCTGGGTCATCTGGTCCAACCCCCTGCTCAAAGCAGGATTCACTAGATCATCTCAGACAGATGTCTGTCCAGCCTCTGTTTGAAGACGTCCATTGAAGGGGAACTCACCACCTCTCGTGGCAGCCTGTTCCACTCATTAATCACCCTAACTGTCAAAAAGTTTTTTCTAATATCTAATCTGTGTCTCCTCCCATTAAGTTTCATCCCATTGCTTCTAGTCTTTCCTTGTGCAAATGAGAATAAAGATGATCCTTCTACAATGTGACAGCCCTTGTCCATCTAGTTCAACCCATAGCCTAACATGTTGATCCAGAGGAAGGCAAAAAAAAAACCATGTGACAAACGCCAAGCTCCACATTGGGGGAAAAAATTCCTTCCTGACTCCATTCGACGATCAGACTAGTTCCCTGGATCAACGCCCTATCAAGGAATCTAGTATATATAACCTGTAATATTATACTTTTCAGGAAAGGCATCCATGCCCTTCTTGAATGTTAGTAGTGAATCACTCATTACAACATCATGCGGCAGAGAGCTCCATAGTCTTACTGCTCTTACAGTAAAGAATCCACGTCTGTGATTATGATTAAACCTTCTTTCCTCCAGACGTAGAAGATGCCCCCTTGTCCCCGTCTCTGGCCTCAGAGTAAAAAGATCAGTAGAAGGGTCTTTGTACTGTCCCCTCATATACTTGTACATAGTAATAAGATCCCCCCCCCCCCCCATAAGACTTCGTTTTTCCACAGTAAATAACCCCAAGTGTAATAACCTGTCTTGGTATTGCAGACCCCCCCCAGTCCTCTAATAACCTTGGTCGCTCTTCTCTGCACCCCCTCTAGCTCAGCTATGTCTTTCTTATACACCGGAGACCAGAACTGTACACAGTATTCTAAGTGTGGTCGCACTAGTGACTTGTATAGAGGTAACATTATCTTCTCCTCATCAGCATCTATGCCTCTTTTAATGCATCCCATTATTTTATTTGCCTTTATAGCGGCTGCCTGACACTGGCCACTAAACGTGAACTTGTCGTCCACCAATACACCCAGGTCTTTTTCAGTGACAGTTTTGCCCAGTGTTTTACAATTAAGCATATAATTATACATTTTATTTCCTCTGCCCGAGTGCATTACCTTACATTTATCCCCATTAAAGCTCATTTGCCATTTATCAGCATTGTTTCCTTGACTTGCTGTTCTGTGAACAAACCAGCTGCACTGTGACTCTAACCCACAGGTTGACTGGTGGTGTAGAGAGCTGACTGCTCCCTGTTCCACCACTGTATCCAACTGTCCCTGTATCTAAAAATCACTCTGCAACGAATGCAAAAATCTGACTTTTAAAATCCGCCAAGATGGTAAACCTTGGGAAAGCTGGATGGGCTTTGCTCTCTTCTATATTTATTGCGATGACCTTCAGACCTGGGGCTTAAAAAACCCCAAAAAGCAGAAGGTCTCTTCAGAAGTTGCTTTCTATCTCAGAACAGGTTCCTATTTTTGGACCCATCTCTTCAAGGATTTCATTGCTTATCTGCTATCCTCTGATGGGAAAACTGATATTTGGGGAGTTGATTTAGTAAACGGGGTCACTTGGTTCCAATGTCTGAATTGTGTAACTCCGAAGAACAAATTTTATTTAACATTCTCTCTATAGAAATCTGGAAAATCTAATTTCCCACCGGGGTTTCTTCCAAGATCTAGAGGGTGTTCGATAGTCTGATCAATACTGAGCAATCTGACTCTTCTGCCAACAAGAGACCATTTGTCAGATGGCAATGAGTATTTGATTTGTTCAATTTTTAAGATCATCCGTTTGACTGTATGACACGGCTTCTACTTGTGGAGTTTTGCATTTAATAAATATCAATATCCATCAGAATATCTGCTCTTTCCTTTTGGTACCATCTTCATGAAGATCCTTTTTCAACCTGAGATGAACACTCCAGAGGCTGAAAAATCTATGGTCGGTTAAAGCTTCTGGTCTGAAGTCAGAACTTGAGACAAGTAGACAGTCTCCTAATACAGGAGTTCTTTCATCTGGGTCAAGCTTTCGCATTGGGTAAACTGCAGGTTTTTCTGTTAAACTTCTGCAGAGTTGGGCCAAAATGTTTTTTCTTATGAGATTGAGTTTGTGAATCCTGTAGCTTTCAGTATAAAACCTAATTCTTCCTAATGTTTTCATAAATCTTTGCTCAAAAATATCAATCTCTTATCTACTGTGTTAGAGAAACTCCTGTGAAGATCAGAGGACACCTGCTGAGGTGTTTCCAGTATCTGGCTCCTTAGAAAGGTTGTGTTCTACAGATCACTAGTTGTTAATATTGGCTGAACCAATCGGGAAACATCAAGTCCTTCTCTGACGAACATGAATATTATGGTCCAGAGGCCCCCATTAAAAGGAGGGGTGCTGTTACATCATTGGAGCAGGTCTATTTCTCCATGTAGGCCTCTTACTAGGTCATGAGGTCCATTTCTGGCAGCAACATATTTTCATTGTCCAAAACAAAACAGCTGCTGTTAGTTATATTTGCATGTCTATATCTGATCAGATGAGTAGGATTAATACCTGAAGTAATGAAGTGCAGTTACAATGATGTGATATAACAAAACAGGAGACGCCCAAGTGAGGCGACCAACAGTGAGGTAACCAGTCTGCACCAACGCTAGAAACGTGACGAAGACACCTGGGATCAGATGTCAGTCCAGACATGCTTGAATCTGATCGAGAGCAAGAAGGATTCAGGCCGTGCTGAAAACCAAAGGTGAATTTACAAAATAATATTTTTTGTTTCTTTTCAGGTGCAAAACTAACTATGCAGTGACCTGACGAGTATCTGCATAAGTAATTATATGTAAAATAGCTGCAAATCACATTTATGTATGAGATGGCCAAGATTGTCTATAAAATGATGGGAGTCTCACGTTCAAAGCAATAGTGGATGGAGAGATATGGAGCCTGAAAGACAAAAGCTCAAAACATTGTTCCCCCTTTTCTCGTCAGTGTATCAACATATATATTGAATCACACCATTCATGTTGTGTTTCAGTGGAAAGCAGGAAAAATGCCATTGTGAAAAATGTGCAATTGCACAATTGTTCTTGGGATAATTTGCCTTGTTCACTGTACTGTAAATGACCTGACAACATGATTCTCCAGGTCTGTACCATTACACAGATGACAAAGTATGGTGTGTGGGATTCTTTTTCTCTTCTCCAAAACCACAACACCTACCTCCAAACCAACACTAAAATGGCTAGATCAATGTGAAATTCAGGTCATGGAAACAGTGGGCCAAAAAAACAAATTGCCCACTTCAAGGGGTTAGGTCAGGCCCAGATTGACTATCTGCCCCACCAGACTAACGTTTGATGCATTCGACTACATAATGCGCCACTGGTCCTTTTGTTTGTCTCTCTAGTAGACGCGTGTGTTTGCACATGCGCAATGCTCAGTATGCTGCAGCGGCGTACACATTCCTAGAGTTAGTGCCAGCTTTAGGAGCATGTTCTTTGGCAGAGTTGGCGTCCTCTGCTCTCCTCAGTTAATCCAAATGGCTCCTGCTGGTTTCAGATGGGCTGCATCCTTCAGTGTTCATCTCCAGCCTCTGGGTGACTTGGCCCTATCTTAAATACAGCACATACACAAGCCTCAGTGTGTATGTATGTATGTGTCACCCAGGGGGAATATAGGGGACTCTGTACCCAGGCCTTATACCTTGTTTAGGAGGTCACGGCAGTCGGCTCCCGGGCCCGTACTCTGGGTCTCTCTTTAAAAAGGGGTTTTAGTGTACAGTTTGTCTCGTGACGCCGCCTGTGGTTTCTGGTAATGGTTACCGGCGCTACTGCAGACCTCCGGGGGGTGATGGGATGGCAGCTGGGATGTTTCTGCTTCCCACAGGTGGAGCGGGCCCCCGGGGCAGTGTAGGTGCAAATGGTGGTGATGCTGGGCCTTGTAGTGCAGGAGAGATGGCACAGCGGAAAGAACTGACAGAGGCAGTGCAGTCATCCGAGTTTTACTCAGTTCTTGTTCAAGGTTCTCGGGTGCACTGTACGGGTGTCAGCCTCCCAAGTCGCACTGCGTCTACCAGACCAGGGGTTCAGCACTTTCTCAAATATATCAGGAGCACTTGACGGAACCCCGCTTTGTTTATGTTCCTTCCTAGACCGACTTCTCGTGCTGGGTCTTCTCCCTCCTGCCCTGCGCTTCCCACACAGTCCCAATCGGGTGCTCTGAAGTCCCTCCGGGCAACCTGGAGTTCCCAGACCTGCTTGATACCCTTCACGGTGACTAGGGTGAGACCGTGGCGACTGCACCATGGAAGTGCAGAAGCCTCCCGGGTTTTTCCAGCCGAGACCTGGAGTAACACGACTGGTCCAGGGACCGGTTCCCTTCCTGCGGCCTGATCCCTCTGACACCTGGCAGATTCGGGGTGTATGGGTTCTGTCCTGCTCACTGTACCCCCTGGGATCCCTTCTGTAAGACGGAGCCTTTCTCCTCTGCTCCCCTCCTGGGCCTCTACTACAAGGCCCCAAACATGGAGCAGAGCTCCTAAAGAGACTCTGCTCCCCTCCTTTCACTGACTGAACAGAACTTTTTCTCCCACCCTAAGATGGCTTCCCTTTATATACCTTCTACAATGGTGCTCCCCTACTCTACATCCTACACCCACTACTGGTTCCCCCTCTCTGGTCCCCCCCCCACTCCATCCAGGGACAGGGCTCAGCAGAAACACAGTGCATCTTGCCCTTCCAGCCGGCCTGGAGTAGTGTAGTGTTGAATGTGGGTGTTGGGGTTCCGGGCAGCACTCCCTCCTTACCTGAGAGAAGGAGACACCACACCTCTGGGTGAGGTGCAGTACCTCTGTGGCAACTGATCCCTCAGGGGCGTCACATGTGTATATATAGCAGTGTTAGTGTAGCTTTTGTAGTGTGTGTGTGTGTGTGTGTGTGGTGTGTTCTCCCCACTACAGATATACAGGTACAGATCTACACTAAACACTACTTGCATAGCTCCACAGTGTATATACTACTGTAGTCCACACATTTGGTATATAGTGGCAAGGTGTGTTAAAAAGTCAGCTAGTACAGGGTTAAATCCTAGCGCTGCAGTTCTTGATTAGATATACCTGGCTAGCTTTGACTTAGAGCCAGGACCTGTGTTCACCTGGAAGCTGTCTGCTGGGGATGTGGAGTGTGGTGAAGCTAGTGAGTGACCAGCAGAAATGTGAACTGTAGCTGGAAGAGAAAAGCCAGAGTCTCTCTGAAATGGAGACTGCACCGGTCAGCTAGGAAAGCTGAGCAGAATGTGTGATGGTGCTCCAGAGAAACATGCTGAAACTATGGCCTGTTCAGTGTGAACCGTTCATGTAGTTGTGCACTACTGTTTGATGCTGGAGCTCAGGCAGAAGGTGATAGACTGGTAGGTTCATATAATTTCTTTGTGTAAAGTTTGCTGTGAGAGAACTGACTGCATATATCATATTGTCTGGGAGGAATAAGACCGATGCTGTGAGTAAGAGGACTAATTCGTTCAGATGAGACCACCTGTTAAAGGGCGAGATTTCCCTCCAAAAATATCAGTAATTAATGGGGTAACTCTCCTACACCTCTATTCAGGTCCGATATTAACATCAAACTTGATTATTAATAATTAATATCCACTAACGTTCTGTGCCTTATACTATACACCAACTGAGACAAAACTGTGTGCTAATAAAAGGTATTTATTACTAGTGTTGATCCACCCCCGTAGTGTTCGGGTTCGGTTCGTCGAACACCGGGATGTTCGAGGAACTGTTCGTCGAACACCTTAGAACACCGTCGAACACCATTAAAGCCAATGGCAGGCAAACAAAAACACATAGAAACACATAGAAAACACCTTCAAATGTGTCCAAAAGCTGACAAACTGCTCAGAAGACACTCTCTTTAAAAAAGCCGGCCGGCAAATTCAGCAGCGGCATACACCGGTACCCAACAATTTAGACAAGAAGGAATAGAGCATCACACATAGATTAGATAGAAACATGTCAGTCACATATATATGAAGTACAGTGACAGTGCTGCTTACTGTACTTGTCCTTTAGTGTAAAGGATTTATTTAATAAAATAATAGTGTTTTCATGCACTGTCTCTTTAAAAAAAGCCGGCTGGCAATTAGGCATCGGTACCCCACAATTTAGAATAGAAGGAATAGAGAATCCTACATAGATTAGATGTATGTATGTATGTATGTATGTATGTATGTATGTATGTATGTATGTATGTATGTATGTATGTATGTATGTATGTATGTATGTATGTATGTATGTATGTATGTATGTATGTATGTATGTATGTATGTATGTATGTATGTATGTATGTATGTATGTATGTATGTATGTATGTATGTATGTATGTATGTATGTATGTATGTATGTATGTATGTATGTATGTATGTATGTATGTATGTATGTATGTATGTATGTATGTATGTATGTATGTATGTATGTATGTATGTATGTATGTATGTATGTATGTATGTATGTATGTATGTATGTATGTATGTATGTATGTATGTATGTATGTATGTATGTATGTATGTATGTATGTATGTATGTATGTATGTATGTATGTATGTATGTATGTATGTATGTATGTATGTATGTATGTATGTATGTATGTATGTATGTATGTATGTATGTATGTATGTATGTATGTATGTATGTATGTATGTATGTATGTATGTATGTATGTATGTATGTATGTATGTATGTATGTATGTATGTATGTATGTATGTATGTATGTATGTATGTATGTATGTATGTATGTATGTATGTATGTATGTATGTATGTATGTATGTATGTATGTATGTATGTATGTATGTATGTATGTATGTATGTATGTATGTATGTATGTATGTATGTATGTATGTATGTATGTATGTATGTATGTATGTATGTATGTATGTATGTATGTATGTATGTATGTATGTATGTATGTATGTATGTATGTATGTATGTATGTATGTATGTATGTATGTATGTATGTATGTATGTATGTATGTATGTATGTATGTATGTATGTATGTATGTATGTATGTATGTATGTATGTATGTATGTATGTATGTATGTATGTATGTATGTATGTATGTATGTATGTATGTATGTATGTATGTATGTATGTATGTATGTATGTATGTATGTATGTATGTATGTATGTATGTATGTATGTATGTATGTATGTATGTATGTATGTATGTATGTATGTATGTATGTATGTATGTATGTATGTATGTATGTATGTATGTATGTATGTATGTATGTATGTATGTATGTATGTATGTATGTATGTATGTATGTATGTATGTATGTATGTATGTATGTATGTATGTATGTATGTATGTATGTATGTATGTATGTATGTATGTATGTATGTATGTATGTATGTATGTATGTATGTATGTATGTCCTGGGAAGGGAGCAATACCCACGGAGCTTCCCAGGCTACTAATATCAGCCCCCAGCTGAATACATAGCCTTTACTAGCTATTAAAATGGGGGGTCCCCCCTATTTTATTAGCTAGCAAAGGCTAGGCAGACAGCTGGGGGCTGATATTAATAGCCCAGGAAGGGTGCCATGAATATTGGCCCCCTCCCAGGCTGGAAACACCAGCCCTCAGCCACCCCAGAAATGGCGCATCCATAGGATGCGCCAATTCTGGCACTTAGCCTTGCTCTTCCCACTGCTCTGTAGCGGTGGCAGTGGGGTAATAGGGCTGGGGTTGATGTCAGCTTATAATGCCAGCTGACATCAAGTCCAGGTTAGTAATGGAGAGGCATCTATAAGACACCCCCATTACTAACCCCATAGTCAAAGTTAAAAAAAAAACCACAAACACCCAGAATAAAGTCCTTTAATTGAAATAAACACACAATTCTTTATTGTTCTAAATTAAACCATACTTACCATCACGCCCATTCCAGCTGAAGCCAACGATCTCCTGCAATAAATGTAATATAATAAACCAACCTCATCCTTACCTTTCCATGGTTCCCAGGACGACTCCAGCTCTGCTACATCGAGATGACAGGCTGGATCGCAGCAGAACGCTGCCATCCAGCCTGTCATCCCGCGGACACTGAGAAGCGCAGGCTTGCTTGCGCTCCTCAGTGTCTCTGTGACTGCATCCAGATGAGCCGAGGTCATGTCCAATGAACTCTGCTCACCTCATGCACGTCACTGACAGCGTGGGAAAATTCTCCTGCACTCAGCGCTTCAGCGTGAGAATTTTCCCACGCTGTCAGTGACGTGCATGAGTAGCACAGTAGTGTTTAACTTTGGCGGCAAGATCAGTGATTGGTCGCGGGTCAATCACCATGGTGTTACAAAGGTCCGGACATTTGTGTTAAAAATCGCTGATTGGTCGCGGGCAGCGCCAGCGGCCAATCACCGATTTGGTCACCAAATTTAAATATCGGCCGCGACCAATCACCCATCTTGGCTCCACATTTAAACACCGCTGTACTGATTGGTCGCGGACGCTATTTAAATGTGGAGCCAAGATCAGTGATTGGTCGCGGCCGATATTTAAATTTGGCGACCAAATCGGTGATTGGTTGCGGGCAGCGCCAGCGGCCAATCAGCGATTTTTTTAACACAAATGTCCGGATCTTTGTAACACCATGCGGATACTGTGGGGTATCAGCGGCTAGGGTGTGAAGGGAGGACCGGGGAGCGGCGCTGCGGGTCGGGATACTTCTGCTGCGAGCAGTCGCTCATCTCCTGGCTTCTCGCAGCGGAAGTATCCGACCAGGCAGCGGCGCTCCCCAGTCCTCACCAATACGATTTGCTGATTTGTCACGCTCTCCGCACGCGACCAATCAGTGATCTTGGTGCTAAAGTTAACCACCGCTCTGCTGATTGGTCGCGGACACTGCCCGCGAGCAATCACCGATTTGGGCGCCGAATTTAAACACCGCTCTGCTGATTGGTCGCGACCGCCGGCCGCAACTAATCAACATTATTGCCGCCAAATGTAAGCACCGCTCTGCTGAATGGTTGCGGTCGTGACCAATCACCATTATTGGCGCCAAATTTAAACCCCACTCTGCTGATCACGGCCAGCAACCACGACCAATCAGCGATATAGTCGCCAAATTTCAACACCGCTTTGCTGATTGGTCGTGGTTGCTGGCCGCGACCAGTCAGCGATTTTGGCGCCAAATTTAAACACCGCTCTGCTGATTGCGCCGGGTCTGCCGCATACATATTCTAGAATATCCGATGTGTTCAAATCGGGCCACCATCTAGTTTCATGAAATAATTTAAAAAAAAATTGACGTGGGGCTTCGCACTAAATTTGTGTTCAGCCAGGTACAGCAGGCAGGAACGGGCTGCCCTCAACCACCAGCTGCCTATTTGTACCTGGCCGGACACAACAATATAGGGAAGGCCTTTTTTCTTAATTATTTCATGAAATTAAAAAAAAATAAAAAAAATACGTGGGGCTTCACCCTATTTTTGGGTCCAGCCAGGTACAACTAGGCAGCTGGGGGCTGGAATCTGCAGCGCAGGGAGGCCCAAGCTTTCTGCCCCCCCCTGCTGCAAATTGCAGTCTGCAGCCACCCCGGAAAATGGCGCGTTCATAGAAGCGCCATCGTCTGGTGCTGTACCCAACTCATCCAGGGCCCTGGTGCGGTGGCTCACTGGGTAATAAAGGGGTTAGGGCTAGCTTGGCATTATCAGCTGGCCCTAAGCCCGAAATTCATGGGGTCACGCCAATATTAGACATGACCACCATGAATTTCTAGTAAAGTATTTAAAAAAAAAAAACACCCAGAATAAAGTCCTTTAATTGAAAAAACACACAATTCTTTATTATTCTAAATTAAACCATACTTACCATCACACCCATTCCAGCTGAAGCCAACGATCTCCTGCAATAAAATAAAAATAATAAAGCCACCTCATCCTTGCCTTTCCATGGTTCCCAGGACAGCTTCAGCTCTGCTACATCGAGATGACAGGCTGGACCGCAGCAGCAGAACGCTGCCATGCCGCACAGACTGAGAAGCGCAGGCATGCTTGCGCTCCTCAGTGTCTCGCTGTGACGGCATCCAGATGAGCCGAGGTCATGTCCAAAGAACTCGGCTCACCTCATGCACGTCACTGACGGCGTGGGAAAATTCTCCTGCGCTTCAGCGTGAGAATTTTCCCACGCAGTCAGTGACGTACATGACGTGAGCTGAGTTCATTGGACATGACCTCGGCTCATCTTTATGCCGTCACAGCCAGACACTGAGGAGCGCAAGCATGCCTGCGCTTCTCAGTGTCTGCCGCATGGCAAGCTGGATGGCAGCGTTCTGCTGCGGTCCAGTCTGTCATCTCGATGTAGCAGAGCTGAAGCCGTCCTGGGAACCATGGAAAGGTAAGGATGATGTTGCTTTATTTTTCTTTTATTGCAGGAGATCGTTGGCTTCAGCTGGAATGGGCGTGATGGTAAGTATGGTTTAATTTAGAACAATAAAGAATTGTGTGTTTATTTCAATTAAAGGACTTTATTCTGGGTGTTTGTGTTTTCTCTTAACTTTGACTATGGTGTTAGTAATGGGGGTGTCTTATAGACGCCTCTCCATTACTAACCTGGGCTTGATGTCAGCTGGCATTATAAGCGGACATCAACCCCAGCCCTATTACCCCACTGCCACCGCTACAGGGCAGTGGGAAGAGCGAGGCTAAGTGCCAGTATTGGCGCATCCTATGGATGCGCCATTTCTGGGGCGGCTGACGGCTGGTGTTTCCAGCCTGGGAGGGGGCCAATATTCATGGCACCCTTCCTGGGCTATTAATATCAGCCCCCAGCTGTCTGCCTAGCCTTTGCTAGCTATTAAAAAAGGGGGGACCCCACGTCATTTTTTTGGGGGGGTCCCCCATTTTAATAGCTAGTAAAGGCTAGGTATTCAGCTGGGGGCTGATATTAGTAGCCTGGGAAGCTCCGTGGGTATTGCCCCCTTCCCAGGCTTCAAACATCTGCCCCAGCCGTCTGCTTAACCTCCGCTAGAGACTAAAATTAAGGGGAACCTCACGCCAATTTTTTTTAAAAAAAAAATCCTTTACACTAAATGACAAGTACAGTAAGCAACACTGTCACTGTACTTCATATATATGTGACTGACATGTTTCTATCTAATCTGTGTGATTCTCTATTCTTTCTGTTCTAAATTGTCGGGTACCGGTGTATGCCGCTGCTGAATTGCCGGCTTTTCATGTTTCACTGTGGGCACTGTTCCCATCGATTTGGGCAATCACTGTGTAATGCCACAACCACCATGGCTGTGGCATTACAGTGAGTGGCAGACAATCCCTGCATGATTGGTGCTCAAAATAGCGCCAGACATGCAGGACACGCTTTTGGTGCACGAACAGTTATCGAACATAACCTCGAACAGCCGAATTTTTTGCAAATCGTTCGGGTTCGTCGAACAACTCGAAAACCTCCCAAAACAGCTCGAATTTGAGATTGGCGAACAGTTCTAGTCGAACACCGCTCATCTCTATTTATTACACAAGTCTACAGTTAATATACTACTATTTATCCCACTAACACAGTACACAAAATGGATATACAATTCCCAATTACCTAATATATTTTCCACCCATGTTTCCTAATCACTCAAGCAATATCAGCCCACCCAACTATACTAACTTTCCATATGATACAAGGATATCAATATCTAGGAGGGTTAGTACAGGGTATGTAGGGTTAGTAAGTAAAGAGTTACAGGGGAAGAGATACTCGGCCATGTGTTACGTCCATCTCTCCAACAGTCCAAAAGGGCTAGCACATGAGTGCTCTGGGGTTTGTCCAGCTCAGGAAATGAGGTGGTATTCCCCACCCACTGGCTAAGGTCTTTGTTCATGTCCAGCCAAACCTGTTTTAGTACATGGCTGGACATTCTGTTCCTCCCCCAGCAGACTGAAACACACAGGGAGATGAGGCCAATATATACATGTACAACCTAGGACACCAGGGAAGTGTTGTACTGGGATTTATTTGCCTACTCAAACCCAAAATAACTGGTAACAGTTCAGGATGGAATAAAGTCTAATTCTGCACTTGGGTATTTAGACATCACCCACGTGGCCATCAGTTCTTCCCTGCCGTTCACCGTAATCTAACGTCTCCATCCATAGAAAACACCTGGTTCTTTCTTGGTCTTTAATCAAAGTCTTTTTTTCATCTGTCTTTCCTTGGTTCTGGCAATCTTCAGGTATCTGCCTATCCCAGAGCAATCATTCTACTGGTCAGACTCTGGACTGGCTTTCACCCTCACAGTCCATAGGTCGGCCAACATCATCTCGTGTACACCCCTCACCATGCCAGACTTTCCGTTACTCTCCGACAGCTTGTTTCCACTGGATTTTGAGTATGTTGGGCGTGATGAGACTGCTGGGTGTCAGTCTGTGGTTGGGCCTCACAGCATTCTTTCAGCGGAGGCACGATTCCCTTCAGGAACAATTTTGCCTTTGCTCAGGAACAATTTTGCCTTTGCTCAGGAACAATTTTGCCTTTTGCTCTTCCCCTGTAGTGTTGATTAAAGAAGATCGTTGAGGCGGTTCCTCCATGAATAGATACGCAGATCTTTACTAGGCAGGTCAGAATTTCTCGAGTAGGGAGTGATGTCACAATAGCTAAGTAGACTGCAGGAAGAAACACCGTCTGATTTTAACACATTCAATCCATCCCTTATTAACTTCACAATAGCAAGGGTTGAAGTGGCAAATACCTTATAAAGTGAGGGGACCTGTCCCTAGAGAAACCTAACTCTTTCCCCATTCACACAGAACACACATTACAATTCCATTCCAAAATAAGCTTTTGGTTTGAATGCATATAGAGACTTGAGCTAAAATAGCATGTATTCTAACTGATCCATAGATCACATGCAGATCATTGACCCATGTGCAATTGGAGTTCACTACCGGCTGCAAATGCATGAACACCGTTACATGAACACACTTACTGTGGACTGAGTATGTCCATGCACAAGTAGTTCTGCACTTACACCTAAAGTGTCTATATGTACACATATGGAATTTCAGTATACAGTAAAATTCAAATTTATATTAAATTATATATATATACACACAATATATATTGGATTCTGGGTAAAGGACTGTCTTTGTCTTATGTCCTTAACCCCCGTCTCTGGCTGAGCTCATGGTGCTCAGCCTGACTTCTGTGCAGTTGGGCAGACAGTCTTTTGATCCTCCTGCAAATCAGAAACAGTCCAATATATAAGATTACGACCAGGAGGCAATGACTGGAAGAAGCAGCTTTGGGGCTTTATTAGTCTCCTCCTCATGGCTAAAATATGAGAGGAGATGTTTCAGCTCTGTGACAAACACAAAGAGGGGTCTTCTGGCATCTCTCAGGGGTATCTGGGTGAAGGTCAAGACTTCTCTCAGGAGTGATAGGTGTTCTTCAGCACTATGCTCTGCTACATCGATACCTAAAATGGGATTAAGGGAACAATATGCTCCTAGGAGTTCTCCCGGTGCAGTTATTCAACATCCTGACACTGGATATCTTCCCTGTCCCATCAAACTCCTGTTCCTTTAGGATGACCTCCCCCTGTTAACCTTCCTCAGCTGCCTAGCAAGTTCCTATTGCATAGGTAATGCCTTGACTCTCTTGAACCCCACAAAATGAATGCAATTTTTCTTTAGTATGCTCCTAGTCAATTGCTTCGGATTCCCATACAGACACCCCTTCCAGTTTTTCATAATACAAAAGAGTAACACACAGCCCTCGCAGCTACTTATTCTCCTATACATAGCCTCAAACAGACTACACAGAGACAAAGGCTCATCGTGTATAGTTGGCTTGAACTAACTCAGGATTTCTGGAGTAACATGCCAGTTTGCCAGCCTCATGCCTCATCATGAAACTGCCCATCCCTGGGTTTGGTACTCCCCGTTGCCACATACTACCGATTAAGATATGTAGGCAACCACAACCAGCTGGAACTTGAAGGCCTAGGTACACAATATATACCTATCCACACCTTTCTACCTATCTTAGTCCATGCAGCGAAACCAGCTCATCCATGGTGGCTCTATTACCAAATGAAAACAAAAAAATAAAATGCACGTTCCTGCGATCTGTGCTACTCCTAACTTTATGAATCCTATGGAAAAACTGGAGCTAAAAATAAAAGTACCAGCAAATAAACCTAATTTACTTGACAGGGGGTCTGATAGAAAACAGAAAACAACCAGCATACTAACAAATCCTGTTATAGATTGCATACACATTGAGACCCCTATGAAGCCTTTCTGCCACCTGCCGGAGCCTCACAGGCCTAACGATATATTTAAACTGTAAAAGAACAAACCTAGTAACAACAGAACAGTAAAATAAACTAATAAGACAAACAACTGTATAGATAAAGAACAGTACAGGTCTGTTAGAAACTCTGCTGATTGAGTTTAAATCAAGGCCTTACAGGGAGCACAATTTACCCTTTCATCCCTTGCTTGTAGTCGGCCATTTTGACACATCTGCACATGAGACTGAGAGAAAATACTATTTTGTCTCTGTAAATGTCTGTTCTCCATGCTGGACTTCTCACAATTGTGCAATGACCATTCCTTGCAATGTGTCCAAAGTGACCACATTTAAAAAATTTAACAGCGCAATATTTCCTCTCTCTCCTTGTACCTGGCAATGACCTGAGCCATCACAGGCATAGCATCGAATGGATGCCATGCTTGATGTAGGGCCCCTAATAGAACATACTTCCTTTTGTCTGGATATTTTAAACTGTTCCATCACTAGGGATGCACTTTCAATAATTTTACGTTTGCATTTTCTCATTATTTTACACTTGTCACATTTATTGGATCAAAATTTTATGAAATATTTGATCCATCACTCCCCCCTTTTTGCCCTGCACAGGGCACAATTGGTAGGGAATCTGGCCTTGGTCTCAGACAAAAAAGGCTGGCACCATGTTTGAAAAATCATTGATATTTTGCAAATTTTTAACTAGTTGGGATCTAGTATCATGATCAACACTCAACTGATTATAGCCTCACTAGCTGCTGCCTTGTCCTTTAAAAGCTTTGATCTCAGCCCCAGACTGAGTCAGCTGTGCCTCAACATCAAGACAATGATTTTGCATCTCAAGCAGTTGCGATTCAAGCAGAGCTGCTTATCTCTATCCATATCACATTGACTGTTCTCTGCCAGTTGTGTCTGTAAGGCACAAACTCTCTGCAAATTTGCTACACAACACTGGCAGTGAAACTTTGGGGGATCTTCCTTACACAATGAGTCCTCATATAAACAAATCAGTTTTGCTAGCATGTGGAGCCGTTTGCTTGTTTTATTCAAAACAGACCGTCTGTCTATACACATGCTATCATGAGCACATGCTTGCTCCAATAGAGCAGACCACAGCAATTCTGCAGATTTGGGTGTACTGGGGTGCACTGGGTTAAATTTACTGTGTTTTGCCAAGCATTTCAGGGTGGATAAATCCATACTCTTCCTGGAGCCATCACTGTCATCCTCCTTGTCCCTTGAGAACGACTATGCCTCTTTGGAAGAATGCCTTGGTATAGATCACCCCAAATGCTCAAAGATCACAAAGCAAACAGAAAAACGTTAAAAATCAGAAGAAAACCAAAGATTGGGTTCTCTGTTATAGATTTTGTCCCGGGTACAGCTCATGCTGAAAAGCTGTCATTCGTCTGAACTTTCAGCGCTCTGAACACACAGAATTACACAACAGTTCACTCTGTATCAATGTAATCTGTCCATGTCCCCCTGGCCTGATCAGTTCACAAACAATGACCACAAATAATCACAGAGCAAAACACAAAATAAAAACAAAATCACAACAGTTGGGCCTGGCTCGCCATTGTAAAAGGGCAAGTTCAAAAGAAAACAAAAGATTGGGTTCTTCTGTTGTGGATTTTGTACTGTTTCACTCAGGCTGAAGAGCTGTGTCGCTCATCTGAACTATCAGGGCACAGAATAGCACAACATTTCATCGTGTATCAATGCTATCTCTGTCCACGTCCCTCTGGCCTGATCAGCTCATGGACACAGGTCTTCACAGAGTGAAACACTAAAACTAAATCAACAGTTGGGCCTGGCTCGCCATTGTAAAAGGACAAGTTTCCCTCCAAAAATATCAGTTATTAATGGGGATCTCTCCAACACCTCTATTGAGGTCCGATATTAACTATTAACATCAAACTTGACTATTAATATTTAATATCCACTAACGTTATCTGTGCCTTATACTATACACCAACTGAGACAAAACCGTGTGCTAATAAAAGGTATTTATTACACAAGTCTACAGTTAATATACTACAATTTTTTTCCCCTTCTCCCATGACAGCACCACCTGAGAGAGGGTATCCGCCCACCAAGGACAGGAACCTACTGAATAAAAAGGCGGTACCTCTCCTCCGCATCAGTTTTTGGTTCCTGTCCCTGATGGGAGCCTCACCAGGTGGTACCTCACGTACCTGGATTATGGACGGTGCGGCCTGGAGGCCGTGGAAGCAGCAGATGGTCCCTGTTCCCAGCCCGTCTGGCTGCTGCCCGGGTCTGCGTGTGGGGAGGAGGTGCTGTTTTCCTTCGGATGCCTCCCCGCGTGCGCCGGGGCCTGCGCCTCGCAAAGATGAACGGAGCGCGCCGGCCGGCAGGTCTTCCGGGCTGCGCACGTGGGGGTCGCGTCGCACCCTCTGACGGAGCGCGCCGGAAGTCCGGGCTGCGCACGCGCGGGGTGCTGACACGCCCTATCACGGAGTGCGCCGGAAACCGGGTCTGCGCATGCGCGGGTGGGAAGCTGTCATCCCGCTGCAAGCGCGCCGGGTGCCGCTGGGCTGCGCACGCGCAGAGGCAGGTGGATCTGCGGGTAGCGCGCAAGCTGGCTAGAATTAAAAAAAAAAAAAAAAAAAAAAAAGGAAAGAGATGAGCACGCTGCCGGAAGGGGAGGAGCCTAAAGGAGGTGGAGCCCTACTGCTTTTAAGGATGGGGAGCAATCAGGATGGCGGTGTCTGCATCCCCGCCATGATGAATGAGGAACTGCAGTCACCTGGGCAGCAGCTGTCACCGCCACAGGAAGTACAGCAGCAGCCACAGCCATCAAAGCAGCGCAAGCAGCTCAAACAAATGGAACGGGAATCTTCCCATCGACAAAGTCACAGCAGTGAGGGGCGTACGAGTTCCGGCAAGACTGGTCAGAAAAGACTTCGTCAGTCCACCTCCGCCAGATGGGAGCCCTCATGTGAACGGCAACCACCGCCTCCGGTACCCTAGTCTGAACGGCAGTGTGGTGAGTGATCTTCGTGAAAGTCTCACCTTGAATAATGTGCTCTGTCTCTCTGTCTCTCTGTCTCTCTGTCTCTCTGTCTCTCTGTCTCTCTGTCTCTCTGTCTCTCTGTCTCTCTGTCTCTCTGTCTCTCTGTCTCTCTGTCTCTCTGTCTCTCTGTCTCTCTGTCTCTCTGTCTCTCTGTCTCTCTGTCTCTCTGTCTCTCTGTCTCTGTCTTTTTTCTTGGGGCAGGAGGCGAATTAGTGTAGTGCTAAAAATAAAAACAGGGAGTGTGCTTTATGCAAAATCGGTCTTCCCACCTCCTATGCCAGAAACCTATGCTCAGACTGTATTCAGAAAACCATTGCAGAGGAGTCCCCCAGGTTTTCTTTAGAATTAAAGGATCTAATCCAGACAGATGTCAGAGAGTCTTTAAGAGGCTTAACCTCACTCAAAAAGAAGAAGCGAAAACTAGTTTCTTCAGAATCAGAGGAATCAGTGGAGTCCCGTTTTACGAGAGAACTGCCTTCCTCCTCTAATCCCTCCTCATCGTCATCGGAGTCTTCGGATGATAATGGGGGGGGCAGACCTTGTTTTTCGGTTGATAATACTGAGACTAGTTAAAGCCGTCAGAGGGACTATGGGTATTACCGATACCAAAGTGCCCAGAACAGTCCAGGATGTTATGTTCGGGGGCTTAGACCAAAGGAGGAGACGCTCATTCCCGGTCAATGACAGGATTAAATCTCTGATAGAAAGGGAATGGAAGAAACCGGAGAGGAAGGGTCAGCTGCCGTCATCCTCCAAGCGGAGGTACCCCTTTGAGGATGAGGATGCGGCTAAATGGGACAAAACCCCTAAGATTGACGTGGCCATTTCAAAATCTTCAAAAAAATCCACTCTGCCCTTTTGAGGATTTAGGAGTCTTAAAAGACCCGCTGGATAAAAAAGCGGAGTCCTTCCTTAAGCAAACCTGGGAGTCGTCAGCAGGGGCCCTTAAACCGGCAGTAGCAGCGACCTGCACTGCTAGATCTATGATGATCTGGCTTCAACAATTGGAAGACCAGATCAGGGGGAATGTGTCCAGGGAGAAAATTCTATCAGACCTTCCTCTTGTGCAGGGAGCGGCTGCATTCCTGGCAGATGCATCGGCAGATTCAGTTAGGCTGACTGCCCGGTCTGCAAACCTCTCTAATGCAGCCCGTAGGGCGCTATGGCTCAAGAGCTGGCCAGGAGATGTGCAGTCAAAGTCTAAACTGTGCTCAATCCCTTGTGAGGGGGACTTCTTGTTCGGCAAAGGTCTAGATGACATCCTAGATAAAGCCGCAGACAAAAAACATGGATTTCCCACGGTGTCTGGTTCCCGATTTAACAGTTCCTTTCGGAAGAGAAAATACAGCCGCAGTAAAGCTCCCAGAGACCAAGGTAGCTGGAAAGACCGAAAGCCGTATAGCAGAGGCTTCATGTTTGGGGGTCCCTCCTCCGAGAATAAGAAAGCCCCTAAGTGACAGTTCCCCCCAGGTGGGAGGAAGATTGTCCCACTTCCTGCCTGCCTGGAAGAAAATTTCATGCAATTCTTGGATCTTAGGGATAATCAGGAGGGGGCTCACACTAGAGTTCAAGAGCAGGCCCAAGAACACTGTCAAAATATCAGCCCCAGAGGTTTAGTGGAACAGATAGCCTTACAGCAGGAAGTTCTCTCTCTGCTCAGGAAAGGAGTTCTGGTGGAAACGCCTGCACCCGAGCAAGGAAGAGGATTCTATTCGACCCTCTTCCTAATAAAGAAGCCGGACGGCTCCTTCAGGACCATTGCCAACTTAAAGAGACTGAACGACCATTTAATCTACAGGCCTTTCAAGATGGAAACAATAAAATCAGCCATAAAGATGTTATTTCCGGACTGTTTTATGTGCGTCCTCGATCTGAAGGACGCCTACTACCACGTCCCGATTTTGCCAGATCATCAACAGTTTCTAAGAGTAGCTGTACAATTCGGCAGGCACGTAAGGCATTTTCAGTTCGCAGCTCTTCCCTTTGGCATTTCCATGGCGCCGAGAGTCTTCACAAAAATCATTTTGGAGGTCACAGCGCACTTGAGGGAAAGAGATATTTTAGTCATCCCTTATCTGGATGACTTCTTAGTAGTGGGCAGATCAAGTCAACTCTGTGCTCTAGCCCTGGCGGACGTCATGGCCAGTCTAAGACGCCTAGGTTGGCTGTTAAATCTGGAGAAGTCAAGGCTGGAACCAAAGAGGGTTCAGTCTTTCCTGGGTCTCATTCTGGACTCGGAAAACCAAACCTGTCTTCTGCCAGAGGAAAATAAACTGAAGATCAGATCCCTAACATCTCAGATTGTCAGCAATCCGACCATCACCCTGAGGAGTGCAATGTCTCTGTTGGGTACAATGACGTCTTGCATTCCGGCGGTTCAGTGGGCCCAGCACCATTCCAGATGTCTTCAACAGGAGATTCTGGCAGCGGACAGGCGGCTCAAAGGTCGCCTGAATGGGAAAATATCTCTTCCAGATGTTGTGATCAACTCCCTGGACTGGTGGACATCTCCGGTCAACCTATCTTTGGGGGTTCCTTGGACCTTCCAGGTGTCGGATACAATTACAACAGACGCAAGTGCGGAAGGTTGGGGAGCTCATCTAAGGGATCGTTCTGTACAAGGCCTCTGGTCGGACAGCGAGACAAGCCTCTCTTCCAACATGAAAGAGCTGTTGGCAGCCAGAAACGCGCTAAAAGAATTCAGTTCTGTTCTTCAGGATCCTCACGTCAGGATAATGTCAGACAACAGATCAACAGTCGCCTACATCAATCATCAGGGGGGTACCAGGTCTCTCCCTCTGATGTTAATAGCGGATCAGATCTTCAGGTTTGCCGAGAGTCGGCTGGTTACGCTCTCGGCACTGCATATAAAAGGGGAAGAGAACATAAAGGCCGATTTCTTGAGTCGTCACATCTTGAAACAAGGAGAGTGGGAGTTGAATCCAGCCGTTTTTCAGCAGATTGTGGATCGGTGGGGACAGCCCCAGATAGATCTGTTTGCAAACAGACACAATCGGAAGACCGAAACCTTTTGCTCCCTGAATCCAAAAGAGGGGGCGTTTGCGGTGGACGCGCTGCAGATTCAGTGGGATTTCACTCTAGCTTATGCCTTTCCCCCTTTAGTACTGATCCCTACTATCCTGAGGGAAGATCCGAGAGGAACGGGCGAGGGTTATATTGATCGCCCCGTTCTGGCCCAAGATACCATGGTTCACTTGGATGAAGAGAATGTCCCAAGCAGATCCATGGGTTCTTCCGGACATCCCGGATCTCCTCAGGCAGGGCCCAGTCTGTCATCCCCAAAGAGCGGGCCTGCATTTGACGGCTTGGATTTTGAGAGGTTGCTATTGACGCAAAGGGGGTTTTCTCCAGATCTTGTTACTACCCTTCTAGCAAGTAGAAAGCCAATAACAACTAGAATCTATGGTAGAACCTGGGCTAAGTTCTTGTCTACCTCGGGTCAGTCTGCCAAAGGGAGGGTTCCTATTGAGGCCATACTAGAATTCCTCCAGAAGGGGTTAAACATGGGACTAGCCACCAGTACTCTTAAGGTACAGGTATCTGCTCTGGGGGCACTGTATAATTATGACTTGGCAGCAAATAGATGGATCATTAGATTTATTAAAGCCTGTCATAGATCCAGACCTATTCCTGTTCCAAGAATGCCTCCTTGGGACCTTAATTTAGTTCTGGAAGCATTAACCAAACCTCCCTTCGAGCCCTTAGAGAAGGTTTCAGAAAAAATCTTAACTTTAAAGACTGCGCTATTGGTGGTCCTGACATCAGCTCGTAGAGTCAGTGACTTACACGCACTATCCATTAACCATCCATTCACTCAAGTATGTATGGATAGAGTAATCTTAAGACCAGACCCGGCCTATCTTCCAAAGGTAGCCTCCAAGTTCCATAGGACGCAAGTAATCACTCTCCCTTCCTTCTATCCTAATCCTAGGGATTCTGAGGAATATAAACTTCACACCTTAGATGTTAGGAGGGTGTTAGTCCAGTATTTGGAAGTGACAAAAGGCTGGAGAAAGAGTGACGCTTTATTTATATCCTTTCAGGGGGCTAGGAAAGGACTTAAGGTAACAAGGGGGACCATAGCTAGATGGGTCAGGGATACTATTACCTTAGCCTACTCTTCTAGCAATCTGCCGGTTCCTGAGAACCTGAAGGCCCATTCCACCAGAGCGGTAGCTGCTTCCTGGGCTGAGAAGGCAGATGTGCCCATCGACATTATATGTAAGGTGGCAACTTGGTCATCCCCTGCTACATTTTACAAACATTACCGTCTTGACCTTTCCTCTTCTACTGATCTGTCCTTTGGTAGAAAGGTGTTGCAAGCGGTGATCCCTCCCTCTGGTATTTAATCTCTATAAATCTCTCAGGTGGTGCTGTCATGGGAGAAGGGGAAAAGATCCTAGTTACTTACTGGTAACGGGATTTTACAGAGCCCATGACAGCACCCTATTAATTCCCTCCCCTTTATCACTGGTGTGCACTTTTTTTTAAGGGGTTTAGTACATATGTTGAGGTGGTGGTTATGTATTAACCTGTCTTCGGAGGCCCTCTCATGCTCTGAAACAAAAAACTGATGCGGAGGAGAGGTACCGCCTTTTTATTCAGTAGGTTCCTGTCCTTGGTGGGCGGATACCCTCTCTCAGGTGGTGCTGTCATGGGCTCTGTAAAATCCCGTTACCGGTAAGTAACTAGGATCTATCCCACTAACACAGTACACAAAATGGATATACAATTCCCAATTACCTAATATATTTTCCACCCACGTTTCCTAATCACTCATGCAATATCAGCCCACCCAACTATACTAACTTTCCATAGATGAATGGATATCAATATCTAGGAGGGTTAGTACAGGGTATGTAGGGCTAGTAAGTGAAGAGTTACAGGGGAAGAGATAACACATGGCTGAGTATGTCCATCTCTCCAACAGTCCAAAAGGGCTAGCACATGAGTGCTTTGGGGTTTATGTCCAGCACAGGAAATGAGGTATTATTCCCCGCCCACTGGCTAAGGTCTTTGTTCATGTCCAACCATGCTCGCAAAACCTGTTTTAGTACATGGCTGGACATTTTGTTCCTCCCACAGCAGCAGCAAACAGACTGAAACACATAGGGAGATGTGAGGCCAATGTATACGTATCTGCAAACATGGCTAGCATGCAGATACATATATACATGTACAACCTAGGACACTTCCCTTTACACCACCCTGACATACAGTATATGTGCCTACAGAATGAACTTTATTTGCTTTGATATCTTTTGTGTATTATCAGCGAGTAATATAGATAAAATATCAACTTTAAATACCATTGAAAGAGCCCACCCTACTGTGCAAGTGCTGATATAAAAAGGTTCAATCACACCCACATATTCTGATATATTCCTCCACTGTAACCAGGTGGCATAAGCAGACAGATGAGGGGTAGGTTCCATGTTAACCCTGTTGTGCTCCATTCGCAGATCCTACCCTAACAAGGGAAGTACCAAGTGTGGCACTTCCTGAAAGTACCCTAAAAACTTGTCAGCCTCCCAACAACTTTCCTCCTTAGTGTTGATAATTCTTCAGGGGAGTATGTGAACTGCAAAGATGGGGGAATGGATGAGAAGTCTCTACAATGGCAGGAGGCCCTAGGCAGGCAGCATGGCATGTGTTGCAGGGACCTGCAAAGCTAATTAAAGTAATGTGGTCATACAGTACACTGTGGTGAATGCCTGCATTAAATATTATTGCACCCATTTACAGTTTGTCATCCGGGCTATGGAGTGCAAACACGACATTCACTTCCAGTCTGAGAAACGCAAGGCAACCTACCACTAATAGTGAAAGCGGGTGACGAATCATCATGACACGACCCTGTTTTGCCATCACAAATATCATTTCTAGGTGACACCCCATGTAACCAGTCACTGGTCACGTGTTTACACCTCTTAGTGTGACCACTTTAGCATCATCTGGGAAGGGGTGCATGAACTAGGTCTGGCAGTGATTAAGCCTTAGAATAAATGGTAGTGGCTCTGATGGACCCACACCTTGATTATTGTATATATTGATTGTTATATAGGTGCAGCTTAGGGGCAGAATACCAAACCACAGAGGGAGAAATTAACATGTAGGACCCTCATGGAGACCTTGACAAAAAAAAGCACAATCATGTCAAATATAGGGGAAATGGAGAGGAGGGTAATCAGGGGGCAGATTATTCTTTTCTGCCTTTGTGGGCTTAGTCTACTGGATAATGAGAAGGAGAAAGTAGGTTGAGGGGTTTCGGCAGCTCTCGTGGTCAGGACGCAGCTTGGTTATTGCAGGAAGTAACCTTGCTTCAAGAGATGCGTTTTCAAGTTCTGTATGAACAAAACTGGTGGATAATCGGACATGTTGGGCACCAAATTCCAGAGTGTGGGGGATGCTCATGAGCTGTCTTGAACATATAGGTGTAGAGGAGAAAAGGTCTTGAGAGGACCGGAGATATATGGAGGCGACAGATTATGAATGGCTTTGTAGGTCAATGTTGGTGTGAACTGGATACATTGGGACATTGGAAGCAAAGGAAGGGATTTGAAGAGGGAAGAAGCGGAGGAGGTTGTGAGACTTAAGCAGAGGGGAGGGCTGATCTCAAATTGACTGTCACTGATTGAATGCAGTGAAGTGTTCTTTAGTCATTTCCTCTCCCAATGCTGTTCCACAACCCTGGACACTTGTCAAAGCTTTTTAGTGAGGTTGTCGTGCCAGCATTGTCTATTGATCACATTTTGCCATGCACGAAAGGGGCAACTAAGTCAACAGGTGGTGCCAGTGTGGCGTTGTAGACAGTCATGGAATGAAGACATGGAGGGCAGCAATTGAATTGTCAGTGTGAATATCTAGATGTGCTAGTTTGAGATTGGTGGGCAGGTGAGGAGGATAGGGATGAGAAGGTGACTAGATGGTGGTCAGATAGGGGAACAGGTGAGGCTAGATTATCAGCAGAGGTGGGTGAACATAACGTCTAGTGTATGTGAAGCCCAGGAAGGATAGGGTATGAGAGATAAAGAGTAGTGTTGAGCCACCCCCGTAGTGTTCGAGTTCGGTTCGTCGAACACCCGTGTGTTCGCCGAACTGTTCGTCGAACACCTTCGAACACCGTTAAAACCAATGGCAGGCAAACAAACACATAGAAACACATAGAAAACACCTTCAAAGGTGTCCAAAAGCTGACAAACTGCTCAGAAGACACAACTAACACATGGAAAAGTGACAAGTACATATAGTCATGCGAAAAGAAAAGAGGTGGAGGAGTAAAAGGAGGGGGAGACACAGATATAGGCATGTCATGCCCTTCTAAAATCCAAAAAGTGAGAAGCCGACACGTTCAGTCCGCTCCTGCCCGTGCCACCTCTGTCGCCGGGTTTGTGCCAGAGCCGCGGTGAACCCTGACGGCCAGCCCCCCTCTCCCAATACTGGTGCCTGTCCGCGGGTGGGTCGAGCGAGCCCCCCTGTGGTGGAGGCAGCTCTAAGCTTTTTAATTTAAATTGTCTCTCTAATTTGAATGAATACACTTTAAATCCATTTACAAGTATCTATTGGAGGGCAAGTCTCATGCCAGCAGCCGCGTAATTCCAGCTCCAGTAGCGTCCACTAAAGCTGCTGCAGTTAAAAAGCTTTTATAAGGATCGAGCTCGGCTGTCCACCGCAAGGCATCCTACTGCCAGTCCCAGCCCCTATGCCTTGGGGTGCCTCCTGATGCTCTTCACGGAGTATCCCGTGGTCCCGAAGCATTTCCTTTGAAAAAATTAAGTGTCCAAACTACAGGTGGTGTAGCTTGCTTAACAGCCGGGATAATCCGCTGACTAGCAGACACTGCTACTAGGCACAAAGTATTTCCTGGGCTAGATGCAGTTAAAAATTTGTAATTAGATACTCTGGTTGAATGCTGAGAAAGCATTCCATAGTCTCCTGGCACGCCATATATGATTCTCTTAAAAAGCTTGGGGTAGGGGTCTAGGGGACCCTTTAATAGCCAAAATCACGGCCCTGTATCGCAATACGTCACCTAGGCTGAAGATAAATGGAACTGTAGCACCCTGAGGGCTCGGTTGCTACAGAGGTATTGCACCTCACCCAGAGGTGTGATATCTCACTCTCAGGTAATGATGGAGTGTGGATCAGGACCCGACACCTGCATGCATTACACCACATTGCCGTGGGGCAGGGCGACCAATATGCCCCTGAGATGGGCACGACAGTCCCTGTCCCTGGCTGGAGTGGGGGGAGCGAACACTGAGGAAGGGCAACCCTGTAGTGCAGGAGCAAGGAGGAAGCAGTTCCTGGGTGCATTGAGAAGGGAGTATAAAAGGTGGGCACCATCTTAGTTCAGTGCAGAGAAGTCTGAGCAGAAGTGGCAGGGAGCAGGGGCTCTGCATGAGCTCTGCTCCGGAGGCGGGCCTAGTAACAGAGGCCCAGGCCTGGAAGAGGGAGAAGGAAGGAAGAGGAGCGGAGAAGGCTCCAGGAATGAAGGGATCCCAGGGGTGCGGCCGGGCGAGTCGCCACCGCACGCCCGAATCCACCTGCGTGGAGGGGTCAGGCCAAAGGGGGAGACCGGTCCCCGAAACTAGTGGAGGCAGGAAACGACCCTCAGCTAGAAATCGGAGGCTGTGACATTTTATGTGGCGCAGCCCCTCGCTACACCCGCTAGGAAGGCACCACATAGGGTCAGGGAAACTGGCGCCAAGTTTACCAAGAGGAGGCCCGAGGCAGCCGGACAGAAGGGTTGGTAAGAAAGGCCAGACAAAGGACACACAAAGGGGGTCCTGTGAAGTGCTCCAAAGTTATCTGGGAGTTGTCTGAGCCCCTCACCTGGTGAGCACAGTACGACGTGGGCAGCCGTTACCTGGTCTGGATAATGAGAACTGTGAGTAAAGGCCCTGGACTGCATCACTGACTCCGTGTCGTTACTGCTGCTGCCCTGTACCATCACCCCCATCCTCCGCATACACTGCCCTGAGGCTATGCTCCTCCCGTGGGGAGTTATGCTACGCTCTGCTACACCAGCCTCAGCGGTCTGCCCTGCAGCGGCGGTTCACTCTGACCGCAATCCACGGGTGGCGTAGTCTGACATTTAAACATCAAAACCACATAAATAGTTCCGCCACTGGTTTGACCACCCTGAGCCACGGAACCGGGTCGCCGCCACGAAGACTACAACCACCAGCATCCACCAAAAAGGGTCCGGCTCCGGGTGTCCCAAGGTGTCCCAAGGCCCAGGGGGTGCATCAGAACATTTTCATCACCTTTCACAATCACCAATGGGACAAGGCAGGGATGTCCTCTGTCCCCTCTCTTATACATCCTAGTGACGGAGCACCTGCTCTCATCAATTCGCCATAACCCCAATATTAGGTGGATTGAGGTGGGAGGCACAGAGTACAAGTGCTCTCCATTTGCTGCTGATGTCCTAGTATATATCACTCAATCACATATATCCATCCATGCTGTTATGGCTGAAATAGATCACTTTGTTACATGGTCAAATTTTAAAATCAATGCAGCGAAGTCTGAGGCCCTCGGTCTCCCTCCCCAAATCCATATAGGATTCCATCCAGTCCAACTTTCCCTTTGCCTGGCCCTCACAGGGTATCAAATACTTAGGAATTCCTATTCATAGAGACCTCTCCCATCTATGTTATATTAATTTTGGGCCCTTTATTGAACAACTCCATACAGACCACGGTTGGCAAGTTGGAACTGTGAGATTCACTACGTGCACCACTGGTGTTTTGTGGAAAAGCACATGTAAGATTCTGCAACAGTCTCTGCTGATACTCCTGCATGCGTGCATCCCTTTCTATGGCAGGAATAATTTCGGAAAATTTACTTTTGTACCGGGGATCTAACAGTGTGGCAACCCAGTAGTCAGGATTATTTCTAATTCTCACAATTCGAGGGTCATGTTGCAGGTAGTGCAGCAAGAAGGCACTAATGTGTGTTGCGCATCCAGGAGCACCAAGTCCCTGTTGTGTTGGTGGCGAGGTAACAATCATGCTTCCTTCCTCTGTCCTCTCCCCCCAACCTCGCACAACAGAAATGTGATCAAGGTCTCCCTCATCTGATGAGTCTTCCATCAGTTCGTCCTCCACTTCTTCCTGGGCTCCTGCACCTTCCTCACTAGTTTGGCTGCTACCATGTGCCCTGGTAAAACCATCTCCCCCACCCTCACATGCCTGCCGCCTTGGTGCTGCCGACCGTCTGGACCTTGCAGATGTTAGCCCTTCCGCATACAACTCCTCCTCCTCTACTTCCTCCACCTCCTCTTGTGCCACCACCTGACTCCGAATTCTGTTTAACATGTGCTCCAGCATGTAAATCACCGGAATAGTCATGCTGATAATGGCATCGTCAGCACTAAACATCTTCGTCGCCATTTCAAAACTGTGCAGAAGGGTGCATAGGTCCCTGATCTGAGACCACTCCTCCAGCGTGACTTGCCCCACCTCTGGATCTCGTTGGCCCAGGCTATACATCAGAACGTATTGCACCAGGGCTTGTCGGTGCTGCCACAGTCGCTGCAACATGTGCAGAGTTGAATTCCACCGGGTAGGCACATCGCATTTTAGCCAGTGAAGTGGCAAGCCCAACGACTTCTGTAGAGATGCAAGTCGCTGAGCTGCGGGATGCGAACGGCGGAAGTGAGCACACAGCGACCGTGCCCTCTGCAGAAGGCCATCTAGTCTGGGATAGTGGGCTAAAAATTGCTGGACAACCAGGTTCAACACGTGAGCCATACAAGGCACGTGTGTGACATTGCCCCGGTGAAGGGCCGCACCCAGGTTTGCAGCATTGTCGCACACGGCCTTCCCTGGTTTCAGGTCCAGTGGAGACAACCATTCATGAAATTGGTTCTCCAGAGCTGACCACAACTCCTCAGCTGTGTGACTCACATTTCCCAGACATTTCAATGTAAAAACCGCCTGATGACGTTGAGCCCTACTGCCAGCATAGTAAGGAGGTGTGCAGGATCCCTTCTGCGCAGTTAGAAAGCTTGTGGCATGACCAGACAGGCTTTGGGTGCAGGTGGAAGACCGAGAGGAGGTTGAGGAGGCAGAAGCAGTGGAGGAACTTTGACATAAAGAGGATTGACGCACAACTCGTGGGGATGGCAAGACTTGGACAGCAACCCCTTGTCCTGCTGTCACCATAGTTACCTAGTGCCCAGTCAGCGACATGTAACGCCCCTGTCCATGCCTACTCGTCCAAGTGTCTGTGGTGAAATGCACCCTGTCACACAGAGTTTCTCAAAGAAGCGGTGATGTGTGCGACATGCTGGTGGAGCGCAGGCACACCTTTCTTTGAGAAGTAGTGCCGACTGGGCATCTGGTACTGGGGCACTGCGACGGACATAAGGTCTCGAAAATCCTCTGTGTCCACCAGGCGGAAAGGCAGCATTTCTGTAGCCAAGAGCTTGCAGATGGTGAAATTCAACCTCTTAGCTTTCTCATGGCTAGGAGGAAATGGTCTTTTACTTGTCCACATCTGAGGGACCGAGGGCTGGCTATTGCGCTTAGACGGGGTTGATAAGGGTGTCCCCGGCAAACTGCCGGTCTGTGAGGAAGATGCAGGCAGACATGTTAGCACCACCTTTGGATCAAGGCAACCTATCGATGTCGGACAGCGCTCAACACCAGCTGGTGTTACCACCTCCAAAGAAAATGATGACCTGCCAATCACGCTGGCTGTTGCGGGTAAAGAGGTGGCAGGTCTGCGCCCCAAAACAGGTGTGACTGCTGTCCCCCCAGTCACAGAGGATGAAGAGGCCGCGGATGCACAAGATATGGCAGACGGTGGTTGGCCCGGCCGGCTAGGCCGCATTGTAGCACACTGAGCTTCCCACTACAACTTATGCTTCATGTCATGTGCCGGTTCATGCATGAAGTACTCAAACTATGTATTTTTTGGCCTCTACTTAGCTTTTTCTGACAAATGTTACAGATAACACGAGTTGGGTCATCTTTATCGATCTGAAAAAATGCCCAGGCTATGCAAGGCTTAGCACCCATGCGACCTGAAGAGCCACCACGACTTGTGGTGAGAGGCAGAGTTGTGTTTGAGGATGCAGTTGTTGACGTGCTTCCAGTACTAAGTCTCTGTCCAGGAAGGCGCAACCTGACCTCGTCGTCACTAGCATCTTCCTCCACCTCCTCTGCTGACCTCATCTCTTGGCTGACTGTGGGTTGACAGTAAGTGGGATCTCCAACCTCATCACCCTGTGTGTTATCACACCCGTCGTCCTCAGAGCCAACCTGTTCCTGCCCTGACAAAAAACTAAAGTTGTCGCTCCAATCAGGTATTTGAGTCTTCTCATCGTCTTCCTCATTGTCTCCACCAACAGGAGTTACAGTTTGGGAATGAGGGTCTACATTATGGTCAGAACCTTCTGCGTCTGGTCCTGGATCCGACTCAAAGATTCTGGGCATCAGTGCAGATCATTTCCTCGTCTGGATTCACAGAAGCGCTGGAGTCGACCTCTGATTCCCAGGCTATAGTATGAGTAAACAGCTCTGCAGACTCAACCATCTGTTCTACCTTATACTCAGATGGGCAGCTGGAGATTTGGGAGCTGTGAGGAAGCAAGTGTGATTGGGGTGACACCTTTGAGGACTGGAGTATTTGATGTTGAAGTTGATGTGGAGGAGAGCCCACTTAAAGGAGCACTTGATATCCGTTGAAGCACCTGCTGTTTTTGTGCCTCATCTGGAATTTGTAGCGATTGGCGTGGCCGTAAGAAAGGGATCTTATCACATTGTCCGCTAAAAGAAGTAGACATTTTAGTTTGGCTGGAAGATGGTCTTTCTTCTGCAGATGTTACTGTTGCTTTAACACCTACCCCACGGACACAACCTTTTTTTCCCCTTCCCAACACACCTATTCCCCTTTCCACCAGCAGCAGGCCTTTTTCCACTCATTTTGGTGGTTAACTAATTCACAACTCTGGAGTTGTTTGCACAAAAAAACAATGGATGGTAACCGAGCAGAGCTGAGTGGCCAAACTGTGGTATTAGGCCAAAACTATTGGCTGGGTTAGATGCAGAAAAAAATTATATTCAGTTTGCAACCTGATGGAGGTCAGTATAGATGGATTAATAGAATGATGCTATGCCCAAAAGATTTTACTTCACTAGGTGCAGTAAAAAAATTGGTATTCTATACACAGGTGGTATATCTTGCAACACAGATAGGCTACTCCACTGACTAACACACTCTGCAATAGGCCAAAAAGGATTAGCTTTGCTAGATTCAGCCAAATGCTGTGAAAAAAACTTGCACAGCACTGGCACAGACCTGCCTGGCAAAAACTGATAGGAAATGCTGTAACCTAGTCCTTAAAAGGACTGCAATCACAACTATTCCCTACTCCCAAGCTATCTGTAGATTTGTGCGAAAATTGGCTTGAAATTAACAAGGGATAGCGCACACAGCAACAGCGGTGCCGTCTAACACGCAGCTGCAGCAGTGAGAAAATGGTGGCGACGGGGAAAATGGCTGGGTCTTATAGGGCAAGGACATGTGACATACACTGCCAATGACACATGCCCTTGCTTGTGTGATAAAAAGCACTTCGCTCCGTGTGTGCGCTGCTGATAGGCTGACAGATTGCACCTCCCCACTGCAAATGCAGGAAAGAGAAAAAAAAATGGAGATCTTCATTGTTCCTGCAGAGATCCATCCCCTGCCCCTCCCCCCGCCCCGCTGTACACTCAAACTGCGTATTAACATTAATTTTCATCATTACTGAGAAAAAATCCAGTTATGATTTTGGTGCACGAACAGTTATCGAACATAACCTCGAACAGCCGAATTTTTCTCAAATTGTTCGTGTTCGCCGAACGGCTCGAACACCGCCCAAAACAGCTCGAATTTGAGATTGGCGAACAGTACGAGTAGAACGCTCATCTCTAGTAAAGAGGTTGTGAACGGCATGACTCATTGCAGATGGAACAGGCGCTCCAGAGAAGGTGTGGCAGAGTGGGAGTCAAAGGTATGGGTTTGATGTTGCAGAGATTCCGTTGGTTTCTAATAGGTGTAGAGTGATAGAAGGTAGAATTAATGGAGGTGATCAGCTGTGGAGGTCCAGGATTGAGAGATATATTGCCAGTATTGATAGAGAAGTAAAGAGGGAGGTGAGAACGAGAGTGGCCGGCTCGTTTTCAGTTTTAGTAGAAGTGATCTGAGGTTGAGGAGCAGGTATGCAGGTTAGGTGAGGAGGTAAGGGGGAGGGTAAAATAAAAATTTGGGACAGCAAAGAGGAGAAAGGATTAGTGGAGTCAAACCAAGTGTGGGAGAGGGGAAAGCACAGTTGTGCCTCTTGCCTTCTGGAAGATTTGATTTACACTTAAGCTGCACACAGACCTGAGATCAGAGACCTCTTGGTCTAAATTTAAACCTCTTTGAATGCACATGAAGGCTACCAGGTGAGACCGAAGGGTCATAGGGAGACGGGCAGAACAACTAAAAGAATAGCATAAATTAACACCGATAATGGCAGCAAACTTTCCTAACACAGCAGGTAATGGAATAGGAGTAAAAATGCCAAAAAAGATGCAATATGAATGGGATTCAGTAATTATTATGCATGCTTCCTGTCTGCATCATCTGCATACCTACAGATGAAACTAGTGGATGGCCAGATCAAAGGAGCTGGTGACATTGAGGAATATACCATCGAATTACATACAGATGGGACTGTCCCATCTTTAGAAGTGCGTTAGTAGACGTAGGCTTGTGGTGGTCAATACACTATTTAATCATAATATTCAGAAACGGTAATTTTGTAGCATTTGTCTCATAGTTGAACCGAAGTCCAGCAGTGGTGGTGGTCAGGGATTGTACAAAATGTGTAAATGTCCTTTGTACCCCTCCATAGAATGAACATGTTATCATTGAATCTGAGGCAACTAAGGACATGGCTTCAGTGAAAACCACCGTATCCTCCCAACTAGCCCAGGAACAAGCTTAAGTAACAAGGTGCACAGGGTTTACCCATGACTGTGACCCTGAGCTGGTGGTGGATAGTACCATCAAAGGTGAAAACATTGTTGGTTAGAACAAATTCAAGAAGGGTTAAAACAAGATTATGGGGCACGTACTGAGAACCCCTTGCTGAGAGGAAATATCCCACACTCCTAATGCCTTGTTATGGATGGTTGAGGAGTATAGGGCCTCAATGTCGATGCTTGCCAACCGAAACATCCTGCTGGATAAATTCCTTAGGAGATCCATTGTGTCCCTGATATGAGGATAGGTTGACCACAAAGGGTCTAAGGATATTGTCTAAAAGACCCCTATGTTGTGTCCCACACAACCAATTGCAGATACAATTGGTGAAAGGCCTTTATGCAACTTTGGTAGAGCATAAAAATTAGCCATGACCGGGTGCTCGGGGAGGATGACGGTCAATTCCTCCTGACTGGTTACATTATCTTTTGGCCTCCTGGAGGAAGCCTTGTTAATTTAGCTATGGATTTAGGTATCTGGTTTCTAGAAGGCAAAGCATCCAATAGAGCAAGGCACATTTTTATACTGGTTAGTATCCAGGACTACAATATTGCCCCCTTTTTCAGGTTTGATGGTAATTGAGGGATCCCTTTCAAAAGTGCAGAGCTGCCATTTTCTCTCCAGAGGTTGTCTAGTCTGTGCATGACTAGGTTAAGAATATCAATTAGTTATAAATTTAAAACCAACATCTATGGCTGGAAGATCCCCTGTAGAGGGGGGTGGGGGTGGCATTTTAAACTATTTTATTTGACTGGGCCTCATCCAATAGAAGTAGGGGGTGGGGAGTTGGTCAAGATCCGCTAACAATTGAATGTGAAATGAGCTCCTGTGGTATATTGAGATCACTGCAGGTTCTTCTGTCCTTCTGTACATGGTACATGTGCCACCTCAACTTTCTTGCAAAGAGATTAATATCCTTGAGCAATCAAAAATAGAAAATTTGCTGGTAGGGACAAAGTGAAGTCCCTTACTTACTACAGACCTTTCTATATCAATTGGTCTTTCAAACAAATAGACTGACTATGTGTAGCTGTAATCCCTGCTTATCGGGTGGCTGTTCCAGAGGGGACAACCCTGCTCTAATAAGGCTCCCGCAGATGGGGCCATGTACCATCTCCTCCAGGATCACCTGTTTTTACCCCTATATCTTACCCATAATGTGCTATCAGTCTGATAGTTTGGTCTGTCTCATTCTTGATGGTCCCCCAGCACATAATAAATTGTCTCAAGTCTTGCAGGTCGCTGACTGTCAGGAAAACTTGATCAGACCTTGCAGCCCTCTGGCGTCCCCTTATCCTGCTGGTCAAACACTGTATTGACCGAGGATAAGCAACAGGGTGCAGCTGCTCTCATTTATGTCGACTATTGTGGCACGTGATGTGACAGGACGTATATATACCACCAGTTCCTTCCAGGAACGTATATATACCTCAATCCAGCCACTCTCAACCACAATATCACATAAATACACCGTATGCTGCCACCACCGTTCTCTCAACAGGTGGATCGGGTACCTGTTAGGTAACGTGAATTAGCGGGTGAGGAATGTGTTTGCTCGACATAGGACAAGAAGAACGAAACTGGTAAATAATTTTCTCCCGAAAGTGGGCAGTGTTTACAAAAGATATACAAGATATTATAAAAGAGAGAATTTACATATGTGCATTAAACAGTTATTAAAATAAAAGGGGTAAATAATAGCAAAACCTGCGCCACGAGGTGATGGTCTCAGATTCTGTGGGGGGGACGGCTCCCCAGAAATTAGGTGATTCCTCCACGCAGCAAGGAGTGCTTGTGACTCTCCCCCTGGGCCGTGTGGGGAACCCGGAACCGGGCCTTTTGTGGGATGCTGGGGGTTGTAGTCACTGTGGCGATGACCCGGTCCTGTGGCTCAGGGTGGTCAAACCAATGGCAGTCTATTGAGGTGGTTTTCATTATTTTCAAATGTCCGACTACTCCACCCGTGGATTGCAGTCAGAGTGAACCGCCGCTGCAGGACAGACCGCTGGGGGCTGGTGTTTGTGAGCAGCACAGGAATGGTATAACCCCCCCCCCCCCCCCACGGGAGGAGTGTAGCCCCAGGGCAGTGTAGGTGGATGATGGGGGTGATGGTGCGTGGGAATAATGACTCGGAGTCTTTGTAATGCAGTCCAGGATCTTTACTCACAGTTCGTTATTCCACACTACTCCGGCCGGCTGTAACTTCCCACGTCGCACCATGTTCACCAGGTGAGGTGGCTCGGCCAACTCCCAGATTTTGGAGCGCTTTGCAGGACCCCCTTTGCGTATCCTTCCTCTGGCCTGTCATACCCCACTAGTGACCAAGCTTCTGTCCGGCTGCCTCGGGCCTTCTCTGGGTAAACCTCGGCGCCAGTTTCCCTGACCCTATGTGGTGCCTTCCTAGCTGGTATAGTGAGGGGCTGCACCACATGAAATGTCACAGCCTCCTATTTCTAGCTGAGGGTAGTTCCCCGCCTCCACTAGTTTCGGGGACCGGTCTCCCCCTTGGCCTGACCCCACTACTCGGGTAGATGCAGGCGTATGGTGGCTACCAGTTGGTCCCCACCCCTTGGGCCCCTTCTTTCCTCTATGTTCCTGGAGCCTCCTCCGCTCCTCTTCATTTCTCTTCTTCCCCAACTCTCTCTCTTCAGTGCTGACTGGGCCTCACAGGCTAGACCCGCGTCCGGAGCAGAGCTCCACAGAGTCCTGCTCTGTCACATCTTCTCTCTGCCTGAACTCTACTCTGATGGTGCCCACCTTTTGTACCTCCCTCTAGGTGCACCCAGGAACTGCTTCCTCCCTTCTCCTGCATTACAGGGTTCCCCCTTCCTCGGTGTTCCCTCCCCCCACTCCAGCCAGGGACAGGGACAGTCGTGCTCTACTTGGTGCATATCGGTCGCCCTGCCCCCCCGGAAATGTGGTGTAATGCATGCAGGTGTCAGGGTCCTGATCCACACTCCATCCTTGCCTGAGAGTGAGATATCACACCTCTGGATGAGGTGCAATACCTCTGTAGCAACCGAGCCCCCAGGGTGCTACACTTGCGTCTGACGTCCCTGGGTTGGAATAAGCCAAAATGAACGTTCTGGTTTTTAGTAAGGACACAAAACACTAGGACACACCCATGTTGTTTTCCTTACACGGGGGCTCGGTTTTGTGAACCCACCCAGCTGCACAAGACTTAAAAATCCTTCATCTTTCATATCTTGGTATGGGGGGGGGCCACATCCAAGAGGGATACTTCATGTTTGCCATCACCAATATTCATGAAGATTGATACCCAATATGATATTTATAGGTCGACCATGACAGCACCACGAGAGAGGGAATCCGCCCACCAAGAACAGGAAACCTACAGGCTTAAAAGGGGGCGGCCCTCCCTCTCACCTCAGTTTGGTTTCCTGTCCTTGATGGAGGAAGCCGGGTGCAGAAAACTATTGGATTTCCCGCTTTATAAAAGCAGTAGGTAGGTTCAGGCCGGTTACCAAAACTAATGTCGTTCCATGGGACCTAAACCTGGTTCTGAAAGCGTTAGCTGAGGCACCCTTTGAACCAATAGATTCTGTATCCCTGAGATCTATTACCCTCAAAACACAGCTTCTTGTAGCCCTAACATCTGCTAGGAGGATTGGTGATATTCAGGCTCTGTCCTCTGGCCCTCCCTTCGCCCAGGTTCTGGACGACAGAATAATTCTTACAGCAGATCCAGCATACTTGCCTAAGGTAGCTTCCCGGTTTCATAGACTTCAGGAAGTAATATTACCCTCTTTTTGTCCGAACCCTAGTAATCAGATAGAAGCAGATTTCCATGCTTTAGATGTGAGAAGGTGTGTGGTTAGGTACCTTGCTGTCACTCAGCCCTTTAGGAGAGAGAGTTCCTTATTTATCTCCTATCAGGGGGTTAGGAAGGGGCTTAAGGTCTCTAGATCCACCATAGCTAGATGGAATAGGGAGGCCATTACGCTAGCCTATGTATCCAGCGGAGAAGAAGCACCGCGTGGCCTGAAAGCTCACTCTACCCGGGCGGTGGCAACCTCATGGGCAGAGAGGTCTGGGGTCTCGATGGAGGATATATGTAAGGCAGCTACCTGGTCTTCTCCATCTACTTTCTATAAGCACTATAGACTAGACTAGACTAGATCTGGGTGCTTCGTCTGACCTCACATTTGGGAGAAGGGTGCTCCAAGCGGTGGTCCCTCCCTAGAATCTTCATCTCTGCTATTCTCTCGTTGTGCTGTCATGGTCAACCGATAAAGAGATTAGTTACTTACCAGTAACGGGATTTCTCGGAGACCATGACAGCACCCTTTTATTCCCTCCCTTCACCCCTTTTTGGGAGCACTTCTTATCTGTTTTCAATCTTTATTCTCACACATTGGTGTTAGAAAATGTATATACTGTTTGTTTCATGATTATGTTGCTATGTCTACTAACCGGGCGGTCCTCTCAATGCTCTGTAATCCAAACTGAGGCGAGAGGGAGGGCCGCCCCCTTTTAAGCCTGTAGGTTTCCTGTCCTTGGTGGGCGGATTCCCTCTCTCGTGGTGCTGTCATGGTCTCCGAGAAATCCCGTTACTGGTAAGTAACTAATCTTTCTATGATGTTCAGAAACTCAGAACCCATTTCCTAGGTTTCTGGTGGTTTCCCAGTTATGAAAGATACCCCATCATAACTGGAAAAAGGCGAGCATCCAAAAAAAATGTAGTCCATGTGTTTATGACAGTCATGTGCATTATTAAACTCTACATTAAAAGTTTGTACAGTTACACAATAGGACTTTGGAGGGGAAATCCAGTGTAGACCAGTATGCTTGCTCTTGGCTGAGGTTTATGGCGGTTATAAAAATTCCTTGTTTGAGGGAAGCAAGAGTAGAGTTCTATGGAGGTCCCTTCCAAGTGAACAGGGGGCGGAGATTTAAGACAACTCTGGCTGTCCTTTCAACACTTTTAAAACTAGGACAAAAATACATTATGCCTGACACTGACGTATTAGTTTGATTTCTTCTAAATGATACTGGGGTTTCTCTATGGTATTCTGTAAGTGTCTTTCCTTAGGTGAAGGTTCCTTGGTTAAAGGGACTTTAATATCGTCTGTTCTTTTAATCTAGATTGTGTGGTGGTTATTCTCAGAAGGAGCTTCATAAATCTCGGAGCCGTCGGTTGCTTCTCTTTCCCAATTAATCAAACTGGGGATTTCTTCTGTATAATGCAGGTCATCAGATCTCAATCTGCGCATGTGCCGCCTCCAGTGGCTATTTTCCCTAAGCCCACCGCAGGGATATGTACATGAGGGGACCTCTGCTTACTGGTGCCGACAGGGCCCCACTCCTCCCGGCTGTGACCTCCTGGCTCCTGTGACTCTGTGATGCCGCCTTCCCCCAAGTAACATATCTTCACTTCATTTATCCTCTATGTGGGTGAAGTTAATGTTCTACTCCAAAAATACAGTATATGCAGTGCCCAGTACCACTTCTCCTGTCCTCTATATACTGGGTGTTATTGATAGTATCTGTACTAATAAAATGTGTATCCTGTCCTCTCGCTGGAGAGCCAATATTGGTGGGTTTATTTATTGTCTGCAATCCTATGGGCAAATAAAGATGGGAAATGAGATTCTTCAGTTGAGAAGTTTTCCCCTATCCCAAGTATAAGGTATAACTTCAGATCACGTGACAGCTGGGACCTACAGCTAGCCCAAGACCCAGGGCTGTAAAGCATCCGTGTACATGGCATGTCACCTCACAGCTGGAGGCAGTCGGTGTATGAGATGGGAGACTGCAGTCAGTGTCTGACCTTCCTGTGTCCAGGAGCTGACATTCACAGCAATAATTGCCCATTTAAAAACTACTATATTCATTAATGTATAAATGTCACACAAACCCTATTTCAATGTTAAAACACCAGTTGCACCTATACACAAAGATCCGGTAAGGGCAATTCAGTATTAAGGGACTGATGCTAACCGGTTACAATGAAAACCTTAGTCATCTTCTTGTCTGCAGAGGTTGGCACTCTAGATGAACATGGTGCCCGCACCCAGCATGGACTATCCCTTCTGTCCCTATTGAGCCTTTATATCTCTACACTAAAAAATACAATAAAAATACATGAGATGGGTTATTGAAGATTCAAACAGAGCTAAATACCTAAACCTTAATTTCTGATATTTCACCAAATGGCTACTGACCTCACTAATATTACCTCCATTGCATATAATACTGAAGGTCATCCGATCAATAAGCTGTCCTGATCAATATCTCCTTTAAAGTTTAAGGCTGTTAATATGTAGCACCACAACAGTGATATCAATCATAAGGGCATCGCAACCAATACCTCCCCGAACACTGAACACATTTTCTCCTCTAAAGCTCTGGTTCCTCAGGGGTGAAGGAAGTGATGACACAGCACCAGATACAGTGATGGAAATCAACTATAGATCAATACTTGGTTCAGGAGAGTAGTAGTGACCCTGGGTCAATGAAGGGGATGATCTGCTCTTGTCTCTTTTCTGGCACACCATGAGGTGGGTTGATAATTTTGGCCCAAGTGGAGCTGAATTTCTGAAGGATTTGCCAGTTGTCTTGAAGGCCTTTCTCAGTTGGTGACAGCAGTAGGAGATCATCTGTATAGTCATGGAGGACCAACTCATTAATGTTGATGTTGGGGTGTTGGACTTGTGCTGCAGCTCTGCTGGAAATAAGACCACCTCTCTTTCACTCTCAAGCTGCAGCATTTCTCAGTTTAGAAGATCTTGATGTAAAAGGTCTTTCCTCCTATTTTGTTCTTCAGCAGTTTCAGGAATAGTCTGGTGTGCCACACTGACTGGAAGGCCATTTTAATGTCCACTGAACCGGTGTTGCAGGGTGTACATGTCAGTGGTACAGTGGCTTGCCATTAACCCTGCTTGGCTTTTGCTGAGGACATTACGCTCGGTGAGAAAGCTGAGGATCCTCTTGTACAAGATTCTGATGACCTTTTCCCAGGTTGCTGAATGGCTGTAATGAGACCTTGGTTCCACGAATTGGGGACGTAGTCTGCAGTGGCCAAACTGTATCTGGGCTGTATCCAACCAGGCCACTAAATTTTCAATACCATATAGAAAATCCCGTAGTGGGATTGGTGTATCCAGATGGCATTGTGTTCTTGTGGAGTTTCTCCCTACTCCTCTCCCTTTCCATTGTCTTTTACGTTTGCAATTGTCTATTCTTGACTTGGTCCTTCCTTTTTGGGATGTCTTTGTAGACATATGCAGAAGGCTCAAGTATTTCTAATGTGGATGTTGCTTTTCTTGGAGATGTGCCAATGTGGTTGAGTTTGGTAGAGATGTAGCTTTGTGTCTTCTTTCCGAGGTGTCTTAGGCATCCATCACTTGGGTGGTTGGATTGTATGTTCCTGGTTTTGAACCTGTTCATGAGGTCTAGTGTACGGCTTAACACACAGTCAATTACTGTAATTGTTTTAGTAGGTTTTTCTGTTTCTTATCCATCTGGTTCGACCTTCATGTCGACATTTTCCAGCCACGACTCGTCTTGTCGTGATATTAGTACTGCAGCCCTGAAAATAACGTCATAGTAAGTATGTATGTGTCCAACTACACGAATATATATTAGCCACTCACCATTTCAACGTATAAACTGATTGGCTAACTCTGTGCCCCCCATTAACCATAATCAATCCCTATGATTCTCCCCACCTCCCTGAACTCATTTGAGGCTATGTGCACACGTTGTGTGGGTTTTCTTCATCCTGCACAAACTTGTTGTTGAAAATATTCATCGTTGTGTAGTACAAGAAATTGAACAAGATTTCTGATTTCTCATTCTTTGCTTGTTTTTTTCCTTGCAGATTAAAACCTCCATGTCAGTTCTTGCAGCATATTTCACCATGAGTTCAGGGGCAAAATTGCACAACAAAAAAACATGTAAAAAGGCAGCAAAAATACTTTTACGCAGTTTTGTTATGCTGCTATTGTTTGTGTGCACAAGGCCTTAGGCAATGTCCTCTGTAAATTCTGGAAAGGGTGAGCTGGATCATTCTTTGAGCTCTGATCTATGGCCCTTGTAGCATTCTTGATCCTAATAGACTTGTTTGGCCGGCGGTGTGTACTGCAGTACGAGGGGCCAGCAGATCCTCTGTGCCGCAATACATTTCAGCTGAATGTACATTCTCGATCGTGCATCCAGCTGAAATAGTTGCTGCTCTGTGGGCCCCCCTCCACTTCTATGCACCGGTGAGATATCTGCCTCTAAACAGACCCGGTGGCAACAAAGGAAGTCAGATCTCCAGGCAGAACCAGAGGTTAGTTTGATTTGAGAGTTTATATTGTAGCACCGATGCACAGAGCTACAAAAATCCCCAAAAAAGCCACCTTGTGGATTACAGAAGGGATTAGATGGTGGCTCTTGTGGTCACATACAATCCCCATATGGGAAATCTAAGGAAAATTTACTGCTGATCTTCAATCCATATAACACAGGGACCACGAACTGAAAGAAATATTCCCAGATCTACCACTTCTCTCCTACAAACGGCCACTAAACAAACCCTGAGGTCTAAGAACGGGTCTCATCTGATCCTCACACTTCACTTTATTTGCTCTTCACTCACGTTACCATCCCCTGTTACTATCACCAGGCACCACCATATTCATGCTGATGTTGGCACTGGTGGTAGAGGAGATCTGGCACTAGAATGTCCAGGTGCTGTCCAGCCGGGAATACTGATGTGGTTATGACCTGTGGTGGTACTCAGCCAGGCTAATGGGTGTGTGCTGTCTCGCATCTCCATCAGGAGTTGTTGACTCCCTGAAGGGGTGCAGTCACTTTCTCCTGATCTTGACCTGCATCTTATCCCATCGGTCTCTGCCTCTGTTAATCCACCTTATTTAGGCCCCATCCTATCTGAAGAAACTTCTGTCTGACTTCCTGGTGTTTGACCCAGTCTTTCTTGACTATATATAGTTTTGCTTTTCATATCTGTCCTTTTTGGTTTTTTCTTTTAGATGCCGACTTTTAGCTTTGACTATCCATACCTCAGGCTCGCTCCTCCGGCCAGCAGCTACTTTGTGGATGCAACTCAGGTGGCCTCGTTGTAAGTCCAGATCCCTGTATAGGGGTTAAAGGGTGAAGGTTGGGGTTCATCTGAAACCTGCTAGACCAAGTGCTAGTGCAAAGTCTGTCCGAGGTAGCCTTTTTGAGCTGATGGTGATCCATTCTGTCAGAAGCCAACTGGCTGTGGTAGATTGTATCCAAGGCCTGGCCTAAATGATTATGTGGAACTGCTATAATGTCAAAGCCATTGAAGCCCAAGTCACTACAGAAGCTGCTTCAACCATCTTAGAACCTAAAGCGAATGAATCTGTGTGAACGTCTTGATTGATGTTTCGGGTGACTGTAAAGACGTTATAGTCATCTTGGGCAGCACAACAATCCATAGAATGTCATTGCTCCACACACCTGTAAAACATATAAAAAGAGCAATGTCTGATCCGTGAAATAAAGAATGTCTTCTCCGTTTTGGGGCTCAAATTTTCCAATTGTAGTTTATGGAGTTCTGTAAAAAAAAACAATGACTGTGGAAAGACTTCCTTCATACTCCCAGATTGCCATCTGTTTTTCATCAGCTTTTAAAATTCATTGCCTTATCAATAAATCAAACGAAGTACAGTCACATGTGAGCAAAACTGAGTACCAAGAAAAATGGTGAATTTTACATGGATGTTAAAATGGACCTGGATGTGTGAATGGAGCCTGAGGGAAAGCTTTTGCTTTCGCCCTGTCATCTGCTTCTAAAGGCCTGAATGAGGGTCTTATAATTTGTCTGCTACAAGGTGGTTCCCATGGTTGAGCCTTAATCCAACCTCCTGATGCTCCAAAACTGTCCCAAGTGGACTTGGTTAACCCCTTCAGGACCCAGCCTATTTTGACCCTAAAGACCTTGCCACTTTTGTCAATTCTGACCAGTGTCCCTTTACGAAGTAAAAACTCTGGAACACTTCAATGGATCCTAGCGATTCTGATTTTTTTCGTGGCATATTGGGCTTCATGTTAGTATTAAATTTAGGTTGATTAATATTTGCGTTTATTTGTGAAAAAATCAAATATATGGGAAAAATTTTGAAAATGTTGAATTTTTATTCTGCTAAACCAGAGAGTGATGTGACACAAAATAGTTAATAAATAACACTTCCCACATGTCTACTTTGCATCAGCACAATTTAAAAAAAAAATAAAAAATTTTGGTAGGAAGTTTGAAGGGTTCAAAGTTCATCAGCAATTTATCTTTTTTTCCAGCAAAACTTACAAAACCATTTTTTTTTTTTTTTAGTGACCACGTTACATTTGAATTCCCTTTGATGGGTGTGCATGACAGAAAACACCCAAAAGTTGCACCATTCCAAAACCTGCACCCTCAAGCTACTCGAAACTACATTCATGAAGATTATTAACCCTTCAGGTGCATCACAGGAACTAAAGCAACATGGAAGAAAAAAATGAACATTTTAATTTTTATAACAAAAATTTTTTAGCCTAAATTTTTTAATTTTCACATGGGTAACAGGATAAAATGCATCCTAAAGTTTGTTGGGCAATTTCTCCTGAGTACACTGATGCCTCATATGTGGTCATAAACCACTGTTTGGTCGCACGGCAGGGCTCAGAAGGGAAGGAGTGCAATTTGACTTTTGGAGCTAATTTTCCATTCAAAAAGTGAAATGGTGCTCCTTCCCTTCGGAGTCCTGCCGTGCACCCAAACAGTAGTTTATGACCACATATGAGGTATTGGTGTACTCAGGAGAAATTGCCCAACAAATTTTAGGATTCATCTTCACAGATCAATTTGTGAAGCACCTGGGGGTTCACAATGCTCACCACCCATCTAGATAAGTTCCCTGGGGTCGTCTAGTTTCCAAAATGGGGTCACTTGTGGGGGAGCTCCATTGTTAAGGCACTCAGGGGCTCTCCAAATGCAACATGGTGTCCGCTAACAATTTGAGCTGATTTTTCCATTCAATTTGTTAGCGGACACCATGTCACGTTTGGAGAGCCCCTGGGTGACTAAACATTGTAGTTCCCCCCACAAATGACCCCATTTTGGAAACTAGACCCCCCCCCCCCCCCAGGGAACTTATCTAGATTTATAGTGAGCACCCCCAGGTGGTTAACAAATTGTGTAGTGTATGTCAGGTTGGTGTGCGGTGTGGTATAGTGTAGTGTATACACCACACACAAACAACCTCACATACGCTACAACACACACACCAACCTGACATAGGTTGGTGTGTGTGTGTTCAGTCCGGGGACATGTGATGAATTTTGAAGCCTTCATTCAAACACAGTCCCGGTTTGTCAGGACACGTTTCACATTGGAAACGGGTGACCTTTCTTATCCCCCTTTTAAGGCAGACCCGGCACCTTTTTCTAACTGTGACCTCACCAGGAAAATGTTGCCCTGGTACCACACGAGAGACTCTAGTTCCAGGGGTGCTGGGGCCCGCTTCTTCTTCACCTCTAAAAATCAGGGCCTTTATCACCGCCTCCTGGAAGTTGGGGAAGGTGTTGATGGTCTGGCCTGCACATCGTGATAGCACGTATGCGTTATACAGTGCCATTTGAACAATGTGCACGGCCAGTTTTTTTATACCAGACTTTCGCCTTCCGCATCGCACTGTAGGGCTGGAGGACTTGATCAGAAAGATCAACTCCCCCCATGTGCTTGTTGTACCCCAGGGCACAGTCCGGTTTGTGGACCGGTGCTGGGGTACCTCTAACGGTGGGGCCGGGACCATGGATTGTGGTCAAGAAAAAGACGTCCCTTTTGTCTTTGAACTTCACCACAACCATGTTGCCGCTACATTGGGCTCGGCTATCCCCCTTTCGGAGAGGCAGCTCAATTAGCATCAAAGGGAGATCCCTCTGGGTTCTGCGCACAGTACCGCAAGCGGCAGTAGCTCTGGCAGAGGGACTGAAATAGTGGGATGCTTGTGTAAAAGGTATCAACGTATATATGATAACCTTTATCAAGTAGTGGGCGGTTCAAATCCCACTATTTTCCCACTCACCTTCAGAGCAGGTGGACATTCTGGGGGCTGGATCCTCGAATCCTTTACTTCGTACACTCTAAAGCTGTGAGTGTACCCCGAGGCACTCTCGCACAGCTTGTAGAGTTTTATTCCGTACCTCGCCCTCTTACTGGGCAGGTATTGTCGGAATTGAAGCCGCCCTTTGAAGTGGATGAGGGATTCATCCACAGAAATTTCCCTTTGGGGAACGTACACTTCAGCAAACTTGTTGCTGAAGTGTTCGATGACCGGACGAATTTTGAACAGTCTGTCAAAATTCGGGTCATCGCGGGGAAGGCTGTCTGCGTTATCCCTGAAATGTAAAAATTTGTGAATGACCTCAAATCTTTTGCGGGTTATCACCATTCCGAACACTGGAGTTTGATATAAAATATCAGTACTCCAGTATTGGCTGATTTCTGGTTTCTTCACAATCCCCATGTGAAGTGCCAGTCCCCAATATTTCAACATTTCTACTGAGTCAATGGGACTCCAAGTAGAAAACATTGAATTTGGGTTTGCAGCCAAAAATAGTTTGGCGTAGATATTGGTCTGCTCCACCATAAGACTGACAATGGCCTCAGAGAAATAGACTTTGAAAGTCTATTTCCCTGAGGTTTGCGGTCTCAAACTGGATTCCTGATTGGGGAAGGAAATCCGGAATCCGTGGGGCGTAATTTTCAGGGATGGGGGTCCACACTGGGGCCCTGGTGCTAGGTTGGGCGTGACTAGCACCAGGTGGAGGGTTACTCACAGATGGCTGTGGGTCTTCTACGGTCTCCGGACGATGTCTTGACCTCTGACGTAGTCTTGGTGCCAGCTCGGTGTCACTGGAGGAGGATGAATGGGAGGAATAGAGGAACGTGGGGTCCTCTCCCTCACGATCAGCTTCGGAGGCAATAATAGAATATGCCTTCTCAGCTGTGTACACCCTAGACTAGGTTGAGTGGGACGGGCGGGACATTTTGTGTGCTGTGTGCAAAAAACAAAACAAAACTTTATTAGTGTGAGTGCTTGGTGTAAACTTCAAAAATCAGGCGTAGGGGGCGCACTCAGGCACACGGGGCGCGCTGAGGCGTAGGAGGGGGCAGGAAGCTGGCAGCAGCAGGGGGGGTGATCACTGGGGCAGAAAGGGGGGCAGGAGCCGACAGCAGCAAGGGGGTAGGAGGCCGGCAGTAGCAGAGGGGGGTGGTCACTGGGGACTGGGGGGGGGGTGATCGGTGATCACAGGCGCAGGGGATTCACAGTGAGCCTGCTGCTGCCTGTGATCACCGTACACTAGCTGTCAGAGCAGCAGCCGGTGGATGAAGATGTGGGAGAGGGAGCAGTAGGAAATTGGATTGGGGTGGGGGGGGGGCTGGAGTCGGACAAGGGGAGAAATAATTACCGGCGGTGACGGCGGCGGCAATGTGGGGCGGCGGTGGATCGCTGGCAGGTCTGGGGTCGACGTCGGCAGCTTAACCAAATTCCTCAGCATCCACGGACGGGATAAAGGCTGGGGAGTTTGATTAGCCATGTTAAACTTTCTCCTCCACATCTGATTGAAGGGCTAGCGTCACATGCCCCCCCCCCTCAGCCAATGGCTGATGCTATAAGCATCAGGCCATGCCCAGATTGAAATATTTCACCAATTTTCATTGGTGAAATATTTAATTCATTCCGATTGGCAGTTTCACTAAAATAATCCACCCCCCCTGGGGTCAACTTCAGGTTGTCTAGTTGCATCAGCAACTGTGACACCTGAGTGACCCCGCTCGCACGCTCTGCAGGGGCGCGATCTCTCCATGTCACAGACGCTGTGACATGGGTCGGGAACGCACCGATTTCCATGTCAGACGCTGTGACAGGGGTCGGGAAGGGGTTAAAGCAGTTTCATGGGAGCCCCAGGGATACCTTGTTGTCATGGAAAGTAACATGGCACCCTATGGTGACCGTATGTCATGGATGTGTCAGATGTAACTGTCGCTCTGGATCTGGCTGCAGAAGGTCAATGTGATGCGCCCCTTGGGCCGTGGGATATTCGGTGCCGGGCCAGTCGTTACTCGGGGATATGTCACAGTGGCGATGACCCGGGGCGGACATTCAAAAGGGGATTTTAATAGGGGATTTATGTACAAAGTTCATGACGCCGCCTGTGGTATGCGGCTATAGGTAGCCGCTGCTGTGGAGCAGGTCCTCTGGAGCTGATGTTACTGCAGCAGGGATGGTGTGGCTCTCCATAGGTAGAGCTTAGCTCCAGGGCAGTGTAGATGGGATAGGTTGTGCTGGGCGTTGTAGTGCAGGTGTTTGATGTCGCAGCAATAATCACTGAGACAATGGGATGTAGTCCTCAGGGTCTTTACTCAGTTATTGTAGTCCAATTTACAGGTACCAGTGTAACTTCCCTCATCGTGCTGCGCTTACTCAGGGAGGGGTTCGGGCAACCCTCAGATACCTCCGGAGTACTGAACGGGACCCCCTTCTGTGTCCTTTCTCTGGCAGTCTCCCTGCACCTCATATGAAGTGTCCCAATCCGGTACCTGCAGGCCTTGCCGGGCGACATCTGTTCCGTCCCCTGGGTCCTCTATAGCTACCTTCTTGGTGAGACTGATGTGGACTGTTGGCTACAGGATATAAAATACTGCAGCCTCCGGTTTCTAGTTAAGGCATAAAGTCCTCCGCTAGTTGAGGGACCGGTCCCCTTTGTGTGGCCTGACCCCTCCACCTCCTGGTAGATTTGGGTGTAGGGTGGCCTCCCGCACTGCCCGCACCCCTGGGGTCCCATCTGCCCTTCCTGCTCCCTCTCCTCTTTCTTCACTCCTGGCCTCTCCTCAGGCCCTCTGCCTGAGAAGAGCTCCTGCAGAGCCCTGCTCCACTCACTGTAGACTGTTCTCTCTCACTGCTGTTCTGATGTGACTGAACCCCCCCCCAACCCCTAACAAGATGGCTTCTCTCTATATACCTTCCTCTCCTCTCTTAGGGGAGCACATGCTACTTCCTCCACCCACAACCACTACATGGCTCCCCTCCACTCCAGCCAGGGAAGGGGCTCAGCAGGACCCGAGGCATCTTGCCCCCCCCCGCCCCCCTGCTGGCCTGGAGTGGTGTGTTGGATGCAGGTATTAGGGTCCCGAGCTGTACTCCTTCCTTACCTGAGATTGAGATACCTCACCTCTGGGTGAGATGCAGTACCTCTGTGGCGACCAAACCCTCAGGGGTGCCACAAATGCATTTGGCATTGCAGACGCCTTCTTAATCCTTCTGACTTTTGGACCTAACGGCAATCTCCCTCCTGCTCTGATGCACCCTGGTCTGGGGGTTTATATACTGTCTGCTTCAGGGAGTTGCTGTTAATCTCCTTTTCCCTTGTGAAGGCTTGGAGTAATAGCAGTTGGCGAGCTTCCTCTCTGGTGCCCTTGGAGGATGTTTGGTGTTATCTCTCTGTTATCTGCTCAAGCTAAGTCCCCCCCCCCCCCCTTGTTTGTTTTCCTTGTTGTCTTTTAGTTTATAGTGGGGACTGACCAATGCTCACAGCTCCTTCCCCTTTATCTAGGAACACACCACTATATTTTTTGCACTTCTAGCTAGGACTCCTATACCTAAATCTGCTGAGGCGCCCATGCAGATTAGGGTTACTTGGTCCCATCAACAAGAGGACCAGTGAGTAAACTGGATCTTTGTGGCTTGATGTCATGGGCAGGCATGCATTTCATTCAAGGGAAGCACCAGGATCTGGAGATGCCTCCTAGGGGTAAAACCATTTCCATTTGATTCTGCAAATTATTTCTTTGCATATTTTAAAATCTGTGCAGCTTCAAGATTTAGTGACTTTATTTCTGCAGCAAATTTTATTGATGACAAAGTGGTAAATGATCTTTTATATAATATGTTGCTCCTGTCATTTAGGGTGCGGTGAAGTAGGTAACTGAAGAGGGGTCTTTACTTGTCACGACTTTACGATTTGGGCTCAGTTCATGAAGGGGGTTTTCCTCTTCAAATGTCACAATATATTTATACAACTTGGAGATTCACAAGTGTTCAATGAATTGGGTGCATCTTGCCCCAGCGCCCATGAATACTGGTAACTCGCCCCCTGGGCCGTGGGGTACCCGGAACAGGGCCTTCTGATGTACGGTGCTGATGGGGGTAGTAGTGGCAACCCGATCCTGTGCCTCAGGGTGGTCAGACCAAATTGTGGCAGTCTATTTATCAGTGTTTTTGAATGTCTGACTACGCCACCTGTGGATTGCGGTCAGGGATAACCGCCGCTGTGAGGCAGACCGCTGAGGCTGGTGTTAGTGTGCAGCACAGGGGTAGGATAACTCCCCACGGGAAGAGTGTAGCCTCAGGGCAGAGTAGGTGAATGCTGGGGGTGATGGTGCAGGCCGCAATAGTAAGAGTTCAGAGTCTGCTTCAAACAGTCCAGGGTCTTTATTGTAGAGATTATTAATGACCCAACAGTAGTACCGGTTAGGAATGGGCCTGGGTGTCTGAGGGCATTCAGGCGAGCCCCACTGGTCAGGGTGAGTGTGTAGGCCTACCTTCTCTCTGCCCTTTCTGACTATCCCCCTCTTCGTGGTGTAATAGCCCACGTCCCTGAGCTGGCCGTGTACTTCTCGCCTGTATGGCTTGCGACTCGGGCCTTGGGTACCTTTTGCTTTCTCCTCGCTGTACTGGTCCCTCTGTGTGGCGGTGCCTCCAGGCTTCTTAGGCCAAGGGACCTGCAATCCCTTGCGGTTTGGTTCTTTGCTGCTGGGCTTACAACCCTAACAGCCTCGGACCCCAATGTCCGGTTGTGAGATTCTCTCAGCCAGGACCGACTCTCATCGCCTCTGTCCCTGGCTTGCAGTTTCTCCTCTGCCTCACGGACTCCTCAGCTCCATCTCTGGGACTAGTCTCAGTCCTGAGCTAGGTCATCCAGATCTCCCAAACCCTGCCCTTAGCTCCAGCTTTTATAGGGGCAGCCAGCTCCCCCTACTGGCCAGGGACAGGAGGTGCTGTATGCTAATTGTCCCTAACCAGGGAACCTCCCTCCTGCTCTCACACAGCCTTTAATATTTGTGGCATCCAGGCCTTCATGAATTGGCCCTTGAAGAGTTTAAAAACAGTGAATGGTGCTCAATCTCTCACAATATATAAATATATAATTTTTTTGCCTCCTGTGATCTTTTCACAAGCTGCACCCAGTGGTTTACCTGAAGGGGTTAGAAAATGTGCAGATTCCTTTAGTCTGAATCTGAAATGTCTCCTCCCTCCCCAATAACATCTCGTTACAGGTTGTGATTCCCACTATGGCTATAGATCGTGTGTGAAGAAGCTCTTCTCCAATGGTTTGCTCTGTAGCCAGTGCTTACTAATGAATGCGTACCATGGGGCTTTTGTACTAGTATACAGTGGCATATAAAAGTTTGTGCACCCTGATCAAAACAATGGTTGTTGTGAACAGTTAAGTTGAAGATGAAATGATCTAAAATGCCTAAAGTTACAATATTTCCTTTGTATGTGTTAATATCATGGCTGGATGGGCTCTTGTAATAATGACAGTAAGAAGTGCTCCTATTAACTTTACTTTCTATATATTTTCATTTTATTTTGCCATCAATGTGGCCGTGTTGGCGTTGCCTATTGTGGAATCGGCTTAAACGGTCTCTGGTTCTAATCTGAAGGTGTGCGCTGTTAAAGTGTGTGTGTGTGTGTGTGTGTGTGTGTGTGTGTGTGTGTATGTACATACACACTGATCTTCTACTGACTCACCCAGGAGGGATATGGGGGAAAGTCGGTACCCGGACCTTGACCTTCTGTGGGATGTCACGGCAGTCGGCTCCCGGGCTCGTATCCTGGGGTCACTCTTTAAAAGGGGTTTTGTTAACAGTTTAGTCTCGTGACGCCACCTGTGGTTTCTGGTAATGGGTACCAGTGCTGCTGCAGACCTCTGGGGGTGATGAGATGGCAGATGGGATGTTTCTGCTCCCCACAGGTGGAGCGGGCCCCCAGGGCAGGGTTGATGAAAGGGATGCAGGTGAGAGGTGGCCCGGTCAGGGGGAGTGACGGACACGTGCACACAGGGGATTCGCTTCAGTACCTTTACTGGTGTAATGTCAGATATGGTCCAGGGTACTCGATAGGAAGGGTGCACTTCTGGACTCTCCCCAGTGAGCGGGTATAAGGCCTACTGATCTGTTTCTTCCTTTCTCTATAAAGCTTCTGGCCAGCCTGGAACTAGGTCTAGCTTTTATGCTGTTTCCGCTCACCTGTCTGCTTGTAGTAGAACTTTTTTCTTTGGTTACCACTATCCCTGGACGCTGGGGCCTTCGTGGTTCCTAGTTCTGTGAAATGATGGTAGCTTCAGGTTGAACAGGGATCTGGAAACTTCCTGGTATGCCGGTTGTCCCTACTGGGTGTAGAGGACCCTGTAGGCGTGGACCCGGTGTCCGGCTTGTGTCTTGGGGTGAGCTTCAGATGCTCCTCTGCCCCCTTAACTCCTCTCTCCTTGCCTCGGTCACACTCGGGGCCCTCAACACAGCAGCAGACGTGCTGCTTCTTCACTGCTCTAGAGTGTCAGCACACTCTCTCTACCTAACTCCACCCTCCAGTGTATATATATATATCCTTAACAGGGCTCCCTCTTGTGGTATGAGGTGGAAGGGTGGAGGTGTCTGTGTGTAGTAAGGGCCTCTTGTAGAGAAGTCCGTCCATGCACCCTTTTGGGTCCTGTGGTAGCAGGGTGCCACACTACAACTCCCTGTTGTCAAGAACACGACCATGAAATTTCAGAGCAGTGTACTGGGATATTTTTGCGTGCTCAACCCCATTTATAACTTGTGACAGTTCAGGATGGAATGAAGTATAATTCTGCACTTGGGTACCTAGACATCACCCATCATGGCCATCATCTCTTCCCTGCCGTTCACCTTTAACCCAACTCATCCATCACAGAATACACCGGCTTCTATTCTTTAATCAGTCCTTTTGCTGTTTATTTTTTCTCTGGTCATGTTGCGAATCTTCAGGTTTCTGCCTATCCCAAAATTCTTACTGGTCAGACTCTGGAATAGCTTCACCCTCAGTCTATAGGTTGGCCCTAGTCACTATCCTGTGTACACCCCTCACCCTGCCAGTCTTTCCATTCCTCTCCCGCAGCTTGCTTCTGCAGGGTTATGAGTACTCCTGGCATGATGAGACTGCTGGGTGTCAGTCTGTAGTTGGGTCTCACCACGTGGTTTCTTTGAGCACATCCTTTTTGGGGTACGATCAATCGTGGTCTTTCAGTAGAGGCACGACTTCCATCAGGCACTTTTCTTGAAGTCTCGATTTGAAGATCCTTTGAGTTTCTAACATAGATAGATACGCAGATCTTTACGAGGCAGGTCAGGATTTCTCGAGTAGGGAGTGATGTCACAATACCTAATAGACTGTGGGAAGAAACAGTCGAACAGACATTCAATCAATCCCTTATGAACTTCACCATTGACCGGGTTGAAGTGGCAAATGTCTGAGAGCGGACTTGTCCCTAAAGAAACATAACTGTTAACCAATTAACACAACACAATTCCATAACAAAATAAGCCTTTGGTTTAAATGTATATAGAGACTTGAGCTGATGTATCATATATATTACTGATTCATAGATCACATGCAGATCATTGACTCATGTACAATGGGCGTTCACTACCGGCTGTAAATGCATGAACATCGTCACATGAACTCCCTTACTGTGGAGTATGTCCATGTACAGGTAGATCTGCACACAGGGTCTATATGCACATATGGAAATTCAGTATTGTGAAACCCATAAATTTACAATAAATCATATACAGTTGTAGGTGGTGATTTCCCTTTCTATTTCCTGTCCTGAACCTTTCCTATATAATCAATAACTCAAGTTTTGGAGAATAATACAGATGTTTAATAACAAGAAAAACAAGATAATAATAAGGCAATTCAATTAACAATTTACAATCGAACCTTTCTTCAATGTCCTCTAATTAGATAAAATACAAATACAATCATAAGTATACTTAGCAATGATCCTTCATGGCAGAGAGAGAGATAGTCTTGACTCTACTTCATTTATACTAAAAATTTCACATCCACACCCACATACAACCCACGACTCCGCCCTTCTTCTCCGGTATCTTCTGTGGCAAATATCCAATCATCTTCAGGGTAGTATGAGCATTGTCATTGGCTGCATTGGTCAACACCTTCCTGCAGATGGCACTCTTGTACTTCTGGAAGAAAGTCCTTGTGTAGGTTCAACTCCATTTGGGCTGGCTCCAAGATGTTCATCAAAAGCATTGTGCACCAATATACATATCCATAGGCTGGAGACAGGATGTCTATCTCAGGAGCAATGGTATACAATCCAAATCCACAGGGGCAGTGTACATATGTAGATTACACTAGGTGACAAACAGGATCTGTATTCAAGTTCACCACAGAAGGTGTGTGTACCTGTATCATCCAGGAGGCTGGAGGGCCTATACTCATTCCATATGTAGATGCAACCTTTACTCTATCACTAATACAAAGGACATCACACAAAGAACACCGGCCTTCTCGCCTAGCAGGTTCACAACCTTGTACCTAGTATCTCTTGATAGAGTCCTGGAAATATCCAGCACTCAAATTTAATGCAGAGTTCAGTCATTCCTATGATATATATATATTGTACCTGTTGGCCTCCAACAACAGTATATTGGATTTAGGGTAAAGGACTGTATTTGTCTTATGTCCTTAACCCCCCATTTCTGGATGAGTTAATGGTGCTCAGCCTGACTTCTGTGCAGTTGGGCAGACAGTTTCTTGATCCTCCTGCAAATCAGAAACAGTCCAATATGATTATGACCAGGAGGGCAATAACAGAAAGAGGCAGCTTTGAGGCTTTATTACAGTCTCCTCCTCATGGATGAAGTCTGAGATGTTTCAGCTCAGTGCCAAACGTGGGGGTCTTCTGGCATCTCTCAGGGGTATCTGGGTGAAGGTCATGTCTTCTGGAGTGATGGGTGTTCTACATCGACACCTAAAATGGTATTAAGAGAACCATACGCTCCTGGGTTCTCCTGGTGCAATTAATCCACCTCCTGACACTGGATAACCTCCCTTATTTTATGCTTTCCTGACCCATCAAACTCCTTCTTCATGCTGTTCCTTCAGTGTGACCTCTCCATTAACCTTTCCTGAACTGCCCAGTAAGTTCCTATTGCATAGCTAATGCCTCTCCTGAACCCCACAAAATAAATGCAATTTTCCCTTAATCCGCTCCTAGTCAATTGCTTCTGTTTCCTATACAGACACCACTTCCAGTTTTCATAATTCAAAAGGGGGTAACCTACAGCCCCCGCAGCTACTTATTCTCCTGTACACGGCTTCAAGCCGACTACAGAGACAAAGGCTCGTTGTGTATAGTCTGCCTGAAGTAATACAGGGTTTCTGGAGTAACGTCCCAGTGGCCCATAGCCAGTCTCGTGTCTCATCATGAAACTGCCCATCCCTGGGTCCCGTACTCCCGGTGCCACATACCACAACCAGCTGGAACTTCAAGGCCTAGGTGCACAATACCGGTCCACACCGCTCTACCGATCTTAGTCCATGCAACAAAACCAGCTCATCAATGGATGTGAATCTATTATAAAAGGAAAGAGAAAAAATGTTTTTAAGGGGAATGAACATTGTTAAAAATGTCAAACTAAGGTTCACGGTTTTTGGTTGTAGCCTGCATCAAGTTTCAGACAACCAGGTTATCCGTCCAAACGTCAAGGTCTAAGTGCACAGTATAACGTGACACTCCACCGTGTACGTCCGTTATCTGTTCACCCTTAAAACTAAAAGTAAAAAAAAACTTTTTCCCTGCGATCTGTGCTACTCCTATATAATCCCTACTGAAAAACTGGAGTTCAGATAAGAACCTCATTTACTTGACAGGGGGTCTGGTGGGAAAACCGAGCAATAAGCATACGAAAATCCTGTAATAAACTGCATTGCATTGAAACTCTGATAAAACCTTTCTGCCTCCTGTCTGAGCCTCACAGGTCTAATATCTTTATATTGTATAAGAACAAATAAAGAAAACAAAAGAAAAGGAACTAATACCATACAACCATATCCATAAAGCACCGTACAGGCCGGTTACTCTGCTGCACCTGGATGTACTGGGTTTACATCCCGGCCTCACTAGGGGGTAACTTACCCTTTCCTCAATTGCTTGTAGGTCGCCATGTCTGCCCATGGTGGGAAGACTGAGAAAATACTGTACTATCCTGTCTGTATAAATGCCTGTTCTCATGACAATATTGCTGGATTCCACAATTGTGCAATGACCATTTGTTGCAATACGTCCAAAGTGACCACATTTAACTGCAGTATTTCCTCTCTCCTTGTACCTGGCAACATGGAGCCAGCACAGACACAACATCTAGTAGATGCCATGCTTGATGTAGGGCCCCGAACAGGACATGCTTCCTTCTGTCTGGAGTCTTTACACTGTTCTATTACTTAGGGATGCACTTTTTAACCGTTCTAATTTAGCATTTTCACAAATTTATAAAGCACATAAATTGTCTTTACATTAGAATATTTAATCCCGCACTGATTGCATTACTGCCCCCCCCCCCCCACTCTTTACCCTGCACAGGGCACAATTGGTAGGGAATCTGGCCTTGGTCTCAAAGAGAAGGCGAAGGCCGGCACCATGTCTGAAAAATCATTGATAACTTTACAAAATATCAGTTGTGATCTAGTATCATGATCAACACTCAGCTGGTTATGGCCTCACTAGCCTCCTTTAAAAGCTTTGATCTCAGCCCCAGACTGAGTCGGCTGTGCATCAATATCAACACAATGATTGTTCATCTCCAGCCATTGTGATTCAAGCAGAGCTGCTTCTTTCCATATCACGTTGACCATTCTCTGCCAGTTGTGTCTAAGGCACAAACTCTCTGCAAATTGGTGGCACAACAGTCAGTGAAAATTTGGGGAATCTGCCTTGCACAGTGATTCCTCATGAACACAGATCAGTTTAGCATGTGCAGTCGTTTGGTTGATTTATTCAAGACCGCTCGTCTGTCTATGCACATGCTTGCTCCAATAGTGCAGACCACAGTAATTCTGCAGATTTCGGAGTAGTGGGAGGTACTGGGTAAATCTTATTGTGTTTCAAAGTGGATAAATCCACACTCGCTCTTCCTGAAGCCATCTTGGTTGTCCTCCTTGTCCCTTCTGTGCTGCTTGTAAAAGGTCCTTTCACTTCCGGAATGCCTTTTCCCAACCAGCCGTACTTTCCATGAGAATAACGTCTCTGCCTTCAATAACTTGGTATCGATCACCACAAACTCTCAAGTATTCAATTCGGATAAAGGGAAACAGAAAAATGTTAATCTGAAAACAAAAGATTGGATTCTCTGCTATAGATTGTCCTGTGTATAGCTCGGGTTGAAAATCTGCATCGTCCGTCTAAACGATCGGAGCACACAGAATTACACAACAGTTCACCCTGTATCAATGTATCCTGTCCACGGCCTAATTGATTCAGACAATGACCCCAGATAATCAGAGCAAAACACAAAAACAAAATCTCAACAGTGGGCCTGACTCGCTATTGAAAGGACACGTTTCCCTCCAAAAAATAGAATTCTTAATGGGTGTGGGGAGGGGGGGGACTCTCCTGCACATCTATTGAGGTACAGTATTAACCATTGACAATTGCACTTTCCTATTAATATACAAATATTAGTGATGCCTTAATGTTATCTGTTCCTTATGCTATGTACTAACTGAGACAAAGCGGTATCAATAAATATTACACAGAAGTCTACAATCTATTACATATATATTTATACCCAGGCTGGTGAAGATAGATGATACACATTAATACTACAACACTAATACAGTAATAGAAAAATGGCGCACACAATCAAACCCACAATTACCTAGTAATATACCACCCAAATTTCATACAATATCAGCCCTGCACCGATCACTACACTATCACTATGGAGAACAAGGGATTACTAGCAGTGCTACTTAGCTAAGTGTGCGCATCATGGTGTCCATGGAGTAAGAGGGCAGAGCGCAAGTCTGGTAAATTTAAAATCCCAAGACAAGAGGAAGTGTCCAGCTTCAGGTCAGAGGAAATGCCGTCCGGCTATTGCAGTATTCCCCACCCATCGGCTAAGGGTCATTCCTGGCTAAACCTGTGTTTCGCACATGGCTGGACGGTCTATGGCCTCACCTCCTCCCCCTCAGCAACTACGCCTTTGAACATTAGCGGGGACTTTATTACATTGTACGTTTTGGGGCGCTTCCCTTCTACAATGGCCAATAATATTATATACACCTCTTGTAACCACCAAGTATAAAGAATGTGTTTTATACTGTTTAAATGTATGAAGCATCTTTCATATTTTTATAAAAGGTTTTATTGATCAAAAAACAAATTTTAAAATGCATCCGGCACATGAGCTTTCAGTACAATTACAGATGACGGGGCATTAATTTCACAGGTCTGCAAAAAATATTTCAAGAGCTGTTTTGGTTATTCCATGTAATCTTTGCTTTTTGTTGCGCTGAATCTGAAACTGACCTCAGTTTTGTCCTAGGACAAAATGTTTCTTGGCAATTTGGATAACTGTTAAATAAGGCAATACTGCGAGATAAATGAAAATAGACTTATAAAATTTTTCATTACAAATTGACACTATAATCGGTTTTGTGTTTTTTTTTTTTTTTTTTTTTTCCCCTGTGAGGCTCCTCTTGGTCCATTCACGCTTGTGAGGAGCATCTGGAATGTCTCTCTGAAGCATCCAACAATAGTCTGCCATCGTTCTAATGCTCCATTTTCCCTGGTATCTTCTTTCCATCTCTTTAATGTACTGGAGGATACGTTCACTTTGCTCTTCACTCATAGCTCCCAAAATTTCAGGAAAGTTGTCAAGGTCGAAATGGAGGAAATGCACTTTCAAACTCATCAGGAAACCTAAAGCTTGAAATGCTTTCAGCATTCGTCCGATCTTTATCTAGGTTTTTAAACCTCTTTAAATGCAATCCACCCTTCTTTTTGAGGATCCGTCATGGTATTGTCAACTCTATCCGCTATAAGCCTTCTAATGTCTGTCTGGTCCGATGAACACACCCAACTTCAATTTTGCCTTCGAGAGGCTTGGAAACTTGGTGACCAAGTGTTTGAAGCATTCCCCATCTCTTGGAAGTGACTTTCACTAATTGCTTCATCAAGCCCAACTTTATGTGGAGAGATGGTAGAAGAACTTTTTAGTGAGGTACTGAGAAAAAAAAAAAATAAAAAATTACGTATTTTTATATATTAACCTGATATTGATATTTTGTTTTCAATAGCATAATGATGTGAATTCATGTTATGGTAAGCTGTGACTAATAGTCATTTAACATGTATAATTATACTTTTCTAAATCGAAGCAATCACGGGTCCAATCATCATGATCTGATGTCATTGGGTCTTCGTCTCACCTTCTTGTTTCTTTTAAAACCGTTTTTAGATAAAAAAGCCTTTGAAAAATTTTAGTGTAGATATTGTACAGTCTATAATTGTATTCATTATTGTGCAGTCCATAAACTGTACTTTTTAATGACAAATTATTTTTACAATATTCTTGTATTAGACATTACTTTATTAAATATTGATGTGTTTTCTTAAGATATTGAACTGAAATAAAAAAATGAGATTTAAAATAAATAAAAAGAATAAAAATAAGGCCTTTATATGATAATGACAAATGCAGAGTAATTATGTTCTCCATAATCTTTATTTATATAGCGCCAACATATTCCGCAGCGCTTAACAATTCCGAGGTTCATATACAACAGTCATAAGTAACATAGCTAAAGATAATACAAGAATTACAGCAAAAATAATGACACCCCTGCTCGTAAGAGCTTACAATCTACAATGAGGTGGGGGTGACACAAAGTACAATGGCTTATTTACAAGGATGGTCCAGCCATCTTGAGGGGATGAGGGATAGATAAAGGCTGCATGAGCTCATCACCAGCCAGTATTTGTGGTGCTTTTTGGTTCGGTGGAGCGTTATGCTTGGACAAATGAAGAATGGGCTATAAGAAGATAAAAGGACTTCAATTAGGGAAGGTGATGGCTGCTCTAAACAGGTGTGTTTTTTAGGGAGCGCCTAAAACTGTGTTGTGGTTCATCCTAATTTCTTGGGGTAGAGCATTCCAAAGAATAGGTGCAGCTCGGGAGACGTTTTGAAGTCGGGAGTGGGAGGTACAGATTAGTGCGGATGTTAGTCGAAAGTCGCTTGTGGAGCGTAGAGAACGGGTAGGCCGATTAACAGAAATGAGGGAAGAGATCTAGGGGGGTGCCACACTGTGGAGGGCTTTGTGGGTGATAACAAGCAATTTAAATCGGATCCTATAATTCATGGGCAGCCATTGCAATGAATGGCACAGAGCAGAGTAGTCTGAGTAACTGCTAGCCAAATAGATGACCCTGGCTGCAGCATTAAGGATGGACTGAAGGGGGGGAAAGTAGAGAGGGGGAGGCCAATTAATAGTTACAGTAGTCAAGGCAGGAGTGGATCAGGGCAACAATGAGGGTTTTTGTTTCCAAGGTGAGAAAGGGGCGGATTCTAGAGATGTTCAGGTGCAAGCGAAAAGAGCGGGCAAGAGATTGTATATGGAAGGTGAAGGAGAGACTGGTGTCAAACACAACGCCCTGAAATTGCGCCTGCTGGCTCAGCATTATTGTGGTGCCACATACGGAGAGAGAGATGTCAGATTTAGAGAGGCGAGTAGACGGCGGGAGTAGAAGAAGTTCGGTTTTGGAAAGGTTGAGTTTCAGGTAGAGAGCAGACATGATAGAAACTGCGGCCAGACAGTCACTGGTGTTCTGTAGTACAGTGGGGGTAAGGTCAGGGGATGAAGTGTATAGTTGTCGTCAGCACAAAGATGGTACTGAAACAAATTTTCTGATGGTCTGTCCAATTGGGGCTGTGTAGAGAGAGAAGAGGGCCATGGACTGAACCCTGAGGAAACCCAATAGAGAGAGGAAGTGTGGGGGGGGGGGGCGCGGAACCAAGGAACGATACACTGAAAGAGCGGTCATGTAGAAGAACCAGGAGAGAGCAGTGTCCTTTATGCCGATTGAGTGGAGCATAGAGAGTAGGAGGTTGTGGGCAACTGTGTCAAAGGCTGCAGAGAGGTCAAGAAGAATGAGCAGAGAGTGGTCACCATTATGTTTTGCTGTCAGAAGGTCATTGGTTACTTTGAGTGCAGTTTCTGTAGAATGTAGGAGGCTAAAGCCGGACTGTGATGGGTCTAGAAGAGTGAGTGGAGAGGTAACTGGTAAGGCGGGAGTAGACCAGGTGCTCCAAGAGTATAGAGATGAAGGGAAGATTGGAGACAGGTCTGTAGTTGTTTGTGCAGGAAGGGTCAAGAGAGGGCTTATTTAATGGAGTAATGGAGCGTTTGAAGGAGGAGGGGGAAGATACCAGAAAAGAGGAAGAGGTTGAAGATTTTAGTTACGTGAGTAGGGACGACCGAAGAAAGACACGAGTAGATGTGAGGGGATGGGTTCAGTGGTGCATGTAGTGGGATGAGAAGATAGGAGCCTGGAGACTTTGTCTTCTGTGACTGGGTCAAATGTGGAGTGATCCAGAGGGGATGTGGGGAGGGATGGGAGTCATGGCACTTGGTTGCTGGGATCTGATTTCCTGACAGATGGTGTCTATTTTCTCTGTAGTAGGAGGTCAAGTCCTCGGCACAAATGTCCGTGATGGGAGGGCTGCGCTTTAGAACTGAGGAGGGAGTGAAAGGTATCGGAGTTTTTTTGGGGTTGTTGGATAGTGAGGAGATCAGGGTGGTGAAGTAGGTCTGTTTGGCAAGGTGAAGGGCAGAGTTATGTTTTTAACATAAATTTATAGTGGATAAAGTTTTCTAGTGAGTTTTCCTCCATAGGCGTTCGGCACTTCTAGAGCAACGCGGGAGAAATCGGATTTGCGGTGTGAGCCAGGGCTGTTTTATTCTGTGTTTAGAGGTTCTGAGGGTGAGGGGCGCTACTTGGTCCAGCGTGAGTCTGAGAGTGTCATTGTAGTGGTTTACAGCCACTCCATAAAAATACCCTTAAATGAAATCATCCAGATAATGGAAATATGTCATAACCTTGTATTACCAAAAAATGATTAAATTATGCAACTTTGCATGTAATACCCTTCTTGGTTATACCATTGTACCCTATTAATATTTCTTCATTATTAAAAATGTGACAAACAAATATTGATCAAAAGTGATTATGTAATCAGAATCAAAAACACATTTTCCCCCTTAATGCCAAAAAATATTATTTTATGAAATAATTTGTATATCAGAACCAAAATTAAAAATTCTTCTATGAATATTTTGTATAAATTTCATATCAATTTGTAGCATATATTTGTCTGAAGAGGTGTGTACCTACTTAGGTAACCATTAAAAAATAACCTTGACTACTAAAACAATTAGGAAAAATTATTCCAAATGTAAATTTCCTTTATAAATCATTCTGATGTGTGGTTGCACTTATCCACTATTAACTAAATCAAGAAATAATTACTATAAAAAGATATTATGTAGATAATAGTTAATTACCATATGTATAATTTTCTCAGAATTAAATGTATTTTTGTAACTTCATATAAAGAAACTGTTTGAAAAAAAAAACATGCATGAGGCCTCAGTCACCCAAATAGAATCTAGCAGCTGCTCCTTTACTTCATCTGTCATTTCAATCTGACATTCAGATTTGTTCAACCATACATTCCACATACCAAGGTATGAATACATGTTTTTAACCCCAAATTATTGTATCCTAATTATCAATGCGCATTGTAAACTATTACATTTAAAATCTTGATTTCTTTGAATATTCCCCAAAAAACAACTTGTATCAGATTTTTTTCCTTAAATTTAGGACGCTTGGGGGGGAAAAAAGATGCTTTTGACTTGCAAAAATAGAAATGTCTTAGATTCTTTTTTTCTGGCTACTAGGATTAAATTACGTGGATTGAAAGTGAATGGAAATCCATATTTGCTCAAATCTGTGGCTGCAGCTGTCACGCGTCATGCTGTAAGGTTAACTTTCATGCAAAAAAAACAGAACATACTAGCAGCACAAATAATTAGTTAATAAATGTTACACATAATATAATTCAATTAGTTATATATTGTTTTAAAATGTTAAATGCATAACCATGCAGTTTTTTCAACTTCCTGTGTGAATAAAGAAATAAATCCATGTAAAAGTTTTTTCCAAATCCTGCTTTGAAAGGAAAATTCTAAGGAAACATAAAAGATAAGATTAAATATCAAATTCATACAGAAGCAGAATAATTTAAATATCTTCTACATATATTGGCTCTAATGTAATTCAAAATATTGCTACTTTAATTTGAGGTTCTAATTTATTAATGTTTTCATTGTCAAATGTATACATAGACATACAGAATCTCCTTAAACGAGTATAATACGAATTTACAGAAACTATGCAATTATACAATTTTACTGTATAAGATTATACATTTGTAACACTTTGATACAACATATAACTACATTTTTTTTTCTTAGCCATTCCCTAAACCAAATCTTCTTCTTTCTGTCAATCTCCAGAAAAGCTGTTTAGAAAAGGCATTTTCTTATCCTTCAAAAGCTCAGATAATTGACTGTTCTTCAGGCTGTGTGCCCACGTAGCGTTTTTCAAGCGTATATGCTGCGGAATTTCGGCAGCGTAAACGCTTGTAAAATGCATGTATATCCGTACCCCATGGTCCCCAATGGCATTCCGCAATGTCAATGCCCATGCTGCAGATTTTTCCGCAGCGTATATGCTGCGGTCAAAAATCCGCAGCATGTTCATTAATTTTGCGGAAGCGCTGCGGAATCAATGTGCGGATGTTACCCAAGTCTGGAGAGGAGACTCTCATCCAGTCCTGGGTACCAAAGAACCTGTAAAAAAAAAAAGAAAAAATAAAGTTTATACTTATCTTCTGATGTTTTCCCTCCATCGCGCTGTTGCCTGAAGGACCTGCCACGTCATTGAGTCATGTGACCCATCACATGACTCAATGACATCACCGCAGGTCCTGCACACAACAGCGTGAGCCGCTCAAGACTCCGGACGGGGCAGAGAATGAATCTGTAGGTGAGTATAAACTTTATTCTTTTATTTTTTACCATTCGGATTCTTTTTTTTAACTATTACTTGGTCACACTATATAAATCCATGCCGGTTGCATGGATTTATATAGTGTGAACAAGTTGTCAAGCACTTTTCCAAGTGATGCTTAAATCACTTGGAGAAGTGCTTGATAACCCGCATGCGGAAATGCATGCAAAGACGCCTCACAAACGCTTCTACCTGGCGGGAAAACCGCATGTAATATCCGCATGCGATTTTCCCGCCAGGGAGATGCGTAAAAAATATGCTTCAGGTCCGCAACGTGGGCACATAGCCTCAGTCTACATTCCATGATGTAAGTCTGAGCTGATTTCACCTGTCTCTGCCTGTCAATTTTGGCCATTTTTTACTTTTAAAGGAAAACTGACAGAGCTTTGAATTTTTAACTTTCTATGAAGAAATTGACTTTTGAATCTTCTCATATGTCTTATTACATAGAAGGTTTCATATATGTATTTAATGGATTTCATTTTGAGGATGACTCCTTTAGCTTTTGATATTTTTCCTTTTCTGGTTTTAAAAATTTAGCATTGATTTTTTTTCACGGTGTTAATATTTTTTATCAAGCAACTGTTCACATTCAAATAAGGAAACTTTTTGTGACTCAATAACTTGAGATACCGGATTTAAGAATTTGAATTTTTGTACAAGTTATTTGTTGTACTTTTCCTTTTTTGAGTTTTGTACAACCGTTCAAATATAGACATGAATGTATACGTACATGCTTAACTACCAATCCTTAAATTTTGCAGATCTTCTAGGTCTGGGAAATCCTTAGTGGCACAAATCAAATATTTTAATCTGTCCGAGTCACTTTTCCATTCATTAGTCACTTTCACAGGGCATTAAAATTGAGACCAAGGAATAGGAGGCACAGAAAGATATGAAAGGGGTGCTAAATGCAGCCTGTGTGATGCATATAGTATAAGAGGAGAGAAAGCCACAGGTACATAAAGCCAAGCACACCCAAATATTTGTATTGCAAAAATATATAATATTTTATTGAACAAACGTTTGACAAAAGATCATAAAGACCACACAAAAGAATATTAAAAGCATTTAAAAGAGAAAGCCAAGAGACATGTGAGGGAATGGTAGCCCAAAACATGCACCAAGAGGTATTCAATTAATGTTGATATCAATGATTATTCAAGACACATCTATTTTTTGGTCAGTATATTATATGATTAATAGCCCAAAATACAAATATACATGATTATAAGATACAATGAAAAATAACTATAAGGTGCCATGATATATAAGGTATTAATAAGGTGCAAAATGTAAGATGTGGTATATATAATATCACCAAAACATCCTGATCATGAGATTGATCATAAACACCAAATATACAGGCACCTATGAAGTTCAAGAACACAAAAAATATAACTAGATATAATATAATAAATATATGCGCTATTGAAAGGTCAGTCGGTATACCTGTTGCAGTCATCCAACAGGTTGTGACTGCAACAGGTATACCGACTGACCTTTCAATAGTGCATATATTATATTAGATCTCGTGGACAAGTGAATGTGGCCAGGGATGGTCCAGCTCACTGACGCCTTCGCACTGAGTTAATATTGTGGAAGCCAGGACACAGTTGGACACTGGGATGCAACACGTCCTCCAGACAGAGGATTGCGGGTCCTGGGTCAATCAGGCTTCAACACAAAGTTCAGAAGGTAGACAGTTGCAGTGGTCTGAATCCTACACAACGAGTAAATTATTCATGATCATGAGGCCATCCATCGCCTTAGCTTTCTGTTCCTTGGATGTATGTAGTAGCAGCTAGGCCTGAGGTGGAAAGCGTGTTGGCTCATATCCTACCTTCTCCGAGGATTTCTGGATGTTTTCCTGCTACTATCCCAGTTCTATGACTCCCGTTAAAACAAAGCTTCAGGTGATGAATGATGGATGAGGTGGTGTCAAAGGAGAGAGAGCAGGAGGAACAGGGACCATTCACATCAATATCAGGCCAGTCAACCACACATGTCTTGTAGGATATGTTTCTGTACCAAAAGGAGCCGTTCGGCTACACAGTTATAGGGCATACAGGGAGTGCAATGCCTACCAAAAATTTCAAGGCACTCCAATGCCCCTTGGAAGTGACATGGAGGTCAAAGGGCCTTAACTAAACCGTTTTTTCCATTTATAGCAACTGGGTCTCCTGTACACTGTTGGCCTAAGCAGTGAATAGAAGGCTTTCCAAAAATTATGAGTAACTGCAATGCCCCTTGAAACAGATGTGGATTACAGCATACTAAAAACCTTCTACCCATTATTGGGGAGTGGGTCTCCCTTAGTGTTCTCTTATGCATTGAAAAGCAAAAGCTGACTAAAATTTAGGAGGAAATGCAATGCCCGTTGGAAGAGTCGTGGAGGTTAGAGGTAATTAAAAGCAACATTTCAATGCCCCTTGGAAGAGCTGTGGAGTTCAGAGTGGCTTAAGATGACTGTTTTAATGCCCCTTACAAGAGCCATGCAGTATAGCATATTAAAAACATTATTCCCATTATTGGGGAGTGGGTCTCCCATAGTCTTTGCCTAAACCTTCCAAGCAAAAGCAGCCAAAAATTAGGACGGAGGAACTTGAAATGCTGGCAACACGGACCACTGTCACCCTGGTGGTATAGTGGTGGTAGAGGCTGAGGATAAGGACAAGAGCAAAATACAGCCGAAATGAGGAAGCGTATACCCATGGTGGGTGTGAAGCGGTGCATGGGAATACACCTCCTGAAATAACACACTGGATTTGACTCTGCTGTCATTTGGTGGTGATGAGAAGTCTGACCCAATCCAGCCCTTGTTCATTTTGATAAGGGTCAGCTTGTCTGCATTGTCAGTTGACAGGCGAGTGCACTTATCAGTTATACCCCAGCGGTACTAAAAAAAACGCTCTGATAACACGCTAGTGGCAGGGCAGGCCAGGACCTCCAAAATGTACAGAGCGAGTTCATTCCAAGTGTCCAGCTTGGATACCCAATAATTAAAAGGCACAGAGGAATCACGGAGGACGCTGATACGGTCGGCAAGGTACTCCCTCACCATCTTTTGAAACTTTCCACTGCTTGTGAGTACCCCATGCCTCAGGGCCTGTAAGCTGGGCGGGTGTCAGAAAACTGTCCCAGAACGTTGACAGTGTGCCTCTGCTGGATTGGAGTTGCATCTCTCTCGCCTGTACACCTTGGTTGGGCAACGAACTGTGACCTCTGCCGCTAGCGTGTTCAGATGAGAATTTTTTTAAGAGTTCTGCAGCAAGGCCCTTCTGGTACTGCCAATTGTTGTAGACCTCTCCACCTCAGGAATAAGAGTGAAAATTCTCCTTGTAGCGGGGGTCTAGAAGTGTCACCATCCAGTAATGACTGTCACCCAACATTTTGACAACGCGAGGGTCACGGTTAAGGCAGTGTAACAAAGTCAGCCATGTGTGCCAGACTGGTAACGGGCAAGACTTCTTTGTCCTCACCAAGATGATGACTGACCATGCTCTCCTCCTCCTTCTACTCCCCCCTGTCCTCAGGCCACCCACGCTGCACTGACTGTATGACAGTTGTACAGGTACTACCATCTACAGCGCATGATACCAGCTCCTGTTCTTCCTCATCCTCCTCTCCCTCATTGTCCCCCAATGCACGTTGGGATGAGATGAGGCTGGGCTGTGTGTAATCACCCATTACGGGTTTTTGATCCATCTCATCATACTTTGGCTTCAATGCCTCCTCTTTAATTCTCTGCAGAGAACATTGCAAAAGACAGACAAGTGGGATGCTGTCGCTAATGATGGCGTCATCGCCACTCACCATCTTGATGGACTCCTCAAAGTTTGTCAGGATGGTACATATGTCAGACATCCAGGTCCACTTCTGAGTAGTGTTGAGTGAGTATGTTCTATTAACCCTTTCGCCGAGTATGCTCGGCCCGAGCTCCGAGTATTTATAACTGCTTGGTGATATGGTTGAATTGCTTCCGTGTGCATGATTTGCAACTGTTTGACAATTTTATTACATGGGAGGAATGCCTAACAGTTGCAAATCATGCACACGGGAACGATTCAACCATATCACCGAGCAGCTATAAATACTCGGAGATTGGCCCGAGCATTCTCGGACAGAACATACTTGCTCAACACTATTCCTGAGGTCTTGTGTGGAGTCTGACCTGAATATCGATGGCCTTGTTGCAGCTGGTACTCCACAACTGCTCTCTTCTGCTCACAAATCCTTTGCAACATGTGGAGGGTAGAGTTCCAACGTGTGGGGACATCACACACCAGTCGGTGTGACGGAAGCTGCAAACGCTGCTGCAACACAGCAAGGGTGGCGGAAGCTGTAGCTGACTTGCGAAAATGAGCTGACAGGTGGCGTACTTTGACGAGCAGATCTGGAAACTCTGGGTACGATTTAAGAAACCGCTGAACCAAGAGGTTAAGCACATGAGCCAGGCATGGTACGTGTGTGATCTCACCTTGCCTCAGAGCCGCCACCAGGTTATGGCCATTGTCACACACGACCATGCCTGGATGTAGGTTCAGCGGTCTCAGCCACAGATCTGCCTGCTCTTTCACAGCTGTCCACAACTAACAAGCAGTGTGAGGTTTATCACCTAAGCTTATGAGTTTCAGCACAGCCTGTTGCCGCTTGGCGGAGGCAGTACTGCAATGCTTCCAGCTTGTAACTGATGTGGTGATATCTGAGATGGAGGCTGAACATGAGGAGGAGGATGATGATGCGCAGGAGCTGTACACTGTGGGGGCAACTCTGACTGACATAGGGCCCGCAATCCTCGGTGTGGGGAGGATGTGTTCCGTCCCAAGGTCCAACTGGGTCCCGGCTTCCACTGTTTACCCAGTGTGCCGTCAGAGAGATGTACCATCCCTGGCCACAAGCACTTGTCCACGTGTCCGTTGTCAGGTGGACTCTCCCAGTAACTGCGTTGTTGAGGGCACGGCAGATGTTTTGGGACACATGCTTGTGTAGTGCGGGGATGGCACACCGGGCAAAATAGTGTCGACTGGGGACTGAGTACCGAGGGACAGCCACCGCCATAAGGTTGCGGAAGGATTCCATTTCCACCAGCCTAAAAGGCAGCATTTCCAATGCAAGCAGTCATGAAATGTGTGAATTTAGGACTGTGGGGCGTTGGCTGCGAATTTGCGCTTTCGTTCAAAGGTCTGGGATATGGACAATGGAACGCTGCGGTGGAACGTGGACTTTGATGCTGTTTCTTGAGAAACTGCTAGAACACGTGAAGACTGAGAGGAGGGGGCATCTTTGTATGCAGTATGGACAGGGGATTGCCTTGCACACACAACAGGGGGTTCTCTTACACGCACAACAGCAGAAAAAGCAGTGGTAACACCCACTGACACTGGTTGTGGACCCTGGGGTTTGCACCACCAAGTCGGGTGCTTCGCAGACGTGTGCCTGATCATGCTGGTGGTCAGGCTGGTAGCTTTGTCACCCCTGCTGATGCTGGCCTGGCAGGTGGTACAAATGGCCTTTTTGGGGTTATCAGCAGAGTCTTTAAAAAAAATTCCAGACTCTGGTAGACCTACCCATTGTACTGGCAACGTCCCTCTTGTTGGTGTTATGGGGAACTGTTGCCCACCTTCTGTGTGCGGCCACCACACTGCTACTTCCTGCCTGTTGGGGGTACTCTGCCTCCCTCTCCCTTTGTGCTGCTGGCCTTGCTCTGCGTGTTCTCCTGCCACATTGGGTCAGTTACTAGATCATCCACCACCTCCTCCTCTTCAATTTGCGCACCATGATCCTCCCCCTCACTTCATGGCAATTGTCTCGTCATCATCCTCCTCTTGTGACTAATTGCCAGCGTCGACTTCCTGTGGCCGTGGCTGTTCAAATATTTGGGCATCGCTACATGGGATCTCCTCTTCCACTACTTCAAGAGAGCAGGCGAGGGACCCAAATATGGAACGGGACAAGTGAACAGCTCTTCAGAGTGTCCAAGTGTGGGATCAGTTGCTGTCTGACAACACTCGGCACGGTGGGAGGAGGGAACATCAGGGTGAGGAGGAGTATGCGGTCGAGACTCACGGCTACTAAGAGTTGACCGTGTGGAAGACAGACCGGAGGTGGTGGTGCCCAGGTAACGAAGTATTATCTGCTATTCAATTAATAACCAGTTCACACTGATCAGTTCGCAATACTGGTGTTGTAGTGTGCTTCCCTAGTAATTTGGTCAAGAAGTGGGAGCGAGAATATGTGGCTGTTGGTGGTGGCACATTTTCACCTTGGCCACGGCCCCATCCTCTACACGCACCATCACCAGAACGTCCAGTTCCACGTCCCTTGCCACGCGCCTTGCCCATTGTAAATGAAGTAAAATAGCTGACACTCGCACTATCAATGGCAAAAGGGTAATAAAAAGGAGATTAGAACCGTGGAAGAGGAAAACCAGTTCTATTTCTCTGGCCTACACCAGAATATTTTAAACAGATATATTGGTGTCTGAACAGTCACACACTCAAATTTATTTATTTATTTTGGGGGGTGGGATACTATAAGGTTAAGACGTGTATTTGTACAGTCTGACGGAAAAAAAATACAGGATTTAGATGAAAAAAGGATTTTTCTTGGCCCCTGAGACCGGGGGATAAGTTTAGCAATTTGACCAACAGGAGCACACAGGACTGTAATGCAGTATTTGTTGGTATAACCACTGCGTCTCCTATACAGCCTGCCTGCCTGATATCTGGGATGGATATTAGTCCTCAGAAGGACTGTGTTTGATTTTGCAGGCTTTAGAGACCCTACACTACCTATTTTGCATTATATATCTCTCTCTCCACTGTCTGATCCCGGGCGACTGTGTCCAAGATGGCGGTGCCCGGTTTTAAATACTCAAGGTGACGCTGTGTGGCCAGCCAATCACTGTAATGCCCACAAACAACATGGCTGCGGCATTACAGTGACTGGCTGGCAATCCCTGCGTATTCATTGGCTCTGTAAAGAGCGCCAAACGTGCAGGGCGGAGACCCGAGCTCCCGCCCGAGTAAGAAATGCTCAGTGCTCGCCGAACATCCCGAGTAGCAAGATGCTCGGGCGAGTACCGAGCAGTGTTGAGCATGCTCGCTCAACACTAATAAGGACCTTTGATTATGTCACTAACCACCTCACTGCCACCAGCCAATCGCACAGTTCCTGTTAATGCGGAAATTAAATAAGCTGCCTGCCGATGGTTCACACCAAAGTTTGCAGAAGAACCTATAGATTTGTGTCAAGTCCTTACATTTAAGATTTTTTTTTTTATTTTTTTTTTTATCAAAACACAATTTCCATGCAATTATCTGAAAATCAAACAGCTTTTTAGTCGCAGAGCTGTTATTACAATAATATACAGTAAGCTGACTACATTAAGAATATTGACACCTCACACAATGCAGGGTTCAGTTTGGCTCTTAGACTAAGTACCTCTTCACATTCTGCTTGGCTTCATTCATTCTAAAATGTATCAGCAAACGCAGGGCTTGTTTCATAGATTATTGGCTATGTGTTTTGGATATCCGGCATATGGCCACTAACACGGCAACGCTGCCTTGTGTCCAGAGATTCAAACCAAAACAAGCCACAGGAGTCTGGTCATCTAACGGCAGCCACCCATCAGTGTCCATACTAGCATCTAAAAGCCGGCACACAGCATTTACCCAAAAGATGCAACACATTTTATTAATCAGGCACCAGGGAATAATGACAGAATTAAAGATTTAATTACATCATTAACTACTATCACAAAGGGTTGTACATCACTGCTTATAAAAGGTGTCGCGTTCTGTAGGTTGAATGTGCTGGACATCTATTATCCTTAAATGACACTCTTGCACCTCTCCAATCTATCCTAAACTCTGCTGCTCGACTAATCCACCTGTCCCCCCGCTATTCCCCGGCCTCTCCTCTCTGTCAATCCCTTCACTGGCTCCCTATTGCCCAGAGAATTCAGTTCAAAACTCTAACCATGGCATACAAAGCCATCCACAACCTGTCTCCCCCATACATCTGTGACCTAGTCTCCCGGTACTTACCTGCACGCAACCTCCGATCCTCACAAGATCTCCTGCTCTATTCCCCTCTTATCTCCTCCTCCCACAATCGTATACAAGATTTCTCCCGTGCTTCCCCCCTACTCTGGAACTCTCTACCCCAACATATCAGACTCTCGCCGACCGTGGAAACCTTCAAAAGGAACCTGAAGACCCACCTCTTCCGACAAGCCTACAACCTGCAGTAAACACCACTGCATGACCAGCTCTACCCTCACCTACTGTATCCTCACCCATCCCTTGTAGACTGTGAGCCCTCGCGGGCAGGGTCCTCGCTCCTCCTGTACCAGTCGCTGACTCGTTTTGTTAAGATTATGTAAATGCTTTTGTTATGTATATCCCTATCACATGTAAAGCGCCATGGAATAAATGGCGCTATAATAATAAATAATAATAATAATAATAATGACCAAGTAGTGGCTGGGATTCTTAAGTTAAAGAATTCTATTCTTGTTATAGGACAGTCCCCGTGCTAAATAATGCAACACAGTAATGCCTGCACACACTACTATGTGACTTGCATTTATGTTTAACGAAAGCGGCAAATTATACAGAAAAATCGTTGCATGGAGCAAAATGGCAACAGCTCTCTTGATCTTGACTTTCAGTATGAAAACAGACCATGAAAGCAGGGCCTCACAATCCTTCTGACTTTTTAGGTCTTAAGCAGGGGGTGTCATAAGTTACCACAGGGATAACTGTCTTGTGCCTGCCAAGCGTTCATAGCGACGTCTCTTTGATCCTTCGATGTCTGCTCTTATTGTTGTAAAGCAGATTTCACCAAGCGTTGGAATGGGGAACGTGAGTTGGGTTTAGACTGTAGTAAGACGGGTTGGTTTTACCCTGATTTGTCGCAATAGCAATTTTGCTTAGTATGAAAGGAACTGCAGGTTCAGATATTTGGTGCGTGTGCTTGGCTGAGGAGCCAATGGGACGAAGCTACCATCTGTGGGACTGACTGGACGCCTGTCAGAATACCCTCCCACCCCCCCCCCCTCCTAAATGTGCCAAGGAGCCCATCCTGGCAGGGGATAGCTGGGGGCTCCTGAGCCCTGTGCGAGTAACTCCTCATGCCCTGTGGACCGGAGAGCCTCCAGAAGCCCTGCTGCCCTCTCGGAGCACACCGCAAGTTTTGCTGGGAACCTGGTGCTAAATCATTCGTTGATGACCAGTTTCTGTCTCGGGTTTCATACGCAGCAGAGCAGCTCCCCTCGCTGCGATATATAAAGTCATCCCTCAAGTCAAGCATTTGTTCCTCCTGAAGGGGGTTCACCTTCCCTCCTGAGGGAACCCCCGGGACCAATTGCCAGACACGCAGGTGCCTGATCACCCTCCAGACCGTTGGCTCCTGGGCCCACAAGTGTGCCCATGAGTAATGAGTAACAGAGCACTTCATTGGTGGGACACTGGGTACAGCTGCCTTGAGGCCAATAGTGCGGAGCATAGTGAGGAGGAGTTGGTGATCCAGTGTCGAATGCTGCAGGGAGTAGTGACCATTAGATTTAGCGGTTAGTAGATCATTAGAGACTTCAGTGAGGGCAGTTTCAGTAGAATGTAAACAGCGGAAACCAGATTGTAAAGGGTCAAGAAGAGAGTTGTCTGGGAGATAGCGGATTAGACTGGAATGGACCAGGTGTTCCAGGAGTTTAGAGATAAAAAGAAGATTGGAAACAGGTCTGTAGTGGGCCATGCAGTTCTGGTCAAGGGATGTTTTTTTAAGTAATGGATGTATGCTGGCATGTTTAAAAGAAGAGGGAAAGATACCAGATGAGAGGGAGAGGTTGAAAATTTTTAGTTAGGTGAGTGGTGACAGCTGGAGAAAGGGACTGAAGGAGATGTGTGGGAATAGGGTCACTGGTGCAGGTGGTAGGGCGAGAAGATGCAAGGAGCCTGATCACTTCATCTTCCGTGACTGTTTCAAAGTCAGAAAGTGAGCAAGATACAATGTGGCGGGGGAGAGCATGCATAACGTTTGGGGATTGGGAGAAAATTTCCTGTTGGATATGGTCAATTTTTTCTTTGAAATAATTGGCCAGATCGTCAGCGCTGAAGTTGATGGTCGGGGCCTGTGCTGTTTGAGGAGAGAATGAAACGTGTCAGAGTCGTTTAGGATTATTGGAAAGTGAGATGATGAGGTTGTTAAAGTAGGTTTGTTTGGAGAGGTGAAGTGCAGAGTTATGTTTTCAGCATAAATTTATAATGGAGGAAATCTTTGGGCAGATTAGATTGTCTCCACAGCCTTTCAGCGCACCTGGAGTACCTATGGAGAAGACTTGTTTGAGGCGTGTGCCAGGGTTGTCACCGTCTATGCTGAATTGTTCTTTGAGTAGGAGATATGGCTTCATCCAGGGCGCATAGCATTATTTCGTTATAATGCCTCAATGCAGAGTCGGGACATGAGGGAGGAGATTGGGGCCAATGATTGCAAATTTTTCATAAATTTCTGGGTGTTAATGGCACGTATATTTCTAGAAGTGTGGACGGTGGGAGTGTCTTGAGTAAAGTCACCGTTCTTGACAGAGAATGAAAGAAGATTATGGTCAGAGTGGAAGGGGAGAGTTAGTAAAGTCATGTACTGAGCAAAGCCAGGAGAAGATCAGGTTCAATGTGTTCCCGTCTTCATGTGTAGGAGAATTAGCAAGCAGTGAAAGGCCGAAGGAGGAGGTTAGGGATAAAAGATGAGCGGCAGATGGGGAAAGAGAATCGCCAATTGGGATGTTAAAATCTCCCATGATTATCGTGGGGATTTCGCAGGATAGAAAATTTGGAAGCCAGGCAGCAAAGTGATCCAGGAACTGACGGGAGAGACCTGGAGGGCGAAAGACAACTGCCACTCTCAGGAAGAAGGGCCGGTAGAGTCTGACACTGTGGGCTTCAAAAGAAGGGAAGATAAGGGAGGGTACTGGGGGATAACCTGAAAAGTACATTTTGTTGAAAGAAGCAGACCAACACCTCAACCTGATCTGTTGTCAGGTCTCGGAGTATGAGAGAAGTGTAGGCCACCATAGGAGACAGCTGCGGTGGTGTCTGACTGCTGGATCCAGGTTTCAGTGAGCCAGAAGGTTGAGAGAATTGGAGAGGAAAAAGTCATGGATGTAAGAGTTTATTACATGCTGAGCGCGTATTCCAAAGGGCACAGTTGAATGAGACAGAAGATATGCAGCGAATATTAATGAGATTAGCAGGGTTACTGAATGTATCAGGGAAAGTTAGTGTTATTACTGGAGGGTCCTGAATTAGGAGAAATATCACCTGCGACTAAGAAGGAAGATACAGAGAGTGAGCAGATGGTTGAGTGATTTGTGAGAGCATTTCCTGTGTCGTATGGTGGGAATGAATGGATCTGTGTGGTATAACATTGTGAAGAGAGCATGAGAGCTGTACATAGGAGAAGGGAGGAGAGAGGGGTTAATATGGATAAAGTGTGCAGAATTTGTGGGAGAACGGTGAATGTGGATGATTGTAGCAGCCAGAACGTGAATGGCACAAATACAAATGGTGAATATTGGTTGCAAAACAGATGACCTGGAAGCAAGTTTAATTGTCTTGCATATCTTACCGGTGTCCTGCCCTGTCCAACTGCCATATCTAACTGCCGAAACACTTTGATAAACTATGGCACTTTGATAAAGTATGCATAAATGCTATATGCATAAATGCTTCCTCCTCCACCAGAATGTCTCCGTACTGTAGGCTGCCCTGACTATGGATGTTACTACTGACCAATTCGCTAATTCGGAAGGCCCCAAAAAAGGCTAATGTAAAAGCTAGCCGAAACAGAATGACTTTGAATTCTGAAGTACAAACCTCCCTCAGTACCACTAAAAGTTTACTTAATAACTCAATAGACCGGCTTCCTTCAGTCCTTGACCACTCATCCTTTACTGTAACCCTTGAGCTCCTGCCTGACCATGAAATCCTTTGTAGCATACATACAGCATTTTACACAATAACCCATGGAAATGTTTCCAGTAATATCTACTGAATCGTCTGGTATGTCTTCCTCTATTAGATTTTGTATACTTGATCCTCTTGGTTTCCGAGAATGTAAAGTTCCTTAGAGATGTCATTCACTTTGCTAGTATTTGTTCCATGATACAAAATGTCTTTTGTGTAAATCATGATTGAAATACTAGCAAAGTAGTAGAAATGTGGTTCCCATCAGATAGTAGCTTTTCCTGGGAAACTTATTCTTTTCCTGAAGGATTGATGTTGAATCCCTTCCATTAAGGACATTGTATTCCGCATTCCAGCTCTTATTGGAATCATAATTACTTTACCTAGTCCACTCTTCCAGAATGTCTTAATCATGACTAGAGCCCCTTTCCTGAGTTTGGATTCATACGGTGGCTCCATCCTCTGCATTCTTGAAGCAGCATGTGGAAGAATGGTTTTCAAGTTTTCTTGTAACAGCATCTTTTTGAGGTGTGGACAAAAAATGGTTCATGTGGGAAAATCAATGGTATTTTTCTTCCTGTCATTGATTCAAAAGGAGTAAACTGAGCTGTGGAGGAAGTTGTTCCTCTAATACTCAACAGTACAAAAGGTACTGCATCAACCCAAGTATTACCTTTTGTCCAATCACATTTTAGCAATTCTGGATTTTATTGTTCTATTCATTCTTTCCACAATACCAGCAGACTGTGGATGATGGGGTACATGAAACTGTTGCTGTACACCTAGAATAGTACAAACTGCTCGCATGATCTTTCCTGTGAAGTGACTTCCTCGATCAGCGGTGATCATTCTTGGGATCCCCCAAATACAAAAGACATGATTAACTAATGTTCTAGCTGTAGACAAAGCATCATCTTTCCTGCCAGGTAAAATTTCAACCCATTTAGAAAAAACATCTACTACAACCAGTGTATACCTGAGACCATTTTTGCCTGATGGTAATGGACCAATGTAGTTGATTTGTAACATGGACCATCTGCAGGTGCGGCTCGCAGTAGTGGCGGTTTCTGTCCTTTTTGGTCTTGGCTTCATTTGGGCACAAATGAGACATGATTGAACAATACTTTGTACAGTCTCTTCCATCTTTTCCCTGTAAAATTTCTCTTTGAGAATACCAAACAATTTCTGTTGGTCCATAAGATCCAAACCTTCATTATATCTTGTGAAATCCTCCTGTAGATATTTTGATACAACAGGACGCAAGTCCCTATTTAAATCCTGATCCAAAACCCCCTTTTCACAAAGGGAGGTTTTGGATCAACCCGCGAAGCAACAAGAGTTGTATCTTTTTCTTGTTCTTCCGCAAATAAGGCATGTGTGCGCCTGTTCTCTGAACTGCTGAAACCTCGAGAGGTTCAAACATTCTCCTGTCAGGGCTGCCTCTTTGGCTAACATACACTGCTCTAAAAAATAAAGGGAACCCTGAAATAACACATCCTAGATCTGAATGAATGAAATATTCTCATTGAATACTTTGTTCTGTACAAAGTTGAATGTGCTGACGACAACAATCACACAAATCATCAATTGAAATCAATTTTTTTAACCATTGGAGGCCTGGATTTGGAGTCACCCCCAAAATAAAAGTGGAAAAACACACTACAGGCTGATCCAACTTTGATGTAATGTCCTTAAGACAAGACAAGTCAAAATGAGGCTCAGTATTGTGTGTGTGGCCTCCACGTGCCTGTATGACCTCCCTACAACGCCTGGGCATGCTTCTGATGAGGTTGCGGATGGTCTCCTGTGGGATCTCCTCCCAGACCTGGACTAAAGCATCCGCCAACTCCTGGACAGTCTGTGGTGCAACGTGACATTGGTGGATGGAGTGAGACATGATGTCCCAGATGTGCTCAGTCGGATTCAGGTCTGGGGAATGGGCGGGCCAGTCCATAGCTTCAATGCCTTCATCTTGCAGGAACTGCTGACACACTCCAGCCACATGAGGTCTGGCATTGTCCTGCATTAGGAGGAACCCAGGGCCAACCGCACCAGCATATGGTCTCACAAGGGGTCTGAGGATCTCATCTTGGTACCTAATGGCAGTCAGGCTACCTCTGGCGAGCACATGGAGGGCTGTGCGGCCCTCCAAAGACATGCCACCCCACACCATTACTGACCCACAGCCAAACCGGTCATGCTGAAGGATGTTGCAGGCAGCAGATCGCTCTCCACGGTGTCTCCAGACTGTCACGTCTGTCACATCTGTCACATGTGCTCAGTGTGAATCTGCTTTCATCTGTTTTCAGGATTGCAATAATACAATATATAGAGCAGTTAAAAAAGTTGGTTTATTGTGAGATTTATTCTTTCCAACATTCACCCAAGAAGGTCAATACATCAGTCAATTTACTTCTCTTATTACAATCTATGGCTAAAAGTCCACTGAATATATTTAGTACTCCACGTAGAAATCTGCTCCATGGTGATGGTGGCCCAACACTCTCAAATTTTTGCCATTCAACAAAACTACAGTAAACATTGTCTGTGGAAACTGCAGCCTGCCAGGGCAAATCTCCTGTGAGCAAGCGGTAGAGACCAATCCCTAAGGCCCATACATCCAAGGTGTAGTCCAGTCGCAAAGTGTCCATGTCAGTAAGTTGTGTCATCTCTGGAGCCATATGAGATGGTGCCAAACCTTTTTTTCATCATTGACCCTTTGACACATCAAAGGCCAAAGTCTGTAATTTTGATACAGTGGCAATCCTTATCAAATGCCAAGATATTTTTGGGTTTGATATCCAGATGCACCAACCCTTTACTGTCTATGAATTCCAGGGCACTGGAGAGCTGCGCTGCACATCTCTTTACTGTGTCTTCTGGAAGTCCATTCTGGAATAGAGAAGGTCAACACGACAATATTACAGGAACAAAGAATATTAGGATTGTAGTTTTCTGGGTAATTCAGGGACTTCAACTTACATGAGGTGTAATAAGACAGGACAGGTCACCCATCGCCAGCTCCAAAGGAAAGGCAAAGTGGTCACATGTCTTGAAGGCAATGCCATAAGTTCCGATGATGTTGGGATGGAAGGAGAGGAAGGAAGACATGCTGAACTCCATGAGAGGCAAATTCAGTTGTTTTATTCTACTTCAGAACCTTCAATGCCATTTTTTGATCTATTGATAAAAGATACAGAATTCCTTGTATCACATTATAGGTCTTTATAGTGTTGTCTCATTAGTCTGAATAAAACTACCAAAATTATTGTGAACATGTCCTCTTACTCATTGATTCTTCAACTATGATTCTAATATGAGAGAGAACTAAGATTTTATTAAGTCAAATACACGTCTGATAAATTTGGGACGATTTACACCATTTTTCCATGTACCTAAATGCATGGACAATATATAAAACTCCTCCATTATATCTAAACCATGGAGATACCATCTTGTAATGATCTTAACATAATTCCATATCTATAGATAATTGACCACACTGACCTGTTTTCTTGTCATGTACCATGAGCACAGAGCCATTGCTCCCATTTCCAAGCTTCTGTAACACTTGGATGTTCTCCTGTAGATCTATCTCTACTGTACATTGGGAAGCAATGCAGACAAGTCTTTCCTGGATAAGATCCACTTTTTGTCCCTTAGAAGTTGTAAGGGAAAAGAAAAAAAAAAGCCAAGTCAGTGTCCCTGAGGTAGACGTGGTCCCTGAAAGAGAAAATCCCTGACCAGAGTATACAAGGACTGGTTTATATAAGGGGTGTAAATGAGGCACACAAGTCTGAGCTCTGATTGGTTGAGTCAATTCACAAGTTTAGTATACTTTATTAGCCTTTCAGTGAATTTGCATTTCAATAATGTTCTTGTAGACTGGTCTACAGTTAGTGGACACTCTGGTAATTGCATATAAACTACCTGTGCCTTGCACCCTACCAGTCATCTAGTTTCTGTTCACTTCCCAATCTCCATGTATGGTCAGTTGACACTCCTGTAATTGCATGTGAATAGACAATAGAGGGTTGAATACATTGGGTGTGAGGTTGTAGCTACCAGCTATGGAGATGCTAACTTGCATTGACCTAACTTTTTCATTGAAATGCTGCATGTTGATATTTGCTTATCTGCAGGATTAGCTCTGAATGATTCCTTTATCACTTTGATTTCAGTCTGATTACTGATGTCTAATACTATTCAGAGCGACCTAGTGTGAATAGCTTGACCGACACACTGCAACGGAATGGAAAAGGAGGCCAATATTTTCCACGTTCAGTTCAAATTTCTGGATTTTTATCGCTGTAAAATGTAACAGATCTGGCTGTATTCTGCAGTGCTAACAAGCAAATGGAGCAGAAAAATGGTGTACTCTGGATTGCTTTTTTTAAGCAAATAATCATAAGTTGAGCATGCAATGGACCCTCTTGTGCTGTATCATGCACTGCAGTCTGCCACATACACAGCCTGCCTAACTCCTGCTATCACCACTGAATATACGCAGCTGGATTAGTCCTCAGAAGGACTGTTAGTTCAGATGGATATATCTCTGTATACTGTACAGACAAAGTTTGGAGACACCTTCTCATTTAGAGATTTTTCTGTATTTTCATGACTATGAAAATTGTACATTCACACTGAAGGCAACAAAACTATGAATTACCACATGTGGAATTATATACTTAACAAAAAGTGGGAAACCACTGAAAATATGTCTTATATTCTAGATTCTTCACAGTAGCCACCTTTTTCTTTGACTGCTTTGCACCAAAACTGCCAGAAAAATCCTGAACAAAATGCTCTTGAAGATCAGGTTTTACTGCACAAAATTGATGCAAAAAAAACATGTGTGAATAAAGCCTTAATCTGTAGAGACAGCTGTTATTTCTTCTGTAATTTTTGTGCCCAAAACAGACATAGACCCGACAAAATGGAGAAATCCCTTCACTACATTTTCTTTTTCTTTAGAATCTGCAGATAACATTGGGTCAAAAAACATACTAAAACTGCAGCAATAACTGCGTGTGTGATCTCAGCCTGAAGCTGTATTATCAGGTGTAAAGATGCCGCTATTCTACAATAGGCCGCAGCAATCTGCTCAGATTAGTGAAATAGAAATAACACAGGTGGAGACTTTTTTTTTTTAAGCCTCTTATGCTTTTTTTGGTGCAGATTTGATGCAGTTTTTGAACACTTATTTCCGTGCAGAAGCAGAGGGATTCCACACTTATAGATACAATTGCGCCTTTACACTATAACGTCTGTGAAGCGCGGTGGAAATAACGGCACTATATAAAGGAGTATAATGAATAATACAAGCGGTGTTCAGCTTCACCCACAGACTGCATAGGAAAAATGCACAGAAATGTGCAGGTCAGCGCCGGCCTCAAGTTTCCATTAAATTACATTCCCTTTGCTGCTTGAACGGTTAAACACAACAGAATTTCGGAAAAAAAGAGCAGCGGGCACTCGGGACCCAGGAGCAGGGACCCGGTCCCCAGGAGCGGGACCCCAGGAGCAGGCCCTCAGTGTATAATCACATGGAGGTTTCTGATATGGATTTTGAAGCAAATCCACACCAAAATTCACATAGAAAAATTCACACATTTGCGCTTTGTTATTAGCGTGCCAGCTTCTATCACCAAGAACAAATATACTCACCCTAAGGGTGGCGCTCGTGGTACAGGAGATGTCATCACCACAAGGGTACAGAGTCACTGTCCAGCTAATGTGGCTGGGACTTGTAGTACCTCTCATCCAGGCTAATGGGTGTGCACAGTCCGGCATTTCATCAAGAGTAATTAGACCCCTGCTGTGACCAATGGGCCAGCACCACACCCTACTTATACTCCCAGCATACTGCTGGGCTTGATCTCTGGTGAGGGTTTGCAGTACAATATAGGCTGGGCTTGTTGTGGCTACTTTATGCTCTGGCCACAGGCATCTTGTTCTGAGAGCCAGGATGTGACCCTCATCATTTCCCTGAGGCCGGGTGCTCCCCAAACCTAGCTTGGACTTTCTCTAAGGATCTTCATAGGGGACTCCTTTTTTTGTGGCCCTGGGGCTCTTGTAAGATGACTATGTCCTTGTAGCATGAAGTACAATGGTGACATACTACTGAGGAGTATGGTGCTGGGTTTCAGCATTGGGCCATGGACTCTGGAATGACTTAGGCCTTCACTATAATTTCTGTCCTGGACTTTAAGGACCTGTTAGTTTTCTGCATTCAGCCATGTCCTTGGCAATCTGCCCTGATAATTTTTGATAGCAGATCAGGACATACCGCTGACTCTGCACCTCCACCTAGGACTCCTGTACCTACATCTGCTGAGGAGCCCATGCCGATTGGGGGGACTCGGTCCCATCAACATCAAGAGGATGAGTGACTAAATCTGGATCTTTATGGTTACTGTGGATAGTCTGGACATACTATATGTGCCCTCCCAAGACATCCTGTGTGAGAAGTGCCAGAGCCTACATAAGTCTGGAGATGCCACCTAGGTGTGCAGGTATTTCCATTTTATTCTGTAAAATTATTGCTCCTGTTTTTGCTTTGCTTGAAAACTGTCTTAAAGCATTTAGTGATCATTTCTAGAGCAAATTTTATTGAGGCAAATGGTTTTTTTTTTTTGTTTTTTCTGACAAAATTGCTTTTTCCTCTACAAGTCCCAGCCATTGATGCTCCTCACCCAGGCTGTGGGCAGGTATAGTACTAAGGAGGTGTCTTTGCTTTTCACACTTTGGGCCATGAAGGTGTTTTTTCTTGCTTCAAACGCCTTCAAATCTTGTGACTTGTGTCTTTTCAGCTCAGTCTTTGCCAATTTCAGCAGACAAGTTGCCTTGTGACAAAGTGTAACCAACAAATTAATGGAGGTGGTGTTGTGCGTTACTCCAGGATCTGAGTGCACTCGCACTCCTGGTGGAGGTGCTTGACAGGTGTAAGATGCGCAGAATTCATCAAGTCTCATGTGCCCCTCAATGAATTGGGCGCATCTTACACCAGCACTCCCATCATTAAAGGAGTTGTCCTCTACCAAGACGTCATAGTTTTAAGGTTGAAGGAAGACTAAGTCCATCTAGTTCAACCCATAGCCGAACTTTTTGATCCAGAGGATGGCAAAAAAAAACGCATGTGGCAAACACTAAGCTCCACATTGGGGAAAAAATTCCTTCCTGACTCCATACGACAATCAGACTAGTTCCCTGGATCAACGTCCTATCAAGGAATCGAGTATATATAACCTGTAATATTATACTTTTCCAGAAAGGCATCCAGGCCCTTCTTAAATGTTAGTAGTGAATCCCTCATTACACCATCATGCGGCAGAGAGCTCCATAGTCTCACTGCTCTTACAGTAAAGAATCTGCGGCTGTGATTATGATTAAACCTTCTTTCCTCCAGACGTAGAAGATGCCCCCTTGTCCCCGTCTCAGGCCTCAGAGTAAAAAGATCAGTAGACAGGTCTTTGCACTGTCCCCTCATATACTTGTACATAGTAATAAGATCACCCCTAAGCCTTTGTTTTTCCACAGTAAATAACCCCAAGTGTAATAACCTGTCTTGGTATTGCAGACCCCCCAGTCCTCTAACCTGTCTTGGTATTGCAGACCCCCCCAGTCCTCTAATAACCTGTCTTGGTATTGCAGACCCCCCCAGTCCTCTAATAACCTGTCTTGGTATTGCAGACCCCCCCAGTCCTCTAATAACCTGTCTTGGTATTGCAGACCCCCCCAGTCCTCTAATAACCTGTCTTGGTATTGCAGACCCCCCCAGTCCTCTAATAACCTGTCTTGGTATTGCAGCCCCCCCAGTCCTCTGATAACCTGTCTTGGTATTGCAGACCCCCCCAGTCCTCTAGTAACCTGTCTTGGTATTGCAGACCCCCCCAGTCCTCTAATAACCTTGGTCGCTCTTCTCTGCACCCGCTCTAGCTCAGCTATGTCTTTCTTATACACCGGAGACCAGAACTGTACACAGTATTCTAAGTGTGGTCGCACTAGTGACTTGTATAGAGGTACAATTATCTTCTCCTCATGAGTATCTATGCCTCTTTTAATGCATCCCATTATTTTATTTGCCTCTGCAGCAGCAGCTGCCTGACACTGGCCACTAAACGTGAGCTTGTCGTCCACCAATACACCCAGGTCTCTTTCAGTGACAGTTTTGCGCAGTGTTTTACAATTAAGCATATAATTATACATTTTATTTCCTCTGCCCAAGTGCATTACCTTACATTTATCCCCATTAAAGCTCATTTGCCATTTATCAGCCCAAGCTTCTAGTTTACATAGATCCTCCTGTAATATAAAATTGTCCTCCTCTGTATGGATTACCCTGCAGAGTTTAGTGTCCTCTGCAAATATTAAAATATTACTCTGTATGCCCCCTACAAGGTCATTAATAAATGTTACAAAGAGGGCCCAATACTGACCCACATCTTCTGATTCTCCATATTTGGGCCCCAATAAAATTGAAAATCTATTCTCTCCTCCAGTGCCATTCCAGCAGTGTCAGGACATCCGTTTCCAGGACTCTCATGCGCTTGTTAAGACACGCAAGTCCGGCGCCCCATCAGCGCCGGCATCACCATCTCCTCCTTCGGATGTATACGTAATCCAGGGGCAGTGAGGGCGGCCGCGGCCCTGACATCTTTTTATTTATCTATATGTCTGAAGGTGGGGACAGTGGCCCTCACTGGATACAGGGCTCACGTGAGCCCCAGAAGAGCAGGTGCAGTCACGGCTGGAACGGTGCCAGTATAAAGGGCAAGAAGGAGCAGAAGGTTTTTTATCGAGGCTGAACATGGGGAATGAACATGGATTGTCCTACTGAATCGAGTTCTGAGTCCATTTAATTTATTGTCCTTGACTGGCTGTGGTCTAAGACCTTTGTTACATAAACTGGTGATTGACTGGCACTGGGGTGATTGAGTGCTTGGAGTGTCAGGATAAGGGTTTTCCTTTAAGACACTGCATGTATCCATTATCTATGGTGCGATTCACCATGTGTCTGTGCAAAACTCGGTCATGTCCATTTTTATATATTTTTTTTTTTTCCCATTTTCAAGAATGAAAAGGGCTAATAAAAGTCTATGGTGTTCTGAAAACCTGTATAGATCTCTTCTCATCCTGTGGGATCCAGCCTCGTCTAATTCATCTGGTTGCAATGGCGGTTAATGCTTCAGAGCTTGGAGCAGTGCTATCACACAGTGAAATTTTATTTTTCACAAACTCTCATCTGCTGAGGGAAGCTATGATGGTAAAGAATTTTTGGCAATTTAATGTGTTTGAGGAATGAGTGAACTTCCTAGAAATTGCCAAACCAGGGCTTCCTAAACTATGGGGGCCTCATAGCAATAGTCTAAATTTGGTTCACACACACCTGATGGGGTATGCAGGGGCCACAGATGGGCATACCTTCCAACTTTTGAGCGCGCACAAATGGTGCCAGAGCTGAAGCCTCTTAATGTTCTCACCACTACAGTATGATGCCCCCTAAAATACCAACAGTGAATTACTACACACAATTTGTCTCCGTGCCCTTAGCACAGTGTTGTAACCCCCACAATAAATACTCACCGATAGGGGGGGGGGGGACCTCAGCATTGTTTCCTTGACTTGCTGTTCTGTGAACAAACCAGCTGCACGGAGACACTAACCCACAGGTTGACTGGTGGCGTAGAGCAGGGTTCCCCAACTCCAGTCCTCAAGGCCCACCAACAGGTCATGTTTTCAGGATTTCCTTAGTATTACACAGGTGATAATTCCATCACCTGCACAGGCAATAATTCCATCACCTGTGCAATACTAAGGAAATCCTGAAAACATGACCTGTTGGTGGGCCTTGAGGACTGGAGTTGGGGAACCCTGGCGTAGAGAGCTGACGGCTCCCTGTTCCACCACTGTATTCAACTGTCCCTGTATCTGAAAATCACTCTGCAGGAACCAGAGATCATAAGTAGTGTTGAGCCACCCCCTTAGTGTTCGAGTTCGGTTCGGTTCGTCGAACACCCGTGTGTTCGCCGAACTGTTCGTCGAACTGTTCGTCGAACACCTTCGAACACCGTTAAAACCAATGGCAGGCAAACAAAAACACATAGAAACACATAGAAAACACCTTCAAAGGTGTCCAAAAGCTGACAAACTGCTCAGAAGACACAACTAACACATGGAAAAGTGACAAGTACATATAGTCATGCGAAAAGAAAAGAGGTGGAGGAGTAAAAGGAGGGGGAGACACAGATATAGGCATGTCATGCCCTTCTAAAATCCAAAAAGTGAGAAGCCGAGACGGCCAGTCCGCTCCTGCCCGTGCCACCTCCGTGTCGCCGGGTTTGTGCCAGAGCCGCGGTGAACCCTGACGGCCAGCCCCCCCCTCCCAATACTGGTGCCTGTCCGCTGGTGGGTCGAGAGAGCCCCCCTGTGGTGGAGGCAGCTCTAAGCTTTTTAATTTAAATTGTCCCTCTAATTTGAATGAATACACTTTAAATCCATTTACAAGGATCTATTGGAGGGCAAGTCTCATGCCAGCAGCCGCGTAATTCCAGCTCCAGTAGCGTCCACTAAAGCTGCTGCAGTTAAAAAGCTTTTATAAGGATCGAGCTCGGCTGTCCACCGCAAGGCATCCTAGTGCCAGTCCCAGCCCCTATGCCTTGGGGTGCCTCCTGATGCTCTTCACTAAGTATCCCGTGGTCCCGAAGCATTTCCTTTGAAAAAATGAAGTGTCCAAACTACAGGTGGTGTAGCTTGCTTAACAGCCGGGATAATCCGCTGACTAGCAGACACTGCTACTAGGCACAAAGTATTTCCTGGGCTAGATGCAGTTAAAAATTTGTAAGTAGATACTCTTGTTGGATGCTGAGAAAGCATTCCATAGAGTCTCCTGGCACGCCATATATGATTCTCTTAAAAAGCTTGGGGTAGGGGTCTAGGGGACCCTTTTATAGCCAAAATCACGGCCCTGTATCACAATACGTCACCTAGGCTGAAGATAAATGGAACTGTAGCACCCTGAGGGCTCGGTTGCTACAGACGTATTGCACCTCACCCAGAGGTGTGATATCTCACTCTCAGATAAGGATGGAGTGTGGATCAGGACCCGACACCTGCATGCATTACACCACATTGCCGTGGGGCAGGGCGACCAATATGCCCCTGAGATGGGCACGACAGTCCCTGTCCCTGGCTGGAGTGGGGGGAGGGAACACTGAGGAAGGGGAACCCTGCAGTGCAGGAGCAGGGAGGAAGCAGTTCCTGGGTGCATTGAGAAGGGAGTATAAAAGGTGGGCACCATCTTAGTTCAGTGCAGAGAAGTCTGAGCAGAAGTGGCAGGGAGCAGGGGCTCTGCATGAGCTCTGCTCCGGAGGCGGGCCTAGTAACAGAGGCCCAGGCCTGCAAGAGGGAGAAGGAAGGAAGAGGAGCGGAGAAGGCTCCAGGAACGAGGAATGAAGGGATCCCAGGGGTGCGGACGGGCGAGTCGCCACCGCACGCCCGAATCCACCTGCGTGGAGGGGTCAGGCCAAAGGGGGAGACCGGTCCCCGAACTAGTGGAGGCAGGAAACGACCCTCAGCTAGAAACCGGAGGCTCTGACATTTTATGTGGCGCAGCCCCTTGCTCCACCCGCTAGGAAGGCACCACATAGGGTCAGGGAAACTGGCGCCAAGTTTACCAAGAGGAGGCCCGAGGCAGCCGGACAGAAGTGTTGGTAAGAAAGGCCAGACAAAGGACACACAAAGGGGGTCCTGTGAAGCGCTCCAAAGTTATCTGGGAGTTGTCTGAGCCCCTCACCTGGTGAGCACAGTACGACGTGGGCAGCTGTTACCTGCAGACGTGGTCTGGATAATAAGAACTGTGAGTAAAGGCCCTGAACTGCATCACTGACTCCGTGTCGTTACTGCTGCTGCCCTGCACCATCACCCCCATCCTCCGCATACTCTGCCCTGAGGCTATACTCCTCCCGTGGGGAGTTATGCTACGCTCTGCTGCACCCACAACACCAGCCTTAGCGGTCTGCCCTGTAGCGGCGGTTCACTCTGACCGCAATCCACGGGTGGCGTAGTCGGACATTTAAACATCAAAACCACATAAATAGTTCCGCCACTGGTTTGACCGCCCTGAGCCACGGAACCGGATCGCCGCCACGAAGACTACAACCACCAGCATCCACCAAAAAGGGTCCGGCTCCGGGTGTCCCAAGGCCCAGGGGGTGCGTCAGAACATTTTCATCACCTTTCACAATCACCAATGGGACAAGGCAGGGATGTCCTCTGTCCCCTCTCTTATACATCCTAGTGACGGAGCACCTGCTCTCATCAATTCGCCATAACCCCAATATTAGGTGGATTGAGGTGGGAGGCACCGAGTACAAGTGCTCTCTATTTGCTGATGATGTCCTAGTATATATCACTCAATCACATATATCCATCCCTGCTGTTATGGCTGAAATAGATCACTTTGTTACATGGTAAAATTTTAAAATCAATGCAGCGAAGTCTGAGGCCCTCGATGTCTCCCTCCCTAAATCCATATAGGATTCCATCCAGTCCAACTTTCCCTTTGCCTGGCCCTCACAGGGTATCAAATACTTAGGAATTCCTATTCATAGAGACCTCTCCCATCTATGTTATCTTAATTTTGGGCCCTTTATTGAACAATTCCATACAGACCACGGTTGGCAAGTTGGAACTGTGAGATTCACTACGTGCACCGCTGGTATTTTGTGGAAAAGCACATGTAAGATTCTGCAACAGTCTCTGCTGATACTCCTGCATGCGTGCATCCCTTTCTATGGCAGGAATAATTTCTGCAAATTTACTTTTGTACCGGGGATCTAACAGTGTGGCAACCCAGTAGTCAGGATTATTTCTAATTCTCACAATTCGAGGGTCATGTTGCAGGTAGTGCAGCAAGAAGGCACTCATGTGTGTTGCGCATCCAGGAGCACCAAGTCCCTGTTGTGTTGGTGGCGGGGTAACAATCATGCTTCCTTCCTCTGTCCTCTCCCCCCAACCTCGCACAACAGAAATGTGATCAAGGTCTCCCTCATCTGATGAGTCTTCCATCAGTTCGTCCTCCACTTCTTCCTGGGCTCCTGCACCTTCCTCACTAGTTTGGCTGCTACCATGCGCCCTGGTAAAATCATCTCCCCCACCCTCACATGCCTGCCGCCCTGGTGCTGCCGACCGTCTGGACCTTGCAGATGTTAGCCCTTCCGCATACAACTCCTCCTCCTCTACTTCCTCCACCTCCTCTTGTGCCACCACCTGAATCCGAATTCTGTTTAACATGTGCTCCAGCATGTAAATCACCGGAATAGTCATGCTGATAATGGCATCGTCAGCACTAAACATCTTCGTCGCCATTTCAAAACTGTGCAGAAGGGTGCATAGGTCCCTGATCTGAGACCACTCCTCCAGCGTGATTTGCCCCACCTCTGAATCTCGTTGGCCCAGGCTATACGTCAGAACGTATTGCACCAGGGCTTGTCGGTGCTGCCACAGTCGCTGCAACATGTGCAGAGTTGAATTCCACCGGGTAGGCACATCGCATTTTAGCCGGTGAAGTGGCAGGCCCAACGACTTCTGTAGAGATGCAAGTCGCTGAGCTGCGGGATGCGAACGGCGGAAGTGAGCACACAGCGACCGTGCCCTCTGCAGAAGGCCATCTAGTCTGGGATAGTGGGCTAAAAATTGCTGGACAACCAGGTTCAACACGTGAGCCATACAAGGCACGTGTGTGACATTGCCCCGGCGAAGGGCCGCACCCAGGTTTGCAGCATTGTCGCACACGGCCTTCCCTGGTTTCAGGTCCAGTGGAGACAACCATTCATGAAATTGGTTCTCCAGAGCTGACCACAACTCCTCAGCTGTGTGACTCACATTTCCCAGACATTTCAATGTAAAAACCGCCTGATGACGTTAAGCCCTACTGCCAGCATAGTAAGGAGGTGTGCAGGATCCCTTCTGCGCAGTTAGAAAGCTTGTGGCATGACCAGACAGGCTTTGGGTGCAGGTGGAAGACCGAGAGGAGGTTGAGGAGGCAGAAGCAGTGGAGGAAAAATGACATAAAGAGGATTGACGCACAACTCGTGGGGACGGCAAGACTTGGACAGCAGCCCCTTGTCCTGCTGTCACCATAGTTACCCAGTGCCCAGTCAGCGACATGTAACGCCCCTGTCCATGCCTACTCGTCCAAGTGTCTGTGGTGAAATGCACCCTGTCACACACAGTTTCTCAAAGAAGCGGTGATGTTGTGTGCGACATGCTGGTGGAGCGCAGGCACACCTTTCTTTGAGAAGTAGTGCCGACTGGGCATCTGGTACTGGGGCACTGCGACGGACATAAGGTCTCGAAAATCCTCTGTGTCCACCAGGCGGAAAGGCAGCATTTCTGTAGCCAAGAGCTTGCAGATGGTGAAATTCAACCTCTTAGCTTTCTCATGGCTAGGAGGAAATGGTCTTTTACTTGTCCACATCTGAGGGACCGAGGGCTGGCTATTGTGCTTAGACGGGGTTGATAAGGGTGTCCCCGGCAAACTGCCGGTCTGTGAGGAAGATGCAGGCGGACATGTTAGGTTGCCTTGATCCAAAGGTGGTGCTATCGATGTCGGACAGCGCTCAAGACCAGCTGGTGTTACCACCTCCAAAGAAAATGATGACCTGCCAATCACGCTGGCTGTTGCGGGTAAAGAGGTGGCAGGTCTGCGCCCCAAAACAGGTGTGACTGCTGTCCCCCCAGTCACAGAGGATGAAGAGGCCGCGGATGCACAAGATATGGCAGACGGTGGATGGCCCGGCTGGCTAGGCCGCATTGTAGCACACGGAGCTTCCCACTGCAACTTATGCTTCATGTCCATGTGCCGGTTCATGCATGAAGTACTCAAACTATGTATTTTTTGGCCTCTACTTAGCTTTTGCTGACAGATGTTACAGATAACACGAGTTGGGTCATCTTTATCGATCTGAAAAAATGCCCAGGCTATGCAAGGCTTAGCACCCATGCGACCTGAAGAGCCACCACGACTTGTGGTGAGAGGCAGAGTTGTGTTTGAGGATGCAGTTGTTGACGTGCTTCCAGTACTACGTCTCTGTCCAGGAAGGCGCAACCTGACCTCGTCGTCACTAGCATCTTCCTCCACCTCCTCTGCTGACCTCATCTCTTGGCTGACTGTGGGTTGACAGTAAGTGGGATCTCCGACCTCATCATCATCACCCTGTGCGTTATCACACCCGTCGTCCTCAGAGCCAACCTGTTCCTGCCCTGACAAAAAACTAAAGTTGTCGCTCCAATCAGGTATTTGAGTCTTATCATCGTCTTCCTCATTGTCTCCACCAACAGGAGTTACAGTTTGGGAATGAGGGTCTACATTATGGTCAGAACCTTCTGCGTCTGGTCCTGGATCCGACTCATAAAGATTCTGGGCATCAGTGCAGATCATTTCCTCGTCTGGATTCACAGAAGCGCTGGAGTCGACCTCTGATTCCCAGGCTATAGTATGAGTAAACAGCTCTGCAGACTCAACCATCTGTTCTACCTCATACTCAGACGGGCAGCTGGAGATTTGGGAGCTGTGAGGAAGCAAGTGCGATTTGGGTGACACCTTTGAGGACTGGAGTATTTGTGATGTTGAAGTTGATGTGGAGGAGAGCCCACTTAAAGGAGCACTTGATATCCGTTGAAGCACCTGCTGTTTTTGTGCCTCATCTGGAATTTGTAGCGATTGGCGTGGCCGTAAGAAAGGGATCTTATCACATTGTCCGCTAAAAGAAGTAGACATTTTAGTTTGGCTGGAAGATGGTCTTTCTTCTGCACCTACCCCACGGACACAACCTTTTTTCCCCTTCCCAACACGCCTATTCCCCTTTCCACCAGCAGCAGGCCTTTTTCCACTCATTTTGGTGGTTAACTAATTCACAACTCTGGAGTTTGCACAAAAAAACAATGGATGGTAACCGAGCAGAGCTGAGTGGCCAAACTGTGGTATTAGGCCAAAACTATTGGCTGGGTTAGATGCAGAAAAAAATTATTTTTAATTTGCAACCTGATGGAGGTCAGTATAGATGGACTAATAGAATGATGCTATGCCCAAAAGATTTTACTTCACTAGGTGCAGTAAAAAAATTGGTATTCTATACACAGGTGGTATATCTTGCAACACAGATAGGCTACTCCACTGACTAACACACTCTGCAATAGGCCAAAAAGGATTAGCTTTGCTAGATTCAGCCAAATGCTGTGAAAAAAACTTGCACAGCACTGGCACAGACCTGCCTGGCAAAAACTGATAGGAACTGATGTAACCTAGTCCTGAAAAGGACTCCAATTACAATTAGTCTTTACTCCCACAATCTATCTATTTAAGAGCACAGACCTGCCTGATAAAAGTCGTAGGAAATGCTGTAACCTAGTCCTTAAAAGGACTGCAATCACAACTATTCCCTACTCCCAAGCTATCTGTATATTTGTGCGAAAATTGGCTTGAAATTAACAAGGTATAGCGCACACAGCAACAGCGGTGCCGTCTAACACGCAGCTGCAGCAGTGAGAAAATGGTGGCGACGGGGAAAATGGCTTGGTCTTATAGGGCAAGGACATGTGACATACACTGCCAATCACACATGCCCTTGCTTGTGTGAAAAAAAGCACTTCGCTCCGTGTGTGCGCTGCTGATAGGCTGACAGATTGCACCTCCCCACTGCAAATGCGGGAAAGAGAAAAAAAAATGGAGATCTTCATTGTTCCTGCAGAGATCCATCCCCTGCCCCTCCCCCCACCCCGCTGTACACTCAAACTGCGGATTAACATTAATTTTCATCATTACTGAGAAAAAATCCAGTTATGATTTTGGTGCACAAACAGTTATCGAACATAACCTCGAACAGCCGAATTTTTCTCAAATTGTTCGTGTTCGCCGACCGGCTCGAACACCGCCCAAAACAGCTCGAATTTGAGATTGGCGAACAGTTCGAGTAGAACAACGCTCATCTCTAATCATAAGATCTCCAAATTTTTATTTTTATTTTTTTGGGGGGGGAGGGATACAGGTGTGACTGTCCCATCTTTAGAAGTGCATTAGTAGACGTAGGCTTGTGGTGATCAATACAATATTTTATCATAACATCCAGAAATGGTATTTTTGTAGCATTTGTCTCATAGTTGATCCGAAGTCCAGTGGTGGTGGTGTTCAGTGATTGTACAAAATGTGTAAATGTCCTTTGTACCCCTCCATAGAATAAACATGTTATCATTGAATCTGAGGCAACTTCGGACATGGTTTCAGTGAAAACCACAGTATCCTCCCAACTAGCCCAGGAACAAGCTTGAGTAACTAGGTGCACAGGGACTATCCATGGCTGTGACCCTGAGCTGGTGGTGGATAGTACCATCAAAGGTGAAAAAGTTGTTGGTCAGAACAAATTCAAGAAGGGTTAAAAGAAGATTATGGGGCAAGTACTGACAACCCCTTGCTGAGAGGAAATATCCCACACTCCTAATGCCTTGTTATGGATGGTTGAGGAGTATAGGGCCTCAATGTCGATGCTTGCCAACCGAAACATCCTGCTGGATAAATTCCTTAGGAGATCCATTGTGTCCCTGATATGAGATAGGTTGACCGCAAAGGGTCTAAGGATGTTGTCTAGTAGACCCCTATGTTGTGTCCCACACAACCAATTGCAGATACAATTGGTGAAAGGCTTTTATGCAACTTTGGTAGAGCAAAAAAAGTAGCCATGACCGGGTGCTCGGGGAGGATGACTGTTAATTCCTCCTGACTGGTTACATTATCTTCTGGCCTCCTGGAGGAAGCCTTGTTAATTTAGCTATGGATTTAGGTATCTGGTTTCTAGAAGGCAAAGCATCCAATAGAGCAAGGCACATTTTTATACTGGTTAGTATCCAGGACTACAATATTACCCCCTTTTTCAGGCTTGATTGTAATTGAGGGATCCCTTTCAAAAGTGCAGAGCTGCCATTTTCTCTCCAGAGGTTGTCTAGTCTGTGCATGACTAGATTAAGAATAATCAATTTAGTTATGAATTTCAAATCCACATCTATGGTTGGAAGATCCCCTGTAGAGGGGGTGGGGGGTATTTTAAGCTATTTTATTTTTATGACTGGGCCTCATCCAATAGAAGTGGTGGTGGGAGGGGTGAGGGGTGGGGAGTTGGTCAAGATCCGCTAACAATTGAATATGTGAAATGAGCTCCTGTGGTATATTGAGATCGCTGCAGGTTCTTCTGTCCTTCTGTACATGGTACATGTGCCACCTCAACTTTCTTGCAAAGAGATTAATATCCTTGAACAATCAAAAATAGAAAATTTGCTGGTAGGGACAAAGTAAAGTTCCTTACTTATTACAGACCTTTCTATATCAATTGGTCTTTCAAACAAATAGACTGACTAGCTGTAGCTGTAATCCCTGCTTATCGGGTGGCTGTTCCATAGGGGACAACCCTGCTCTAATAGGCTCTTGCAGATGGGGCCATGTACCATCTCCTCCAGGATCACCTGTTTTTACCCCTATATCTTACCCATAATGTGCTATCAGTCTGATAGTTCGGTCTGTCTCGTTCTTGATGGTCCCCCAGCACATAGTATATTTTGTCTCTAAAGTCTTGCAGGTCGCTGACTGTTGGGAAAACTTGGTCAGACCTTGCAGCCCTCTGGCGCCCCCTTATCCGACTGGTCAAACACGGTATTGACCGAGGATAAGCAACAGGGTGCAGCTGCTCTCATTTACGTCGACTATTGTGGCACGTGATGGGACAGGACGTATATATACCACCAGTTGCTTCCAGGAACGTATATATACCTCAATCCAGCCACCCTCAACCACAATATCGCATAAATACACCGTATGCTGCCACCACCGATCGCTTAACAGGTGGATCGGGTACCTGTTAGGTAACGTGAATTAGCAGGTGAGGAACGTGTTTGCTCGACATAGGACAAGAAGATCGAAGCTGGTAAATAATAATTTACTCCCGGAAGTTGGCAGTGTTTACAAAAGATATACAAGATATTATAAAAGAGACAATTTACATAAATGCATAAAACAGTTATTAAAATAAAAGGGATAAGTAATAGCAAAATCCTCGCCACGAGGAGATGGTCTCAGATTTTGTGGGGGAGGGGGGTGGCTCCCCAGAAATTGGGTGCGATTCCTCCATGCAGCGAAGAGTGCTTGCGTCTGACGTCCCTTGGTTGGAATAAGCCAAAATGGATGATCTGGTTTTTAGTAAGTAGGCAAAACGCTAGGACACACCCATGTTGTTTACCCCACACGGGGGCTCGGTTTTGTGAACCCACCCAGCTGCACAAGACATAAAAATCCTTCATCTTTCATATCTTGGTATTGGGGGGGGGGGGGGGGACTCTCATCCAAGAGGGAGACATCATGTTTGCCGTCACCAATATTCACGAAGATTGATATCAAATGATATTTCTATGATGCTCAGAACCCATTTCCTAGGTTTCTGGTGGTCTCCCAGTTATGAAAGATACACTATCATAACTGGAAAATAGGTGAGCATCCAAAAAATGTGGTCCATGTGTTTGACAGTCATGTGCATTATTAAACTTGACATTAAAAGTTTGTACAGTTACACAATAGGACTTTGGAGGGGAAATCCAGTGTAGACCAGTATGCTTGCTCTTGGCTGAAGTTTATGGCGGTTATAAAAATTCCTTGTTTGGGGGAAGCAAGAGTAGAGTTCTATGGAGGTCCCTTCCAAGTGAACCGGGGGTGTCCTTTCAACATTTTTTAAAACTAGGACAAAAATGCATTTTGCCTGACACCACCCCCTTTTTAGACTGCGCTATGGAGGTAGGACCTTCTGGTACTCCTCCAGGCGTATCTCTGGAGGCTCCCCTCACTGGGACAACGCATTGGCATTGCCATGTTCGCTGCCTTTGCGGTGTTGAATGGTAAAGTCATACTGCTGGAGGGTGAGGCTCCAGCATAACAACCTTCTGTTGGCACCGGACATGGTGTGCAGCCAACTCGGGCGGGGGTTGTGGTCAGTCACAACAGTGAAGGGGTGCCCGTACAAGTAAGGCTGTAAGCTGTGCAGGGCCCATACAATGGCCAGGCACTCCTTCTCTATGGTGGAATAGGCCACTTCCCTCGGCAGCAGTTTCTGGCTTAGGTACAACACAGGGTGTTCTTGGTTCCCCGAGTCGACCTGGCTGAGCACAGCACCGAGGCCAAACTCACTGTCGTCGGGCTGTGTGCCGTCGACCGCCTTTAGCATAGGGGAGCTGCTCAGAGAAGCCTTCAAAGCCCGAAAGGCCACCTCGCATTCATCTGTCCATTTGACTGGATGGGGTAGGCTCCTCTTGGTGAGGTCTGTCAAGGGCTTCACAAGGCTACTATAGTCTTGTACAAAGCGTCTATAGTACCCTGCGGTGCCCAAGAAGGACTGCACCTGCTTCTTGGTCCTGGGGGTGGGCCAGGACACGATAGCGTCCACCTTCCCAGGCTCTGGCTTCAGAGTACCCCCACGTACCCGGTACCCCAGGTAGTGGACCTCGTTCATGCCCATCTGGCTTTTTCCTGGCTTGATGGTCAAGCCTGCCTGGTGAATGCACCTGCCACAGATGCTTGAGGTGATCCTCCCAGGTGGGACTGAAGACGGCAATGTCATCCAGGTGCGCCACTGTGTACCTCTCCAGTCCCTGGAGCAGGTGGTTGACCATTTGCTGGAAAGTGGCAGGGGCATTTTTCACCCCAAAAGGCATGACCGTAGATTCATACAATCTGAAGGGGGTGATAAAGGTGGACTTCTCCTGGGCCTTGGGGCTCAAGGGAATCTGCCAATATCCCCGACTCGGATCTATAATGAAGAGAGCTCGCGCTGGCTAACCGCTCAAGCAGCTCCTCGATGCATGGCATTGGTTGTGCATCAGAGAGGCTGTGATAGCGTTGAGCCCCCTGTAGTCCACACAGAACCAGGTGGTCTGGTCCTTCTTTGGCACCAGGACTACAGGTGAGGCCCACGCACTCTTGGACCGCTTAATCACCCCCAACTTCAGCATCTCCTGGTGCATGACATGCTGCACCTCATCTGAAATTCAATAGGCTGTCCACTGGAGTGGGGCATGATTCCTGGTGTCCACATCATGGACCGCCACCTCAGTCCTGCAAGGCATGTTGAACACTTCTTGGAAGGGTTTCAGCACTGCCTGCATCTGAGACCTCTGGGATGCAGATAGCAAGGCGCTTATCTCTACATCCTCTCGGGACCTGCTGGCCTTCGCTTGGGACTGCATGTCCAAGAGGGGGTCTTCCTCCCCATCCTCGGGCAGACTGCAGACCAGTAGGACGCAGGCTCCATGTTTTTGATGAGCCTTCATCATATTAACGTGAAAAGCCTTCCGCCTACACCGCGCGTGGTCAAGAGTGATCACGTAGGTGACCGGGTTGAGCTGTTGGTGAATGACGTACAGGCCCTCCCAGGCTGCCTGAAGCTTGTCCTTTTGGTACAGGGACCAGCACCCACACCTTCTGACCCCCCCCCCCCCCCGGTAGGTCCGCTCTTGGGAGTTCTGGTCGTACCAATGCTTCTGGTCAGCCTTTGCTTGCCCCATGTTATGCACCAACTGCGTCAAGGTCTGCATCTCGACACGGAAGCGCATGACATACTCCACGATGGACACTCCTGGGAGCTCGGCTCTTCTTCCCAGGATACCCTTTATCAACCCAAGGGGTCCTCGGACACGCCTGCCATACAGGAGCTCAAAGGAGGAGAACCCCGTCGAAGCCGATGGAACCTCTGTAAGCAAATGGCAGGTGTGGGCGGTAACGCTCCCAGTTGCATCCCTGGGTCTCAACCAGCATTTTTAACATCTGTTTGAGGGTACCGTTGCATCGCTCACACAAACCATTGGTTTGGGGATGATATGCACTCAATACCAGATGCTGACCTGCATTTTCTTACATAGGGCCTCCATTAAGTGAGACATGAACTGGGTCCCCTGGTCGGTAAGCCTCTCACTGGGGAAGCCTAATCACGAAAAGATGGCCAAGAGGGCGTCTGCCACCTTATCCGCCCTAATTGAGGACAGGGCTACTGCCTCCAGATACCGGGTAGCATTGTCTAGCACAGTAAGGATGAAACGTTTTCCAGAGCTTCTGGGTATGGCCAGTGGTCCCACAATGTCCACAGCAATCCTCTGGAAAGGCTCCTCTATCACTGGCAAAGAGATCAGGGGGGGCTCGGGGAGCCAGCCCTGACTTTCCCCCTCTTTGACACATGGTACAGGAGCGACAGTATTTCACCACATCCATCCCCATTTTGGGCCAATAAAAGTGGTGAGACAGCCGGGCCTTAGTTCTGCTGACCCCCCCCCCCCCCCCCCCCAAGTGTCCCGCAAGTGGAATCTCATGGGCGATCCGCAACAACTCATCCTTGAATTGGTAGGGGACGACCAGCTGTCTTTCCCTCAGCCACTCCTGTTGGGGTGTACAGGGAACGGTCTCCCGGTATAACCTCCCTTGGTCCCAGAATACCCTCTCCTTATTCGACTCGGAGGTGGGTTTCTCAGCAAGGCTCCTTAACGTCTCTAGCCTAGCATCTGAGTGCAGAGTTGCCTGAAACTCCTGGCTGGAGGAAGCCAGAAGGGAGGTTAAGGCCACGTCCTCACTGGGACCGGCTCTGGGTCCCTAACTGATCCCATTATTCCTCTGTCCGAGGAGGTCCAGAAGGCAGGGCGTTACTTGCGTTCTGGGCACTCTGACTGCGGGTAACAGCGGCTATATAGGCCGTCTTCCTGGGGAATAACACTGTCCCATCAGCCTGTGCGGCTAGGAGTACTACTTCCCCATCCTCCCCTATTACCTCAGGCGCAGCGCTACTTATGGGGCAGCTGCCATCAGCCAGATCACTGTCTGTTGTGACACTGGTCGCTGGCACAGCACCACCTGCTTCATGGTCCCTGTGCCTCACCCCATTACCCTTAGCACTGACACTTGCTCCTGCTAGGGGATCCTCAGCAATATCACCCCACAGTGTGATATGGCGGAGTTCTCCTGTACCTTCAAATACATCAGGTAAAGCTTTGACATTCACATTATCAGCATTAACCTTACCAACCGTATCAATCAGGTAGGGGTGTCAGGGACATAATAAGCAAACATCCTCCCCAAATCCGTTCCCAACAAAACATTGGCAGGTAGGTTTTCAGATACTCCCACTTCCTTCACCCTACTCCCTGCACCCCAATCAATAAAAACCCGGGCAAGGGGCATCGGACGCCGCCTAATCCCGGTGACAGTCATAGTCTTTCCTGGAATATGCTCTTCAGCAGACACCAGTTTGGGTCGGATGAGGGTTCGATAGGCCCTAGTGTCCTTGAGGCCAACAGTGACAGTGTCCCCCCCCCCCACCGTGACAGACTGCAAGTTTTCACAGGTCCTACCAACCGGCCCACCCACCAAAAGAACTGATGCACTAGGCCCTGCGGCCTTGGATGGGGTGTTCTTCCTCTGCTTCTCTGGGCAAGTGGCGCTGAGATGACCAGTCTGGCTGCAGAAATAACACCTGCGGGCAAGATGCAGGCCGGGCATTGGTAACGGGGACAAGGCCTCCGGAAGGTTGGCGGGCAGGGATGGTGGTTGATGGCTTACCCCCTTTCCAGCTGGCGACTACCTGCTTCCGCACCTCCGGTTGGCCTTGTAGGTGTCTGCGCTGCTTTATTGGCATCTGGTGGCTCCCGATCCATCACGAACTGCCATACCTCAGTCGGACACAGATGCATGAACTGGTCTTTCACCATCAGGTCTTTTTAGCTGCTCAAAGGTGGTCACTGACAGTCCTTGGATCCACTGCTCAAAGTTGGTTCTGAGCCCATGCACCACATCGCTGTAACTGTCGTGCGTTCCACTTTGGAGGTTCCGGAAGTTTTTACGGTACACCTCAGGAGTCAGTTGGAACCTCTGGATTAGGGCCTGCTTAATGGCATCATAGTTCCTATCTAGGCCCTGAGGAAGAGCCACAAACACATACAGAGCTTTGCCTCGCAGCCCTGCAGTTCTGTACTGGGCCCACTGGTCCACAGGCAGCTGGTACTGTCTGCAAGTCTTTTCAAAACCCCTCAGAAAGGTGTCTAGGTCACCGTCCTTTTCCATCTCAGGAAAATGCTCTGGACGGGGTTTAAACAGGGTCGCATTGTTAGTCTCACCGTTCCGTGAGGTGGATGGTGAGATCCTAAGTTGGGCCCTCTGAGCTTGGGCCTCTCGCTCAGCTCTCTGCCTCTCGCTGGGCTTGGGCCTCTGCTCGGCAGCCTCCTGGTGCTGCTGAATTACTTTCAGCTGTCCTTCATGATCCTCTGCAGGAAGTTGCTGTAGAGCCATCTGCAGATAGGGGTCCACACTGACCTGGTCACTGACGTGGCATTAATCTACAGGTGGCACTCCTGCAGCAGTACTGTACATATCTCTGCTGACCCCTGGCCCTGCTAAGGTCTGGAGAAGGGCTTGCTCTGCCTCCAGTTGTGCCAGTGCAACAGCAAGTTGTTCTTTGTTTCTGCCGAGGGGGTCAATGCCTTTGGTTATACATATTCCAATAAGTGTCCTTTTTCTGCTTGCTGTACCAGAACTCCCCAACTATAACCATGATCACCAAAATACAAATATAAAAATAAAAAACTAAGGGTAGGGGTAACTGCTACACATACAGTATTGCCTCAGATGTAATAAACACGGAGTTCAATCTTAAACTTTTGTGCAGGTAAGAACCGTGCAAGTTTTTAGTGAGAGGAATGATTGCTCAAACCAGATCACTAATGTCCTATGATCCCACTGCTGCCACCAATTGTCAGGAAAACTTGGTCAGACCTTGCAGCCCTCTGGCGCCCCCTTATCCTGCTGGTCAAACACTGTATTTACCGAGGATAAGCAACAGGGCGCAGCGGCTTTCATTTGTCGACTATTGTGGCACGTGATGTGACAGGACGTGTGTATATATACCTCAATCCAGCCACCCTCAACCACAATATCCATAAATACACCGTATGCTGCCACCACCGATCGCTTAGCAGGTGGATCAGGTACCCATTAGGTAACGTGAATTAGCGGGTGAGGAACGTGTTTGCTCGACATAGGACAAGAAGAACGAAGCCCTATTCCTATTCCTGGTTTGGAATGAGCCAAAATGGACGTTCTGGTTTTTAGCAAGGAGGCAAAACACTAGGACACACCCATGTTTACCTCACACGGGGGCTCGGTTTTGTGAACCCACCCAGCTGCACAAGACATAAAAATCTTTCATATCTTGGTATGAGGGGGGGGGGGGGCCACATCCATGAGGGATACATCATGTTTGCCGTCACCAATATTCACGAAGAATGATATCAAATATATTTCTATGACTTTCAGAAGCTCAGAACCCATTTCCTAGGTTTCTGGTGGTTTCCCAGTTATGAAAGATACCCCATCATAGCTGGAAAAAGGTGAGCATCCAAAAAATGTGGTCCATGTGTTTGTGACAGTCATGTGCATTATTAAACTCTACATTAAAAGTTTGTTCAGTTACACAATAGGACTTTGGAGGGGAAATCCCAGTATGCTTGCTCTTGGCTGAGGTTTATGGCAGTAAAAAATTCCTGGTTTGGGGGAAGCAATAGTAGAGTTCTATGGAGGTCCATTCCAAGTGAACAGGGGACGGAGATTTAAGACATCTCTGGCTGTCCTTTCAACATTTTTAAAACTAGGACAAAAATACCTCTTGCTTGACACTGACGTATTAGTTTGCTTTCTTCTAAATGATAATGTGGTTTCTTTATGGTATTCTGTAAGTGTCTTTCCTTAGGTGAAGGTTCCATGGTTAAAGGGACTTTAATATCGTCTGTTCTAGATTGTGTGGTGTTTTTTCTCAGAAGGAGCTTCATAAATCTCGGAGCCGTCGGTTGCTTCTTTCCCAATTAATCAAACTGGGGATTTCTTCTGTATAATGCAGGTCATCAGATCACAATCTGCGCATGTGCCACCTCCAGCGGCCATTTTTCCTAAGCCCACCGCAGGGATATGTACATGAGGGGACCTCCGCTCCCTGGTGCCGACAGGGCCCCACTCCTCCCAGCTGTGACCTCCTGGCTCCTGTGACAACATGATGCTACCATCCCCCAAGTAACAACATATCTTCACTTCCTTTATCCTCCATGTGGGGGAAGTTCATGTTCTACTCCAAAAATACAGTATATGCAGTGCCCAATACCACTTCTCCTGTCCTCTATATCCTGGGTGTTATTGACAGTACCTATACTAATAAAATGTGTATCCTGTCCTCTCGCTCGAGAGCCAATATTGGTGGGTTTATTTATTGTCTGCAATCCTATAGGCAAATAAAGATGGGAAATGAGATTCTTCAGTTGAGAAGTTTTCCCCTATCCCAAGTATAAGGTATAACTTCAGATCTCTTGACGCTGGGACCGACATCTAGCCCAAGACCCAGGGCTGTAAAGCGTCTGTGTACATGGCATGCCCCCTCTCAACTGGAGGCAGTCAGTGTACGAGATGGCAGACTGCGGTCAGTGTCCGACCTTCCCGTGTCCAGGAGCTGACATTCACAACAATAATCGAAATTGGGTTTGTGTGGCATTTATACATTAATGACTATAGTAGTTTTTAAATGGGCAATGTTAAAACACTAATTGCACCTATACACAAAGATCCAGTTAGAGAAATTCAGTATGAAGGGACTGATGCTAACTGGTTATAATGAAAACCCTGTTGTAACCTTATAGTCGCCTTGTCTGCAGAGGTTGGCACTCTAGATGCACATGGTGCCCGCACCCAGCATGGACTATCCCTTCTGTCCCTATTGAGCCCTTTCATCTCTACACTAAAAAATAAAATAAAAATACATGAGATGGGCTGGTGAAGATGCAAACAGAGCTAAATGCCTAAACCTTAATTTCTGATGTTTCACCAAATGGCTGATGACCTCACCAATATTACCTCCATTGCATATTATGCTGAAGGTCGCCCGATCAATAAGGTGTCCTGATCAATATCTCCATTAAAGTTTAAGGCTCTTAGCACTGTTGTGGTGCTACATATTATCAGTCATAAGGGCATCGCAACCAATACCTCCCCGAACACGCAACACGTTTTCTCCTCTAAAGCTCAGGTTCCTCAGGGGTGAAGGAAGTGATGACACACAGCACAAGATACATACAGTGATGGAAATCAACCATAGATCAATACTTGGTTCAGGAGAGGAGTGGTGAAGTCAATGAAGGGGATGGTCTGATCTTGTCTCTTTTCTGGAACACCATGAGGTGGGTTGATAATTTGGGCCCAAGTGGAGCTGAATTTCTGAAGGATTTGCCAGTTGTCTTGAAGGCCTTCTCAGTTGGTGACAGCAGTAGGAGGTCATCTGTATAGTCATGGAGGACCAGCTCATTAATGTTGATGTTGGGGTGTTGGACTTGTGTTGCAGCTCTGCTGGAAATAAGACCACCTCTTTCACTCTAAAGCTGCACCATTTCTCAGTTTAGGAGATCTTTATGTAAAAGGTCTTTCCTCCTATTTTGTTCTTCAGCAGTTTTAGGAATAGTCCTGTGTGCCACACTGACTGGAAGACCATTTTAATGGCCACTGAACCGGTGATGCAGAGTGTATATGTCAGTGGTACAGTGGCTTGCCATTAACCCTGCTTGACTTTTGCTGAGGATCCTCTTGTTAAAGATTCTGATGACCTTTTCCCAGGTTGCTGAATGGCTGTAATGAGACCTTGGTTCCATGCCATGGGGACGTAGTCTGCACAATGTTAGTCTGCAGTGGCCAAACTGTATCTGGGCTGTATCCAACCAGGCCACTAAATTTTCTATACCATATAGAAAATTCCGTAGTAGGATTGGTGTATCCAGATGGCATTGTGTTCTTGTGGAGTTTCACCCTACTCCTCCCTTTCCATTGTCTTTTACATTTGCAATTGTCTATTCTTGACTTGGTCCTTCCTTTTTGGGATGTCTTTGTAGACATATGCAGAAGGCTCAAGTATTTCTAATATCGATGTTGCTTTTCTTGGAGATGTGTGCCAATGTGGCTGAGTTTAGTAGAGATGTGTCTTCTTTCCTAGGTGTCTTAGGCATCCATCACTTGGGTGGTTGGATTCGATGTTCCTTGTTTTGAACCTATTCATGAGGTCTAGTGTATGGCTTAACACGGACAGTCAACTACTGTAATTGTTTTAGTAGGTTTTTCTGTTTCTTCTCCATCTGGTTCGACCTTCATGTCGACATTTTCTAGCCACGACTCGTCTTGTCATATTAGTACTGCAGCCCTGAAAATAACGTCATAGTAAGTATGTGTCCAACTACACGAATATATATTAGCCACACACCATTTCAATGTATAAACTGATTGGCTAACTCTGTGCCCCCCATTAACCATAATCAATCCCTATGATTCTCCCCACCTCCCTGAACTCATTTGAGGCTATGTGCACACGTTGTGTGGGTTTTCTTCGTCCTGCACAAACTTGTTGTGGAAAATATTCAATGTTGTGTAGTACAAGCGAGTGAACAAGATTTCTGATTTCTCATTCACTCTGCTTGTTTTTTTCCTTGCAGATTAAAACCTCCATGTCAGTTCTTGCAGCATATTTCACCATGAGTTCAGGGGCAAAAATGCACGACAAAAAAAAACACATGTAAAAAAAAAAAAAAAAAACACAGCAAAAATGCTTTTACGCAGTTTTGTTATGCTACAAATCTTTGTGTGCACAAGGCCTTGGGCAATGTCCTCTGTAAATTTTGGAAAGGGTGAGCTGGATCATTCTTTGAGCTTTGATCTATGGGCCCTTGTAGCATTCTTGATCCTAATAAAGACTTGTTTTGCCGGCGGTGTGTACTGCAGTGCGAGGGGCCAGCAGATCCTCTGCGCCGCAATACATTTCAGCTGAATGTGCATTCTTGGTCGTGCATCCAGCTGAAATAGTTGCTGGTCTGTGGGCCCCCCTCCACTTCTATGTCCCAATGGAGCTGCATCGGTGATATATCGGCCTCTCAACAGACCCAGTGGCAACAAATTAAGTCAGATCTTCAGGCAGAACCAGAGATTAGTTTGATTTCTGAGAGTTTTATATTGTATCAATGCACAGAGCTACAAAATTCCCCAAAAAAAGCCACCTTGTGGATTACAGAAGGGATTAGATGGAGGCTCTTGTGGTCACATACAATCCCCACATGGGAATCCTAAGGAAATTTTACTGCTGATCTTCAATCCATATAACACAGGGACCACAAACTGAAAGAAATATTCCCAGATCTACCACTTCTCTCCTACAAACAGCCACTAAACAAACCCTGAGGTCTAAGAACAGGTCTCATCTGATCCTCACACTTCACTTAATTTGCTCTTCATTCACGTTACCATGCCGTTATGATCACCAGGCACCACCATATTCATGCTGATGTTGGCTCTGGTGGTAGAGGAGATCTGTCACTGGGATGTCCAGGTGCTGTCCAGCCGGGAATACTGATGTGGTTATGACCTGTGTTGGTACTCAGCCAGGCTAATGGGTGTGTGCTGTCTCGCATCTCCATCAGGAATTGTTGACTCCCTGAAGGGGTGCAGTCACTTTTCTCCTGATCTTGACCTACATCTTATCCCATCTGTCTCTGCCTCATTTCATCCACCTTATTTAGGCCCCATTGTATCTGAAGAAACTTCTGTCTGACTTCCTGGTGTTTGACCCAGTCTTTCTTGACTATATATAGTTTTGCTCTTCATATCGGTCCATTTTGGTTTTGTCTCTTTAGATGCCGACTCTTAGCTCTGACTATCCATGCCTCAGGCTCGCTCCTCCGGCCAGCAGCTACTTTGTGGACGCAACTCAGGTGGCCTCGTTGTAAGTCCAGATCCCTGTATAGGGGTTAAAGGGTGAAGGTCGGGGGTTCATCTGAAACCTGCTAGACCAAGTGGCTAGTGCAAAGTCTGTCCGAGGAAGCCTTTTTGAGCTGATGGCTTCTGACAGAATAGTTCACCAGCTGGCTGTGGTAGATTGTATCCAAGGCCTGGCCCAAATGATTATGCGGAACTGCTATAATGTCAAAGCCATTGAAGCCCAAGTCACTAGAGAAGCTGCTTCAACCATCTTAGAACCTAAAGCGAATGAATCTGTGTGAACATCTTGATTGATGTTTTGGGTGACTGTAAATACGTTATCGTCATCTTGGGCAGCACAACAATCCATAGAATGTCATTGCTCCACACACCTGTAAAACATATAAAAAGAGCAATTTCTGATCCATGAAATATAAAAAATGTCTGGTCCATTTTGGGGCTCAGACTCTCCAATTGTCAATGGAGTCCTGTGAAAAACGGATGACTATCAAAAGACTTCCTTTATACTCCCAGATTTCCGTCTGTTTTTCAGCTTTTTAAATTCATTGCTTTATCAATTAATCAAAGTAGACAGTCACATGTGAGCAAAACTGAATACCAAGAAAAATGGTTCATTTTCTATGGGTGTTAAAATAGGCTACATTCACACATCCAGGTCTAAAGGAAAGCTTTTGCTTTCGCCCCCTGTCTGCTTCTGAAGGCCTGCATGAGGGTCTTATAATTTGTCTGCTGCAAGGTGGTCCCCATGGCTAAGCCTTAATCCAACCTCCTTATGCTCCAAAACTGTCCCCAGTGGACTTAGTTAAAGCAGTTAAATGGGAGCCCCAGGGATACCTTTTTGCCATAGAAAGTAACATGGCACCCTATGGTGACCGTATGTCAAGGATGTGTCAGATGTAACAGACAGTCTCTCTGGATCTGGCTGCAGAAGGTCACTGCGTTTGGCATTGTAGACGACTTCTTAATCCTTCTGACTTTTGGACCCAAGAGCAACCTCCCTCCTGCTCTGACACACCCTGGTCTGGGTGTTTTATAATCTGTCGGCAGTAATCTCACTTTCCCTTGTAAAGGCTTGGACAAATAGCAGTTGGCTAGCTTCCTCTCTGGTGCCCTTGGGGGCCATTTGGTGTTCTCTCTGGTATCTGCTCAAGCTGTTCCCCCCCCCCCCCCCCCTTTGTTTTCTTTTAGTTTTATAGTGTGGACTGACCAGTGGTCACAACTCCCTCCCCTTTATCTAGGAACACGCCACTATATTTTTGCACCTCTAGCTAGGACTACTATACCTTCAACATCTTCTGAGGCGCCCATGCAGACTAGGGTTACTTGGTCCCATCAACAAGAGGACCAGTGAGTAAACTGGATCTTTGTGGCTTGATGTCATGGGCAGGCATGCATTTCATTCAAGGGAAGTGCCAGGATCTGGAGATGCCTCCTAGGGGTACAGCCATTTCCAGTTGATTCTGCTGATTATTTCTTTGCTTATTTTAAAATCTGTGCAGCTTCAAGATTTAGTGACTTTATTTCTGCAGCAAATTTTATTGATGACCAAGTGGTAACTGATCTTTTATATAATATGTTGCTCCTGTCATTTAGGGTGCAGTGAAGTAGGTAACTGAAGAGGGGTCTTTACTTGTCACGACTTTATGATTTGGGCTCAGTTCATGAAGGGGGTTTCTAGTCTCTTCAAATGTCACAATATATTTATACAACTTGGAGACTCACATAAGTGTTCAATGAATTGGGTGCATCTTGCCCCAGCGCCCATGAATACTGGCATGCAGAACCCCGGTCTTCATGAATTGGCCCTTGAAGAGTTTAAAAACAGTGAATGGTGCTCAATCTCTCACAATATATAAATATAATTTTTTTGCCTCCTGTGATCTTTTCACAAGCTGCACCCAGTGGTTTACCTGAAGGGGTTAGAAAATGTGCGGATTCCTTTTGTCTGAATCTGAAATGTCTCCTCCCTCCCCAATAACATCTCGTTACAGGTTGTGATTCCCACTATGGCTATAGATCGTGTGTGAAGAAGCTCTTCTCCAATGGTTTGCTCTGTAGCCAGTGCTTACTAATGAATGCGTACCATGGGGCTTTTGTACTAGTAGACAGTGGCATATAAAAGTTTGTGCACCCTGATCAAAACAATGGTTGTTGTGAACAGTTAAGTTGAAGATGAAATGATGTAAATCTGGCTGGAGGGGCTCTTGTAGTAATGACAGTAAGAAGTGCTCCTATTAACTTTACTTTCTATATATTTTCATTTTATTTTGCCATCAATGTGGCCGTGTTGGCGTTGCCTATTGTGGAATCGGCTTAAACGGTCTATGGTTATAATCTGAAGGTGTGCGCTGTTGTAAATGTGTGTGTATATACATACACACTGATCTTCTACAACTCCCTGTTGTCGAGAACACGACAATGAAATTTGAGGGAAGTGTACTGGGATATTTTTTCCTGCTCAACCCCGTCTTCTGTGAGTGCTGCAATTGCAGAGACGTATTTTCTTTAAGCTATATCTAGTCGTTGAAAAAGCTACCTCAACCCTCAAGGGGCTTTCAAAGCCAGGAGTCGTCGCTGGTGAAGCCGGAGACTGTGCCGGAGCCAGTTTAGGAAAGATTCTTTTTGGTCCCTTATATTTGCCAGTTGCAGCATAAGTTCCACAAGCTCCAATCCCCGTGATCTGAGTGAGGAAGTTGAGTTCTACGGCTTTTTGTATAGCGTGCTTTACCAAGTATGCTCTGTTCTTTAAATGCAAATTAGGACATTTTTCGATTAAATATTTTTTGATTGCATATACCGAGGCTCTGTTCCGATATGAACGAGCACGGAAAGCATCCATTACCCCATCAACAATAGTACGTTGCTCTATACCTGGGGAAAACATATGGTTACATACGGCCATGTGAAAACCCTGGGGACAAAAGAGCAATTAACAAAATATACACCTTTTGGAGCTTGGAAAAATTTCTAATATATTTTTTTCTCTTCTGGTTATCCAATAAAAGGATCACTGCTAGAACACTTTTTTCTGATTTTTTATTTTTATATTTTTGGGGGGGGGGACAAGAGTGATTGGAGCAAAATATACACACATTCATATAAGCTCATAACTCGCCTGTTGCTGACCACCTCCTTTGAGACTCCTTTTGCCAGCGACGTTTGGATTTCCTTGGTCACGGTATCAAAAATGTTGTAGGCTTTATACAGCGCTTTGTCTTCATGAGCCAGATTGGTTGCTCTTTGCTGATAACGCAGGAATCTTTTCAAGTTCATTACATAATTGGATGATGTCTGGCTTGAGAGCCCGACTTCCTGCAGCTTACCAAAGAACGACCGTGCCTTCTGAATGTCCCGTACAAAATCTAAACGCAAGCAGTCCTTATTCATATAGTAAAGAAACCTCGACACATTTGCCACCTCCTGCTTGATCTTCTTAATTGACGCCACGTATGTCTTTAAATATTGCGCAAAACCCATCAGTACTGGATGACTATCTGCAAAACGCTTATATAAACCGGCTTTTTTTCATGCGTAATTTTAGCCCAGTCCATTTTCTTTTTAGGACTCTATAATGTAGGATGCAAGAACAATAGTTCAGACTTTGTTACATAAAAATAAATAAAACATTTAACAGATGAGAAAAGAGACGGTGCAGATTTCCTCACCTGTTCAGCTCCTCATTGGATTCCTGCTCAGACATTGGATTCCAGCTCATCAGAGGAGAGGGTGTATTCTTCACCGGACGACGCTTCGTCCTCTCCGTCCTCTTCATCACTCTGTCATTCACTAGAATCCTTCTCCACTGGTAAGTCTCCTAATTCTTCATCATCCATTACCTGAGGATCCGTGCGGACTGGACTTCCCACAATCGCCGTTTCCCATTCCTCGTCTGTAATAACTGGTGAGTCTTCTGGTTTGGGTGTGGCTGGACCCGCTTGCTCAGTCCTAAAAAGTTAGTATGACAATCAGCAAATGCTGGAGACTGGGTGTAAATGACCAGTTATGATGTTACAGCCAGGCTCTAAAACAAATATGCCTCTATACGGGGTCCTCCACACTCGCTGAATTGTGATATCTAAGGAATTATGCAAAATACTAACGGGGTGTAAGGCTGGCTTCACACTACGGTTTTCACCATCCTGATCTGTTTGTTTAAAAAACAGAACAGGATCGTTTTTGGTCCCCACGTGTCCCTATGGGGCCGGATTGGCCCTATTTGGCCATCCGGTTTTGTAAATCCGGTGCAGGAATCGTTTCTGTCCTGTTTTTCACCGGAATAGGGTAAAAATGGACTTTGGGGAAATCCGGGTAAGTAGTAGCATATAGTGCGGTCTCCAACAGGATAGGCACTGTCTCGGGGGGGAGGGAGTAATGGGCCATAACCCCTGCCTGGAGGTTATTTTGGGCATCAGACACCTGAATGCCCGCACCTCTGATAGTGGAAGTGACCCAGGGTCTAAAACGGCAAAGTCCCTTCATTTTGAGCAATTCGGGTTAATTAGTAGCATATGGTGCAGTCGTTAACCGGATTTACCCTCAGTACAAATTGACTGTGTTAGAGCTCCATCTAGTGACGGATGTCCAGTGGTGCAGTCCAAGTGCTAATCCGGTTTACAACATACATTTTCAATGGGCCATTAGCATTTTTTGGTCGCAAAAATTTCCACTTTTTTTTACCAAAATGCACATTTTGCCCCCATAAATCTCTTCTAGAATGTTATTTCAGGTCCTAGAGCGAACAGGAGCGTGTCGCAACGTACGGACTTCAAAAAGTAGCGCCAAATCGTTCGCACGACAGCGCAATTGTCCGTTTTATGTCACCAGGCACCCAAAGGGTTGGCTAACGGGCCCCGCAGCGAACGGGAGCGCATCCCGACCCACCGGTATGGAGAAAAGACCTCGAAACCACGCTTAGCGCTGCGATTTTTGGGTTGCGGCGGATGCGCTCGGTCTAGGGCTTAGGTCTAAAGCAGGGTCTAAAGCAGGGGGTGTCATAAGTTACCACAGGGATAACTGTCTTGTGGCTGCAAAGCGTCTCTTTGATCCTTCAATGTCTGCTCTTATCGTTGTGAAGCAGATTTCACAGAGCGTTGGAATAGGGAACGTGAGCCGGGTTTAGACCGTCGTGAGACAGGTTGGTTTTACCCTACTGATGTGTTGTCGCAATAGCAATTTTTTTGCTTGGTATGAAAGGAACTGCAGGTTCAGATATTTGGTGCGTGTGCTTGGCTGAGGAGCCAATGGGACGAAGCTACCATCTGTGGGATTGACTGGATGCCTGCAGAATCTCCTCCCGCCCCACCCACCTCCTAAATGTGATGATACTGGAGTGCCGAGGAGCCCATCCTGGCAGGGGATAGCCGGGAGCCCCTGGCAAGTAACTCCTCATGGCCCGTGGACCGGAGGGCGGCTAGAAGCCCCGCTGCCTCTCTCGGAGTGCACCGCAAGCTTTGCTGGGAACCCGGTGCTAAATCATTTGTTGATGACCAGTTTCTGTCTCTGGTTTTGTACGTAGCAGAGCAGCTCCCCTCGCTGTGATCTATTGTCATCCCTCAAGTCAAGCTTTTGTCCATCCTAAAGCGGTTCACCTTCCCTCCTGAGGGAACCCCTGTACCAACTGCCAGATGCACAGGTGCCTGATCATCCTCCAGACCATTGGCTCCTGGACCCACAAGTGCCCATGAGTAACAGTGTCCCACCAATGAAGTGCTGAGTACAGCTGCATCCCCCCCCCCCTCCACCCCCGACTATATGTATTTGGATGGGTGTCTAGCTGTTGCCCTGTGTAAGTTGGTGGGGGGCTTAATAGTGTTGTAGTGTCCAGAAACCTTTCCAGAATACTTAGGTTGAGGCCTCCAGTCTTCCACACCAGAGGGAAATGTGCGTGAGCATCCCGAAAGGGTTCCAAAAGTGTGGGTGAAATGTATATTTTACAGTTGGAAAAAAATGCAGATGAACATTTGAATTACTTTATAATGGCTGTATTTTTTTTCAGTTTTACAGCAGTTTGGGTCTTTTAATTGGGATGAAATGAAACTTGGTGAAGCCTGGCAGCTCGATAAGCTTCTCTACCTGACTGATTTCCATGTTGTCCGCTTGCTGGTTTTCCGAATGACTGGTGAAAGCCAATCCAGGTGGCTGCCTGTGGGCTCCATCACCCTGCCCTGAATTCGTTACCAAGTCATGGGCATAACACATCCGCAAGTGTTTTCTCCCAGTAAACTCTCTCAGCAATGTCATTCGTATGCACCAGGTATCGTGCGACCAGGCACTTTTTGGAATCAAATATCACGACAGTCCATGTCTCGCATACTCGTACAAGATGGCTAGTGACAATTGGCAGGCTGTAAGTATGGAGGAATAGATATGGTCAGTGCTTGTAGCTGCGTATGGCAAATGTCACTTGATGTGACCAGTCTGCCTTTCATGGTAACGCTTGAGGGCAATGGATGGATTTACTATGAGCTTCCCAGTATGCGTCAGAAAAGTTTGATCTGTCGGCCAGCAGCAATGACAGGTCTGATGAGTTCTGCGTACACTTTGAACCACTGAAAGAGAAAGTTATCCTTGAGCCAGAGAGCACCCCTCAAACAAACTTTGCATGGGGACAGGGGTGTCAACCTCATATGGAGTGGGGAAACCTGGGTCCCCTGGCTTGGAGAAACCTTAGTCTTCCTCTGAAAACACAAATGATGCTACTTGAGTGGAAGCACAAGTGTGTGTGTGTGTGTGTGTGTGTGTGTGTGTCTGTTTTCACACTGACAATGGTATTTCGAATATCGTGGTACATGTGATGGGTTCTCCCTTTCCACTGTGAAAACTAAGGTGTAAACAGATGAGAAATAATTGAAATTGTTCCGCAGTGACCGCTGATGAAGCAGAATAACACGACTTGCGGTCATATTGCTAACGACCCCTGATCTTTGCAGGTGTTTTAGAAGGGCCTGGAGGTACAGTATGACTTCCTTGTGGTTCCCTTCTGATTACCCCCCCCCCACACACACCATACTGGACATTCTCTATGCTCTCTAGAAATGTAGTTTTTGCCTCGTCCAGTCTTCTCTGGCAGTCCTTACACTGATTAAGCCCTCAAAGACACTTGTCCTACCTGTGGGATAAAATTAAGACCGTTATTGCATGTGTTGTATGTTACCCAACATCCAAGGTTTGGTGAAAATGGCTCCTAATATTGGGTACCTCTTGCTCACTGACTCTTAGCAAACTCCCTTGTACAACATCTTATGCAGGTCTTCTGTAAAGTTCATTAATACCTCACATGCCCTGTATAGCTGAGGATTTTTTTATGATCAGTTCTGTGCCCCTCATCTGATAGGTGGTGAATTTCCGAATGTGCATCAGTATTTTGAGGGAGGTCTAGTTCGATAGTTTGAGGTTACAGAGCTTTTTAAAAAATCATTGACTTTTGTTGGTTTAAGTACTTCAGAGTTGCAAACTTTTGATTCACAAAGAGAAGAAACCTTGTAATGTTCGATACTTCCTGCTTACAATTAGTGGCCCCAAGGGTAACTGTCATATATGAGTGGAAGCTCTTCAGCATGGGGTGATTCATTGAGTGACACTTATACAAGCCGTCAGCAGCTCTAGCCAGATAGGTTTTGTTTCTTCATTGCCTAGCCTGAATGCTTGGTGGGCTGCCATCCACTGCCTCCTCTTCCTCAATGAGGTCAGAAATGCTCCCTGTGCTCAACCTCTGAGCATGGGTGTCACGCCAGGTGTGGGAAAAACTTCATGCAACACAGAGGGGAAAAAGGAAAGTGGATGCTCAATTGGGTTTAGGTCAGGGCTCTTTGTCCCATCAGACCAGAAAATCTAATTTCTCATAGTCTGGGAGTCCTTCATGTGTTTTTGAGCAAACTCTATGCGACCTTTCAGATGTCTTGCACTGAGGAGAGGCTTCCGTCGGGCCACTCTGCCATAAAAGCCTGACTGTTGGAGGGCTGCAGTGATAGTTGACTCTGTGGAACTTTCTCCCATCTCCCTACTGCATCTCTGGTGCTCAGCCACAGTGACCGTGGGGTTCTTCTTTACCTCTGTCACCAATGCTCTTCTCCCACGATTGCTCAGTTTGGCTGGGCGGCCAGGTCTAGGAAGACATCTGGTGGTCCCAAACTTCTTCCATTTAAGGATTATGGAGGCCACTGTGCTCTTAGGAACCTTGAGTAATGTAGAAATTCTTTTGTAACCTTGGCCAGATCTGTGCCTTGCCACAATTCTGTCTCTGAGCTCCTTGGGCAGTTCCTTTGAGCTCATGATTCTCATTTGGTCTGACATGCACTGTGAGCTGTGAGGTCTTATATAGACAGGACTTGATTTGGAAAGGCACACACCTATCAGTTTAATTAAACACAGCTGGACTCCAATGAAGGAGTAGAACCATCTCAAGGAGGATCACAAGGAAATGGACAGCATGTGACTTAAATGAGTGTCTGAGCAAAGGGTCTGAATACTTGTGACCATGTGATATTTCAGTTTTTTTTTAATAAATTTGACAAAAAAAAAAAAAAAATGTAGAAATTTCTGTAGTTAAGATGGGGTGCAGGGTATACTATAATGAGGGAAAAAATGAACTTCTTAAAATTTACCAAATGGCTGCAATGAAACTAAGTGAAATTTAAAGGGGTCTGAATACTTACTGTACCCACTGTATATATACCCAGAGCTAATTAGCAAGAGAGGTAGTCGCTCAGTCCTAAGGACAGCCTTTTATCTAACAAGCTGTCTGCACTGCCAAATATTAAGATCTCCTGCAGGACGACTGTCACCTCTGACACACCCGTGACAATGGGTCTCCCTCAAAATTGCCTCCAGCGTGTACAGGGACAGGCACCTCCATCACATGTGAATCTGACTCCACCAGGCGTATGGGGCATGGGCAAAGCGCCAAATGGTCTGGCGCCTGGGCATGTTCTTCAGAGGTCAATGGTATGTTGTCTGACTGAAATCCTAGGTTTCCAGGGATTGCAGAGGCTTGAGCTTGGTGAGTAGGATAGCCGTGCCCTTAGACTCATTGCCGCTAAGTTGATCTTTGGCAATGGCTAAGACATTTTATCTCGTTGTCACTCTTGGTCCTGATGCACACCCTTCTCAAGTGTGTGGACATATGTATTTCGTCACTCTGTCTCATATGGGGCAAGTTAGCGGTGTATGTTGATGACTGAGGGGAGATGAGCAATACAAATGGTCACTGCAGTTTTGCAACCCTGCAACACAGGGTACGCAGCCTGGTGTGGCAGTTGCATTTGACGCGCCCCCTGGGCCAGTGCTGTTAGGGATACCCGGAGCCGGATCAGATGGGGGTTGTAGTCTCCGAGTGGCTGTGACCCGGTCCGTGCCCAGGGTGTCAAGCTCAGTGTGTGGCAGTCCTTACTGATGTTACTAAAGTTCTTTATGTCGACTACGCCACCCGTTGAATTGCGGTCACTACGGCCGCCGCTGCAGCAGGGTCCGCTGAGGCTGATGGTGTTTGTGCAGTCCAGGTAGTATAACCCCCAACGGGAGGGGTATAGCCTCAGGGGGTCAGGTGCAGAGGATGGTGGTTGTGGAAGTGCAGGGAAGATGGTAATGAGAGTCAGAGTCGGGTTGTGCAGTTCAGGGTTCTTTACTTACTGCTGTTCTTGTACTGGTCACTCCGGCCTTGAGTGACCACCCGAGCCGTGCTGCGTCCACCAGGTCCTGGACTCGGCCAACCCCCAAGTAGTTCTGGAGCGTGGTTCTGAGCTCCCTTTCTGTCCTGTCCTCGTCTCTGGCCTTCCCCACCAGGGATCCACCTATGTCCGGCTCCCTCGGGCCTCTTGTTGGCGAACCCTTGCCTCTGGGTTCCCTGACCCTATGCGTGGTCTGCCTTCCGGGTGGATTTGGTGGGTGGCCGTGGCAGATGCTGCCCACGGCCTCCGGTCTCTGGCTGAGGTATGCTGTAGCCCCCACCAGTTTGGGATCCGGTACCCTGTTGCCAACTCTTCACCCTGTGGTTGTATTTGGGCTCTCAGAGTTCCTTCTTTCTCCCCCTCTGGGTCTTTCAAACTCCTCTCTCACTCTTGGCTCTGGGGCTGCTCTGCTCCTCTGCTCTCTTCCACTCCTCTGCAAAGACTGATGTCTCTCTGACTTCTCACAGACTGACCCTGATCTTAGATGGTGCCCACCTTAAATACTCCCTCTGTGTGTGCTCAGGTGACCAGCACCCAATGAGCTCCTAGCACTACCCAGACTGCTCCCCCTATCTGCCCCTACACTACTGGGATGTACCACCCCCCTCCCACTCCAGCCAAGGACAGACTCTGTCGTACCTGCACATTTCTAAGTGGGAGTACCGTTGGTCTGCCCTCCGGAAATGGGATGTGTGTAGTGCATGCAGCTAACTGAGCTCAGTTCCACACTCCATCCTTACACGGGAGTGGAATATCACACCTCTGGGTTGAGGTGCAATACCCCTGTAGCAGCCGAATCCTCAGGGTGCTACACATTCACCTATATATGGTCGACAAATGGCTTCTACTTACCACTTCATAGCAACGTGTTTCCCGCAGTCAAATGGAGCTTAAAAGTCTGTGAATAGTCTGTTTAACCGCTGGTAAATGTTTCCTACATCTGTACTGGAGAAACCTTACATGAAGAAATAATGAACGCCTAGAAAGTAAGGAAAAGTATTAACAAGTTAATACATATAGCATTTTACAAGAACAAATAACCCATAGATAATGTTGGGAGGGTGGGAACACTGATTTTCCTAAAAGGACTGCCCCTGGTGCCCTATATACCAAGGGGTCAGCAACCAATCAGCTATGTACCTGCCCCCACCCCCAGTGTGTGACCTATCCTTTACTAATCCAGCTCATCCCTGCCCCCACACCACATGCCAAGCGCCATCTTGTATAATATCCACCTTTACCTAAAATGTCCCCCACCTAGCAGAGTGCCCTGGCAGGCATCTTAGTCATGGGTCCCTCCCTTTTTTAGCCTCTTTTGACTTGAGCCTACTTGACTGCAGAATGGCTGGCTGACCTCTGGACAAATACCCCCCTGATTTTCCCTGTTCGATCAATGACAGATGTGACTTGGATGAAATGGCCACAGCAGCCTCAATTAGTTGAATGTGTTTATTAAACTTGAACACATCTATTAGATATAAAACAACCTGAGAACAAGGAAATGGTCTTTAGAAGCCACCACGTCAAATCTCTCACCATCAGCTCCTCTATTGCCCCCAACTGCAACACGCTGGGGTGGGGGGGGCCTCCAGCTGAATGGTGCTCATCTAATTTCCCTCTGAGACCTTAGCCCAGTCAGGACCCTGATTGTTCTTTGGCATCTGCCAAAAGGAGGGGTGTGACCCGCCCACAATTGTGTAACCCCCTCCCAACCTTTTCCATGTCACCACTTAGCATTCCAAATACCCAATTCTGCCACGACATGCATGAGCCTCTACACCCTAACATCCTTCTCCAGGCCCTCTTATACCTAGTGTCCATATATCTATGCCTATGGGAGACAAGTGTACCCCATCCCTAAGCATCTGCTCCCGGGAAGGGACTTATAACTCCTGGTGCCTGACTACAATAGCCCCATTCTTGGAAAGGAAACAAGATACTTTTCTTTGACCTTTGCCTGAGCCTTGTAATAACGCTCAATGGATCGTCCATGTTTCCATGTAAGTCGGGCAACAATGTCCGACCAGACTAATACGAGACACTGGTGGGAGGACATGATACGCAAGCAGTCAAACTTGATATCCCGGACCAAGTCCCTAGAGGTCCGAATGCCCAAGTCTTTACCACCCACATGTATTAACAATATCCGGAGGCCTGTCCAAACTGGTGTGGAAATGAAACTCTGGCATAAGTCTGGTCCATTGCATTACACTGACACAGATCCACCAAATCGTCTCTTCTTTACAGAGTTCGAGCTGACTGCCATCTGGTCATCAGCCCTTAGTGCTCCTCACACCACATAAGATTGGCCTAGAACCCAAACCAGCAGTGGGGAATCTGAAAAAAGGATGAATACAAAATTGCAGCTTAAAGTACACATATTAACTATAACCCCCCTCAGACTTCCATCATCTGACATGGTGAAGACAATTAGAAGATAAACCCCATCTAGATGCTTCTGTTGCTGGCCCTATTCTGAAAGCTGGGTTGGATTACTGGTCACAATCAATCCCAGTCCTCTCCGAAAGAAAGCCACAAATTGGAATTAGGACAGTGCCAATCCATTCTCGTGTATCCGTAATGACCCCGGTTCACTCCTCGTATCTTTAAAAATTCTCTCATGCACTTCACTGGGCATTCATCCAGGCAGTAAAAGCAATCGGTTATTTCACATCCTTTTCCCCCAGAATCTATCTTGGACTTTCTCAAATGACATGCCCTCTCCTCCACCAGAACGTCTCCGTATTGTAGGCCGCCCTGACTACGCACGTTACTACTGACCAATTCGCTAATTCGGAAGGCCCCAAAAAAGGCTAATGTAAAAGCTAGCCGAAACAGAAGGACTTTGAATCCTGAAGTACAAACCTCCCCCAGTACCACTAAAAGTTTACTTAATAACTCAATAGACCGGCTTCATCCAGCCCTTGACCACTCATCCTTTACTGTAACCCTTGAGCGCCTGCCTGAGCATGAAATCCTTCGTAGAATCCTTTTTTTTTCTGTAGGATTGCATTCGCATGTGCCTGTCTTATTATGTATATAATCTCCTTGTAACTGTACAGACTTCAACTTGGGTCCTGTGGCAGCATGTAATATTATGTCAGTGTAGTGTATGAAGTGTAGCTCAGTACAGCATTTTACACCATAACCCATCCAAATGTTTCCAGTAATATCTACTGAATCGTCCGGTATGTCTTCCTCTATTAGATTTTGTAGACTTGATCCTCTTGGTTTCTGTGAATGTAAAGTTCCTTTTGATATGTCCATTCACTTTGTGCTATTTTAATCATGATCTATGCAGAAGACATTTTATATCTTGGAACAAATACTAGCAAAGTAGCAGAAATGTGGTTCCCATCAGATAGTAGCTTTTCCTGGGAAACTTCTTCTTTTCCTGAAGGATTGATGTTGAATCCCTTCCATTAAAAACATTATATTCCGTATTCCAGCTCTTAGTGGTATCCATTGCTTCCTAAAAGAAATGCAGTATCATTATTTTACAATATACAACTTGCATTGATCGACATGTAGCCACAATTTTTGTTGTCTGTGGGTATTTAACTACATTGGATGCTGGTTGTACTAGGATCATAACTCGTCCCATGGTGTAGATTATTTCAAAGGGACTTTCTCAGTTACTTTCACAAGGTCCACTCTTCCTGAATGTCTTAATCATGACTAGAGCCCCTTTCTTGAGTTTGGATTCATATGGTGGCTCCATCCTCTTCATTCTTGGTGCAGCATGTGGAAGAATGGTTTTCAAGTTTTCCTGCAACAATTACAACCATTTGGACCTTACAATAGCATCTTTTTGAGGTGTGGACATAAAATGGTTCATGTGGGAAAACCAATGGTATTTTTCTTCCTGTCATTTGGTTCAAAAATAGAGGAACAACTTCCTCCACATCTCGGTTTACTAACGCTCAAAAGGTACTGCATCAACCCAAGTATTACCTCTGTCCAATAACATTTTTGGCAATTCTGGATTTTATTGTTCTATTCATTCTTTCCACAATACCAGCAGACTGTGGATGATAGGGTACATGAAACTGTTGTTGTACCCCTAGAATAGTACAAACTGCTCGCATGATCTTTCCTGTGAAGTGACTTCCTCGAACAGAGGTGATCATTCTTGGGATCCCCCAAGTACAAAAGACATGATTAACTAATGTTCTAGCTGTAGACAAAGCAGCTTTCCTGACAGGTAAAATTTCAACCCATTTAGAAAAAACATCTTCAACCAATGTATACCGGAGGCCATTTTTACCTGATGGTAATGGACCAATGTAGTTGATCTGTAACGTAGACCATGGACCATCAGCAGGTGCAGCTCGCAGTAGTGGCGGTTTCTGTCCTTATGGTCTTGGATTGATTTGGGCACAAATGAGACATGATTGAACAATACTTTGTACAGTCTCCTCCATCTTTTCCCTGTAAAATTTCTCTTTGAGAATACCAAACAATTTCTGTTGGTCCATAAGATCCAAACCTTCATTATATCTTGTGAAATCCTCCTGTAGATTTTTTAATAAAACAGGACGCAAGTCACTCTTTAAATCATGACCCAAAACCCCGATTTCACAAACAAAGGGAGGTTTAGGATCAACCCAGGAAGCAACAAGAGTTGTATCTTTATCTTGTTCTTCCGCAAATAAGGCATGTGTGCGCCTGTTCTCTGAACTGCTGAAACCTCGAGAGGTTCAAACACTTCTCCTGTCAGGGCTGCCTCTTTGGCTAACATACACTGCTCTAAAAAATAAAGGGAACCCTGAAATAACACATCCTAGATCTGAATGAATGAAATCTTCTCATTGAATACTTTGTTCTGTACAAAGTTGAATGTGCTGACAACAAAATCACACAAAAATCATCAGTGGAAATCACATTTATTAACCAATGGAGGCCTGGATTTGGAGTCACCCCCAAAATTTAAGTGGAAAAACACACTACAGGATGATCCAACTGTGATGTAAAGTCCTTAAAACAAGTCAAAATGAGGCTCAGTATTGTGTGTGGCCTCCACGTGCCTGTATGACCTTCCTACAACGCCTGGGCATGCTCCTGATGAGGTTGCGGATGGTCTCCTGTGGGATCTCCTCCCAGACCTGGACTAAAGCATCTGCCAACTCCTGGACAGTCTGTGGTGCAACCTGACATTGGTGGATGGAGCGAGACATGATGCCCCAGATGTGCTTAATCAGATTAAGGTCTGGGGAATGGGCAGGCCAGTCCATAGCTTCAATGCCTTCATCTTGCAGGAACTGCTGACACACTCCAGCCACATGAGGTCTGGCATTGTCCTGCATTAGGAGGAACCCATGGCCAACCGCACCAGCATATGGTCTCGCAAGGGGTCTGAGGATCTCATCTCGGGACCTAATGGCAGTCAGGCTACCTCTGGCAAGCACATGGAGGGCTGTGCGGCCCTCCAAAGAAATGCCACCCCACACCATTACTGACCCACTGCCAAACCGGTCATGCTGAAGAATGTTGCAGGCAGCAGATCGCTCTTCATGGCGTCTCCAGACTCTGTCACGTCTGTCACATGTGCTCAGTGTGAACCTGCTTTCATCTGTGAAGAGCACAGGGCGCCAGTGGCAACCTTGCCAATCCTGGTGTTCTGTGGCAATTGCTAAGCATCCTGCACGGTGTTGGGCTGTGAGCACAACCCCCATCTGTGGACATCGGGCCCTCACACCACCCTCATGGAGTCTGTTTCTAACCATTTGTGCAGACACATGCACATTTGTGGCCTGATGCTGGTCATTTTGCAGGGCTCTGGCAGTGCTCCTCCTGCCCCTCCCCCCCCCCCCCCCCCCTTGCACAAAGGCGGAGGTAGCGGTCCTGCTGCTGGGTTGTTGCCCTCCTACGGCCCCCTACACGTCTCCTAGTGTACTGGCCTGTCTCCTGGTAGCACCTCCAGTCTCTGGACACTACGCTGACAGACACAGCAAACCTTCTTGCCACAGCTCGCATTGATGTGCCATCCAGGATGAGCTGCACTACTTGAGCAACTTCTGTGGGTTGTAGAGTCTGTGTCATGCTACCACAAGTGTGTAAGCACAACCAACATTCAAAAGTGACCAAAACATCAGCCAGAAAGCATTGGTACTGAGATGTGGTCTGTGGTCCCCACCTGCAGAACCACTCCTTTATTGAGGGTGTCTTGATAATTGCCAATAATTTCCATCTATTGTCTATTCCATTTGCACAACAGCATGTGAAATTGATTGTCAATCAGTGTTGCTTCCTAAGTGGACAGTTTGATTTCACAGAAGTTTGATTTACTTGGAGCTACATTCTGTGTAAGTGTTCCCTTTATTTTTTTGAGCAGTGTATATTCCTTCCAGCAGTATTTCCAAAGTCATCGAGGTTTCTCCAATTGTCTGACATGCTGTGCTCACGTTATTGTCCCACACAGCATCTCACCAGTGTCTCTCCTGGCCGTGATATGAGTCCCTTCTCATTCACAGGTCGGGGGGGGGGGGGGGGGGGGGGAGGTTCCATTGTTGGTCTTTCCATTGTTGGTCTTTCCATTGTTGGTCTTTCCATTGTTGGTCTTTCCATTGTTGGTCTTTCCATTGTTGGTCTTTCCATTGTTGGTCTTTCCATTGTTGGTCTTTCCATTGTTGGTCTTTCCATTGTTGGTCTTTCCATTGTTGGTCTTTCCATTGTTGGTCTTTCCATTGTTTTACAAAATCAACAAGCTAGCCTGGTTCAATATGTCATTAGCATATTAGCAAACAGCAAATTGATCAATAGTGGTGGGTATTTCACCTGCAGCAGGGGTTATTGTACTCTGATCCTTATTTATAAACCATTTATGCAGATGCATTTTTCGCGTGGCTTTATAAAGGTCAATTTTAAAGTCCGTTAGATCAAACTGTTCGGGGATACAAAAGTTCAAACCCTTTTTTAGAATGCTCAGATGATTAGATGAAAGTGTCCGGTCGGTTAAATTGATGATTTCACTGTATCTGTGTCCATTATTTCCTCCAGGAAACCTGCTTGCGTATCGTGCCTCCTGCTAGCACATTTCTTCCTTCTTTTCCAATGTTTCCCCCCTCTCGGGGTCCGCTTGGAGGGGGATTGAAGTTTTTTGAACCAGATTCTAATTGCGCTGTATCTAAGCATTCAATCTGATGATTTTCCTCAATGACTCTTGAATCTGAGTCAGTGGTCCAACCATCATAATCCATTATTTTCTTCTTTCTAAAAGTAGGATTGGAATATCTGCATGTTCTAAAAGTCTTCTTATTTGTATTTTTGCATATTTTTATTCCATTTAAATACCATATTGGTTTCATAGTCCTTTTTATCTCTGAGGAATTTTTGACAGGGCCAATCCAGGTGTGACAGCTTTGCAGAGGCCATTAGGTGTAAGAGCCACCAAGGTCTGCAATGGCTAATGGAGATAGCAGGGTGATTGCATTACCAGGCTGCAGGTGTCAATATTATGCTCCTTGGTAATTACCAAGCAATATTTTAGGGTTGGGGGAAATCTTATGGAGGAGGAAAATATGAAATTCTGGATAATATAAAATCTAAATGTTTTTATTAGTTCAATATAAATATTGGCTCATAACCCACCTTTTGCTGACAACTTCTCTTGAGATTCCCTTCGACAACCTCTTTTGTATATCCTCAGTTTTGGTCATAAATGCACAGGACCTAATCAGTGCGCGGTTTCTTTCAGAGGTTGGAGGCTCTTACGGAAGTCATGAACCTAAGCACATGTTTTAGGTGGTTGTATATGGTCTGACTTGCCAGATTCGGGTCCCGCAGCTTTGTAAATCTTTTTCAACATCTTTTGCAAAGTGCAGATTGGCCACCTAGGGGTTCATATAAAAGGGGAACCTGGCTAAATCTCCAGTGACCTCATTTACAGCCCTCCAATCGTGTGGTTTTCCTGGGTGACCTTTTTCAACTTTTTTCTTTCTTGGTACAGGGGCATATTACAGGTGGCGATAGTGGGAATTTGTGTCCCTGACTTCGGTAACTCTTGAATTGATCCTCCATTGGCTGCATCTTGTGCAGGGCTGAGGGGGTACTGTTTAACACATGGCAGTGAGACACTTGGCTTTTACTTTACCTCCACTGGTGGGACTAGTAGTCTTCCGACATCAGGCTTCCCAGTCGCCGACAATGTTTCAGGGACCTGAGCTAGAAACTCGCCTGTTAAAAAATGATTTTTGTCCTCAGATGTAGACTGGTGAAGGTACAGAAATGCTCCAGTTGCACAGTTGTTGTTCTGTAAGATTGGAGGTTAATACAGTACCATCTCCATTGTGTTGAATGTTTGCTTGCTGGGCACGAAGGACATCTGCTCCCAACAGATTTGTTGGTGCTGTATCACTGGTTAATGGTGGTGATTACTAATCAGTCTTTGGGATGGGTATAGTACCATTGTAAGAGGTTTAGTAAGTGGTTTATTTCTTGGGTCACCATCCATTCCGATACATCTAATGAAATCCTCGGATTTCCCTCAGAAAAACATATATATTTTTTTTTGCATGACAGACTTGACTGCCCCAGAATCTATTAAGAAATCTGTCATGAAAACAAACCCACTTTTGGGTCAGACCTTGCAGCTCTCTGGCGCCCCCTTATCCTGCTGGTCAAACACTGTATTGACCGAGGATAAGCACGGGTGCAGCTGCAATAATTTATGTCGACTATTGCGGCACGTGATGTGACAGGACGTGTGTATATATTTTTTTATATAGGCAGTATAGGTACCGTCCCAATTTAGGGTCACCTTGCCGCTGGTGGGACGGCTTGTATACTTTTTTTGATCAAAAATAGTTCACTAAGTACCCTATATTTATTATGCAACTTTGCTTTACATTTATATATAATGATGGTAGGGTATGAGATATATTTTTGTCTTTTGTAGGTTTTGTTTCTTTTTTGCTAGTGTGAACATGCTCCTATTTCTTGCATGTCTACCATCTTAGACCTCAGTTCACATTGCCTGGTTTATTGCGGCACGTGATGTGACAGGACGTGTGTATATATACCTCCATTTCCTTCCAGGAACGTATATATACCTCCGACCAGCCACCCTCAAACCACAATATCACATAAATACTGGTATACTGCCACCACTGATCGCTTAACAGGTGGATCGGGTACCTGGTAGGTAACGTGAATTAGCGGGTGAGGAACGTGTTTGCTCAACATAGGACAAGAGGAACGAAAATGGTAAATAATGATTTACTCCCAAAAGGGGGGCATTGTTTACAAAATATATACAAGATATTATAAAGGAGACAATTTACATATATGCATAAAGTTATTAAAATAAAAGGGATAAGTAATAGCAAAACCTGCTTCACAAGGTGATGGTCTCAGATTCTGTGGGGGGGGCTCCCCGGAAAGTAGATGTGATTCTTCCACGCAGCGTGTAGGGCATGCGTCTGACGTCCCTGAGAAGAATGAGTTGGAAAATGGCCGATCTGGTTTTTAGCAAAGCAGCCAAAACTCTGGGAGACACCCATTATTTACCTCACAAGGGGGGCTCGGCTTTGCGAGCCCACCCAGCTGCAGAAGACCTAAAACTCCTTCAGATTTCATATCTTGGTGTGGGGGGGTCCCACATCCAAGAGGGAGACATCATCTTGACAGTCACCACTATTCATGAAGATTGATATCAAATATGGAATCGCTATGACTCTCAGAAGCTCAGAATCCATTATCCCAGTTCCCGGTCGTTTCTCAGTTCTGCAAGATATACTATTATAATGGGAAAAAGGTGAGCATTCCAAAAATGTGGTCCCTGTGTTTGTGACAGTCCTGTGCGTTATTAAAATTGACATTAAACGTTTGTCCAGCTAAACAATAGAATTGGAGGGAGAGACCAGTTTAAACTAGACGCTGCTCTGCGCTGATGGTTTACGACGGTAATAAAAATTCTTAGGGTGGGGGCCAGCACTGCAGTTCTATGTCTTACAAATGGACAGGGGTGGAAATTTAAGACGGCTTTCATTTTTTAAAACTGGGACCAAAAATACATTTTGCCTGACGAGATCTAATGTCTGATCTCCAGGCAGAGTTAATTCAATCATTGGGGTAGGACCGGTAGAACTTGGGACTAAAATAGGTGCTGGCTCCTGGGTTGCCGAATTCCTAGAGCAGAGACGAATCATTCCCAGCAATCTGAGTGGGAGGAGGCTGCTGCTCGGGGTGGTGCTCTGCAGTTTCTCTGTGACTCGGCTGTCCACAGTTGTAACAGATTATGGGTCCACACCTCCTGCCAGATCCTCCCTTCCTCCCCCCTCCCTGGTAAGACAACCCCTTTTGTTCTGCGAGTTTGAATCCGCTCCTGCTCCACCCCTTTGGCTAATTGCAAAAGGTCTTTTGGGTCTTACCCTTCACTGTGGGCGTGCTCTTACGAGTCCCTCTCTAATTTGGTTTCTTAAATAGATGCACAAATGCATTTCTCAATATACGTATATTAAGAGTGTTCCCTGGAAAATATCCCATATCTGTCAGTCAACTGTAAATGGGCAAAATATATTTCTACAGTTCCATCTTGATAATTTGTTCTGTTTTGTCAAAGCCCAACGCTTCATCTTACAATAGTCTTCCCCTGAATCTGATGTCTGTAGCAATTCTGTTCATATCTGTCAATCAGATGGTCCTTTGACAGTCCTGTCTCTTGCTTTTATAATATGTGCAATCACATCTTCTCCATTCACATCTACTAATAATTCTAAATCCTGCCATGTACAGTTGTATGTAACCTGTATCTGCTGAAATTGTCTATAGAAAAGAACGGGCTTCTCGTTGGGGTCAGGAAGTTGTTTCATCATAGCTAACTGTTCACTTGGGCTCCAAAGCTTGTGCTCTTTTGTAGCCACTTCTTGAGGAAGGGCAATGGCTTGGGTGTGAAGAGTACTGGTCGATCAGTTAACCCCCCCCCCCAACCTCCATCGCTCTTCCCCCATCCCATGTCATTAGCTCTGGGGGAGCTGGTGATGCGCCCCCAAGGCCGTGGGGTGCTCGGCAGCCGGCCCTCTGGTTGCTGGGGGATATCACGGTAGCTGGTCCGGTCCGTGACCCAGGGCGGTCAGTAAAAAGGGGGATTTTTATAAGGGATTTAAGTGTTCGTGACGCCACCTGTGGAATGCGGCTAAGGGGTGCCACCGCTGCGGAGCAGTCCTCTGGAGCTAGTGTTACGGCAGCAGGGATGGTGTGGCTCTCCACAGGTAGAGCTAGCTCCAGGGCAGCGTGGGGTGTAATGGATGGTGGAGCAGGGGAGAGATGGCAGGATGGTCCTGGAGGAAAGACTGACACTCACACGGGGGTAAGCTTCAGTACCTTTTACTGGTGATGTTGCAGACACAGTCCAGGGTACTCCAAGCGAAGGGTGCACTTTTGAACTCTCCCCAGTGAGCGGGTATAGGGCCTCCTGATTCTTTGCTTTATTCTCTAAGCTTCTGACCTGCCTGGAGCTAGGCCTAGCTTGGTTACTGTCTCTCTTTGCATCTGCTGACCTGGTGGTAGGGCCTTCTCTTGGAGATAACTCTCCCTGGAGACTGGGACCTCCGTGACTCCTAGCCCTGGTACTGTAATCAGCATTTGGTGAACCTGGGACCTGTAGTCCTCCAGGGGTTCCGGTGGTTCCTACTGGGTGTAAAGGGGTCCCTGTAGGCGCAGACCCGGTGTCCGGTGTATATATATCGGGGTGAGCCTGGTATGCTCCTCTGCCCCCTCGCTACTTCCTTCTCCTCTTGCCTTCGGCCCACTCAAGGCCCTCACTAGGCCTTCACACGTGCTGTAGGCCTTGGCTCGCCTAAGCACAGCAGCCAGCATGCTGCCTCTTCGCTGCTCTCTGAGCGTCAGCACGCTCTCTGCTCAACTGAGCTCTGTCCCTCTGTGTCTGAGCAGGAACTAATCTGAGCTGCCTGGCTCCACCCTCCCTATATATATCCCCAACGGGCTCCCTCTGCTGGTCTGAGGTAGTAGGGTGGAGGTGTGTGAATGTGTGAGGGCCTCTTGTGGAGAAGTCCATCCATGCACCCTTTTGGGTTCTGTGGCACCAATGCGCAGCAGGGCGCCACACTGGTGTATTGTCTGCTCCAGCTACCACATGGGTCTTTAGCACAGGCAAAAGAGGAGCATTTGTATAACTGAATTTAGATTGTCGCCCTACAATATGAACAGTTTATTTTACATCCTAGGCTCTGCACTCTACATACTGTACAAGAAAGGAATTTGGCACTCCAGAAAATGTTATGCAAAAAAGAATTTATTGTATACAAGATATCCTCTTGTTCAGGAAAAATCATTTTTACGTTTTGATCTTTATGGTCTTCAGAACTATAAATTGATAATCTGTATAGTATATAGAGAACAGAAGTTAAATAGCCAATAGCCATTTGCAACATGAAATGTGGCATAAGATCCTAGAAGCCAGTAGTCTAGAAAATGCATGAAACGAACGTAGTAAAGTTTAAGGCGACCAAAATATATAGAAGTATTTTTGACATTTAAATCCATAGATGGGAATGATGGAGATACTTTCCCTCGGTTCTCTTTGGAGATAAGTACATGATGTATGGTTTTATATCCAAAAATGGAGAGAAAAATAAGGAGGGAACTAAAGATGTGAGACCAAGGGAAAAAAGGAAATGAGACAAGAGAAACGGACAATCATTACCCAGAAGTCCTTATGGTAAGGCATGTGTTACTAAGTGGGGGACTAGAAAAGGAAAAAAAGAAAAATATCAGTATGTGTATATACAGACTCAAGGACCAGGCAGCTATACATATTGAAAAAGCCGGGAATGTCATGACCCATTAACACTTACCCAGATAATGACGCCCAGAGAAATACACCTGCATGCTGTGTGAAAAAGGCGCTATCTAACTATGGGCATTGCGTCCATTATATAGCCGTGATACTATGTGTAAGAGTGCAGTGCTTCCTGCAAGGGACGCTCTTCCGGTCTCTATGTATCCCACATGGGGTCTGCATGTGCGCGCAACCGGAAGTGAGGTGTGCGTTCCATCGTGTCACCATATATCATGTGAGGCCTGGATGTGTGCGTCACTCGGGGTGGGGTGTGCATTTCAGTGTGCGTTACAACCTGCCGCCATGTTGGAAAATCTGACTGCATGTAATAGTATGGCAAAGGGGAAAAAGAATGGAACAAAATGGGGAGGGGTGGGGGGAATTAAGAGTAGGATAGAATAGAGAATATGAACAACATGGAACCTTATAGGATGGAAATATAACCAAAAAAAGGTCTGGACAGTAAATGAGGGTTACCCAAGTTATTGTGGAACAAAAGGTGTGTCAGAAAGATATGATTCACAGTAATACCCATAAGGTGAGGAACTACAGACCACTAGGTAAGTATGTGCCACCAAGCCCACCCAAAGGGAAATCATGTGGTATGGATCTGTAAATGAAGAACAAGAATATTAGTAATATATTTCAAATAAAGCGAAGTACTTCATATTCTGTTTGGACACCCTGGATCCCAGGGGATTAATCTATTAATCCAGAAGGATTCCTTCACTTTTGGGTCTTTAATTCTGTTCCCATCTCTACTCGGTATGGGAAAGTGTTCCAATACTTAACATAAAACACACGGTTGCATAATAAAAGTTTTAACATAAGGGAAGGTACAGGCGCATCTCACAAAATTAGAATATCATCAAAAAGTTAATTTTATTTCAGTTCTTCAATACAAAAAGTGAAGCTCCTATATTATGTAGTCATTACACACAGAGGGATCTATTATAGTCATTACACACAGAGGGATCTATTATATAGAGTAATTCGTGTTGAGTCACCCCCATAGTGTTCGAGTAAGGTTCGGTTCGTCGAACACCATTAAAACCAATGGCAGGCAAACAAAAACACATAGAAACACATAGAAAACACCTTCAAAGGTGTCCAAAAGCTGACAAACTGCTCAGAAGACACAACTAACACATGGAAAAGTGACAAGTGCATATAATCATGCGAAAAGAGGTGGAGGAGTAAAAGGAGGGGGAGACACAGATATAGGCATGTCATGCCCTTCTAAAATCCAAAAAGTGAGAAGCCGACACAGCCAGTCCGCTCCTGCCCGTGCCACCTCCGTGTCGCTGGGTTTGTGCCAGAGCCGCGGTGAACCCTGACGGCCAGCCCCCCTCTCCCAATACTGCTGCCTGTCCGCTGGTGGGTCGAGCGAGCCCCCCTGTGGTGGAGGCAGCTCTAAGCTTTTTAATTTAAATTGTCCCTCTAATTTGAATGAATACACTTTAAATCCATTTACAAGGATCTATTGGAGGGCAAGTCTCATGCCAGCAGCCGCGTAATTCCAGCTCCAGTAGCGTCCACTAAAGCTGCTGCAGTTAAAAAGCTTTTATAAGGATCAAGCTCGGCTGTCCACCGCAAGGCATCCTACTGCCAGTCCCAGCCCCTATGCTTTGGGGTGCCTCCTGATGCTCTTCACTGAGTATCCCGTGGTCCCGAAGCATTTCCTTTGAAAAAATGAAGTGTCCAAACTACAGGTGGTGTAGCTTGCTTAACAGCCGGGATAATACGCTGACTAGCAGACACTGCTACTAGGCACAAAGTATTTCCTGGGCTAGATGCAGTTAAAAATTTGTAATTAGATACTCTCGTTGGATGCTGAGAAAGCATTCCATAGAGTCTCCTGGCATGCCATATATGATTCTCTTAAAAAGCTTGGGGTAGGGGTCTAGGGGACCCTTTTATAGCCAAAATCACGGCCCTGTATCACAATACGTCACCTAGGCTGAAGATAAATGGAACTGTAGCACCGAGGGCTCGGTTGCTACAGAGGTATTGCACCTCACCCAGAGGTGTGATATCTCACTCTCCGGTAAGGATGGAGTGTGGATCAGGACCCCGACACCTGCATGCATTACACCACATTGCCGTGGGGCAGGGCGACCAATATGCCCCTGAGATGGGCACGACAGTCCCTGTCCCTGGCTGGAGTGGGGGGAGGGAACACCGAGGAAGGGGAACCCTGTAGTGCGGGAGCAGGGAGGAAGCAGTTCCTGGGTGCATTGAGAAGGGAGTATGAAAGGTGGGCACCATCTTAGTTCAGTGCAGAGAAGTCTGAGCAGAAGTGACAGGGAGCAGGGGCTCTGCATGAGCTCTGCTCCGGAGGTGGGCCTAGTAACAGAGGCCCAGGCCTGGAAGAGGGAGAAGGAAGGAAGAGGAGCGGAGAAGGCTCCAGGAACGAAGGGATCCCAGGGGTGCGGACGGGCGAGTCGCCACCGCACGCCCGAATGCACCTGCGTGGAGGGGTCAGGCCAAAGGGGGAGACCGGTCCCCGAAACTAGTGGAGGCAGGAAACGACCCTCAGCTAGAAACCGGAGGCTGTGACATTTTATGTGGCACAGCCCCTCGCTTCACCCGCTAGGAAGGCACCACATAGGGTCAGGGAAACTGGCGCCAAGTTTACCAAGAGGAGGCCCGAGGCAGCCGGACAGAAGGGTTGGTAAGAAAGGCCAGACAAAGGACACACAAAGGGGGTCCTGTGAAGCACTCCAAAGTTATCTGGGGGTTGTCTGAGCCCCTCACCTGGTGAGCACAGTACAACGTGGGCAGCTGTTACCTGCAGACGTGGTCTGGATAATAAGAACTGTGAGTAAAGGCCCTGGACTGCATCACTGACTCCGTGTCGTTACTGCTGCTGCTCTGCACCATCACCCCCATCCTCCGCATAGAATGCCCTGAGGCTATACTCCTCCCGTGGGGAGTTATGCTACGCTCTGCTGCACCCACAACACCAGCCTCAGCGGTCTGCCCTGCAGCGGTGGTTCACTCTGACCGCAATCCACGGGTGGCGTAGTCGGACATTTAAACATCAAAACCACATAAATAGTTCCGCCACTGGTTTGACCGCCCTGAGCCACGGAACCGGGTCGCCGCCACGAAGACTACAACCACCAGCATCCACCAAAAAGGGTCCGGCTCCGGGTGTCCCAAGGCCCAGGGGGTGCGTCAGAACATTTTCATCACCTTTCACAATCACCAATGGGACAAGGCAGGGATGTCCTCTGTCCCCTCTCTTATACATCCTAGTGACGGAGCACCTGCTCTCATCAATTCGCCATAACCCCAATATTAGGTGGATTGAGGTGGGAGGCACCGAGTACAAGTGCTCTCCATACGCCCCCTCAGAAGAAGCACTCGCGAAACGGCGTCGTCGGGGTTGGTTCCCTACAAGCTCTCTCCTTTGGCAAGTACTATACCCTAATCCGTGTATCTCCATATACACTTTATATACACTTGTATTTTTATATACACCACTACTTTTTCCTTGGAAGCATTAAGACTTACTACTTTGTCTATGCCTATCCTATTACTTGCTTACCTTACCTACTGTTCATGTGTTTATATTTAGGTACGAGTATCCTCTATATGCACTAGCACCTTACATAACTAATGATCTCTTACTAGTGTTATTTTTTAGTACATGTACCTTCATTGTTTATGATCATTACTTGTAAGGGGATATATTCTTACCCAAACATTGGATTTAATGTTATTATTGCATGGTTGAGTGAGCTATTTTGTAGGGAACTCAAGGGTTCCTGCTTTTTTTGTATTTTTATTTTTGTTAGTCCTTTTATGTGTACATCTAAATAAAATTATACTTTTAAGTCATGAGTTTTATGCTTTCCTGCTGAAGCTGCACTAATTTTGTGGCAGTTTTTTGTGTCTCTAGTGTATTATTAGGAAATTATACTTGGACCGTTGTGGTTTATACGAAGACTACAACCACCAGCATCCACCAAAAAGGGTCCGGCTCCGGGTGTCCCAAGGCCCAGGGGGTGCATCAGAACATTTTCATCACCTTTCACAATCACCAATGGGACAAGGCAGGGATGTCCTCTGTCCCCTCTCTTATACATCCTAGTGACGGAGCACCTGCTCTCATCAATTCGCCATAACCCCAATATTAGGTGGATTGAGGTGGGAGGCACCGAGTACAAGTGCTCTCTATTTGCTGATGATGTCCTAGTATATATCACTCAATCACATATATCCATCCCTGCTGTTATGGCTGAAATAGATCACTTTGTTACATGGTCAAATTTTAAAATCAATGCAGCGAAGTCTGAGGCCCTCGATGTCTCCCTCCCCAAATCCATATAGGATTCCATCCAGTCCAACTTTCCCTTTGCCTGGCCCTCACAGGGTATCAAATACTTAGGAATTCCTATTCATAGAGACCTCTCCCATCTATGTTATCTTAATTTTGGGCCCTTTATTGAACAACTCCATACAGACCACGGTTGGCAAGTTAGAACTGTAAGATTCACTACGTGAACCACTGGTGTTTTGTGGAAAAGCACATGTACACCGCGTTCCAAATTATTATGCAAAAAGTGTTTAGGAGTGATAAGGGAAGAATTTGTTTGTTTGTCAGTTAAACTCATTGATGGTGATGTGTGTCAGGGCTCTTTATATCACTGTAAGCAATTGCAGACACCTGTGCTAATTAGTAGAGATGAGCGTTGTTCTACTCGAACTGTTCGCCAATCTCAAATTCGAGCTGTTTTGGGCGGTGTTCGAGCCGGACGGCGAACACGAACAATTTGAGAAAAATTCGGCTGTTCGAGGTTATGTTCGATAACTGTTCGTGCACCAAAATCATAACTGGATTTTTTCTCAGTAATGATGAAAATTAATGTTAATACGCAGTTTGAGTGTACAGCGGGGCGGGGGGAGGGGCAGGGGATGGATCTCTGCAGGAACAATGAAGATCTCCATTTTTTTTTCTCTTTCCCGCATTTGCAGTGGGGAGGTGCAATCTGTCAGCCTATCAGCAGCGCACACACGGAGCGAAGTGCTTTTTTTCACACAAGCAAGGGCATGTGTGATTGGCAGTGTATGTCACATGTCCTTGCCCCATAAGACCCAGCCATTTTCCCCGTCGCCACCATTTTCTCACTGCTGCAGCTGCGTGTTAGACGGCACCGCTGTTGCTGTGTGCGCTATACCTTGTTAATTTCAAGCCAATTTTCGCACAAATCTACAGATAGCTTGGGAGTAGGGAATAGTTGTGATTGCAGTCCTTTTAAGGACTAGGTTACAGCATTTCCTACGACTTTTATCAGGCAGGTCTGTGCTCTTAAATAGATAGATTGTGGGAGTAAAGACTAATTGTAATTGCAGTCCTTTTCAGGACTAGGTTACATCAGTTCCTATCAGTTTTTGCCAGGCAGGTCTGTGCCAGTGCTGTGCAAGTTTTTTTCACAGCATTTGGCTGAATCTAGCAAAGCTAATCCTTTTTGGCCTATTGCAGAGTGTGTTAGTCAGTGGAGTAGCCTATCTGTGTTGCAAGATATACCACCTGTGTATAGAATACCAATTTTTTTACTGCACCTAGTGAAGTAAAACCTTTTGGGCATAGCGTCATTCTATTAGTCCATCTATACTGACCTCCATAAGATTGCAAATTGAATATAATTTTTTTCTGCATCTAACCCAGCCAATAGTTTTGGCCTAATACCACAGTTTGGCCACTCAGCTCTGCTCGGTTCCCATTCATTGTTTTTTGTGCAAACAACTCCAGAGCTGTGAATTAGTTAACCACCAAAATGAGTGGAAAAAGGCCTGCTGCTGGTGGAAAGGGGAATAGGCGTGTTGGGAAGGGGAAAAAAGGTTGTGTCCGTGGGGTAGGTGTTAAAGCATCAGTAACATCTGCAGAAGAAAGACCATCTTCCAGCCAAACTAAAATGTCTACTTCTTTAAGCGGACAATGTGATAAGATCCCTTTCTTACGGCCACGCCAATCGCTACAAATTCCAGATGAGGCACAAAAACAGCAGGTGCTTCAACGGATATCAAGTGCTCCTTTAAGTGGGCTCTCCTCCACATCAACTTCAACATCACAAATACTCCAGTCCTCAAAGGTGTCACCCCAATCGCACTTGCTTCCTCACAGCTCCCAAATCTCCAGCTGCCCATCTGAGTATAAGGTAGAACAGATGGTTGAGTCTGCAGAGCTGTTTACTCATACTATAGCCTGGGAATGAGAGGTCGACTCCAGCGCTTCTGTGAATCCAGACGAGGAAATGATCTGCACTGATGCCCAGAATCTTTATGAGTCGGATCCAGGACCAGACGCAGAAGGTTCTGACCATAATGTAGACCCTCATTCCCAAACTGTAACTCCTGTTGGTGGAGACAATGAGGAAGATGATGATGAGACTCAAATACCTGATTGGAGCGACAACTTTAGTTTTTTGTCAGGGCAGGAACAGGTTGGCTCTGAGGACGACGGGTGTGATAATGCACAGGGTGATGATGATGAGGTTGGAGATCCCACTTACTGTCAACCCACAGTCAGCCAAGAGATGAGGTCAGCAGAGGAGGTGGAGGAAGATGCTAGTGACGACGAGGTCAGGTTGCGCCTTCCTGGACAGAGACTTAGTACTGGAAGCACGTCAACAGCTGCATCCTCAAACACAACTCTGCCTCTCACCACAAGTCGTGGTGGCTCTTCAGGTCGCATGGGTGCTAAGCCTTGCATAGCCTGGGCACTTTTTCAGATCGATAAAGATGACCCAACTCGTGTTATCTGTAACATTTGTCAGCAAAAGCTAAGTAGAGACCAAAAAATACATAGTTTGAGTACTTCATGCATGAACCGGCACATGGACATGAAGCATAAGTTGCAGTGGGAAGCTCAGTGTGCTACAATGCGGCCTAGCCGGCCGGGCCAACCACCGTCTGCCATATCTTGTGCATCCGCGGCCTCTTCATCCTCTGTGACTGGGGGGACAGCAGTCACACCTGTTTTGGGGCGCAGACCTGCCACCTCTTTACCCGCAACAGCCAGCGTGATTGGCAGGTCATCATTTTCTTTGGAGGTGGTAACACCAGCTGGTGTTGAGCGCTGTCAGACATCGATAGCACCACCTTTGGATCAAGGCAACCTAACATGTCCGCCTGCATCTTCCTCACAGACCGGCAGTTTGCCGGGGACACCCTTATCAACCCCGTCTAAGCACAATAGCCAGCCCTCGGTCCCTCAGATGTGGACAAGTAAAAGACCATTTCCTCCTAGCCATGAGAAAGCTAAGAGGTTGAATTTCACCATCTGCAAGCTCTTGGCTACAGAAATGCTGCCTTTCCGCCTGGTGGACACAGAGGATTTTCGAGACCTTATGTCCGTCGCAGTGCCCCAGTACCAGATGCCCAGTCGGCACTACTTCTCAAAGAAAGGTGTGCCTGCGCTCCACCAGCATGTCGCACACAACATCACCGCTTCTTTGAGAAACTGTGTGTGACAGGGTGCATTTCACCACAGACACTTGGACGAGTAGGCATGGACAGGGGCGTTACATGTCGCTGACTGGGCACTGGGTAACTCTGGTGACAGCAGGACAAGGGGCTGCTGTCCAAGTCTTGCCGTCCCCACGAGTTGTGCGTCAATCCTCTATGTCAAAGTTCCTCCACTGCTTCTGCCTCCTCAACCTCCTCTCGGTCCTCCACCTGCACCCAAAGCCTGTCTGGTCATGGCACAAGCTTTCTAACTGCGCAGAAGGGATCCTGCACACCTCCTTACTATGCTGGCAGTAGGGCTCAACGTCATCAGGCGGTTTTTACATTGAAATGTCTGGGAAATGTGAGTCACACAGCTGAGGAGTTGTGGTCCGCTCTGGAGAACCAATTTCATGAATGGTTGTCTCCACTGGACCTGAAACCAGGGAAGGCCGTGTGCGACAATGCTGCAAACCTGGGTGCGGCCCTTCGCCGGGGCAATGTCACACACGTGCCTTGTATGGCTCACGTGTTGAACCTGGTTGTCCAGCAATTTTTAGCCCACTATCCCAGACTAGATGGCCTTCTGCAGAGGGCACGGTCGCTGTGTGCTCACTTCCGCCGTTCGCATCCCGCAGCTCAGCGACTTACATCTCTACAGAAGTCGTTGGGCCTGCCACTTCACCGGCTAAAATGCAATGTGCCTACCCGGTGGAATTCAACTCTGCACATGTTGCAGCGACTGTGGCAGCACCGACAAGCCCTGGTGCAATACGTTCTGACGTATAGCCTGGTCCAACGAGATCCAGAGGTGGGGCAAATCACGCTGGAGGAGTGGTCTCAGATCAGGGACCTATGCACCCTTCTGCACAGTTTTGAAATGGCGACGAAGATGTTTAGTGCTGACGATGCCATTATCAGCATGACTATTCCGGTGATTTACATGCTGGAGCACATGTTAAACAGAATTCGGAGTCAGGTGGTGGCACAAGAGGAGGTGGAGGAAGTAGAGGAGGAGGAGTTGTATGCGGAAGGGCTAACATCTGCAAGGTCCAGACGGTCGGCAGCACCAAGGCGGCAGGCATGTGAGGGTGGGGGAGATGGTTTTACCAGGGCGCATGGTAGCAGCCAAGCTAGTGAGGAAGGTGCAGGAGCCCAGGAAGAAGTGGAGGACGAACTGATGGAAGACTCATCAGATGAGGGAGACCTTGATCACATTTCTGTTGTGCGAGGTTGGGGGGAGAGGACAGAGGAAGGAAGCATGATTGTTACCTCGCCACCAACACAACAGGGACTTGGTGCTCCTGGATGCGTAACACACATGAGTGCCTTCTTGCTGCACTACCTGCAACATGACCCTCGAATTGTGAGAATTAGAAATAATCCTGACTACTGGGTTGCCACACTGTTAGATCCCCGGTACAAAAGTAAATTTGCAGAAATTATTCCTGCCAAAGAAAGGGATGCACGCATGCAGGAGTATCAGCAGAGACTGTTGCAGAATCTTACATGTGCTTTTCCACAAAATACCAGTGGTGCACGTAGTGAATCTCACAGTTCCAACTTGCCAACCGTGGGACCGTCAAGTGTTCAGCACTCAAACCGTAACAGAACCACAGTATCTGCTGGTAACATCAATTTTGCGGAATCATTTCACCACTTTTTTAGCCCATCCTTTGCAAGGCCACAGGAGACAAGAAGTCTGACACATAGTCAACGCCTAGAGACGATGGTACAGGAGTATCTCCAAGTAAACATTGAAGCCATGACTGTCACTGGACCCTTGCTCTTTTTGGGCTTCCAATCTGGATAAATGGCCGGAGCTAGCCACTTACGCCTTGGAGATCTTGTCATGCCCCGCAGCCAGCGTTCTGTCTGAGCGTGTGTTCAGCGCTGCTGGTGGTGTGCTGACAGATAAGCGCACGCGGCTCTCCACTGATAATGTAGACAGACTCACGTTCATAAAGATGAACAAATCATGGATCCGAAACGACTTTTCTACCCGTGTCATCCTGGGGAGAGTAAAAGCTTGATGATTGGTTATAATCACCCTACCAACCGTTTTAAGCTTTCAAATTACTAATCATGTTTATCTGTATCTTGGCTGGAAAATAATTTGGGCTTTGTAGCAGTGTGCAGCACTGATCCTATTAGGCCATCTATAATAAGCTTCACCAGATTTAAAATTAAAAATAATTTTTAGCTGCATCTAGCCCGGAAAATAATTTTGGGGCTCAGAGATGCGCAAGGCACATAAGTGCCTTCTTGCTGCACTACCTGCAGCATGACCCTCATATTGTCAGAATTCGAAGTAATCATGACTACTGGGTTGCCACACTCTTAGATCCCCCAAACTTTTCGATCAACCTTTTCATTTTAATAAAGACCAAAAAAAATGGTCATTTTTGAAATTATAAGCATTAGCAGGTTGTTAGAAACTGAAATCAAACAGTTTTCAACTCAAAACTTTATTCTAGGTGATGTTACATTTTCACATAGGACCCCTTGTTCGAAAGGAGCTTCTGAACTCTCTCGTCCATTGAATTTGTCAGGTTTTGGATGGTTTCTGCTTCAATTGTTTTGCATGAGGACAGAATACCCTCCCAGAGCTGTTGCTTAGATGTGAACTGCCTCCCGCCATCATAGACACTCCTTTTAATGATGCTCCAAAGGTTCTGAATGGGGTAGAGGTCAGGGGAGCATGGGGGTCACACCATAAGTTTGTCCCCTTTTATGCCCATATCAGCCAGAGATGCAGATGTTTTATGTGCAGCATGAGATGGTGCATTATCATGCAGAAAAATGATCTTGCTGTGAAATACACGGTTCTTCTTCTTGAACCATGGCAGGAAGTGCTGTTTGAGAAAATCCACATACATTATGGAGTTCATCTTTAGCGCCTTCAGGGATCCTAAAGGGGCCGACAATCTCTCCCCATGATTCCAGCCCAAAACATTACTCCACCTCCTCCTTGTTGGCGCTGTAGCCGTGTTTGCGTGGGGTGTCCATCAACCAGCCATCCTCCACTCCATCCATCTGGACCATCGAGCGCTGCACGGCACTCATCCGTGAACAAAACAGTTTTGAAATCAGTCTTCATGTAATGTTTGGCCCACTGGAGCCGTTTCTGCTTGTGTGAAGTGAATAGAGGAGGTCGACAGGATGGCGTATGCACAGCTGCAAACCTCTGAAGGACCCTGCATTTTGTTGTTAGGGGGACGTTGGAGGCACCAGCAGCTTCAAAAACTTCCGCATACAACTCCTCCTCCTCTACTTCCTCCACCTCCTCTTGTGCCACCACCTGACTCCGAATTCTGTTTAACATGTGCTCCAGCATGTAAATCACCGGAATAGCCATGCTGATAATGGCATCGTCAGCACTAAACATCTTCGTCGCCATTTCAAAACTGTGCAGAAGGGTGCATAGGTCCCTGATCTGAGACCACTCCTCCAGCGTGACTTGCCCCACCTCTGGATCTCGTTGGCCCAGGCTATACGTCAGAACGTATTGCACCAGGGCTTGTCGGTGCTGCCACAGTCGCTGCAACATGTGCAGAGTTGAATTCCACCGGGTAGGCACATCGCATTTTAGCCGGTGTAGTGGCAGGCCCAACGAGTGGCCAAACTGTGGTATTAGCCCAAAAGTATTGGCTGGGTTAGATGCAGATAAAAATTTTATATTCAATTTGTACCCTGATGGAGGTCAGTATAGATGGACTAATAGAATGATGCTATGCCCAAAAGGTTTTACTTCACTAGGTGCAGTAAAAAAATTGGTATTCTATACACAGGTGGTATATCTTGCAACACAGATAGGCTACTCCACTGACTAACACACACTGCAAGAGGCCAAAAAGGATTAGCTTTGCTAGATTCAGCCAAATGCTGTGAAAAAAACTTGCACAGCACTGGCACAGACCTGCCTGGCAAAAAGTGATAGGAACTGATGTAACCTAGTCCTGAAAAGGACTGCAATTACAATTAGTCTTTACTCCCAAGCTAGCTCTAGATTTGTGCGAAAATTGGCTTGAAATTAACAAGGTATAGCGCACACAGCAACAGCGATGCCGTCTAACACGCAGCTGCAGCATGAGAAAATGGTGGCGACGGGGAAAATGGCTTGGTCTTATAGGGCAAGGACATGTGACATACACTGCCAATGACACATGCCCTTGCTTGTGTGAAAAAAAGCACTTCGCTCCGTGTGTGCGCTGCTGATAGGCTGACAGATTGCACCTCCCCACTGTAAATGCGGGAAAGAGAAAAAAAAATGGAGATCTTCATTATTCCTGCAGAGATCCATCCCCTGCCCCTCCCCCCACCCCGCTGTACACTCAAACTGCGTATTAACATTAATTTTCAGCATTACTGAGAAAAAATCCAGTTATGATTTTGGTGCATGAACAGTTATCGAACATAACCTCGAACAGCCGAATTTTTCTCAAATCGTTCTTGTTCGCCGAACGGCTCGAACACCGCCCAAAACAGCTCGAATTTGAGATTGGCGAACAGTTCGAGTCGAACAACGCTCATCTCTAATAGTCATTACACACAGAGGGATCTATTTCACGTGTTTATTTCTGTTAATGTTGAGGATTATGGCTTACAGCCAATGAAAACACAAAAGTCATTAACTCAGTAAATTAGAATACTTTATAACGGCGTGAAAAATGATTTTAAAACTCAAAATGTTGTCCTACTGAAATGTTTGTTCAGTAAATGCCCTCAATACTTGGTCGGCTCCTTGCGCATCAATTATTGCATCAATGCGGCAATGTGGCATGGAGGGATCAGCCTGTGGCTGCTGAGGGGTTATGGAAGCCCAGGTGACTTTGATAGCAGCCTTCAGCTCGTCTGCATTGTTGGCTCTGGGGTCTCTCATCTTCCTCTTGACAATACCCCATAGATTCTCTATAATAGATCCTCTATGGGGTTAAGGTCAGGCGAGTTTGCGTCCAATTAAGCACAGTGATACTGTTGTGTGTAAACCAGGTATTTGTACTTTTGGCCGTGTGGACAGGGGCCAAGTCCTGCTGGAGAATGACATTTCCATCTCCAAAAAGCTTGTCGGCAGAGGGAAGCATGAAATGCTGTACAATGTCCTGGTAGACGGCTGCGCTGACTTTGGTCTTGATTAAACACAGTGGACCTACACCAGCAAATGACATGGCTCCCCAAACCATCACTGATGGTGGAAACTTCACACTAGACCTCCAGCAGCTTGGATTGTGGCCTCTCCACTCTTCCTCCAGACTCTGGAACCTTGTGGAGTGTCAATGACTGCCTTCTGGACATCTGTCAGGTCAGCAGTCTTCCCCATGATTGTGGAGCCTACTGAAACAGATGAAGGGCCCTTTTAAAATGCTTAGGAAGCCTTTACAGGTGTGTTTTAATAATTCTAATTTACTGAGTTGACACTTGTGTTTTCATTGGCTGTAAGCCATAATCATCACTAACAGAAATAAACACTTGAATTAAATCACTGTTTGTAATGATTCTATATAACTTCACTTTTTGCATTGAAAAACTGAAATGTAATTCTTTGATCTAATTTAGTAAGATGCACCTGTTTGTTGTACCACAACATATATTTATGTTGTGAGATGTGGTCTCGTATATTCTGGGTAATCTCCCCAACACATATAAGACCCCATGGACACTTAATCGCATATACGACATAAAAAGTTTTGCAAGTGTGAAAACCCTGAATCTTTATTCCCCTCAACTGTGTGGGGGTGAGAAAGTATCACTCTTCTATGTTTCCACACTGTGGGCAGTGTAAGCAATGAAAGGTTCCTTGTTTTGGAGTTTTCAAAAATGATTGTACCGGTAGTTTTTTAAATGGGCCAATATCGGCATGGACACGCATATCTCGAAAGTTAACTGGGCATCGAAAGCATGGCAGGAAAGAATGTTGGCTTTCTCCTAATAGTTGGATAACTGTTTTTTAAATGGTGCCAGTATCTGCGAATGCTTTTGTGAACCCTGTACATGAAGGGTATGGACAAGCGGGATTCTTTCATCCATTCCTGCATAGGCCAAATTAGAAGGTTGTCTACATTGTTTCAATAGTCTCGAGGGATAACCTCTTTGGCAAAATTTAGTCTCCATGTCATCTAATCTGGCATGCCGTGTTTGTGTGTCTGAAACAATACGATTAATATGAGCAAACTGTGATCTAGGGAGAGACTTTTACTGCTTGAGGGTGAAAACTAGAGAAAAACAATAAATTGTTACGATCCGTTTCTTTTACCAAAAGGTCAATTTTTTTTTTTTTTAAGCGTACCTTCCAGGTTTTTTAACTGTGTAGTGTCAAAGTAGCTTATAGAATGTCATAAGTGATAGAGCATTGTAGTTCAGGCCATACTTGAGTTCTGCATGGAACAAGAGAAGGGAATCCATTGTGCCCCGCCAAATGCAAAAAAAGTCGTCAATGTAACGTCGCCATATAATGGCATTTTCTCTGAATCGAGGATAGGTATAGACAAACTCTGCTTCAAAATTGGCCATGAAGCAATTTGCATATGATGGGGCCGCATTGGATCCCACAGCAGTTCCCTGTGTTGGTAAATAAAAGGTGTCGCCAAACAAGTTTTCCTTTTAATACAAGATTCAAAAGTTCCATGCAAAACTGGATAACTTTAGTATCCATTGCAGATGAAAGTCTCCTCACTGCCTCAATACCTTTATGATGATGAATAGAGGTGTAAAGGCTGATTACAGCCCATGTCGCCAACCAGAAGGTTGTTGGAATATGTATTAAACTTGTTGTTACTATAATACAATTACTGGTATCCAAAATGTATGATCACATCTTTTTGACAAGGGGTGACCTGATCTTTTCCAATAAAATACTAAGTGAGGATTATAAGGAGTCCGTGGATGCCACAATGGGGTGTCCAGGAGGTTTTTCCAACAGTTTATGTATTTTAGGAATTATATACAAAACTGGAGTCATAGGATGTGGATTTACGAGATACTCGTATGCTTTTATCAATAGTATGGTTAACCAAAAAGGGTTCCAAAATGGATTTAATTTTAGCTGCTAGATGTGATGTTGGATTAGAGACTAATGGTTGATGCAGCTGAGTGTCTGATAATTGTCTTAACTTCTTCAATATAGTCTTTTGTTCGTAAACACAATAGCCGCACCTTTATTGGCAGGTTTTACAGTTATTTCCTTATTGGAAATGAGTGACTGAATGCCAGTTGGTCAAGAATGGTCATGTTAGTAGAGGTAAATTGCATTGCTCATCTAATATCCTTTTTAAGAAAAGTTGATAACTCTATTAACGAGCCCAATGAGATTCAATCGGAGGGCTGTTTTTGGGAGGCATGAAATGCCCATGGGAAAGAAAATGCACATGGGAAAGAAAAACAGCAGTCAACCATACATATTAAATGGGAAACCGTTGGGGAAATCTGACATGGAGAAGGACCTGGGCGTCTTGGTTAATAGCAAATTAAATTGGAGTGCCCAGTGTCAGGCAGCAGCTGCGAAGGCAAATAGAGTCATGGCATGCATCAGAGGAGGAATAGGGGCATATGATGAGAACATTGTTCTTCCTCTGTATAAAGCGCTGGTAAGGCCGCACTTAGAATATTGTGCACAGTTCTGGGCTCCGGTGCTCAGGAAAGACATATTGGAGCTAGAGAGGGTACAAAGGAGGGCAACTAAGGTAATAAAGGGAATGGAGGGACTAGAATACCCAGAGAGGTTGTCAAAATTAGGCCTATTTACGTTGGAAAAGAGAAGGCTTAGGGGAGACTTCATAAACATGTATAAATACATCAGGGGGCAGTACAGAGATCTCTCCCATGACCTGTTTATACCAAGGATGGTGACAAAGACGAGGGGCCACACTATGTGTCTGGAGGAAAGGAGGTTCCTGCACCAGCATAGAAGGGGATTCTTTACGGTCAGAGCCGTGAGACTCTGGAACTCTCTGGGAGAGGAAGTGGTGATGTCCAACTCACTTAATGAGTTCAAGAGAGGCCTGGACGCCTTTCTTGAGAACAATAAAATTACATCTTATGCTTAGTGATAGTTAATTAATCCAGGGATTTAATCTGACTGCCAGAATGGTGTCGGGAAGTGAATTTTTCCTCAATGATGTAAATTGGCCTATACCGCATGGTTTTTTGTTGCCTTCCCCTGGATCAACGCTGCGGAATAGCTGCAGTGCACAAGAAATAGGCTGAACTGGATGGACGCTTGTCTTTTTTTCGGCCTTATAAACTATGAAACTATGAAACCTAACTCTTTCAAATTGAACAGACATGGGCTGGAAAGTAAAAGGGTTAGTAGGGTCAGTAGCCTCTTTTAAAATTAAAAGAACACTTGGCAACTAGATATGGACCTTGAACATTTCTATAGATTAAAATGTAAAGTCTGTATGAAGGTCAAAGAGCCCTTTTGCAAAATGGAAAGTTGTGCTGGACTTAGACTTTTAGAGGCAATATTAATCACTAATGGTGATTGTGTACCTGAGACCTCGTCTGAACTGTAGTCAAAGACGAAACGGCCGCATTGCCCCCTTTGGTGTGTATTCCTTTGGGGAATCAGCCTTCCTTTTGTCCTAAATAAATGGGAGCGCTGTTAAGGATGACGTTCGGTGTCTAAACTTGAATGTGTGGTATCCGATGCAGCCCTTAGGTTTGTGTAGGTGCCCTGGGGAAGATGAACTACCTTGCCATTTATAGACCCGATTTTGTTCTTGTAATCCTCAGTGTCTCGCAGAAATTTAGAGCTTTTCTTTTGCTCGGAGTCAAAGTTGTGTTTATATAAGTCTTAGTGTTGATCGAGCACTAAAATGCTCGGGTGCTCGAAGCTCGGGCCGAGCTCGCCGTGATACTCGGGTGCTCGACCCGAGCAACGAGCCCAATGTTAGTCTATGGGAGACCCGAGCATTTTTGTGGTGGCACCCCCGGCAGTCTTTTAAAAGCCTAACAAGTGCCCAAAACGATAGTCAACAAGGTGGTCAGAGGTATTAAGCCACTTTTACGGGCTCACAATAAAACGTTCAAAAACGAAACAAACAATTTTCCTGTGAAATATGTTAAGGAATTTCTTTTCCAGGGTAAAGACTTGTGTATAAGGTAAAATAAATAACCAAAAACAAAAATACTCCTCCACACCTTGGGCTATGTTCACAAGTAGCATTTTTTATGCGTGTTTGCACTTTTGTATTGCTTTCAACTGTGACAAAAATGCATTCATCGGGAAATGTCGTTTTAACATTTTACAACCTTATCTGGCCATGTGCTGTGTGACACATGCATACAGTGCTGAAAAGACATGGGAACAGCATGGGGAAGACCCCTGGAAGCATCTGACTCCCAGGTCACTGCCTAAAAGTGTGCCAATCAGAAGTGATCCTTGCCGCATCAGAAGATGCAGACTTGCAAGTATCCCCGTGCAAGTTCTAGTCCCAGGGCAGTGTTCAATTGTACCTCCCCCATTCCTTGCAATACAAGCGCAAGTATGCAGCCTGCCACCCACCCACCCCCAGGCTGCAATACTATACTGCTTGCTTGCACTTGAAATTGTGCCTTTTAGGCATGTGGAGACAGAATCTGGCCACCACGTCATGGCTGCGTTGGCGGCCTGGAATCCATACTCAGTCCCCAGCCGCCCGGCGGCCGGGTGTCCATGCTCGGTCCCCAGCCGCCCCGCGGCCGGGTGTCCACACACGGTTCCCAGCCGCCTGGGGGCAGCCGGGTGTCCATAAACGGTCCCCAGCCGACCCTATTTCTCTTTGGAACATCCCCCCCCCCCCCCCACACACACACTTTTCTTAGCCCAGTCTGCTTTAGGGCAGCATTGGACGAGCCCACCAGAGAACCAGACTCCTCCTGTGGGCCCTGGCTTCTCCATCAGGGGAGTTGAGAGTGCCAAGGTGAGGAGCATGATGAGGATGATAGAAGTTAGCATCTGCTTTGTTTTGTTGGAATGCAAGCGCATGTATGTAGTAGCAGCTAGGCCTGAGGTGGTCAGCGTTTTGGCGCATATCCTACCTCCTCCGAGGATTGCTGGATGTTTTCCTGCTACTATCCCAGTTCTATGACTCCCGCTAAAACAAAGCTTCAGGTGATAAATGATGGATGAGGTAGTGGCAAAGGAGAAAGCAGGAGGAACAGGGACCATTCACATCAATATCAGGCCAGTCAACCAGATATGTCTTGTAGGATGTTTCTGTAACAAAAGGAGCGGTTCGGCTACACAGTTATAGGGCATACAGTGAGTGCAATGCCTACCAAAAATTTCGAGGCACTCCAATGCCCTTTGGAAATGACATGGAGGTCAGAGGGCCTTAACGAAACCTTTTTTTACATTTATAGCAACTGGGTCTCCTGTGCACTGTTGGCCTAAGCAGTGAATGGAAGGCTTTCCAAAAATTGAGGAACTGCAATGCCCCTTACAAGAGCCATGCAGTACAGCATATTACAAACATTATTCCCATTATTGGGGAGTGGGTCTCCCATAGTATTTGCTTATGCCTTCCAAGCAAAAGCTGACAATAATAAGGACAGAGGAACTTGCAATGCTGGCACCCTGGTGGTATAGTGGTGGTGGAGGCTGAGGATAAGGAGAAGAACATAAAACCGCTAAAATGAGGAAGCGTATACCCATGTGTGGGTGTGAAGCGGTGCATGTGAATACACCTCCTGAAATAACACAGTGGATTTGACTGTTACTCTGCTGTCATTTGGTGGTGATGAGAAGTCTGGCCCAATCCAGCCCTTGTTCATTTTGATAAGGGTCTGCTTGTCAGCATTGTCAGTTGACAGGCGAGTTTGCTTATCTGTTATAATTCCCCCAGCGGCACTAAAAACACACTCCGAAAACATGCTAGGGGCAAGGCAGGCCAGGACCTCCAAGGCGTACAGAGCGAGTTCATTCCAAGTGTCCAGCTTGGATACCCAATAATTAAAAGGCACAGAGGAATCACAGAGGACGCTGGTACGGTTGGCAAGGTACTCCTCACCATCTTTTGAAACTTTCCACTCCTTGTGAGAGTACCCCGCACCCCAGGATCTGTCCTAGAACGTTGACCGTGTTCCCCTGCCTCTGCTGGATTGGACTTGCGTCTCACATGTACGCCTTGGTTGGGCAACGAACTGTCATCTCTGCCGCTAGCGTGTTCAGATGGGAATTTTTTTAACAGTTCTGCAGCAAGGGCCTTCTGGTACTGCCCTATTTTTGTAGACCTCTCCACCTTTAGGAATAAGAGTGAAAGTTCTCCTTGTAGCGGGGGTCTAAAAAGTGTCACCAACCATTAATGACTGTCACCCAACATTTTGACAACGCGAGGGTCACGGTTAAGGCGGCGTAACAAAGTCAGCCATGCGTGCCAGACTGGTAACGGGCAAGATTTCAGTGTCCTCACCAAGATGATGACTGACCATGCTCTCCTCCTCCTCCTTCTCCCCCCTGTCCTCAGGCCACCCACGCTGAGGAAGGCACACAGCGCCGAAACGCGCATCGGGGATACACACACGGAATGTGTCTTGTTTTCTTCTCTCCACCTTATAGAGGTAAAAATGATCTCTGACTTACGTTTTTATGGATACATTGTAGGGAGAGGACATGTGACTATGTGCCCATGGTGATCATGCTGCTCTTCTTTTTGATCAAACATTGTTTATGTACACACCTGATCTATATAGCGCAGCATCTTGTCCACTTTACTTTAGCTTCAAACCACGGACACTCTCCATGTTTTAGTCACACTCCGTGTCATGTTTTGTTTGTGTTTCAATGTCTTTTTACGCTACTGTGTATCGATTTTTGGTGCTATGTGTTTGTATATGTATCTATTGTCTCCCCAAACTCTGTCTGATATTCAATAAAGTTTTTTCTATTTTTCTAATCATTGGGCTATTATCGTCGTTTGGTGCTTTGCACTCCTTCCTTTTTTTTTTTCCCATTGTAAAGGAAGTAAAATAGCTTACACTCGCACTATCAATGGAAAAAGGGTAATAGAGTAGATTAGAACCGTGGAAGAGGAAAACCACAGTTATTGTTTACTGGGGTATACCACACTTTTTTAAATATATATATTTGCGGCTGAACAGTGAGCGACACACTCAAACTGTTTTTTTTTTAGGTACAAATGGCCCAAAATGGATAATACAGAGGTTTGAACCGTGGAAGTGCAAAACAACACTTCTGTTTCTCTAGCCTACACCAGACTATTTTCAACAGTTATATTTGTGTCTGAAAAATCAGAGACACGCTTTATTTTGGGGTGGGGGGGGGACACCTAAAGGTTAAAAAGATGGGTATTTGTACAGTGTGAAGGAGGAAAAAAACAGAGGATTTAGATTAAAAAAAAAAAGGATTTTTCCTGGCCCCCCAGGCCTGGAGCTAAGTTCAGCAACAGGAGCAGCACACAGGACTGTAATGCAGCTTTTGCTGGTATAACCACTGCGTCTCCTATACAGCCTGCTGCCTGATATCTGGGATGGATATTAGTCCTGAGAAGGACTGTTTGTTTGATCTGGCAGCCTTTACAGACCCTACACTAACTATTTCACAGTTTATATCTCTCCCTAAATCAGCTGCGCTGTCCCTACACTGTCTAATCTGGAGCGACTGTGTCCAAGATGGCGGCGCCCGGTCTTATATACACCTGATGACGCTGTGCGGCCAGCCAATCACTGTAATGCCCACAACCAACATGGCTGCGGCATTACAGTGACTGGCTGGCAATCCCTGCATGTTCATTGGCTCTGTAAAGAGTGCCAAACATGCAGGGCGGAGACCCGAGCTCCCGCCCGAGTAACCCGGAAATGCTCGGTGCTCGCTGAACATCCCGAGTAGTGAGATGCTCGGGCGAGTACCGAGCAGTGTCGAACATGTTCGCTCAACACTAATAAGGATGTTTTGTACTTTGTCTTTTGTCGTTTTGAAAATCCTCATTTGCAATGATGTGGATGATGGAGTTTCAAGAGACTGGACACGTTCCTTGTCAGTATTGATTGTTGTAGATGTTCCAGAGTTGGTCATCAAATCAAATGAGCACTTATTCAGAATATATTTGAATTTCTTGCAAAAATTTGTCATTTTCTTTAAAGATTGTGGGTAGTAGGGATACCCTCAGACCATGTGGTATTCTTTATGCTCTCAAATATTCTGCAATAGTTGCACTATGTAATGGTAAATTAATCAGGTGTCTGGAGTCTTTAAAAATCCTCTGTGTGAAATTTGTGAGACTGTATCTGCAGGAATTCTCTTGAGACGTTGACCTGAGACGCCCTGGTCTGTTATAGGGAGGAGGTACTGATGGTTTTGTCTGCTTAGGTCTTTTAAAATATTCATACAAAATGATGTCCTAATAGTGGTCTCTTTTCTACCCCCACTAATTACCTCCTCAGCCACATTCCTCCAATGTTCAGCTTTTTCTGTTAGCCCATTGTCCAACAGCCAACCACAATGTTCTTTCATGAACAGTTTCCACTTCACACATCCAGACTATCCTCAGAGGGAATTCCAGCCTATTGTCAACATTTTTACAGTCTCTTACAGCATCTTTGCCTTCACGTTCTGACAATTTTTTTTTACTGTCTTTCCAATATCCAAGGCTGTCAGACAATCTTCTTTGGGTAGGCCCAAAAGACAATCCTACAATTTGTATCTATATATCTATCAGGATGTCACCAAAGCCACTTAAAACCCTACAATAACCCAGTAGATGGACTAAAAGATATCCTTCCTGCTGAGTTGATCCATCTCAACAGCAAAACAAGTTACAGCAACACCAACAATGGTACAAGTACCACTATATATCACACGTATACACTGATCAGATCACATGCACAGTTCAAAAAGGCATAGGTAACTCTTCCTAGTTCTTGGACTAGACTATTACAAAATATCTCACCCCGATTGGAGGTGAACCAGCTCACAGTAAAAGTGAAATAGTTATAAGAATAAACTTGGAGGGTCCTCCTCACTCTATATCCAAATGGTATAATGCAGGTCTAGTCTCTGGACTTTTCGGCACCAGATTCTGAGAAATATTCTTTTATGCCTTTCGAGCTCCAACTATATTAAAATGTTTTCGAGTTCTCGAGGAAATCGATACAGCACAACCATGTATGGTGTACTAGACAAGACTTCTGCTGTATTAGCTCATGTCAACCCTTTAATGTTCAAGAAAGAGAGCAAGGGACATAAAAGGAGATGTAAATAATACAAAACCATTTACATCTCGTTTTTCTTTCTAACTGTGCACATATATTATTGTTACTTTTATATTTATCCCCTATTCTGGCAGCATGCTGTCTTATTGATTGCTCTATTTAAATCATGCTAAAATTCTTTTACTAGGTGGATTTAGATTATGTACCATAATTATTGATTATTTTGCACAGGTTAATGATTTTCTATTCTGGATTATATTATATTATCTTCTGTAAGGGGATTTTTTCCTATCTATTTATCTTGTCTGTCTTACATGCTCTTCTGTTTTTTATGGTAGTGTTTAATAATTTTGAGAACAATAATAAATTTTGTATGAATTTTTCAAGATACTGTGTACCTATTTGAATTATTTTGTGTGTTTGGTGCCTTTTATGTCCCTTGCTCTTTCTTGTTTACTTATATGGGGACGTTGGCACAAACGTGCTCTTTGTCATATTGTGGTGCTAGGTCAGCCAATCTATTTCTTGCTAACCCTTTAATGTTCCTATTGGCTCATTGTCCCTATTTAGAGGTGTGAATAGAAACGTGAAACTTCTCTGCCCATCACTGTTGCCTGATCACCATTACACAATAAAAAATGGATATTCTCAACCATTTTAGTTTTACCATGATGACTCCTTGATGACTACTGTGATCTCCTACCAACCAACTTTAATTGGCCACCCATGAACAGATCTTCATTGACCTTGGCGTTTATCATTAATACCTATACATTTTCAAGGATGTCATCAAATTTCCTTATTGTATTTTATGCCTGCCTTTCCCATATGACTGTTATGGTTTCCTTTCTCCTAGAATCAGTCATAATGAGTGGCAAGCACATTCCATTCAGGCACTTCGTTGCTCTCATAGGCTTCATGCTGCCTTCGCCTGCCTGGAATCATGCTGACACGGCAATTTGTTTATCTATTCGCATAGTGACCACTTAAATGCATAAACTATTCAATTCACCTGACATGCATGTGCCAACTCTTCACTCCCGGACACTCCCCCCGCTATGACACATGGACCACATCTCCTGAACCCGACATTCTCATTGGTTGTGATTACGGTTAGCCCCACCCTTTCATTTTCTATTTCCCCACCGGCTCACATGCTCCCAGCTCTTTCCTCCTGCTACCAGTGGTGGATACTGCGGTCTAACATCATTCTGATCTTCTTGTTTTACCTTTTTTGGCAAGCTGGTATGCTCGATAAAAGACCTTTGTCTCTGGGCACTTGCTATCTTTTCCTCTGATAAATTTTCATCCTGTGACACTTTTTTTTTTTGTCTGTGTACTATATGTATCTCTGACCATAGTCTGACATTAAAGGGGGTTGTCCACTACTATTGATGATGTGCCAATGTATTTTTATGGTGGAAGTAAGTTTATTTGTAATTAGTTTACCTTGTGCTGCTGTTCTTGCCTGTGAGCGGCGCTATCACTGGTCGCTCACAGGCATCACGTGACCCCCGGCTGCATCCGGCGCTGACATCTGCTGATGTCACGTCAAGTCCCAGCTGCAGCCGGAGGTTACTCATTTCTGCGTTCCACGGTGATTGATGGGTTGTGGGCAGGGTTCCCCCCACGCATCACACCCGGCATCCACCGAGCGCTCTGCCTCTCCTCATTGATTGGGAAAGCGTGCGGTGGATGCTGGGTGTGACGCGCAGGGTAACCCCACCCACTACCCATCACTAACCGTGAAACACAGAAGTGAGTAACCCCCTGCTGCAGCCAGAACTTGACATGTCATCAGCAGATGTCAGCGCCGGATGCAGACAGGGGGTCACGTGATGCCTGTGAGCGGCCAGTGATAGCGCCCCTCACAGGCAAGATCAGCAGTGGAAGGTAATTACAAAGAAACTCCTATTCATCATAAAAATACATTGGCCTATTTTTAATAGTAGTGGACAACCCCTTTTAAGGAATTTATTACCATGATATACTTTTGTATTTCTTGGTGTGGATTCCTTTCTTTCCTTTGTTAGTAACGCTACTTCCAACTGAGACCTCTTAAAGGTATTTCTGGTTTGTCCTTTTTTCTTTTTACCTGCGTTTTGTTTTATGGGCATATATAATGTGACATTCACTGGCAAAGCACTGAGGATGTTGACTCAAGTAATATAAACCTTAGAAAATGCTCCAGCATATGAAGTACTGAGGGGTTAATCAGCCATGTTTAGTGTGAGGGTGATGAAACGCCTGTAGAGTGGGAAGAGTCCAGAGGATAAATACCCAGCTTCCTAGAGCATTTGGGGTGGGCCTGGAGGCACAAGCTCTGGAGCTGTATTTTCATGTTAAAGAAAGCTGAACATTGTTTGTCACTGACGTGGACAGTTTCCTGTAGCAACAAGGACTGTGACTTATGTTATGTTATTGTTTTCCTGTTAGGCCGGGAAAGCAGAGTTTAACTAAACGTTCCACGGGTTTATTAAGTGTACTGCATAAACCAGTGCAAGATTTAGACAGTGTTCCTGTGTCTACCTCTATGTGCAGCCGAGTGAGTAGATCTACCACAATATATTTATTTATTTATATTATTTTACCATTACCGTATTTGACTGTATACTTTTCAACACCGTGAGGAAGGTCGGATACAGAGTGAAACGTTTATTTTATTGGGATTGCGATTCTACAATAACAATGATTCCCTTCATCTCTTTGCGTGCAGAGTCTCTTGTGCTGCAATTTATGGGATAGGATAGTACTTGGGCGCCTTATGAGCAGAAGTGCCGAGCTTATTTTCTTCCAATAGAAGGACCAGGAAGAGTCATATTTGACAGTTGTACTTTATGACAAACCTGTATATTATCAGGATGTACGACATGCGGTCACCGTCTTTTTAGCACTGAATTATACATTTGTGCTGTTGATTTTGAATATTTCTTGGGTAAAGATGAGCAGTGTTTTGTTTGGTTAGATCAGTGTGGTCTCTGCTTCGACTTCGACTTGTGAACCGCATTAGACGTTGTTAAGCTGTAATTGATGCTCAAGGCCACATGGCAAGTTATTGAGACATGGAACCTTTGTGTTGGGGTGTAACCACCACTGGGGTTTGGCTTTTATTTCAATATAGGGAAAATGTATATTCTTGTACCATGTTAGCCAGTAGATGCGTACTATGGAGCCATTTTACTTCCCATTGCTGTACCAGTTTCTTGTAGATATGTTAGTGATCAAGCATGCTCGTTGCTCGAGAATTACGAGCATGCTCGGGCTTTACGTTTTCGTCGCTCCGTGAACATGATTTGCGACTGACAGCTTTAATACATGTGAGGAATGCTGGAAAAACAGGCACTTCTGAAATTTAGTGCTCGCCCGACCATGCTCTGAAATCTCGAGCAACGAGCATGCTTGATCATCACTAGTTATCAATTTCAAAGTAATTGTGGGTGAGGATTAATTCTGTATGTTTCACCACAGAATCAGCATCAATTCCTGTATTTTCCATGAAGAATTTGCAGGCATTTAATCCATCCTGGTGTGGGATATTAGAATACATAGATTCCACATCCATGGTGGCCAGGATGGTTCCTTCTGGTAGAGGACCTATTGCTGCTACTTTATTCAGTAGGTCTGTCGTGTCCTTAAACTCCTGGTAAAGAATACACCCAGCTACATTCAGAACACCCTCTACCCATCCAGAAACTTGCTCAGTAAGGAGCCCACACATGACATAATTGGTCTTCCTGGATTTCCAGATTTGTGGATTTTGGGGAGCATATAGAATGTCCCTATTCTTGAACTCTCTGGTATCAGGTCATCGGCTCTTATGGATTCATGAGGCAGACAAGATACCAACTTGTTTAGTTACTTGTAATAGTCCTGTGTAGGGTCAGACTCAAGTGTTTTGTAGTAGCGCGTGTCCATCAGTTGTCTGTTTGCTTCCTTCATGTAGTCTGAAGTGTTCATCATGACTATTGCACCACACTTGTCAGCAGGTTTAATGATGATTTCTTTGTTGGTTTTCAAAGACTGTATGGCCCTTCTCTCCTGGACATTGATGTTGGATGCTTGTCTCCTGTTTGTGTCTAGGATGGTGGATTTCATCACATGTCTGAAGGTGTGTGTATGTTTGTATGTATGTATGTTTTTAATAGTAGTATCCAAATGAGGGTAGCGTCCAGGTTGAGGTGTCCAATCTGACCTCTTCTTGGTTGTCAAGATCCCTTTTCCTTCAGTTCGGGTGGGTTCTGAGTCTTCTGTAGCATTGAAGTATTCCCTCAGGCGCAGTCTCCTGAAATAATTCCCCATATCACTGCAGAGTTCAGTTTTATCTAAGTCCTTAGTAGGACAAAATGAGAGTCCTCTAGAAAGCACAGCCAGCTCCGCTTTGTTGGGTATATAATCTGAGAGATTGAGTTAGATGCTGCTGTGTCTGGAATGGAGTGGTTGTCCAAATTGTCAGGTTTTGGCTTTGTTTTGTAACTGTTTGTATAGCGTCCTGAGTTTAGGCGCAATCTGTGTAGCTTCTTTTCCTTGTTATGAATCAGAAGAGTCTGTAGTTTGTTGTAGTATTGCTGTTATTTTTGCTCTGTTTTCTGTTTCAAATTGCCCTTGGACTTTACTCTTGATGCTGTAGAAGACAGGCAAAAGGTGGTTCCTTAGTCTCTCAGAAGTCCTGTGGCAAAGGCTTTGTGCATAATGAGTGTTGTAGGTATGAAGAATTGGATTTGTAATCCAGAGTCCTTTAGGAATTAAATTCTCCTTTTTGCATTTAGATAAGAAAAAACTGTTGCTGTCCAATTGTGCACGTTTCTTCAGAAGTGGCTTAAGTTCCATGAAGATGCGGTACATTCTGGTATGCTCCATTTTGATACAGGGAAAATATATATTTTTGTACCGTGTTAACAAGTAGATAGAAAAATATTTACATTTGAGAGTCCTCAGTGGTTGATACCATCTTTTCAGTTAGCCATTAAAAAGGTAACAAATTGCGAGCTTTCGAGACTACGCAGGTCTCTTCATCAGGCATAGTATAACACAAAATCTGAAGAGTCACATGTTCATATGTGGCACCCCAGGGGTCTGGTTTCCACAGTAATAGCAGTATTACGTCTGTGAGCAGGTGGGAGGTCTCCTGGGCAGGAATCCTAAGCATGCCACACCTCCTGCCCAGTCCTGGGAGGGGAAGAACTTCCCCTACATAAACTGGGGCTGAGGCAGGGTTAGAGAGAGGAGTTCCAGACAGAGACGGAGTCTGGTCTGGACACGCAGAAACAGGGACAGATAAACATCAGGAGCTCTGTAGGAGCCAAGGAGAAGCGCCAGGGGCTGGAGCTGTGCAGAGCTCGCTCTGGGAGAAGGTACTAAAACCGGACACAGGAGTCCGAGGCTGTGGGGACTAAGATATACCCAGCAGCAGAATCCATCCGGCAGGGGATTCCAGGTCCTCTGGCCATAAAAGCCCGGAGGCTCAGTCACAACGAAGGGACCAGCACCGCCACCCCGGAGCGGAGGCTAACAGGAGGCCCCAGGTCACCAGCCATACGGGTGAGCACCACACGGTATACCCAGGGAAGTGGGCTACTTGTAACCGCCGAAAGCAGGGTAGCCAGGAAGGGTACAGACTAATGGGAAGGCCTACAACTCCACCTGGCCAGGGGAACTCCGGCTTACTCGCAGACTAACCAGGCCCCAACTACTAGCCAGTACTCCCGGGGGAATTTGCCTTGTACCATCAGTAAAGGCCCTGAACTGTACCCTCGCATCTCCGTGCTTCCTTGTCGCACCGTTAGTGCTGGGACATCCACACCATCACTCCCAACATCATCCACATCCGCTGCCCTGAGGCCATACCTCTCCCGTTGGGGGTTATATCAACATTGCTGCACACCTATACCACCGGCCTCAGCGGTCTGCCCTGCAGCGGCGGTTTCATAACCGCATTCAACGGGTGGCGTAGTCGGACACTAATACCATCATACCAATAACTGCCACTTAGTTTGACCACCCTGGGCGCGGACCGGGTCACCGCCACACGAAGACTACTACCCCCATCGGATCCGGGTATCCCCCGCGCGCACGCGCGCCGCACTACAGCACTGGCCCAGGGGGCGAGTCACATACACAATAAGACACAGAAATAATGCAATAGATAAGACAGGTGACGGAAAGCAGATTTATTATGGGAGAGAAACCGTTCTGGCTATAAATATTTTAGCAGTTAATAGATGAGGAACCTTTCCCTGCAACCAGAAAAAATTTAAAACCTGTCCGTTTATAATGACAAGACAAGATAAAGATCCCAAACTCACATCAGGAATACAAGATCCCAGGTACTTAAAGCTGTATCATATCTAACGTAGTGTAATTGATTATATGCACCAAATGTCCAGCTGGGGGTCTTTATGTAGGGGAGACAGGGCAAAAACTTAGAACAAGGATGAATCATCATTGCCACACAATAAAAGAAAAAAGAATAGATCTACCTGTAGCCAAGCATTTTTGTTCCCCTGATCCCAGCATAAAAGACATGAAGTTACTGGTATTAAAAGGTAACTTCAAATCTGAGAGACAGAGTCTCAGAATATAAACTAATGGTGACCTTTGACACTTTTAGAGCAGGAATGATGTAGAATGACAAATCCATGCGACACATTCAACAAAGGAATGTGCTCCTCAGACTTGAGGCCATCATAATGCTGCACCTAGTCACAGGACAATAAGGAGTGTGAAGGTTTTATCTATTAACTGCTAAAATATTTATAGCCAGAACGGTTTCTCTCCCATAGTAATAACTCTGCTTTCCGTCACCTGTCTCATCTATTGCATTATTTGTGTCTTATTGTGTATAAATGTGACTCTTCAGATTTTGGATTATACTATACCTGATGAAGAGACCGGAGTAGTCTCGAAAGCTCGCAACCTATTGCTGTTATGTTCTGCTACCAGAGCTAAGGTAAGAGAGGAGATCTGTCCCTACGATAGAACAGGGGACCTGATCCTGCGATCAGACCTGCTAAAGTCCTCAGCTAGTCTGTACGGAGACCTGTAGATGTGGGGAAGGAATCCCTACAAGAACTAGGGACTGGAAGCAAGATGGACACCTCCTAACAGAAATAGTAGCAGTACAAGACGAACAAACAAACAATATAGAACACAGAGGTCCGAAGACCAAGCAAACTAACAGAGTTAGATTACAGAGCACCGGCTAGCTAAAGAGTAGTAATACAATGAAGTCCAGCAAAGCCAGAAGGGCGGAGCAGGACTAAATAGGCCAACAAGGTCATGTGACCAGCAAAAGAAAAAACCTAAGAGCAAAGTTCTAACAGTACCCCCCCTTCTAAGAGGATCCTCCAGATCCCCTAGGCCCAGGCTTATCAGGAAACCTCCTGTGAAACGCTCTGATAAGTCTGGACGCGGAAACATCATCCGCCCTCACCCATGAGTTATCCTCGGGTCCGAAACCTTTCCAGGCCACAAGATACTGCAAACTCCCTCTATACCGTCTAGAATTAAGGATGCGGGAAATTTCATATTCCCCGTCCTCCACCACCGGGGCAACAGAGGCAGAGGCGTCACCATCCGACACAACAGCTTTTTTTAACAGAGAGACATGAAACCTCCAACCTAACAGCAGATTGGTTGACAACCTTAAGCACCTTAAAGGGCCCTACAAACTTGGGACCCAATTTTTTTTAGAAGGAATCCTCAACCGCAGATTCTTAGAGGACAACCAAACCATGTCACCAACAGCGAACAAAACCTCTTTGTCTTTTCCTATCAAAGTACTCTTTAGACTTTCTGTTAGCCTCCTGAAGATTACCACGCACATCCGTCCAAACTCTCTCCAAATCACTGGAAAAATTCTCCTCCTCAAGCACGGCAGATACCAACTTGGAGAACGACCCAAACGACGGATGTCTCCCAGAACAACAAAAAAAAGGCGAACAACCAGCAGAAGATGTATGGTTGTTCAGAGCAAATTCAGCAAGTGGCAGAAACTCAGACCACCCCTCTTGATTGTCTGCCACAAAACAACGCAAGAACTGCTCAACATCCTGGTTTTTCCTTTCTGTCTGGCCATTAGATTCAGGATGATATCCGGATGAGAACGACAAATGAACTCCCAACCTGTCACAAAAGGCACACCAAAAACGAGCCACGAACTGAGGTCCCCTATCAGAAACAATGTCAGTAGGAACGCCATGTAGTCTGACAATTTCCTTGACAAAGGCCTTAGCGAGAGTCTTAGCGCAGGGCAGTTTGATAAAGGGAACCAAGTGACACATCTTGCTAAAACGGTCCACGACCACCCAGATGACAGTGAAACCCTCAGAGGGGGGAAGGTCAGTAATAAAGTCCATAGCCAAATGTGTCCAAGGTGCACTAGGAACCTCCAGAGGGCAAAGCAACCCCGCAGCAGGGGTATGTGAGGACTTAGATCTAGCACATACAGTACATTGACGCACCCACTTAATGACTTCCTTCTGCCATCCAGGCCACCAAAAACTGCGACCCACCAGTCTCTTGGTCTCAGAGATTCCAGGATGACCTGCCAACCGAGATTCATGACACTCAACAAACAAATCTCTCCTAAAGGTCCCAGGCACAAACAACCTCTCATGGGGAGTGTTAGATGGGGCATTCTCCTGTGCTTTAAGAATCTCATCTTCCAAAACGGAGTCCAAAGCAGCTATCACAACACCTTCTTGTAAAATGTTCTCCTCTTTCTCAGCACAGACTATGGGAGAAAAGCTGCGAGACAAGGCATCCGCCTTAACATTCTTAGTACATGGGATGTAAGTAATGGAAAAATTAAACCGCGAGAAAAACAGTGCCCACCTAGCCTGACGGGCATTCAGGCGCTTGGCAGCATCAAGATATATCAGATTTTTATGATCCGTAAAAACCTAAACGGGAAATTCAGCACCTTCCAAGAGGTGGCGCCTGTGTTCAAATGCGAGTTTAATAGCCAATAATTCCCGATTACCAATATCGTAATTCAGTTCAGTCTCCGAAAAAATTTTTGAAAAAAAAAGGCACAGGGATGTAATCCATCCCCGTTATCCTGAGACAATACTGCGCCAACCCCCACAGAAGAAGCATCAACCTCAACCAAAAATGGTTTAGTCACATCAGCCTGCATAAGGATGGGAGCAGAGGTGAACCTCTCCTTGAGATACACAAAAGCTTCAATGGCCTCAGTAGTCCACTGAACCGCATCAGCACCTTTCCTGGTGAGATCGGTCAGTGATTTGACAATAGAAAATTTTTAAATGAATTTTCTATAATAATTGGCGAAACCCAAAAACCTCTGTATCGATTTCAAACCAATAGGCCTAGGCCATTCCTGCACAGCTTGAACCTTCACCGGGTCCATCTCAAAACCTTCGCTGGAGATAATGTAGCCCAAAAAACTAATTCTCTGTACAGCGAACTCACATTTCTCCAGCTTAGCAAAAAGCGAATTGTCAATTAATAACTGTAATACCTCACGTACGCTCCGCCAATGAGACTCCAGATCCGGCGAATAAATCAAAATGTCATCCAAATACACAACCACATTTTTGCCGATCAAAGGTCTAAGGATGTCATTAATAAGATTCTGAAAAAATGCAGGAGCATTAGTAAGACCAAAAGGCATAACCAAATTCTCAAAATGACCCACAGGAGTGTTAAAAGCAGTCTTCCATTCGTCACCCTCCTTCATGCGCAACAGATTGTATGCCCCCCGGAGATCAATTTTAGAGAACCACTTGGCCCCCACTAACTGGTTAAACAGATCAGGAATCAATGGCAGTGGGTAAGGATTGCGTACAGTAATTTTGTTAATCTCACGAAAATCCAGACAAGGACGTAAACCGCCGTCCTTTTTTTTTTACAAAAAAAAATCCAACCGCCACAGGAGACTTAGAAGGCCTAATGTGACCGGCGGCCAAACTTGTCTGTATGTATTCCTCCAAAGCCTTTCTCTCAGGAATAGTCAGATTAAATAAACGACTTTTAGGAAGAGTCGCTCCAGGGACTAATTCAATCATAGTCTCTATGGGGAGGCAAAACCTGCGATTCCTTCTCAGAAAAAACTCTCCAAAAATCCCGAATAGGCACAGGCAATTCCCCCCTATCCACAGCAGCAATGCGCCCGTTACAACACTTGTCATAACATTTATGGCTCCAGGATTTAATTTCATTGGTAGACCAATCCAGTACAGGATTGTGCAAATTTAACCAGGGCAATCCCAATATTACTGGAGAAGGCAAGTTATTCAAAACTACCAAATCCAATTTCTCATGGTGAACACCATTAATAGTGAGGGGAAATTCACAGACCTTGAGAGTAACATTCTTCAAAGGGGAGCCATCCACAGAAACCACAGCAATGGGGGATGACAAAGGTTCGGGTTTTAAATTGAGTTTTTCCAAGAATCCCCCATCAATCACATTCAGAGTAGACCCACAATCGACAAACACCCAAAATTCCATTAATTTTTCCTGAGCAATAGTGGAAGCAGCTAAAAATACGCCCTTGGAGTTTAAACAGACAATACGGGCGTAACTGACCTCTTTTTTTTTTTTTTTTTTTCTTTGTTCATGCGAAGCACACAGTTCTTAATGAAATGGTCAGATTTTCCACAATAAAAGCACAAACCTTCACAAAATCTGCAGTCTTTTTCTTGAGCCATTGCTCCAATCTCCATCGGCTCTCCACTGTCAGTGGACACATTCTCATGACTAGAAACTGATATTACAGAGCATTTACTCTCATTAACCCTTGCACGCAGTCTCCTATCCACCCGTATAGCTAATTGCATATCCTGTTGCAAATCTTCAGGTGTTGGATAAGCAATTAGCAGATCTTTAACCCTTTCACTAAGCCCTGCAAGAAACAGACTCTTCAGAGCAGAATCGTTCCACCCTATTTGAGTAGACCACTGACGGAAATGAGTACAATATTTTTCCACATTACCTGATCCCTGTCTCAAATGTCTCAACTCAGTCTCAGCTGATGAGACACGGTCAGGATCATCATATAACAAACCCAAAGCAGAAAAAAAACTATCCACTGATCTAAAGCATGAATCACTAGGTTGTGAAGGCCCACTCCTGAGGTTCTTTGCGCAAAAGTGACATTATGAACCCTATGCGCTGGGATTCATCCCCAGAGGAGCTGGGTCTCAAACGAAAATACAATAAGCAAGCATTTTTAAATGAAAAAAATTCTTGGTGTTCACCAAAAAATAAACCAGGCAAACGTACCTTAGGCTCCAAGAAATGTGCTCCAGAACAGTTACTCACGTGCTGATGGAGCTCGGCCACCTCCAGAGAGAGTCCCTGCAGGCGTTGAGCCAAATCCTGAACCGACACCATGATGGAACAGAAAAATCTTTCCTTAGAGAATTTACGGGCTGGACTTACTGTTATGTTCTGCTACCAGAGCTAAGGAAAGAGAGGAGATCTGTCCCTACGATAGAACTCAGCTTGATCCCTACGATGTAACAGGGAACCTGATCCTGCGATCAGACCTGCTAAAGTCCTAAGCTAGTCTGTACGGAGACCTATAGATGTGGGGAAGGAATCCCTACAAGAACTAGGGACTGGAAGCAAAATGGACACCTCCTAACAGAAATAGTAGCAGACAGACGAACAAACAATATATATAGAACACAGAGGTCCGGAGACCAAGCAAACTAACAGAGTTAGATACAGAGCACAGGCTAGCTAAAGTGTAGTAATACAATGAAGTCCAGCAAAGCCAGAAGGGCGGAGCAGGACTAAATAGGCCAACAAGGTCATGTGACCAGCAAAAGAAAAAACCTAAGAGCAAGGTTCTAACAGTTGCCATCTTTTCAGTTAGCCATTAAAAGGTATCAACCACTGAGGACTCTCAAATCTAAGTATTTTTCTATCTACTGGCTAACGCGGTACAAGAATATATATTTTCCCTGTATGAATTTTCTGTGACTGATGAGCCTTCTGTGGTTTGCTCTATATTCCTTGCTGTAACAGTTGGGTGTATTTTCCTCAGAAAAATGAGCTTCCTGGGCTGCAGTTAATGGGCTGTAAATAAAATACAGTAGAAAATGGCAGATGGTAGTAATGCTTATTGCTTTGCTTTTGCCCGTTGTGCACCAATTTTGTTTCCTCTTCTATTCTTATGCCCCAAGCTTGCTGATTTATTATATTTTTTTTGTTCTTCATCCACTTTAGGTTATGTTTTCCGGCACATAAAGCTTTAAAAAGCCGGGCGTCTGCATAAGAATTTGTAATTCGTTTCCTATCTAAACACATATGGTGAAGTTAGTGTGTGATATAATCTCTCTAACTCTACATTCATGACTTTATTTCCCTGCTTATATAGTGCTATTGGCTTCACAGGACTTTACAGAGGTCATCACTGTCCATCGTAAATCCCTACTGATCTTTGCATTTGTTTCCTCCAGGTTTCCCCACTTTTCTCCCATACTGCAGCCAGGGGGAGAACATATAAACTTCTGGCAGATATTGTCCTTAGGGTCCTAGGTTTAATATCCCACTATCACTGCAAGGTTACAGTGCTAACCACTGAGCCAATCTGTTCCAAATTAGTTTCCACGTTCGTTTTTCCCACAGTTTTGGCCCCATTCACTTCATCCATAGTTTCTCCATCAGAAGCGGCTCAATTCAGATGGAATCAGATTGACAATTTTTTGGTGTGAAGGAGCTCAGACTGCTACGATGTGTGTGAGCCTGGAATGACTGTGAATTGGTGCCAGTCAGTCATTAATAAAAAAAAAAAAAAAAAAAAAAGCTCCAATGGACCCTGGTGAAGGGGCTTACATAATTCCAGGCGGAATATTTGTTGGGCTGGCCTCCCACCTCGACCAGTCTAGGTATGTGAGGACCCCAGATTTCACTCCTGTACAGGAGGATTATATTAATGATGGAGCCAATCCTTTAGTGGCTTTAGAGAAGTTTCTTTCAGATGTTATAGAAGGTTCTGCAGCCTTGGCTTTCAGGATCTGACTTGTCTGACGTTCCCTAACTGATGGATTTCCAGGCCCAGGTAAATGCATTTGTGCAATCCTGGAAGTAGACAGACTAGATCGGACAAGCAGCCTTCATTTGTGCTAAACTACTGTCTCCTCTGGTCACCATGATGCTCTGGGCTGATGGTTTGGGCTCATGTGGAGCTGAAGTTCTTCAGGTTTTGCAGTGTGTCTTGGAGGCCTTTTTCAGGTTATGGCAGCAGGATGTCATCTGTTGCGCACATGCCCGGACTGACTGGTGTGAGCATGATTAGTGATCCCGCTGGACCACGAACCGAGGAGTACTTGGATGGGCGTAATTATCAGCTCTGTCTGACCAAGGTTGCACGGCGGCTCAGTCAACTCCGTGAACCAGGGAGGAACCGAGCAGAGGGACCAGGTGCTACTCCAGGTCAGACCCCGGTCACAGCTGTTGACCCACACCAGAGAATGCATACCAGCCTAACTTGCCTGTTCCTGCAGACAGGTGGGTACTGGCAGGCACGGCTGGTATGCAGACAGGTGGGTACAGGCAGGTAGGAACGCAGGCAGGATAGGGACCACTACAGACTGGAATACAGGAACAGACCCGCAGGTGCGGTGGACGGGCGGGGCAAGACCCGCAGGTGCGGTGGACGGGCGGGGCAAGACCCGCAGGTGCGGTGGACGGGCGGGGCAAGACCCGCAGGTGCGGTGGACGGGCGGGGCAAGACCCGCAGGTGCGGTGGACGGGCGGGGCAAGACCCGCAGGTGCGGTGGACGGGCGGGGCAAGACCCGCAGGTGCGGTGGACGGGCGGGGCAAGACCCGCAGGTGCGGTGGACGGGCGGGGCAAGACCCGCAGGTGCGGTGGACGGGCGGGGCAAGACCCGCAGGTGCGGTGGATGGGCGGGGCAAGACCCGCAGGTGCGGTGGATGGGCGGGGCAAGACCCGCAGGTGCGGTGGATGGGCGGGGCAAGACCCGCAGGTGCGGTGGATGGGCGGGGCAAGACCCGCAGGTGCGGTGGACGGGCGGGGCAAGACGCGCAGGTGCGGTGGACGGGCGGGGCAAGGCAAAACCCGCAGGTGCGGTGGACGGGCGGGGCAAGGCAAAACCCGCAGGTGCGGTGGACGGGCGGGGCAAGGCAAAACCCGCAGGTGCGGTGGACGGGCAGGGCAAGGCAAAACCCGCAGGTGCGGTGGACGAGCAGGGCAAGGCTCTGTTCACATGGAACAGACTGGGAAACACAGGAAGATTAAACACAGGAGGTAGATACGGAGGCAGGGAAATAGGACAAGCAGAACCAGATACACACAAGGTACTTAAAATGAAGTAGCGAGTGGGCACTAAACTCACAAACAAAAGTACAGAGACAACGAGTTGAAGTTAGGTGCAGGTTCAGACACTGCAGGAAAAGGGACGATACGGTCATAGAGATAAACAAGTAATGGGCTAGGACACTGTTCAGACAGGAACTGAACCCAGAACAAGATACAGGAACGAACCTGGGAACTCCCAGGGTGGCGGAAACAGACCAGATACAGGACCTGGCAACTCAGTTGCACAGAACACACTGAAAGAAAGTGGCTGGGGACGCATTAGGACTGTGCACACAGTAACTATAAGAATCAGACCGTAACCGCGCCGCCGCCCTAAGCAATCAGACAGACATGCACACAGCAGGTACAGGAGAAAAGTGTGCAGCCTGGACTGATGGGTAAGATGGCGGTCTTGCATGGTGGGAGGTGGTAAGCCATGCCAGCATGCCGCCAGGGATGTTAGTCTGCTTACAGCAGGAATTTCAGCTTGGTGTCATGGAGGTCCAGCTCATTGATGTAATGTTAGAGTAAAACTAAAAAAAACAAAAAACAAAAAATTTTACACTACTTTTTTTTTCAAAAAATGTAAGATATTGATTTAAATATAATGTTTTGTACTATATACCAATTTTTTTAAAGGGTTATCTTTAAAACACTAAGGAGAGCAGCTACTGAAATGACATAAAAACCTTGTGTACTGCTAGCTCGTATTATGACTGCAGTAAAAGTGGGTGGGATTTGATCATATCTATGATGGCTCCTCCCATTCTGGGCGTGTGCTATAGGATGAGGGAAGATGAAGTTTAGGATCAGTGGAGAAGTCACTAGTGACTGCAGAGTGATACAGATATGTGGACCGAGGACGGCTGTTAGTGGTGCTGCTCGCTGGATCGCGCGCTGGGATAGAATAAATCCTATAAAAATCCTGCATCAAGAGAATAAATGGCGTCCACTGGGCCTTTGAGTTGTGGTCCTCTAACACTGGGGTGGGGTTGCAATCACTTACTTTCCTCGTGCAGGATTTTGACAGTTTCCATATTCGGGGGTTCATCTTACAAAAATATCAAATTATAACCATGACCAAATGTGGATTAGAATTACCCTAAAGTATTTAGTGTCTTTATTTAAGGTGTTTATTACAACGATGGATTTATAAATGGGATTAATCTTCTGACAAGTGACTAATTATGGTGCTTTGAACATTTATCACTTCTTCGACTACTAGTAATTTTTTGCATAGTTCCGCTACTGCCTAAGTGATCTGGTCGTATGGTCTAAACCTTATTGATTGATTGATAATCCACCACTTCTACACGAGAAATGTCACCGCATCATCTGGGATTTCCGCACTCGTGGCGGCGATCAGAAGATGTGGAGGGGCCAGAGAGCTGAGGTGCAGAATTTAATTTTTTTTTCCTTAACCTCTTCAAAGAATTTTACAAATCAGAAATATGAATTTTTCTAAATCCATGCAAAGTGGTTTACAAAAAACTGTATTTTGTTAAATGCTTTTTTTTTTGTAGAAGTGAATTGCACTCAAATTTGATCTCTCATCTCTCTCTGGCAATGTACAGAAAATGTATTTCTAATCTAGATCAGTATATTTGTATTTTTTTCCTTACATGATTAAAATATGTGCAATAATGCAAGACTATATATATTATAATCTGGCTTTCATATGTGGATGAGAGGAGTTTGAGGCTCACGGTGAGGAGGTCCGGTTGTGGCCATCTTCTCGTGGTCTCCTCTACAGACTGAAGGCTCTCTAGCGTTTCTCCAGGTTTGATGATCTTGTCACGATTACGAACTACTTCTAAAAATTCACATTTCTCCCAGTAACGTGACCTCTAAACGTTCACGTCTGACTTGTGTGATTTACCTCCTGCTTCAATGTTCCTGTGTCCATGAATTAGATGGGAGGACGTTTAGGTGATCTCCGATTTAGTAAATGTGGAACCTCAGCGCGATCTAGTACAGCACAGGATGATCTGCTGGATGTGGACATCATGAAGTCTACAGATCACCTGGTGGGGCCCAGTATTTCATGTTTTGTGTTCTGAAGAGATCTTTTTCTTTCCATGATTTGTTAAAAATATTTCATAATGTCCAATGGCAGAGCGTCTCACAGGCATTTATTGCCAGAACATTTCTCTGGCCTCCACTGAGATTTTCTTCCACTTCTCTGGAGCCTTTTACTGATCCCTCTTTGTAACGGGTCCGGGAGGCGGACTGTAACGGGTCCGGGAGGCGGAACCTCTGAGCTACTATACAAGGGGGCGGCCCTTGTAAGGGAGCGGGTGGCAGTCTCTGGGTGAACGGACAGGGAGTTACGGCAAGTGATCAGGGCAGTCTCTGGGTAAGGGGTAGGTACGACCTGTGATGGCAGAGCCTCCGGGTAGGCTAGCAGGCAGGTGGTAGATGTGTGCTCCCAGGTGAGCAAGCGAGAGTCTCTGGAATAGCTGATGGTCACCGCACGTGACAACGGGACCTCCGGGCTGGCAAGCAGGCAGGTAACGGAGATGCGCTCCCAGGTGAGCGGGCAAGAGTCTCTGGAATAGCTGATGGTCACCGCACGTGACAACGGGACCTCCGGGCTGGCAAGCAGGCAGGTAACGGAGATGCGCTCCCAGGTGAGCGGGCAAGAGTCTCTGAGATAGCTGGTGGTCACAGCACGTGACAACGGAGCCTCCGGGCTGGCAAGCAGGCAGATAACGGAGAAGCGCTCCCAGGTGAGCGGGCAAGCTGGTCCATAGACAGACTGACCGGAGTAGTAAGGCAGACCGTCGGACCTCAGGCAAGCAGGCAGGTAGCTGACATGCGCTCCCAGGTGAGCGGGCAGGCTGGTCCTTAGACAGACTGACAGGAGAAGTAAGGCAGACCGTCGGACCTCAGACTGGCAGACAGGTAACAAGTATTCAGGCAGGAATCAGGCAGGTAACTGGCAGGTACTGGCAGGTAACTAGCAGGAAACTGGCAGGTAACTGGCAACGGGACCTGAGGGCTGAAGCACAGGTGAGACACAGGTGCAAACAACATTGCTCGGGCACCTCCATTTTGGAGGAGGTGCCTTATATATGATGAAGTCCTCCGGCCATTGGCCGGGGACTCTTTAGGGCGGCGCGCGCGGCCCCTTTAAGAGGAGGGGAGCGCGCGCGCGTGCGCCCTAAGCACAGGGGCCGGGAAGGAGCGCGCGCTGAGAGCAGAGCAGGAGGAGGACGCCGGGACGGAGCGCGCGCTGACAGCAGAGCGGGGGGAGGAAGCCGGGCACGGAGCAGAGCGGTGAGAGGAGCAGCGTCCCTGCCTAGCAGAGGGCAGGGACGCCGGCACTACAGTACCCCCCCCTTTAGGCCCCCCCTTTTTTAGGCCAGACAGAAATTTAGCTAGGATGAGAGGGGCATGGATGTTCTCCCGGGGCTCCCACGTTCTCTCCTCAGGACCAAACCCCTTCCAATCTACCAGGAAAAAGGTCTTTCCTCTTACCCTTTTGGTGGCAAGAATGTTCTCTACCTCAAACTCGTCCACAGCAGAAACCGGAGCAGGAGGCGTACCTGTAGACTTGGAAAAAGAGTTAAGTACCACAGGTTTGAGGAGAGACACATGGAAGGAGTTAGGGATCCGTAAGTTGGCCGGGAGTTTCAATTTATAGGCCACCGGGTTGATCTGACTGATGACCTCCAGTGGGCCGATGAACCGAGGCCCTAACTTATAGGAAGGGATCTTGAGCCGGACATATTTGGACGAGAGCCAGACTTTATCCCCAGGGCGGAATTGAGGAGGGTCCAGACGTTTTTTGTCAGCGTGTCTTTTCATACGCTCGGATGACAGAAGAAGTGCGGACCGGGTACTCTCCCATATGGAGGAAAATTTGTTAACAAGAGATTCCGCAGCCGGATTGTCCGCCGAGGTGGAGACGGGAAACGGGATCCGAGGATGCTGACCGTAGACTACAAAAAACGGGGATTTGGAGGAAGACTCGCTCTCGTGATTGTTGTACGAGAATTCGGCCCATGGCAGGAGATCCACCCAGTCAGAATGGTGGGCATTAACGAAGTGCCGAAGGTAACTGGTCAGGTTCTGATTGATCCGCTCCACTTGACCATTAGACTGTGGGTGGTAAGCGGAGGAGAAGTCCAGGGTGACGTCCAGCAATTTACAAGTGGCTCTCCAGAAACGGGAAGTGAACTGTACCCCACGATCCGACACGATGTGACGGGGCAGGCCATGAAGACGGAAGATGTGGCGGATAAAGTCTTTAGCCAGCTCGGGTGCAGACGGAAGACCTGGCAGTGGAATGAAGTGAGCCATCTTGGAGAAGCGGTCAGCGACCACCCAAATGACCGTACAACCGGCAGAGACAGGCAGATCAGTAATGAAGTCCATCGCTATATGCTGCCAGGGGGCAGCAGGTACTGGCAGAGGTAGGAGGCGGCCGGCCGGCAGGTGTCTCGGAACTTTGTTGCGGGCGCAGGACACACAGGCAGAAACAAAGTCTATTACATCCTTGTGCAGGTTAGGCCACCAGTAGTGCCGGGTAATAAGCTGGAGGGTCTTTTTCTGACCGGCGTGGCCAGCTAGTTTAGACGAATGACCCCAGTGTAGAATCTTCTCCCGATCAGGTACTGGTACGAACGTCTTACCAGGAGGAAGACGATTTAGACTCACGGGAGCCACCTGCATTACTCTGGCGGGATCGATGATATGTTTCGGATCCTCCTCGAGATCAGACACCAGAAAGGATCGAGACAAGGCATCCGCCTTGACGTTTTTGTCAGCCGGGCGAAAATGAAGGACAAAATCAAAACGAGCAAAAAACAAGGACCACCGGGCTTGGCGCGGGTTAAGTCTCTGGGCATGCTGGAGGTAAGCCAAGTTCTTGTGGTCAGTGTAAATTATTACCGGGTGAAGAGCCCCCTCGAGCAGGTAACGCCACTCCTCCAATGCCAGTTTGATGGCCAATAACTCTCGGTCTCCTATGGAATAGTTGCGCTCAGAGGAGGAGAAGAGTTTAGAGAAGAAGCCACAAGTTACCATCCTCCCGGAAGATGATTTTTGAGTAAGTACCGCTCCGGCTCCAGAGGAGGAGGCGTCAACTTCCAGGAAGAACTGCTTGTTGCCATCTGGGCGATGCAGCACCGGGGCGGAAGAGAAGGCCTGTTTAAGGGAAAGAAAGGCCTCCTCTGCTTCGGGTGGCCACTCTTTGGGATTAGTACCTTTACGGGTGAGCGCAGAAATTGGGGCCGTCCGGGAAGAGAAGTGTGGTATGAAGAGGCGGTAGTAGTTGGCGAAGCCCAGGAAACGCTGAATGGCCTTCAACCCCTCCGGTCGGGGCCATTTCTCGATGGCAGACAGTTTCTCAGGATCCATTTGAAGGCCGGTCTGAGAGATAATGTAGCCCAGAAACGGAAGCGAGGTCTGCTCAAAGAGGCACTTCTCAAATTTAGCGTAGAGATGGTTCTGCCTTAGCCTGAGCAGGACCTGACGAACGTCCCTCCGGTGAGTCTGGAGATCCGGAGAGAAGACCAAGATGTCGTCCAGGTACACCACTACGCAGGAGTAGAGAAGGTCCCGGAAGATGTCATTGACCAACTCTTGAAAGACGGCAGGAGCGTTACAGAGACCAAAGGGCATTACCAGGTATTCATAGTGGCCGTCCCGGGTGTTGAATGCCGTCTTCCATTCATCCCCCTGACGAATACGAACCAGGTTGTACGCCCCACGAAGGTCCAGTTTGGTGAAGATCCTAGCCCCCCTCAGACGATCAAATAATTCTGGAATGAGCGGAAGGGGGTACTTATTCTTCACCGTGATCAGGTTTAGGCCTCTATAGTCTATACAGGGACGGAGAGAGCCGTCCTTCTTTTTGACGAAAAAGAAGCCTGCTCCCGCCGGGGAGGTAGATTTCCGGATGAATCCTCTGGCCAGATTCTCCTCAATATATTCGGACATTGACCGGGTCTCAGCAGCGGATAAAGGATAGATACGCCCACGGGGAGGAGTAGTACCGGGTAGCAGATCGATGGGACAGTCGTATGGTCTATGTGGTGGTAATGTCTCTGCCTCCTTTTTATTAAAGACATCTGCATAAGACCAATAAGGAATCGGAAGTCCAGGTAGATTAGCTGGGGTAGGAGAGGGACGAACGGGATGGACGGGAACCAGGCAGGTCTTATGACAGTCTTGTCCCCAGCGAAGGACCTCTCCGGTTTGCCAGTCTAGCACGGGTGCATGTCTCTGGAGCCAGGGCAGACCTAGCAAGAGGGCGTGAGAGAGTCCAGGCAGAACATGAAAGGAGATACTTTCAGAATGCAGCATTCCCACCTGCAGGGTAATGGATTCGGTGATGAGTTGAATGGGGCGAGGTAAGAGGCCCCCATCCACGGCAGCGACAGACAAGGGTACAGCCAGAGGTTTGGTGGGGATGCGGTATTTCTCAACCAGGGACTGTGAAATAAGGTTCCCGGCTGCTCCAGAGTCAAGTTGGGCTAGTTCGAAATAACGGTTCTCCCCGTAGATGATCGAAACTGACAACAGCAGGGATGGAGAGGATTTATTCTTGTCTAGGTGGACCTCTCTGAGCGAACCTAGACACAGGCGTTTCCCGACCTCTCCGGGCAGGCACGGATCCGGTGCTCCTTACTGCCACAGTAGAAGCAGCTCCCCTCGGCACGGCGTGAGTCCTGACGGGTTTTGACCATCTTGGTCTGGTCGACCTGCATAGGCTCAGGAGAGTGTACCTGGGGAGAGATGGAGGGAATGACGGGTTTCTGGAAAGTAGGAGCTAAACGTGGAATCCTTCTCTCACGGGTGACCTCTTTGGCACGCTCCTGAAACCGTAGGTCAATTCGGGTGGCAAGAGTTATTAAGTCATCGAGAGTGGTAGGAATGTCCCGACCGGCAAGTTCATCTTTAATACGGCCGGACAGACCCTCCCAGAAGACGGAAACCAGAGCGTCGTTATCCCAGGCCAGCTCCGAGGCAAGGGTACGGAACCGTATGGCATATTGGCCCACGGTGAGACTCCCCTGACGGAGGCGTAGCAACGATGATGCAGATGAGGTCTTCCGTCCGGGTTCGTCGAAGACTTTCCGGAAAGCCGTGAGAAAAGCAGGCAAGTTGGACACCAGGGGGTCTCCTCTCTCCCATAGAGGATTCAGCCAGGCCAGGGCCTCCCCGGTGAGATGGGACATGATGAAGGCAATTTTGGCCCGGTCGGAGTTAAACTGGTAGGACAAAAGTTCAAAATGCAGGGTGCACTGATTCAAGAAGCCCCGAGCCTGGACGGGGTCGCCTCCGAAGCGAGGAGGTGCAGAAAGCCGGGGTCCGGGGTAGGATACCATAGTATTAGTGAGCAGCGGAGCCGCCGGATTGCAAGATATGGCACTGGCGGAGGTTGTTGGTGGATCAGACAGAGTGTTCAGGCGAGTATTAACATTCCGCAGGTGACCCAGGATGGCCTCCTGTTGGGACCTCTGACGGGACAGTTCAAGAGCGAGGTCCGAGAGCGAGGGAGCTTGGGTGCCACCGGGTTCCATGGCCCGAGCAAACTGTAACGGGTCCGGGAGGCGGACTGTAACGGGTCCGGGAGGCGGAACCTCTGAGCTACTATACAAGGGGGCGGCCCTTGTAAGGGAGCGGGTGGCAGTCTCTGGGTGAACGGACAGGGAGTTACGGCAAGTGATCAGGGCAGTCTCTGGGTAAGGGGTAGGTACGACCTGTGATGGCAGAGCCTCCGGGTAGGCTAGCAGGCAGGTGGTAGATGTGTGCTCCCAGGTGAGCAAGCGAGAGTCTCTGGAATAGCTGATGGTCACCGCACGTGACAACGGGACCTCCGGGCTGGCAAGCAGGCAGGTAACGGAGATGCGCTCCCAGGTGAGCGGGCAAGAGTCTCTGGAATAGCTGATGGTCACCGCACGTGACAACGGGACCTCCGGGCTGGCAAGCAGGCAGGTAACGGAGATGCGCTCCCAGGTGAGCGGGCAAGAGTCTCTGAGATAGCTGGTGGTCACAGCACGTGACAACGGAGCCTCCGGGCTGGCAAGCAGGCAGATAACGGAGAAGCGCTCCCAGGTGAGCGGGCAAGCTGGTCCATAGACAGACTGACCGGAGTAGTAAGGCAGACCGTCGGACCTCAGGCAAGCAGGCAGGTAGCTGACATGCGCTCCCAGGTGAGCGGGCAGGCTGGTCCTTAGACAGACTGACAGGAGAAGTAAGGCAGACCGTCGGACCTCAGACTGGCAGACAGGTAACAAGTATTCAGGCAGGAATCAGGCAGGTAACTGGCAGGTACTGGCAGGTAACTAGCAGGAAACTGGCAGGTAACTGGCAACGGGACCTGAGGGCTGAAGCACAGGTGAGACACAGGTGCAAACAACATTGCTCGGGCACCTCCATTTTGGAGGAGGTGCCTTATATATGATGAAGTCCTCCGGCCATTGGCCGGGGACTCTTTAGGGCGGCGCGCGCGGCCCCTTTAAGAGGAGGGGAGCGCGCGCGCGTGCGCCCTAAGCACAGGGGCCGGGAAGGAGCGCGCGCTGAGAGCAGAGCAGGAGGAGGACGCCGGGACGGAGCGCGCGCTGACAGCAGAGCGGGGGGAGGAAGCCGGGCACGGAGCAGAGCGGTGAGAGGAGCAGCGTCCCTGCCTAGCAGAGGGCAGGGACGCCGGCACTACACTCTTCACCTGCCACCAGGTAAACCCCTTGTAATCTTGGTCACGGCGCACTGCCCCATGCCAAGGGAAGAGTCCAGAAAGGGCAAAATATTCAAGTACACCAAAGGCCCAGACATCGAGACTAGGATGGAGCAACAACTGTTCTCCTGGTCTTAAGCAGCAGAGCTCTGGAGCAGTGTAGGGCTTATACCAGGACACAGAAGGAACATATGTGCCCCGGAGCGTGGTGAGGCCAAAGTCTGCCAGTTTTATCCAGTGACATTCTGCATCCATCAAAAGCATATTATTCGGCTTGATGTCCCGATGAACCATTCCTCTGTTGTGCATAAAGTCCAGAGCACTGGCGATCTGAGGAACGACCACAGTTTCAACCCAGTATAGAAGATGGGAGTCGGTATGATGTTTTGGTGTCGGCTGAGAGTGAAATTTGTGCAATATTCCAGGAAGAAGTTTCCTGGAGTAGTCGTCTTTGCCATCATTTTATAAACATGGTCTTCCATGCATCCTGGTTCTTTCTCCCTGCCATTGAAAGTTTTGCATTAAGGCTAGCTAAACCTGCAAATCCACTTTCATGGGTTTTGTCACACTAGTAAAATGATCTGGAGGCGATTTCCCTCTAGAATCCAACAACTGTCTCCTAGAAAAAAAACGTAACCATCAGAATAACTTTACAAGCAAATGACAAACCTCCCTGGCCCTGCGTCAGGTGTAATGTGAGCGTTCTCACAGCTGCAAACTCGCTAGTCAAGACCACTCAACTCAACTCATCGGAGACGCACCTTTTTTTCTTAGTAGCGATCTTTGATAAAAAGGAAAGACTTGTAACTGAAAATTTACCTTCCTCCTTTAAGATCAAGCCCATTGGTGACGCCACCTCCTAAAGTTCTCAAAAGAAAATTTCTTGGCGAGGTTCTGCCATATGGAATAACTCGATTTCTTTAGCTTTTGAGATGACCAAATTTTCTCAAACCTATTTTTTAAATTTGAACAAGAAAAGTGAAACATAAGCGAGGGATGGACACAGGGCGAGGGGTAGAAAAACAATCAGCAGGCGCACAGTTAAGGAAAGATTTATAATCTATTTAATAGCAGTTTATAAAAAAAAAACAAAGGAAAGGATGGTAGGATGGAAACGGTGAATAAGAAACACATACGATGACAATAACTCTCAACACCAAAAAAGAGTATACACAGGTACAGTTAAGAGAATTAAGGGGGGGAGAGACAGTTGTGGTAGTAGTGGATGAGGGTCTTTATTTTCTCAGATGGTAAAGCTGCCCATTCTTCATGGCAAAAAGCCTCCAGTTCCTGTAAATTCCTGGGCTGTCTAGCATGAACTGCGCGCTTGAGATCTCCCCAGAGTGGCTCAATGATATTGAGGTCAGGAGGCTGAGATGGCCACTCCAGAACCTTCACTGTGTTCTGCTGTAGCCAATGACAGGTCGACTTAGCCTTGTGTTTTGGATCGTTGTCATGTTGGAACGTCCAAGTACGTCCCATGCGCAGCTTCCGGGCTGATGAGTGCAAATTTGCCTCCAGTATTTGCAGATAACGTGCTGCATTCATCTTTCCTTCAACTTTTACTAAGTTTCCTGTGCCTTTTGTAGCTCACACATCCCCAAAACATCAGTGATCCACCTCCGTGCTTTACTGTAGGAATGGTGTTCCTCTCATTATAGGCCTTGTTGACCTCTCTCCAAATTGAACTTTTTGGCCACAACCATAAACATTACATTTTGGTCTCATCACTCCAAATTACCTTGTTCCAGAAGTTTTGAAGTTTGTCTCTGTGCTGTTTGATGTATTGTAGTAGAGATGCTTTAAGGCATTTGTGCAGTAATGGCTTTCTTCTGGCGACTCGACCATGCAGCCCATTTTTCTTCAAGTGCCTCCTTATTGTGCATCTTGAAACAGCCACACCGCTAGTTTTCAGAGAGTCCTGAATTTCAGCTGATGTTTGTTCGGGAAGCAAAAAAACAAAACCCACAATTTTCCTGGCAGTTGTGGCCAAAATTTTTTCTGGTCTACCTGACCATATATAATATATTTTTTTTTTTACGGAGCCTCTGATTTTCCATTTATTAATCAGTTTGAATGCTGCTAACTGGCATTATCAATTCCTTGGATATCTTTTTGTATCGCTTTCCTGTGTTATACAGTTCAACTACCTTTTCCCGTTGATCCGTTTATAATTGTTTTGCTTTCCCCATGCATCTTTCATCCAGCCACTGATGTTTCTATATTGAGTCAAGAGTCTGTCTGGATCCCAGAAACTCACTCCGCTTTTATGCACACACACTGATTACAAGCAAACGGGTCACAGGTGAGGATATTACCTTTAGTAGCCATTCAAACCCATTTGTGTCAAATTCTGTGCGTGTTATCAGGCCAAAATCACCAGGGTATGTGACCTTTTGATCAGGGTCATTTGGATGTTTTTGGTTGTCATTAAGATTTAAAAAGAGAAAACACAGTAGTTTGACAATAAATGGCTTCACCCAACAATAACCATGAGTGGAGAAAGTTTGTTATCATTCATATTCTCTGAAACAAAATCAAGAAAGGAAAAAATTTTGCCGGGGTATGTAAACTTTTGAGCACAACTGTGTGTATGTATACAGTTATATGAAAAAGTTTGTGCACCCCTATTAATCTTTAAACTTAATGTTTTTTTATAAATTGGTGTTTTTGCAGCAGCTATTTCAGGTTGATCTATGTAATAACTGTTGGACACAGTAATGTTTCTGCAATGAGGTTTATTGTACTAACAGAAAATGTGCAATCTGCATTCAAACAGAAATTCCACATGTGGTAATTCATAGTTTTGATGCCTTCAGTGTGAATGTACAATAATAATGATGTGATTCATTAATTTAAAGGAACATTCCAAAAGAACATCATTCCACTTACTTGTAAATTCATCACTGAACGGAGTAGTTGCAATCATTTTAATGCGAAGGCCTCGAGGAATTTTATCTTTTTCGAGACGTATTTTTTTTTCAAGGTGGCATCATCCCACCAAACCTTTAGATGCTGAATCAAAGCCTTCTCAAAAAGTAAAAAAAAAAAAATGCCTGACGAATTTCAGGAGCACTCATGTCCATTTTTCCACCACCAGAGAAAATAGTCCAGTTTTTTGTGCGCAAATCCCGGCATAATGATAGGTAGTCTCGCGTGAATTCCATGGGTCAGATTTAACCAGCCCAAATGAAAAGAGCAATGTCTTCAAAATGTGAGAGGTGAGAGCTACCCATATTATATCAGGAGGACAAATTGTCTAACCCCTTAACAACATCTGACGTACTAATACGCGTCTGTGCCCTGGGACTTAAGAGCCAGACCCGTATTAGTACGTCATGGCGATCGCGCGCGCACACAGGCTGTGCGGGCGCGATCGCCGCCGGGTGTCAGCTGATTGTCACAGCTGACACTCGGTACTATGTGCAGGGAGCGGTCCTGCACCGCTCCCAGCACATTAACCCCCGCGATGCTGCGATCAAAGTCGATCGCAGCATCGCGGGGGCAAGGGGAGGTGATCGCAGATACTCACCTCCTCTTCCGGCTTCCAGCGCAGTCTGCAAAGTCTTCCCGGGTGTTGCCATGACGACCCGATGTCGTCATGACAACATCCGGGTCACCAGACAGCAGGAAGATTGTTTGGACATGTGCAGTGCATCTCCAAACAATCTTCTCACTGTGCATCTCTGACAGCTTGCATGGCACAGGGATGGTGCTGCATTCCTGTGCCATGCAGGCGATCAGAGAAAAAAAAGTGAAAGTCCCAGAGTGGGACAAAGTAATAAAGTATATAAAGTGTCTGAAAGTGAAAAAAAAAAAAAAAAAAAAAATTGCAAAAATATAAAAAAAAATAATCCACCAAAAATAAAAATATAATGTACCCATCAATAAATATTATAAAAAAAAAAAACCAATAAAAGTACACATATTTGGTATCGTCGCGTCCGGAACAAACTGACCTGTAAAACTGTCCCACTAGTTAACCCCTTCAGTGAACACGGTAAGAAAAAAAAAAAAAAACGAAGCAAAAAACAATGCTTTATCACCATACTGCCAAACAAAAAGTGGAATAAAAGGCGATCAAAAAGATGCATGTAAATAAAAATGGTACCGCTGAAAACGTCATCTCGTCCCGCAAAAAACAAGCTGACACACGGCTCCATCAGCCAAAAAATAAAAAAGTTATAGCTCTCAGAATAAAGCGATGCTAAAAAATATTTTTTTCTATAAAATAGCTTTTATGTAAAAGTGCAAAACATAGAAAAACGATATAAATGTGGTACCGCTGTAAATGTACTGACCCGAAGAATAAAGCTACCTTATCAATTTTACCACACGCGGAACAGAATAAAAAAAATAAATAAATTCCTGAGTTGTTGGTTTTTGTTTATTCTGCCTCCCAAAAATCTGAATAGAAAGCGATCAAAAAATGTCACGTGCCTGAAAATGGCACCAATAACAACGTCAACTCATCCCACAAAAAACGAGCCGTCACATGACTGTCTGACAAAATCTGGAAAAATTATAGCTCTCAAAATATGGCGATGCAAAAACTAGATTTTACAAAAAATGCGTCTTTTAGTGTGTGACAGCTGTCAGTCATAAAAACCCCATATGATTCAGGCATTGCTGTAATCACACCGACCCGAAGAATAAAGTCGTCTAATCACTTATACCGCACAAGGAACGGCGTCAAAAATAAACTCTTGGGTTAGGATTGGACTAGGGTTAGGGCTGGGTTTGGGGCTAGGGTTGTGCTAGGGCTAGGGTTGTGCTAGGGCTAGGGTTGTAAACTCAATGTAGCGATGCAAACTCAAGTAGCGAGCACTTGCGCTCAAGACTAATGACAACTTATTCAATATGATGACCTAATGTAAACAAATTCTGTGTCGTACCTCTGGGTTCAAAATGTTCACTATACACCTTAATAAAATCCTTGAGGGGTATAGTTTCCAAAATGGGGTCACTTGTGGGGGAGCTCCACTGTTTAGGCACATCATGGGCTCTCCAAACGCGACATGGTGTCCGCTAACAAATTGAATGGAAAATCGGCTCAAATTGTTAGCGGACACCATGTTGTGTTTGGAGAGCCTCTGTGTGCCCAAACATTGGAGCTCCCCCACAAGTGACCTCATTTTGGAAACTATACCCCCCAAGGCACCTATCTAGATGCATAGTGAGCACTTGGAACCCCCAGGTGCTTCACAAATTGATACATGAAAATAAAAAAGTGGGTTTTTTTTTTTCACTTTTTCATTTTTACGAATCAATTTGTGAAGCACCTGGGGGTTCCAAGTGCTCATTATGCATCTCAATAGGTGCCTTGGGGGGTCTAGTTTCCAAAATGGGGTCACTTGTGGGGGAGCTCCAAAGTTTGGGCACACAGGGGCTCTCCAAACACAACATGGCGTCCGCTAATTATTCAAGCAAATTTAAAATCAAAAAGTCAAACGGCGCTCCTTCCCTTCCGAGCCCTGCCGTGCGCCCAAACAGTGTTTTTTCCCCACAAATTGGGTATTTGCGTGCCCAGGGGAAATTGCACAACAAATTTTGGGGTCCAATTTTTCTTGTTACCCCTGTGAAAATAAAAAAAAATTGGGTCTAAAGTAACATTTTTTTCTTCCACATTCAAAAAATTCCTGTGAAGCACCTGAAGGGTTAATAAAGTTCTTGAATGTGGTTTTGAGCACCTTGAGGGGTGCAGTTTTTAGAATGGTGTCACTTTTGGGTATTTTCTGTCATAAAGACCTCTCAAAGTGACTTCAAATGTGATGTGGTCCCTAAAAAAAAAAATGGTTTTGTAAATTTTGTTGGAAAAATGAGAAATCGCTGGTCAACTTTTAACCCTTATAGCTCCCTAACAAAAAAAAAATTTTGTCTCCAAAATTGTGCTGATGTAAAGTAGACATGTGGGAAATGTTATTTATTAACTCTTTTGTGTGACATATCTCTCTGATTTCAGGGCTCAAAAATTCAAATTTTTAAAATCTTCGCCAAATTTCTGTTTTTTTTCACAAATAAACGCAAGTGATATCGAAGAAATTTTACCACAATCGTGAAGTACAATATGTCTCGAAAAAACAATCTCAGAATCAGGGGGATCCGTTGAAGCGTTCCAGAGTAATTACCTCATAAAGTGACAGTGGTCAGAATTGTAAAAATTGGCCTGGTCATTAACGTGCAAACCACCCTCGGGGCTTAAGGGGCTAATATATTGGAAGCAGGCTGCAGGGTGGTTCCAAGGAGAGGTCAAGATCTACGCAATATGTTGTCGCCCAGCGTATTTTTAGATAATAAAGCACAAAGTCCCACCTGGCTGAAATATGTCGGCATGTATAAATGTGGTGAGAATAGATGCTGTATGTGCAAATATGTCACAATGGGTCCAAGTTTCTCTGATCTACACACGGGTAGAAAATATGACAGAGTCTTATATAAGCTGTAACACCTCCCATGTTGTCTATATGGCGACCTGTGTCAGCTGCTCAAAATATTATATAGGCTCAAAATATTATATAAGCTGCACTATCAAATCCTGCCTCAAAATCCATCAGGTTATCAGGTCTCTCCAAACATTTCAGGGAGGTACATGCGGGCAATATAAGGACATTAAATGTTAGAGGCATAGAGCGAGTACCACGTCCTCATCGTGGCGGTAACTGGGAAAAAATGCTCCATAACTAAGAAAAACTATGGATATTGAAATTAAATGCAAGGATACCGCAAGGTATGAATTATAGATCAGATCTAATGTTTTTTTATTAAATTATACATATATGCCTGCATTTACAATATTATATGCATGTTCTCTTCTGTGCATTTGTAGCGCCCCGAGGGTTCGGTTGCTGCAGGGGTATTGCACCTCAACCAGAGGTGTGATATTCCACTCCCGGGTAAGGATGGAGTGTGGACCAGGGCTCAGTTAGCTGCATACACATACACACACTCGCCCCATTTCCGGGGGACAGCTCGACGGTGCTCCCATTATTATGCAGGCACAACTGACCATGTCCCTGGCTGGAGTGGGGAGGGGGGAGAGAACCCAGTGGTGTAGGAGCAGAAAGGGGACGGTTTCTGGAGCATAGGAAGGAGCTCATTGGGTGCAGGTCACCTGCGCTCACACACAGAGAAGCAGATAAAAGGTGGGGGCCATCTTAGTTCAGAGTTCAGTTCCAGTCAGAGGAGAGCTGACCAGGAGCAGCAGCTCAGGCTGGGTGCTGCTCCAGAGGGAGGCCTAGAGAAGAGGCTGGGGAAGGGGAAGTAGGCCTGAAGTGGAGAAGAAGAGGGGGAACAGGAGGAAGGACAGAAGAGACAGACAGGAGTAGAAAGGCTCAGAAACAAGAAGGCAGAAGGGACCCTAAGAACCTACGTGATTTCGGGTGAAGGGTCAGGCAGAAGAAGGGTACCGGATCCTAAGTTGGTGGAGGTTAATTATCCCTCAGCCAAGAACCGGAGGTCGTGATCATCTAGTGGTGCGACCCCACCCCTCCCGCTAAACCTGCTAGGAAGGCACCATATAGGATAGCGGGAAGTGTAGGCCAACGCTTGCCCGACACAGATCCGAGGTAGCTGGACAGAAGTTTGGTCACTGGTGGGACATGAGAGGCCTGAGAAAGGACAAAAGGGGGTCCTGTGCCACGCTCCTGAATTGCCTGGGGGTTGACCGAGCCCCTTGCCTGGTGGATGCAGCACGGCTTGGGCAGTCATGAATGGCTAAAGTGACTTGGACTCTAACTGTGAGTAAAAGAACCTTGACTGCAACACCTTGTCTGTTTCTTGCCGCGCCAGCACTAACGATGCTGGTGATGCAGGACGTCCCAGTACCATCACCCCCAGCATCCACCTACACTGCCCTGAGGCTGCACTCCTCCCGTGGGGAGTTATTCTACACTGTGATGCACACCTACATCTGCCTCAGCGGTCTGCTCTGCAGCGGCGGTTATCCCTGACCGCGATCCACAGGTGGCGTAGTCGGACATTTATTCTTAACCACCATAAACATAAAGACTGCCATCACTGGGTTTGTCCACCCTGAGCCACGGGACCGGGTTGCCACTACTACACTCCCATCAGCACCGTACACCAGAAGTCCCGGTTCCGGGTACCCCACGGCCCAGGGGTCGAAACACATTTATATGGCAAATTTTATTACATATATAAACAAAAAAAAATTTTTTTTCTCCGAAGTTTATATCTGAATATTCTATGAGAATTTGTTGCATGCAAATCTTGTCTAAGTAGGAGTTAATATCCTAATTTGTATACTAATCTATCACACATGTTTAGGGGTGGTCACCGTTTTTATTTATAAATGTGGTGTTTAATTCATTTGTATACTGACGAATAAGGGGCTGTGTCCTCGAAGCGCGTCCAGTTGTTCCCCTCCTAGGGACATGTTGTGATTTTTAATTTTGGAATAAAAGGATTTATCACATGTGGCACCGGATTCTACTTTACTATAATACTTCCAGTTACCTGGGCACCACCACCTCTGGTCTGTCTTCCACACGGTCAACTCTTAGTAGCCGTGAGTCTCGACCGCATACTCCTCCTCACCCTGATGCTCCTTCCTCCCACCATGCCGAGTGTCGTCAGACAGCAACTGATCCCACACTTGGACACTCTGAAGAGCTGTTCACTGGTCCATTTCCAGATTTGTGCCCCTCGTCTGTTCCGCTTGAAGTGGAGGAAGAGGAGATCCCATGTAGCGATGCCCAAATATTTGAACAGCCACGGCCAGAGGAAGTCGACGCTGGCAGTTTGTCACAAGAGGTGGACGATGACAAGACACAATTGCCAGAAAGTGAAAAGGGGCATCGTGGTGCGCAAGTGGAAGAGGAGGAGGTGGTGGATAATCTAGTAACTGACCCAACGTGGAAGGAGGACACGCAGAGTGAGGCCAGCAGCACACAGGGGGAGGGAGGCAGAGTACCCCAACAGGAAGGAAGAAGCAGTGTGGTGGCCGCACTCAGAAGGCGGGCAACCGTTCCCAATAACACCAACACGAGGGACGTTGCCAGTACAACCGGTAGGTCTTCCAGAGTCTGGAATTTTTTTAAAGACTCTGCTGATAACTTCAAAAAGGCCATTTGTACCACCTCCCATGCCAGCATCAGCAGGGGGTGACAAAACTACCAGCCTGACCCCCACCAGCATGATCAGGCACATGTCAGCAAAGCACCCGACTTTGTGGGGCGAACGCCAGGATCCACGACCAGTGCCAGGCGGATGTCATCACTGCTTCTTCCGCTGTTGTGAGTGCAAGGCAATCCCCTGTCCATACTGCATGCAAAGATGCCCCCTCCTCTCAGTCTTCACTTGTTATGGCAGTTTCTCAAGAAACAGCCTCAACGTCCACGTCCATGTCCCACCGCAGCGTTCAATTGTCCATATCCCAGAGCTTTGAACGAAAGTGCAAATTCGCAGCTAACGCCCCACAGGCCACAGTCCTAAATTTGCACATTTCACGACTGCTTGCGTTGGAAATGCTGCCTTTTAGGCTGGTGGAGACAGAATCCTTCCACAACCTTATGGTGGTGGCCGTCCCTCGGTACTCGGTTCCCAGCCACTATTTTGCCTGGTGTGCCATCCCCGCACTACACAAGCACGTGGCCCAAAACATCTGCAGTGCCCTCAACGCAGTTACTGGGAGAGTCCTCCTGACAATGGATACGTGGACAAGTGCTTGGGCCAGGGATGGTACATCTCCCTGACGGCACACTGGGTAAACATAGTGGAAGCCGGGACCCAGTTGGACCTTGGGACGGAACACATCCTCCCCACACCAAGGATTGCGTGCCCTATCTCAGTCAGAGTTGCCCCCACAGTTTACAGCTCCTGCGCATCATCCTCCTCCTCCTCCTCCTCATGTTCAGCCTCCATCTCAGATATCACCACATCAGTTACAAGCTGGAAGCACTGCAGTACTGCCTCCGCCAAGCGGCAACAGGCTGTGCTAAAACTCATAAGCTTAGGTGAGAAACCTCACACTGCTTGTGAGTTGTGGACAGCTGTGAAAGAGCAGGCAGATCTGTGGCTGACACCGCTGAACCTACATCCAGGCATGGTCGTGTGTGACAATGGCCGTAACCTGGTGGCGGCTCTGAGGCGAGATCACACACATCACACACGTACCATGCCTCGCTCATGTGCTTAACGTCGTGGTTCAGCGGTTTCTTAAATCGTACCCCGAGTTGCCAGATCTGCTCGTGAAAGTATGCCGCCCGTGCTGTGTTGCAGCAGCAATTGCAGATTCCGGCACACTGACTGGTGTGTGATGTCACCACATGTTGGAACTCTACCCTCCACATGTTGCAAAGGATTTGTGAGCTGAAGAGAGCAGTTGTGGAGTACCAGCTGCAACAAGGCCATCGATATTCAGGTCAGACTCCACACATAAGACCTCAGGAGTGGAACTGGATGTCTGACATATGTACCATCCTGACAAACTTTGAGGAGGCCACCAAGATGGTGAGTGGTGATGACGCCATCATTAGTGTCAGCATTCCACTTGTCTGTCTTTTGCAACGCTCTCTGCAGAGAATTAAAGAGGAGGCATTGCAGCCAGAGTATGATGAGATGGATCAAGAAGCCATAGAGGGCGATTACACAAAGCCCAGCCTCATCTCATCCCAACGTGCATTGGGGGACAATGAGGAGGAGGAAGACCAGGAGCTGGTATCATGTGCTGTAGACGGTAGTACCTGTACAAGTGTCATACCGTCAGTTCAGCGTGGGTGGCCTGAGGACAGGGGGGAGGAGGAGGAAACCATGGTCAGTTGTCATCTTGGTGAGGACACAGAAGTCTTGCCCGTTACCAGTCTGGCACGCATGGCTGACTTTGTTACTCTGCCTTAACCGTGACCCTTGCGTTGTCAAAATGTTGGGTGACAGTCATTACTGGTTGGTGACACTTGTAGACCCCCCCTGCAGAACTGTTAAAAAAAAATTCTCATCTGAACACGTTAACAGCAGAAGTCACAGTTCGTTGACCAACCAAAGCGTACAAGCGAGAGAGAGGCAACTCCAATCCAGCAGAGGCAGGGGAACACTGTCAACATTCTGGGACAGTTTTCTCAGACTCTCCCTTCGGACAGACCCTGAGGCGCGGGGTACTCTCACAAGGAGTGGAAAGTTTCAAAAGATGGTGAGGGAGTGCCTTGCCGACCGTACCAGCGTCCTCCGTGAGTCCTCTGTGCCTTTTAATTATTGGGTATCCAAGCTGGACACTTGGAATGAACTCGCTCTGTACGCCTTGAAGGTCCTGGCCTGCCCTGCCACTAGCGTGTTATCGGAGCGTGTTTTTAGTGATGCTGGGGGAATTATAACTGATAAGCGCACTCGCCTGTCAACTGACAATGCTGACAAGCTGACCCTTATCAAAATGAACAAGGGCTGGATTGGGCCAGACTTCTCATCACCACCAAATGACAGCAGAGTAACATAGTCAAATCCACTGTGTTATTTCAGGAAGTGTATTCACATGCAACGCTGCACACCCACACATGGGCATACGCTTCCTCATTTCGGCTGTTTTATGTTCTTCTCCTTATCCTCAGCCTCTACCATCACTATACCACCAGGGTGACCGTGGTCCCTGTTGCCATTATTGAAAGTTCCTCCGTCCTTATTTTTGTCAGCTTTTGCTTGGAAGGCACAAGCAAAGACTGTGGGAGACCCACTCCCCAATAATGGGAATAATATATTTTTAAGATGCTGTACTGTATGTCTCTTGTAAGGGGCATTAAAAGCGTCTTGTTATACCACTCTGACCTACATGTCTCTTGTAAGGGGCATTAAAACCGTCTTGTTAAGCTATTGGGACCTCCACGAGTCTTCGAACAGGCATTGCATTTCCTTATGATTTTTGGAAGCTTTTGCTTGGAAGGCATAAGCAAATACTATGGGATACACACTCCCCAATAATGGGAATAATGTTTTTAAGATGCTGTACTGTATGGCTCTTGTAGGGGGCATTAAAAGCGTCTTGTTATGCTACTGGGACCTCCACAGCTCTTCAAAGGGGCATTAAAAGCGTATTCTTAAGCCACTCTGAACTCCACAGCTCTTCCAAGGGGCATTGAAATGTTGTTTTTAATTACCTCTAACCTCCACGACTCTTCCAACGGGCATTGCATTTCCTCCTAATTTTAGTCAGCTTTTGCTTTTCAATGCAAAGGCAAAAACTAAGGGAGACCCACTCCCCAATAATGTGTAGAAGGTTTTTAGTACGCTGTAATCCACATCTGTTTCAAGGGGCATTCCAGTTCCTCATAATTTTTGGAAAGCCTTCCATTCACTGCTTAGGCCAACAGTGTACAGGAGACCCAGTTGCTATAAATGGAAAAAAAGGTTTAGTTAAGGCCCTCTGACCTCCATGTCATTTCCAAGGGGCATTGGAGTGCCTCAAAATTTTTGGTAGGCATTGCACTCACTGTATGCCCTATAACTGTGTAGCCGAACCGCTTCTTTTGGTACAGAAACCTATATCCTACAAGACATATGTGGTTGACTGGCCTGATATTGATGTGAACGGTCCCTGTTCCTCCTGCTCGTTCTCCTTTGCCACTAACTCATCCATCATTTATCACCTGAAGCTTTGTTTTAACCGGAGTCATAGAACTTGGATAGTAGCAGGAAAACATCCAGCAATCCTTGGAGGAGGTAGGATATGCGCCAAAACGCTGACCACCTCAGGCCTAGCCGCTACTACATACATGCGCTTGCATTCCTTGAAAACAAAGCAGATGCTAACTTCTATCATCATCATCATGCTCCTCACCTTGGCACTCTCAACTCCCCTGATGGAGAAGCCAGGGCCCACCGGAGGAGTCGGGTTCTCTGGTAGGCTCGTCCAATGCTGCCCTAAAGCAGGCCGGGCTAAGAAAAGTGTGTTGGGGATGTTCCGCGGAAAAATCAGGGCGGCTGGGGACCGAGCGTGGACACCCGGCCGCCGGGCGGCTGGGGACTGAGTATGGATACCTCGCTGCCGAAGTAGCCATGAGGTAGTGGCCAGCTTCGGCCTCCTCCAAACTAAAAGGCCCCATTTCAAGTTCAAGCTAGCAGTATGGTATTGCAGCCTGGGGGTGGGTGGGTGGCAGACTGCATACTTGCGCTTGCATTGCAAGGAATGGGGGAGGTACAATTGAACACTGCCCTGGGACGAGGACTTGAACAGGGATAGTTGCAAGTCTGCAACGACAGGTGCAAGGCGGGAGGCATCTTCACATGTGTATAAGCGGCATGGCCAAACAAATGTGACAAGACGGTGAACAAGAAAACAATATCATCAAATTATACAACAGGGAGGGATGTTGGGGGAGGGTAAAGACAAATACATGGGGGTAGGGGAGTAAAGGAGCATGCATCAAAGGATGCTTTTTATTTTTGTTATAAAAATAATAAAAATACAAGGAATAAAACAATTCCACACATCAGTTCAAATGCCTGTTGAATGGTGTGCCTTCTCTGCATTTTGTTTCTTGTGAACAAAATAGGTGAAGCAGTCACCTATTTATCCCCCACAGCACAAAAGGCTGCATGCAAATTTGCTAACTTTATGCAACCTTATGCATATCCCCTGCACAACAATGCAGCTGGGGGGTGGGCAAACACACACTCAGGAGCAGCTTACATTCTTTTGTTTACACTCTCTTACAAGACCTTGTTGAGGTGGATCAACACCACACAATTGCCCCCTGCAGATTCCTCAGGCAATGGCCACATTTACAAATGAAAGGATGCTAATTGGAGCCATCAAAGTTGTTAGTTTGGACTAAGGGTCATTTGACCCTCTTTTGGGACTTCAGGGGGGAGCTCGAAATTTCTGGGACTTCTAATGTTAATACCTCTGACCACATTGTTGACAGCAGTGACCTGGGGGGCAGAAATGCTTCCTGGGGCGATCCCCATGCTGCCCCCATGTCTTTTGAGCACTGTCACTATCATTTTGGGAACTTTTTAGGCTTTCTACAGACTGCCGGGGGTGCCGCCGCAAAAATGCTCGGGTCTCCCATAGACTAACATAGGGCTCGTTGCTCGGGTCGAGCACCTGAGTATCATGGCAAGCTCAGCCCGAGCTTCGAGCACCCAAGCATTTTAGTGCTCGATCAATACTACTCTCCACCCATATAATGCCCCATGCAGGATGTCACCTCTCGCCCCATACAGGATGTCACCTCCCCCCCCCCCCATATAATGCTTCATGCAGGATGTCACCTCTCCCCCCCCCCCCCCCATATAATGCCCCATGCAGGATGTCACCCCCCCATATAATGCCCCATGCAGGATTTCACCTCTTCCCCCCCCCCCCCATATAATGACCTATGCAGGATGTCACCTTTCCACCCCATATAATGTCCCATGCAGGATGTTACTCCCCCCCCCCCCCCCCCCATATAATGCCCCATGCAGGATGTCACGTCTCCCCCCCATATAATGCCCCATGCAGGATGTCACGTCTCCCCCCATATAATGCCCCATGCAGGATGTCACCCCCCCATATAATGCCCCATGCAGGATGTCACCTCCCCCCATATATTACCCCATGCAGGATGTCACCTCTCCCCCCCCCCCCCCCATATAATGCCCCATGCAGGATTTTACCCCCCCCCCCCCCATATAATGCCCCTTGCCTCCATACAATAAAAAAAAAATCAAATACTCACCTCACTTCTCACCTGCTGCCGCTGCTCTGGACTCCTCATCATTGCCGGCGTCTTCCCACTCTGCGCTGTGACTACTCAGGAGAAAGCACGGTGGAAAGACGTCACCGCACCCTCTGACCTGAGACGTCACAGTGCAGCAGCCACGGAAGAGACCGGAGCTGCTGCGGAGGCTGCCGGGGCCCTGAGAATGGGGGAGGGGATGCTGGCACCGATCCGCACCACTCGTGGGTCCCATAGCGAGCCAGGGTGCCCGACAGTGCATGGGCCCCCCTGCCTGCTCAGGGCCCTGTCACTTGCTCGGGTGCTGACGCCGGGCCGGTTGAGGGCAATTACTCGGATAATACAGAAGAGCATTCCTGTCACTGTGTTTCACCAAAGTGTCTGCACCGAGGGTGTTATCTGATTTATAGACCAAAGTGGCCAGAAACTGAATTTTAGAAGACAGCTAGTTACACTGACGTTCTGGATGAACCCCAATAATTCCTCCTGGAACACATACAATTGATCGAGATCCCCTTCTAACAGTATAAATATGTCATCAATAAATTGCCACCAACACTGGACATACACCCAAAAGGAAGAAGTGTGCACATACTTGTCTTTGAAGACAGAAGTTGGTGTAAGTGATGGCCACTTTGGACCTCATTCATGGCTGTCCTCCAGGAGTGAAGGTAGACCTCATCCCCAATGAGAAAATAATCCCTCCAGAGGTTAGACCACCGGCAGCATCAGGACGAGCAGTGAACCCTGCGGTACATGTCCAGGCAGGGGAGTTTATTCTCCGCCACTAACAGACTCTTGTCATGACGAAAGGACTATGTCAAAAGACGGAGATAGCTTTACTTGCAACCCCACATCCTTCATTTAAATTAATGGTGAAGACACAAAATTAGTAGCCAATCCACCCAGCAACTGGTCAAGAAAAGTAGCTGTATTGCTGAACAAGGAAGCCCTCCTGGACGCAATGGGGCGTCATGGCGGGAGCTCCAAGCTCTTGTGGATTTCTGTAGGAGTCTACAGAAGAGGGATTATTGTAGCAACCACCATCAGAAATCCCATCAGGCTTGGGTCAATAAGACTCCTAATTTACCATCCTGGACTGTCTTATTGGATCATAACCAAGTTCCTTATAAACATTAGTATCTTCTAGTTGTCAGTAAATCTCTTTACCTTGATAGGTGTCCATCACCAGCACAGCACCACCTTTATGGTCGGCTGGATGTGGATGTGGTTATCACCCATGAGGTTTACCAATACCCTTGTCTCTGAGAACGATAAATGATGTCTAAGGAAAATGGAGGCTTGTGGGGTTTTCATAGTAACTACATCTTTGTGTACCAACTGAATGTAGGATCCCACTACATGATTGTCATGTAGGGCTGGAAATCATTTGGCAGATCAGTCTCTAACCTAAACCAATCAACCATATTGGTAGTGCCCAACGACAGACCCCTAGGGAGCAAGCTCAACTGTACATTAGTAAGCAAAGTTACATTTATCACCAATGTATTCTCTGGTGTTTGTTCTTCATTCTCTCCAACTCTGCTCACCTCGACGCGCACCTCGTTCTCCTGGGGTTGTCATATTTTGCTTGTCCTCCTACATTTACATCTGCAGGTTCTCTATGATTTCTTTGTATTTCCACTGAACCTCTGTCCAAACGAGGAAGAGATGGCGAAGAGAGAAGGGGATAAAAAGGATGAAGGCTGGAAGTGATGGAGGCTGAAAGATGGAGGATAAAATATACAGGGGAAAGAAGAGATGGAGGCTGGAAGTAACGGAGGCTGGAAGTAACGGAGGCTGGAAGTGATACATGAATTGGATCTGCAGTAGATGCATGAAGGAAAGTAAAGGTACTGATGCACAGGACTGTAGAGAAGGACAAAGGGAACACACAAAAAACAGTTAATCAATACCTTTGTTTCTTGCTGCAAATGTTCCTCTTATTGTTCCTTCTGTCCCAAGTCAGGGGTGTGCAGATTTCTTTCCCAGAACTTCATTATAATTAGTATGCAAATTGCCTCTTCAGAGAAAAAGAGGACTTGAACTCTAGTGCCACCTATTGGAAGCAGCAATCCTGCAATATAGAGTTCAAGTCCTTTTTTCTCTGAAGAGGTAATTTGCATATTAAATTTCCCAGAGGAGCATTGCACGGTGAATAAGTCTCCTTACCTTGGCATGCCAGAGCCGGTATGTCACTCTCCACTAGGAGAAACGTTCCCCCTTATAATTGGTGTGACTGTAACTGAGTGGTTGTGTGTTATCCCGTCCATGAGCTGACAGTCAGCTTGTGCATGGTTAAAGATGGTCTATGTAGACAAGAAGGTCTAAGTAAGTGAAAACCAGTGGATTACGGTGTTTGCGGATAGTGGACGACCACTTGCGGTTCAGCCAAAATGCAGAACGTTCATGGAATGTGATTGATCTGACGGAATAGAATGTGTTAATTGGAGAATACGGAGATGTTCTCTATGTATAGATAATAATGTATTGTATGTAAGTATTGGGATTTATGTCCTTGTCTTTCACGTACAATGGTAGATATTCTGTGCACGGTGTGTGATATATAGACTCGCCTGCTTGTAATTGAGTGACAAGTATATCAAGGTCTGTCTGTCAGATGAATCGTCATGTAGGGTATGAATGGAATAACTACTGTATCTTTTCCACGTCTCCTGCCTCCGCTCCCCAGGGTCTGTGCATGTCTGGCAAAACTCCTGGCATCACACTTAGGGGGTACACGCATGCTTCCTGTCTCTTAAAGAGACAGTGCACACTCTCCTAAAGTGTCCCCAGCCAATAGCTAGGAGACACTTACTACTTAAGGCACCTCCATCTTTTGGGAGGTGCCTGAGCAACGTTTGTGCAAAGTTAGTATATACTTGCCTTCTGTTAGGTCCCTTTGTCTGCTTTGTCTAATCTGACCCTGCTATGTTTAACCTGTATCCAACTTGCATTCTTGACCTGTCTGCTATGCAGAAACTGCACAGTCTGAACCTGTCCCATCGGCCGTCCTGTCTGCTATGCAGAAACTGCACAGTCTGAACCTGTCCCAGTGGCCTTCCTGTCTGCTATCCAACAACTGCAGTCTGAACCTGTCCCTGTGGCTGTCCTGTCTGTTATCCAGAAACTACACAGTCTGAACCTGTCCCATCGGCCGTCCTGTCTGTTATGCAGAAACTGCACAGTCTGAACCTGTCCCAGTGGCCGTCCTGTCTGCTATCCAAAAACTGCAGTCTGAACCTGTCCCTGTGGCTGTCCTGTCTGTTATCCAGAAATTACACAGTCTGAACCTGTCCCAGTGGCTGTCCTGTCTGCTATCCAAAAACTGCAGTCTGAACCTGTCCCTGTGGCCGTCCTGTCTGCTATCCAAAAACTGCAGTCTGAACCTATCCCTGTGGCTGTCTTGTCTGTTATCCAGAAACTGCACAGTCTGAACCTGTCCCAGTGGCTGTCCTGTCTGCTATCCAGAAACTGCACAGTCTGAAAGTGTACCAGTAGCCATCCTATTCTGTCTGGAACACACAATCCGAACCAGTGTCTCTGATCCTTAGGGTCAGCTTCTACTGCTCTGGACACAGCCCTGGAGTGGCACCTGGCAGCTACCTGCCACACAAGCCTGACCTCCCCACTAGAGGCTCCAGTGAATTTCGGGTAGCTGCTTAGTTACACCCCTTCAGGGTAAGCCAGCCATAGCCCAGTGAGTCCATGAACCACGCATATTACAGCAGGTCCCTTTTCAGAATAGGAAAGTCCATAATCTGACCCTGATTTGTCCCTGCCTGACTGCGCAGGTTGGCACCCTAAGTAAACGTAATGACGCTCCCACTTAATGTCGACTGACCCTAAGTGTTCTTAACTGTACCCTCTCTGTAGATAATGTACAACACAAAAACAAGTATAACTATAAAATGAAATACACATGGATCAGAGGATGAGGCACAGGCCTATGAACGTGTTCAAACAAAAGGAATTTGTGGAAATCTCCCAGAACCTAAACGTAAAAGAAAGGAAAAGGGTACTGGGGATGAAAACTCAAAAACAAACTGCAGGAAAAGCAACAGAGATTAACCAGTGAAGATAATCCCTAGCTGAGGAGCAGGATCACTATCTATTTTGAAGTATAGCCAGCAAAGACGGCAGGTGCAAGGTGAGTATAAGTAGCCCCTTCCAAGATGTGATAGGACTGAACAAAATAGGGAAGTGAGAGACACCTGAAAGGAAGCAAACCAAGGTAAGGAAGACCAAGACAATAGAACTATCAGCAGGTGGACAGAAACCAAACAGGCTGTGGCTCAGCAGAGAGGGAAACCGACCACGCAACAAGAGGTCACTAGATCGAGTCCTGAAACCGAGACATAAGAATAATTGTGATTCAGTGATAATAACTGGAATAGAAAATCTCTAAAGTTATCACATGTATTGTTACTGTTAATGAGGACAAGTATAAGATTATACCTGCAGCTGGAAAAAAAAAATCATTTACATGTACAGGACTACAGTACACAAAAATATAAGGCTGAGGAGAAGAAAATCTGGAAAGGGGCAGGAGTGAATGCCTCACTCCTTGTGTAAAGCCATTCACAGAATTAGTTCATGAACATTTCTTTAGGTTTTTATGTTCAGTGAATATAACAATGAATAATTATCCAAAGATTGCATTGAGTGTGATAAGTGACAACTGTTATTGCAAGTTTTAGCAATTTGGATAATGTTTTGTTTTTTGCAGTATTTCTATTCCTTTGATCTGGAGTTCTACCGTACTTTCTTAGTGCACAGAAACTCCTGGGGTGAATGGTGGATGAATGGGCCCATAATTGTGTGTGTTTGTATTATGTGTTGATGTCGGTGTTGGGTACATGTCTGATTGTGTTGTATGGGCACCAGTGAAAGGTGAAGCACGTCCGAGACATATCCGAAAGGAACATCCAACCAGACCAAAATGGCTTGGGCCATATATAGACTGAGGCGTATGACACAAAGACAGCCCCTTATGCTCCATATGCTCCCCTCTAACACAGACAAACACACATCCACCCTCATTAAGGAATGAAGAGTGTTTTTTGATTTTGATTAAAGTTGAAATTGATTAGTCTTTGTTTTCAGCCATGTATCATTGGATAATGATTCTTACAAAGGTCCCATCATAAGACTTTGTTTCTGAACGGCGGCTAATGCTCCGGTGAGAAAGAAGATGATGGCTACAGAGCAAAATCACTCACTGGCCATACAAGTAGCACACGCTGGGACCGAAATGCTCAGGCAGGCCTAAAGAAAACATGTAGAGTACAGACCAAAAGTTTGGACACACTTTCTCATTTAAAGATTTTTCTGTATTTTCATGACTATGAAAATTGTACATTCACACTGAAGGCATCAAAACTATGAATTACCACATGTGGAATTATATACTTAACAGAAAAGTGTGAAACAACTGAAAATATGTCTTATATTCTAGGTTCTTCAAAGTAGCCACCTTTTGCTTTGATGACTGCTTTGCACACTCTTGGCATTCTACCCCAGACCACCATGGATCTTATCATTATTACAGCCTCCCCCTAGTCCACATGGTATTTAACCATTGATCATATCACCCTTGTAAACTTCTATTGATTGTCAGCATTAACCTCTTTATCTCCCCAGAAAATATGTGCAGAAATAGGGGAGTAGTATCTGGAAATGAGTGCTATTATGCAAAGACTATAAGGACGTATTCTGTAGGATGTATAGGGCAGTAATATTTTCACTGTATGCGGTGGTATATCGTGGACTGTATGACCATTCTGGTAAGATATTTACGTTTAAGATCGGCTGTGCTTTCTGCCCAGTTTCCATATTACTGTCTGTAGTGCTAAGATGTTAATGGCCATCAGAAATCCATATTGGTAGCCTGTATTTAAAGAACCCTTTAACAGTTCAGCTTAAGTTAGCCTTGTACTTTCTGTAATTTTCCCAACACCTGGACCGCATAGCTCTTTTATCAATGTTTAGTGAGAACGAGGCATATTTATATTCGTTAGCAATATTTAGTGAGAATATACTGTGTTTATAGAATGGTAAAACATCTGGTACCAGAAGCCTTTGGCATGTTTCATCTCCCGTGATATATTTGATATATTTGTTCGGTGTTAAGTGACATCTGAAGATCTGGCCACTCAGAAGAAAGATACTATATCGAACAAATAGAACCTGTCAGAATTTGTGTTACATTTGGTTACACACACATCTGTTTTTAAACAAGATATAAGCTAGTGAAGTTTTCAAGTAAGACAGAAGCCTGTTGACCTGTGGACTGGAGGGGACGCCCTGACGTACGTCGCAGTGTGGATTCATCCCAGGACTTTTCTCGGTCTTCGCTGTTTTGCTTCTTGCGGCTGATGTTTCCCGGGCAGATGATGTATGTTGCTCCTGGTGAAGTTTTTCCTGTATAGTGTGCACTGTAAGTACTTTAACTTTCTGATTTATATTATGCAAAAGTGTCCGCAATATCACACTATTTCCTATTTTCTGTAATCATTTAATTACAATATAAATTGATCGCCTTCTTTAAAGCCGTATCCGAGCCCTTCAAATTCTTGGCAAAACACTCACACAGATGGAGGAGACATGTTTTATTATCACGGGCAGAACAGGATCACACGAACTAAATCTGATCAGTTAAGATAAAGAGGAAAACTAGACAGAAGTGAGGGCAGAAGAGCCGGTCACACATCATCCTGCATCAGATCGGGAGCTCCGCCGTCAGATTGGAGCTGGCTGACTTTTCTTCACCTCTTCATTCTTTGGCCTCTTTATGAGGGTTTCTCACTTTCTGGAGGTCACGGAGTATAAAGAGCAGGAGCAGAGAGTACAGGACACACACCGCCCCGTGGAAGACGAGGTGACCCCACAAACCGCTCTTCTCATAGTGAAAATCTAAAAGATGGAGAGAAATTCAGGAGGTCAAAGAAGCGGTGAAAGAGAAGTCCACCCAACACAGACTGACTCCGCCATCTGCTGCTAAAGCCGCTAAGTCGCCGCTCATTCAACACTCATGTACCGGACATCGATAGTGACAAACCTGCCTCTGTCAGGTCTGACAGGTTGTAGGACCCCCCGCAGGAATGGGAGTAATGACCTCACCAAAACGAGCGCAGACCAGAGTGAGTGGCCCCATGATTGATGGCTAAAATCATAAAAAGAAAGACACCAGGACCCTCAGCTGGAGAGTCACCGGCATCATGCCGTGGTGTAAGCAGCCTTCTGAGAAAAGGCTATTTTTTTTGCAGAAACAATGCTGTAGTCTTTCCACTTTATAGCATGTGGCACCATTTGAGGCATTTTTGCAGAATAGAATACCAGGAATCAGTCAGCGAGCTCATTTTCTGATCTGTAACTCTTATCTCTCATCTCCTGAATCATCTTTCCCCTCCTTTCTGTCTCAGTAATATAGAATAAGTTACCAGCGATCAGTCAGTGAGACAATTTTTTTGGTTTGAAATTCTTATCTCTCTTATCCTAAATCATCTTCTCCATCCTCTATAATACAGTATACAGCACACTGCAGGATGAGTTACTAGTAGTGATGAGCGAGCGTGCTCGCCACTATACGATACTGGCCCGAGCATCTCACTGCTCGAGATACTTGACAAGTATTTCCTGAATGTTCGGGTGGGAGCTCGGGTCCCCTCCCTGCATGTTTGGCACTGTTTAGACAGTGAATGAACATGCAGGGATTGCCTGCCACTCACTGTAATGCCGTAGCTATGTTGGTTGTGGCATTACAGTGATTGGCTGGCCGCACAGCGTCAACAGATCTATATAAGACCTGGCGCCGCCATGCTCGTCACAGTCACTCCGGAAACAGGCAGAATAGGGAGAGCTTGTAGACCGTATACCGGGGAGGTCTCTCTCCGAATACAGCGGGCCAAGGACAAAGGATACTAGCAGACAAGTTGTTGGGGTAACACCTTTTTACTAAGAACAGGAACTGGGTTACCCCGACTATGCAAGAAAGGAACACAAATAAACCTCACACACATCTAGCTCAAGACAGCTAGGACCCCTGCGCTGCACAACTGACAGGACCTGGATATACTAACAGAAGAACTATAATTTGCCGACCCAGTGGTTCCGCCCAATGTGGTAACCGAGTGTTACCCAGAGTAATGATGTAATCAGATGGGTGCACAAGGCGGACCGTGGAGTGGTGCAGCGCAACAGTTCACAAACTTAACAACGCTATATGTTTACAATACTGTTATTCTAACTACAAACAAACTCCCCACTGGGGGGAGTCTCTAGTTGTAGGCAGGTTTGGGTGAACCTTAGCTAATGTCTTTAATTGAGAACCTGTGTTTGGCGACAAACTCTTCCTGCTATTTGCATGCATGCATTCACGGGATCCCTGTGGTGATGCCTGAGCTCAGGACTTACCAGACGTTAACTGTTCTCTGAAGAAGCTGTCTGATCATCTGATCGGGCACTTAGCTGGGAGACTGCGTTCCTGTGACAAGGTCAGGACCCTCTCCTCAGTTTTCAGTCTTTCAGACTAGCAGAAGGCCCTTCACATCATTCAGATGCCCTGGGAGAATCAAACTCTGCATCCAACCATAGTCGTCCTCCTAAGGTGATTCTTTCTCTTTGACCAGAGTCACAGGCAAGGCTTCACCTTCACTCAAAGGTCTGTTACGCTCCCAGCATGCTGCACACACTGAGCTCTTAGGATGCATCACCACACTGTCCTTCCTCTCCTCACTACTTGTACAGTTATATGAAAAAGTTTGGGCGCCCCTATTAATCTTAAGCTTAATGTTTTTTATAAATTGGTGTTTTTGCAGCAGCTATTTCAGTTTAATATATGTAATAACTGTTGGACACAGTAATGTTTCTGCCTTGAAATGAGGTTTATTGTACTAACAGAAAATGTGCAATCTGCATTCAAACAGAATTTGACAGGTGCATAAGTATGGGCACCCTTATCATTTTCTTGTTTTAAATACTCCTACCTACTTTTTACTGACATAGTAAAGCACTTTTTTTGGTTTTGTAACCTCATTGAGCTTTGAACTTCATAGCCAGGTGTATGCAATCATGAGAAAAGCTACTTAAAGTGGACACTTGCAAGTTGTTCTCCTGTTTGAATCTCCTCTGAAGAGTGGCATCATGGGCTCCTCAAAACAACTGTCAAATGATCTGAAAACAAAGATTATTCAACATAGTTCTTCAGGGGAAGGATACAAAAATCTGTCTCAGAGATTTCACTTGTCAGTTTCCACTGTGAGGAACATAGTAAGGAAATGGAAGAACACAGGGACAGTTCTTGCTAAGGCCAGAAGTGGCAGGCCACGAAAAACATCAGAAAGGCAGAGAAGAAGAATGGTAAGATCAGTCAAGGACCATCCTCAGACCACCTCCAGAGAGCTGCAGCATCAACTTGCTGCAGATGGTGTCACTGTGCATCGCTCAACTATACAACGCACTTTGCACAAGGAGAAGCTGTATGGGAGAGTGATGCGAAAGAAGCAGTTTCTGCAAGCACACCACAAACAGAGTTGGCTGAGGTATGCAAAAGCACATTTGGAGAAGCCAATTTCTTTTTGGAAGAAGGTCCTGTGGACTGATGAAACCAAGATTGAGTTGTTTGGTCATACAAAAAGGTGTTATGCATGGCGGCAAAAAAACACAGCATTCCAAGAAAAACACTTGCTACCCACAGTAAAATTTGGTGGAGGTTCCATCATGCTTTTGGGGCTGTGTGGCCAATGCCGGCACCGGGAATCTTGTTAAAGTTGAGGGACGCATGGATTCCACTCAGTATCAGCAGATTCTTGACAATAATGTTCAAGAATCAGTGATAAAGTTGAAGTTGCGCAGGGGATGGATCTTTCAGCAAGACAATGATCCAAAACACCGCTCCAAATCTACTCAGGCATTCATGCAGAGGAACAATGACAATGTTCTGGAATGGCCATCCCAGTCCCCAGACCTGAATATCATTGAACATCTGTGGGATCATGTGAAGAGGGCTGTCCATGCTCGGCGACCATCAAACTTAACTGAACTGTAATTGTAAAGAGGAATGGTCAAAAATACCTTCATCAGGATCCAGGAACTCATTAAAAGCTACAGGAAGCCACTAGAGGAAGGAGGATCTACTAAATATTAATGTCACTTTTCTGGTGGGGTGCCCATACTTATGCAGCTGTCACATTCTGTTTGAATGCAGATTGCACATTTTCTGTTAGTACAATAAACCTCATTGCAAGGCAGAAACATTACTGTGTCCAACAGTTATTACATATATCAAACTGAAATAGCAAAAACACCAATTTATAAAAAACATTAAGCTGAAGATTAATAGGGGTGCACAAACTTTTTCATATAACTGTATTTGCCAACTCACACACCATCAAGTTCACCATAGTCACTTTTAGAGGCAACAGAGACCTCTTGTGGCCGAAGGCTGATACCGCGGCAATGTCCACACATCTCCTTCTCACAAGCTGCTGCTGCATCAGGGAGAGAATTGGTGGTTGTTTTAGTGAGTTATTCCACAGCGTTACAAGTCTACACTAACAGTCCTTTTAAGGACTAATTCTGATGAATATCAATCCTGGTGATAGCAGTAGTTAGGTAGAGTTTGTGGAGATCGTGTAGAGCAGAATAGGGTCCACTGCACATTCTGTCTGCTGCTTTTACAGATATTTATAGCCCTTGCTGTATTGTGGAAGCAGAGAAACCTGTCCATCAGACGTGAGTCCCATATTACTGTGGTAATAGACATTTTTGGGAACGTGACAAATATTAAACTCCATTTATAGTGGGCAAGGCACGTGGCAAGGGACGGGGAAGTGGACGTAGTGGTGATGGTGCATGCAGAGGCTGTGGCCATGGGCAAGATGAAACTGTGCCTGCTGAGGGAGCACAACAAGCACCCACATCATGTCGCCCTACCTTCCTGTCCCACTTTGTAGGGGGCCACGGAATACAACTCTTGAAGCCAGAGCAGTGTGAAAAGGCTGTTGGTTGGATAGCAGATAATGATTCCAGTCAGTTTGCCACCACCACCACCATGTCTACCACATGGTCCAGTCTCAGTAGTCTGGACCACATATTCCTGTACATCTCTCTGCCTGTACTGTCTGTGCCCACCATAATCCAGGCATGTCTATTGTGCTTTGTTCTTATGGGACCCTAATGCCATTGTATACTTTCCACCGACTGCAGATTGATTTCAGGTAGTTACACAGCGCAGGTAAATATGAGCATGTCCAGAGGTTTCAGACTGAGAGAGGGGAACATGGTTCACTGAAATAGTGTTAAAAAATCATAGAAGCTATGTAATACAGCAGGCACTGCACACCCTATACCATTCTCAGAGCAGTGGTGTTACGGATCCGGGTGGTGGAACCTCTGCGGTGCAAGGAAGGACCCAGAGGGGCGTAACTAGGTATCAACTCAGAGCGACCAAGGTCGTACGGTGGCTCAGTCGACACCGTGACCAGGGAGGGTCCAAGTAGAGGGACCAGGTGCTACTCTGGGGACGACCTTATAAGGGAGCAGGTGACTCCCACGGTACAGATGGCAGAGACCGGTGTAGCAGATGGGCACAGCAGGCAGGCTGACGGGTGAACCAGGTAGATGGACTGGCAGACACGGCAGGTAACAAGCAGGAACCTCCAGGTAGGCTGACGGGTAGGCACAGCAAGAGACGGGCGGGAGCCTCTAGGTAGGCTGTCAGGTGGTCACGGCAAGTGACGGCAGGAGCCTTTAGGTAGGCTGTCAGGTGGTCACGCAAAGTGACGGCAGGAGCCTCTAGGTAGGCTGTCAGGTGGTCACGGCAAGTGACGGCAGGAGCCTCTAGGCAGGCATGGCAGGAAACAAGCAGGTGCTTCCAGGTAAGCAGGTGGGCAGAGCCCATAGGCAGACTGACAGACAGAGCGGAAGACAGACTTTCGGGCTGGAGTGAAGTCAGGCTGCTGGACTGGACTGGTAGTCAGGCTGGCGGACAGGACTAGTAGTCAGGCTAGCAGCGGGACCTGAGGGCAGAAGCAGAGGTGAGTACACTATACTTACAACTTTGCTTGGGCACCTCCATTTTGGAGGAGGTGCCTTATATATGGGAGGACCTCCGGCTATTGGCCGGGGACTCCTTAGGACAGCGCGCACGGCCTCTTTAAGAGGGAGGGAGCGCCTGTGCGCCCTAAGCACAGTGCCGGGAAGCTGCGTGCGCCGGCAGCTGCAGGAAGATTAGTACAGGAAGACGCCGGGCGGGAAGCGTGGCGGTGAGAGGGACGGCGTCTCTGCCTGGCATGGGGCAGAGACGCCGATGCTACAGTACCCCCCCCTTTACGCCCCCTCTTTTTTGGGCCAGAAAAATTTTTTGAGGAGGAGCGGGGCATGAATGTTCTCCCTGGGTTCCCAAGTTCTCTCCTCTGGGCCAAACCCCTTCCAATCCACCAGAAAAAAGGTTTTTCCTCTTACCCTCTTGGTGGCCAGAATGTTCTCTACCTCAAAAACGTCCTCAGGTATTCCCCCTGCTCCGGTTTCCGCTGGATTGTTGGAAAAAGAATTAAACACAACTGGTTTAAGGAGAGATACGTGGAAGGAGTTGGGAATACACAAGGTGGCTGGGAGTTTTAACTTGTAGGCCACTGAGTTGATTTGTTTGAGGACTTCAAATTGACCGATGAACCGAAGACCCAACTTATAGGAGGGTATTTTGAGACTAACATGTTTGGAGGAGAGCCAAACCTTGTCTCCCGGACGGAATTGAGGCAGATCCAGACAGATCAGCATGTCTCTTCATCCGCTCGGAGGACTGAAGTGCCGACCTAGTATTTTCCCAAATGGTGGAGAATTCGCTGACCAGAGACTCCGCGTCAGGCTTGTCCACAGAGGCGGAGACAGGAAATGGAATCCGGGGATGTTGATCGTAGACCACAAAGAACGGGGATTTGGAAGTTGATTCGCTCTCATTGTTGTTGTAAGAGAACTCGGCCCATGGTAGGAGGTTCACCCAATCGGTATGGTGAGCGTTAACAAAGTGCCGGAGGTAGCTAGTAAGGATCTGGTTGATACGCTCCACTTGGCCATTGGACTGTAGATGGTAAGCGGAGGAGAAATCCAGGGTGACATCCAGCAGCTTACACATAGCTCTCTAGAAGCGCGAAGTGAACTGGACCCCTCGATCAGACACAATGTGGAGGGGTAGGCCGTGGAGACGAAAGATGTGATGGATGAAGTCTTTAGCCAGTACAGACGCAGATGGGAAACCAGACACGGGGATGAAGTGGGCCATTTTAGAAAAGCGGTCAGCAACCACCCAAATGACCATACAACCGGCAGAAACAGGGAGATCTGTAATAAAGTCCATAGCAATGTGCTGCCCCATGGCAGCAGGTACGGGAAGATGCCGCTGGAAGATGTCTGGGAACCTAGTTGCGGGCACAGGACGAACAGGCCGAGACAAAGTCTACCACATCCTTGCGCAGGGTAGGCCACCAGTAATGACGGTTAATGAGCAGGAAGGTCTTCTTCTGACTGGCATGGCCGGCTAGTTTAGATGAATGACCGCAGTGAAGAACCTTCTCACGATCCGGGACCGCTACCGGGTGGGAGACGAGTCAGATCCAAGGGGGCCACATTCATCACTTTGGAGGGGTCGATGATGTGCATAGGCTCCTCCTCTAGATCAGAGGACAGGAAGGATCGGGACAAGGCGTCGGCTTTAACGTTCTTGTCCGCCGGGCGGTAATGTAGGATAAAGTCGAAGCGGGTGAAGAACAAAGACCACCGGGCCTGACGCGGATTGAGTCTTTGGGCATTCTGGAGATATGCCAGGGTTTTGTGATCAGTATAGATGATCACCGGGTACAGAACTCCTTCAAGCAGGTAATGCCATTTTTCCAGCGCCAATTTGATGGCTAGAATTTCTCGGTCTCCTATGGAGTAGTTGCGCTCAGACGAGGAGAAGAGTTTGGAGAAGAAGCCGCAGGTTACCATTCTCCCGGATGAAGACTTTTGGGTGCACACCGCTCCGGCTCCGGAGGAGGACACATCAACCTCCAGGAAGAACTGTTTGTTGCAATCTGGACGGTATAGCACTGGGGCAGAGGAGAAGGCTTGCTTTAAGGAAAGGAAGGCCTCCTCTGCTTCAGGCAGCCATTCATTAGGATTTGTTCCCTTACGGGTGAGCGCAGAGATGGGAGCAGTCCGGGAAGAGAAATGTGGGATGAAGAGACGGTAGTAGTTGGCGAATCGCTGAATCGCCTTCAACCCCTCCGGACGGGGTCACTTTAAGACGGCAGAGAGCTTCTCGGGGTCCATTCGTAGACCTGTCTGGGAGATAATATAGCCCAGGAACGGAAGAGAGGTCTGCTCGAAGAGGCACTTATCAAATTTTGCATAGAGGTGATTCTGCCTGAGCCTAAGCAGGACCTGACGGACATCCCTCCGGTGGGTGGGAAGATCCGGAGAGAAGACCAAGATGTTGTCCAGGTATACCACCAAGCAAGAATATAGAAGGTCGCGGAAGATGTCGTTGACCAATTCTTGGAAGACGGCGGGAGCATTGCAGAGACCGAAGGGCATCACACTGTATTCAGTGACCGTCCTGGGTATTGAATGCCGTGTTCCACTTGTCTCCTTGATGGATCCGGACCAGGTTATACGCCCCACGTAGATCCAGCTTAGTAAAGATCTTAGCACCCTTAAGGCGGTCGAACAACTCAGAGATGAGCGGCAAGGGGTATTTGTTTTTGACCGTGATTTGGTTGAGTCCTCTATAGTCAATACAGGGACGTAGCGAACCGTCTGTTTTCTTGACGAAGAAAAATCCGGCTCCATCCAGGGAGGTAGATTTCCGGATGAATCCCCTGGCCAGATTCTCCTTGATGTACTCAGACATGGCCCGGGTTTTGGCCGACGACAATGGGTAAATATGGCCAAGGGGTGGAGTGGCACCGGGTACCAGGTCGATAGGGCAATCATATGGCCTATGAGGTGGCAGTGTCTCAGCCTCCTTTTTGTCAAAGACATCTGCATAGGACCAGTAAGGTGCCAGTAGACCGGGTAGATTAGCTGGGGTTGGTGGAGGACGAGCCGGGCGAACCGGAACCAGGCAGGTCTTATGGCAATCCTGCCCCCAACGGAGCACTTCACTGGATTGCCAATTCAGAACGGGTTCATGTCTCTGTAGCCAGGGTAGACCTAGCAATAGGGAGTGAGAGAGTCCGGAAAGCATATGGAAGGAGATCCTCTCTGAGTGCAGCATTCCCACCTACAGGGTTATAGGTTCTGTGACGAGCAAGATGGTCACCGGAAGGAGTTTTCCATCCATGGAAGCGACTGCAAATGGTTCAGCCAGAGGTTTGGTGGGAATCTGATATTTCTCTACCAGGGACTGGGAAATGAGGTTTCCAGAACCTCCGGAATCCAGATGTGCGATTTCAAAGTAGCGGTTCTCTCCCCAGGAGATAGAGACAGACAAAGTCAGGGAAGGAGAGGATTTACTTTTGCCTAGGACAACCTCTCCGAGCGGTCCTAGACACTGGAGTTTCCCGGCTTCACCGGGCAGGAACGGATGAGGTGCTCCTTACTGCCACAGTAGAAACAGCTCCCCTCGGCTCGGCGTGACTCTTGGCGAGATTTGACCATCTTGGTCTGGTTGATCTGCATAGGTTCGGGCGAGCGTGCCCGGGGAGTTGCTGATTGAGAGGCAGGTCTCTGGAAAGTAGGAGCAAGACGAGGAAATCTTCTCTCCCAGGTCTCTTTAGCACGTTCTAGGAAAAGTACAGATGGCAGAGACTGACCGGTGTAGCAGATGGGCACAGCAGGCAGGCTGACAGGTGAACCAGGTAGATGGACTGGCAGACACGGTAGGCACAGCAAGAGACGGGCGGGAGCCTCTAGGTGGGCTGTCAGGTGGTCACGGCAAGTGACGGCAGGAGCCTTTAGGTAGGCTGTCAGGTGGTCACGGCAAGTGATGGCAGGAGCCTCTAGGTAGGCTGTCAGGTGGTTACGGCAAGGGATGGCAGGAGCCTCTAGGTAGGCTGTCAGGTGGTCATGGCAAGTGACGGCAGGAGCCTCTAGGTAGGCACGGCAGGAAACAAGCAGGTGCTTCCAGGTAAGCAGGCGGGCAGAGCCCATAGACAGACTGGCAGACAGAGCGGAAGACAGACTGTCGGGCTGGAGTGAAGTCAGGCTGCTGGACTGGACTGGTAGTCAGGCTGGCGGACAGAACTAGTAGTCAGGCTAGCAGCGGGACCTGAGGGCTGAAGCAGAGGTGAGTACACTATGCTTACAACTTTGCTCGGGCACCTCCATTTTGGAGGAGGTGCCTTATATATGGGAGGTCCTCTGGCTATTGGCCGGGGACTCCTTAGGACGGCGTGCGCGGCCCCTTTGACAGAGAGGGAGTGCACGCGCCCTAAGCACAGTGCCCGGGAAGCTGCGTACGCCGGCAGCAGCAGGAAGAGGAGCGCAGGAGGATGCCGCGTGGGGAGGTGAGATGGACGGCGTCTCTGCCTAGCAGGGAGCAGAGACGCCGATGCTACACCTATCAGTGCCAAGAACTGATGCACCTCTTTGAGGTTCTTCGGCTCCGGCCATTTCTGGATGGCAGTGACCTTCTCCGGGTCTGGTGCTACTCACTCTGGACTGACAATGTGCCCCAGGTACTGTACCTTTAAGAGGGAGGGAGCGCGCGCGCCCTAAGCACAGTGCCCGGGAAGCTGCACGCGCCGGCAGCTGCAGGAAGAGGAGCGCAGGAAGACGCCGGGCCAGGAGCGCGGCGGTGAGAGGGACGGCATCTCTGCCTGGCATGGGGCAGAGACGCCGATGCTATAAGTGGGAATTCTTCTTCATCCCACCTTGATCCTCCTTCCTCCCACCATGCCGAGTGCTCTAGGACAAGTGATCCCACACTTGGACACTCCGAAGGGCTGTTCGCTTTTCCATTTATAGATTTGGGCCTCTCGCCAAGCCCGCTTGAAGGGGGCATGAGGAGATCGCATGTAGCAATGCCCAAATATTTGAGCAGTCCCAGTCGCACGAAGGCGAAAGTGCAATTACTGTAGCAAGAGGTGGATGATGATGAGACACAATTGCCAACAAGCCAGGAAGAGGCACAGGGTGCATACGTGGAAGACTAGGTGGAGGACGATGAAGTCACTGACCCAACCTGGGAAGGGGACATGCATAGCGAGGAGTAGTTTAGAGAAGGAGGGAGCCGTAGCACCACAACAGGCAGGAACAAGTAGTGGGGTGGCCACAGACACAAGGTAGGCAGCTCTTCTCCAGAACACCAACACGAGGGAAGTTGCCAGTCCAACTGTTAGGTCTTCCAGAGTCTGGCTCTTTTTTAAAGACTGTCCAGTTAACCCCAAAAAAGGCAATTTGCAATATTTGCCATGCCAGCATTAGCAGGGGCAGCAAAACTACCAGCCTAACCAGCGGGTGACACCACTGCCTCTTCCACTGTTGTGCGTGCATGCCAATCCCCTGTTCATGGTGCATGCAAAGATCCCTCCCACCCTGTACCTGTCATTGCACACTTACAACCACCACCATCAGTAACCATGTCCATGTCCTTGTTACCAGTGCAGCGTTCAATTGTCCCTACCCCAGTCCTTTGAACGCAAGTGCAAATAAGCAGCCAACCACTCACAGTCCACAATGCTAAACTGCCACAATTCTCAACTGCTTGCACTGGAAATGTTGCCTTTCAGGCTCCTGGAGACGGAAGCTTTCCACAACCTCAAGGCAGTGGCTGTTCCTCAGTACTCTGTCCCCAGCTGCCACTATTTCTCCCTGTGTGCTGTCCCCGCTTTACACAAGCACGTGTGCCAGAACATTACCCGTGCATTCAACAACGCAGTTACTGGGAAGGTCCACCTAACCACGGACACGTGGACAAGTGCTTGTGGCCAGGGACAGTACATCTCACTGACAGTACATTGGGTTAATATTGTGGAAGCCGGGACCCAGTCGGACCCTGAGACAGAACATGTCCTCCCGATGCCGAGGATTGTGGACCCTGGGTCAATCAGGGTTGCTCCCACATTCTACAGCTCTTGCACCTCTTTCTCTTCAGCCTCCGTCTCTGAAAATACCACATCAGTCAGAAGTTGGAATCACTGCAGTACTGCCTCGGCCAAGCGGCCACTGGCTGTGCTGAAGCTACTAAGCTTAGGGGACAAACCGCACACCGCTGCAGAGTTGTTGAAAGCTGTAACAGAGCAGGCAGATCTGTGGCTGTCACCTCTGAACCTACAGCCAGGCATGGTTGTGTGTGAGAATGGCCAGAACCTGGTGGTGGTTCTGAGGCTTGGCAACCTCACACATGTACCATGCCTGGCCTATGTGTTCAACCTAGTGGTTCAGCGGTTTCTCAAAACCTACTCAGATCTGTCTGAGCTGATCGTGAAAGTATGCCGTGTGTGCGCCCATTTCAGAAAGTCAGCTACAGCTTCCGCCGCTGTGCTTCAGCAGCGTTTGCAGCTTCCAGCTTACTGACTGGTGTGCCATGTCACCACGTGTTGTAACTCAATGTTGCATATGTTGGGAAGGATTTGTGAGCAGCAGAGGGCAGTTGTTGACTGCCAGCTTCAACACGCTGGTGTTCAGTTCAGCCTCCACACATATGATGAGTGGGCATGAATGTCTGACATCTGTGTCGTCCTCCAAAACTTTGAGGACTCCACCAAGATGGTGAGTGGCGATGACGCCATAATTAGCGTCAACATCCCTCTTCTGTGTCTACTGAAACGTTCGCTGCTCACAATTAAAGAGGATGCATTGCAGGTGGAGCACGATGAGATGGAGCAAGAAACCATACAGGGTGATGCCACACAGCTCGGCCTCATCTCATCCCAACGTGGATTGGGTGATAATGAGGAGGAGGAGAAGGAACAGGAGCTGGTTTCCTGAGCTACAGACAGTACACTACCTGCACAACTGTCATACCGTCTGTTCAGTGTGGATGGCCTGAGGAGAGGGAGAAAAAGGAGGAGGAGGACCAGGAGGAGGAGGAGGAGAGCTTCAACAGTCGTCCTCTTGGTCAGGACAGGGAAGTCTTGCCTGTTGGCAGTCTGGCACACATGGCTGACTTTATGTTCTGTTGCCTTTCTCGTGACCCTCGCGTTGTATGCATTTTGGCCAAAATTAATTACTGGTTGGTCACACTTCTAGACCCATGCTACAAGGAGAAATTTCTATCTATCCTTCCCATGGCGGACAGGTCTAATAAATTGTTGGCTGAAGAAAAGAAAGTTGATCCAGCTCCCAAGAAAAACGTGTTTGATTTAAACCACATGGAAACCTTATTTCTGTCTATTTAAAATCCAACAATGGGAGCAAACACAGAAAAGGGAGTTATACTCCTGGGGAAAGGAGCCTATACCTGCAAGGATCGGATGCATCGGTGGTGGTTTTTCATTGTTATGCGTCTTTGGTAACGCAGGAATAATTGGTATAGTGGGATAATCAACAATGATGAATTTTTTTGTGAAAATACCCAATGCTACTCACTGTTGTACTAAAATGTTGTGTTTTTCTTGAAAAGAGCGAGTAGGATCACTTTTTAGAGGAGTGTAAATTCTGTGATCTAGTAACATATTGTTAATAGATGAAATATAATCACTGTTCAAAACCACCACCGAGTCAGATTTTTTTTTTTTTTTAACAATGTCAAATCTAGACAATAAGTTTTTTAAGGCCACTTGTTCTTCTCTGGGCGAGTTAGATTACAGTTATATGAAAAAGTTTGTGCACCCCTATTAATCTTAAGCTTAATGTTTTTTATAAATTGGTGTTTTTGCAGCAGCTATTTCAGGTTGATCTATGTAATAACTGTTGGACACAGTAATGTTTCTGCAATGAGGTTTATTGTACTAACAGAAAATGTGCAATCTGCATTCAAACAAAATGTGACAGGTGCATCAGTATGGGCACCTCACCAGAAAAGTGACATTAATATTTAGTAGATCCTCCTTTTGCCTCTAGTGGCTTCCTGTAGCTTTTAATGAGTTCCTGGATCCTGGATGAAGGTATTTTTGACCATTCCTCTTTACAATTCCAGTTCAGTTAAGTTTGATGGTCACCGAGCATGGACAGCCCTCTTCACATGACCCCACAGATGGTCAATGATATTCAGGTCTGGGGACTGGGATGGCCATTCCAGAACATTGTCATTGTTCCTCTGCATGAATGCCTGAGTAGATTTGGAGCGGTGTTTTGGATCATTGTCTTGCTGAAAGATCCATCCCCTGCGTAACTTCAACTTTATCACTGATTCTTGAACATTATTGTCAAGAATCTGCTGATACTGAGTGGAATCCATGCGTCCCTCAACTTTAACAAGATTCCCGGTGCCGGCATTGGCCACACAGCCCCAAAAGCATGATGGAACCTCCACCAAATTTTACTGTGGGTAGCAAGTGTTTTTCTTGGAATGCTGTGTTTTTTTGCCGCCATGCATAACGCCTTTTTGTATGACCAAACAACTCAAGCTTGGTTTCATCAGTCCACAGGACCTACTTCCAAAAAGAAATTGGCTTCTCCAAATGTGCTTTAGCATACCTCAGCCGACTGTGGCGTGCTTGCAGAAACGGCTTCTTTCGCATCACTCTCCCATACAGCTTCTCCTTGTGCAAAGTGCGTTGTATAGTTGAGCGATGCACAGTGACACCATCTGCAGCAAGTTGATGCTGAAAACTCTCTGGAGGTGGTCTGAGGATTGTCCTTGACTGATCTTACCATTCTTCTTCTCTGCCTTTCTGATGTTTTTCTTGGCCTGCCACTTCTGGCCTTAACAAGAACTGTCCCTGTGTTCTTCCATTTCCTTACTATGTTCCTCACAGTGGAAACTGACAAGTGAAATCTCTGAGACAGATTTTTGTATCCTTCACCTGAAGAACTATGTTGAATAATCTTTTGTTTTCAGATCATTTGACAGTTGTTTTGAGGAGCCCATGATGCCACTCTTCAGAGGAGATTCAAACAGGAGAACAACTTGCAAGTGTCCACTTTAAGTAGCTTTTCTCATGATTGCATACACCTGGCTATGAAGTTCAAAGCTCAATGAGGTTACAAAACAAAAAAAAAAATGCTTTAGTACATCAGTAAAAAGTAGGTAGGAGTATTTAAAACAAGAAAATGATAAGGGGTCAGTGTGAGGGGGGAGAGAGAGCAGAGTGTGAGGGGGGGAGAGATAAGATAAGTATGTTGAGGCGATAGGCCAGTCCAAAGAAATGGGTTTTTAGGGCACGCTTAAATCTGTGGGTATTGGGAATTAATCGAATTGTCCAGGGTAGTGCATTCCAAAGAATTGGTGCAGCACAAAATAAATCTTGGAGAAGGGAGTGGGAGGTTCGCAATATGGAGGATTTTAGTTTTAAGTCATTAGCAGAATGGAGAGAACGGGTAGGGTGGTAGACTGAGACAAGGGAGGAGATAGAGGGCGGTCCTGAAACATGGAGCTCTTTCTGGGTGAGAGTGATAAGTTTATATTGAACTCTGTATTGGATGGGCAACCAATGCAATGACTGGCACAGGGTGGAGGCATCGGTGTATCTGTTGACGAAAAATATGATCCTGGCTGCTGCGTTCTAGATGGATTGAAGAGGGGAGAGTTTAGAAAGAGGGAGACTGATTAGTAGAGAGTTGCAGTAGTCCAGACGGGAATGAATAAGAGCGACAGGAAGAGTTTTTACTGAGTCAAAGGTGAGAAATGTCCTGATTCTAGAAATGTTTTTGAGGTGTAGATGACACGAGTGAGTGATTTACCCACTCTGACCGCCCCCCTGTGCGCTGTTTGGGACCCCCTGTGCGATGTCTGGGGCCCCGTTCTTATGAATATTAAATATTAAAGTATATTAAAGATCAGATTTTTCACGTTTATGAGCACCATTGAGTGATATATTCAAGAATTACATCATTTTTCAACATTTTATGGTTTAAAACTCTAAACGCACAGACTGTTGTTACTTCAACCAGAAAACCTTGACGGTTCATAAAAAACTTGATTGTTCAGGATATAATAAAAGTCATAACATTCTGAAACTTCAGCTTATAAAGGACCTTTACATGGGGCGATTATTGGCTCCAGAGAGGCTTTCGGCCGATAATCGTACACATGGCTGGTGACAGGATGCTACAATATAAACCTTTAAAGGTAAACACTGATCACAACATTAAAATGATCCTGCTTGTTTTCAGGATAAAGTGCATGTTCTGTTGGTGATTGCAGATTGAAGCTTGCGGGATCGGTCAACCAATCCATGGTGTCACCGACCTTTGTGTGGATGACGCTGTCACAACTCAACAGATTTGCTGTGGCCATGATTTCTGCATCAGTTGCCCAGACTCCATCACGAGAGATGCCAGAGGTGGTCACATATTCATTCACATCTTGATTAAAGTAGTCCTGTAGTTTTTTGGACAAGTCAGTTTTCATGTGGCGGGTGACTTTAGCTCTGAGAAGGGAGTAGTTGTCCTCTGTTCCTGTCAGGATATCGCTGATGACCTGAAAGTAGCAGTTCCCATCACCTTTGGTTTTATATGTACGCCGTGGTCGTCCAAGATCTCTTGTGCATCCAAAGTACCCAACCCTACTAAACGTAAGGTCAAGAGTGGTGGTAAGATACTTACTTCCTTCCTGAACTCAGTAGTGGGTTGAAAGTCTTGCTTTGCTTGTGTTTGTGTGGCAGAGTCACAGGGACAGTCATCATGGGACTGGGGTGGTAGAGAAGTCTCTTCATCCTGGTAAATCTTAAGGTTGCTGGCATGGTAAGTGTTGCTTAGTATCTCGCCAGTCTTATTGTTCTTAAGTTTTACTCGTCCCTTGGTTAAGGATTCCACAACTAAGTAGGGTCCAACCCAGCGTGGTTCCATCTTTGAACCTATGCGATGAATACGACATTGATTTTTGATATAAACAATGGTGCCAGCAATGATTTCTTTGTTGTGGTTGTGTCGGCGATCACTTGGTGTTCCTGAGCATAATGGATGTTGGTACTTACAGTTGAGTGGATCCTGTTATTAATGGTTGTCGGTGGTAGGCAGATGAAATGCGGTGATCTGTTTGAAAATGATCCATCAGGTTGTCGATGACCAAGTCACAAACTCTCTTCCCTGGTCACTAATCAAAGTGTCCATACAGCCTAAGCGGCAAATAATGGTGTACAAAAATTTTGCTACTAACATGGCGCTTGTGTCTGGAACAGCTGTTGCTTCAGTCTACGTGGAGAAATGATCAGTGACAGCAACTATATATTTGTTGCCGTTTGATGTCTCCTGAAGAGGACCGATCATATCAATCCCAACTAAGCTCCATACTTTTCCAGCCACTGGTATACTGTTGATTGGTGGAGCTTCTTTGCTGATTTTGGGACTTGTGACAAAACATTTTTGACAGGCTTTGACATGTTGGTGAACATCGTTCTTCATTCCCTTCCAGTAATAACGGTCAGAAATTTCGGCAAATGTTTTATCTCTGACAAAATGGCCACCAGAAGTTGAGTTGTCGTGGCAGGCCTTCAAGATATTTGGCAGTCGGCTTTTAGTGAGAACCTCCTTTTTCCCATAGTAAATAATCCCTTTCTCTGCTCGATATGGCTTAGATGTTTGTCTACACTGGGACTTGGGATCTGAGCGTTTCTCTGGATGTAGATCGTAGATCCACTGGGGGGGGCTTTTGTTCTGTTGCAGTGTAGAATCTCAAAAGCTGATCATACAGTTGGTCTTCCATCGTTGTCAAAACTTATTTTTTTTGTTGGAGGTGTTCCAAGTTCACTTTATATACCTTATCAGGATAGAATAGGAACTCGCACTGGAGAACTTAAAGTGCATATCCTAGAGAGCAGGGAGAAACAGACATAACAAGTTACAGCACATAACATTAACTATGCACTGATGGAACGGCACCATCTACTGTCAGTTCAATGTAATGCCTCCAACACATGCTGTAAGTCTAGTCCACCCGTTCCCATGCACTAGATTTGCTGCTGATTTTCCACAGGGAAAAAATCAGCAGCCAATCTACATCAAAATCCGCATCCCAATGATGTTGATTTTTTTTTGTGCAGAATCACAGCAGATTTCTCCGTGTCACGTGGAAGAGGGAAATCTGCTGCAGACCGCATCAAAACCTGACAAAAGCCGCATGAAATGGGATATGGTTTGTGTATGTGCATCTATATATACTGTAGCACTACAGCAGCAGAAACACACGAATATTCTTCCCTAGAGGAGTCTAGACTATGGGTATATTATAGCCTAGGCCAGATTATACTCCTCCGGGTCAGAATATACCCCGGCTGCTGTAGATCAGATTTTTCATGCTTATGAGAACCATTGAGTGATATACTCAAAAACAGGGCCCCAGACATCGCACAGGATTTTTTTTTTAATATTTCCCTATTTCCCCACAGATGAAAAATGCAATGTAACCCTAATGTCCTAATGTGCTACATTTCTAAGTAGCTACATGGAGGTTCATGTCTGTAAAGGACCATACGACAATAGGCAGTAAGGTCATGTGGTGTACGGTTGTGAAATTGGACTATTATACTGTAACAGGAATTCAAAAAAAGAAAATTGTGTTTGTTTTTTTTTTTAATTAAAAAATAACACATAAGACCACTGGGCCTTTAACAAAAAAGGATAGGACATGAAAGCTAGGTAGGTTCATGTCCTAAAAGTAAGCACCTGCATCAGGTCACTGTATTCAGGTGGCATTTACGAGTCTAATATTGAATTATTCTAACAAGGAAATGTGCAAAAAAAAAAACTTCTTTTATATCAAGAAGTGGGGTTGACAGTTGCACTTATATTTCTGGAACGTTGATATTTTTCTTTTTGCTTGTCCATCTTACTAGGCAGGAAGCTGACTTTCCGTGACACACAAGCCTTGGTTTTAGGATTTTTGTTTAGACATAATATTAGGACGGAGGGATAATAAACAGCTCTCCTTGTTTTTAGTGTGCAAAGAATGAAAAAAAAAAGCTGCTATCAAAGGGGTTCTCTGAGAAGTGTCATACAATAAACAATACACATTTAGATATTAAACAATTTTCTAAATGCCTTTATTTTGAAGATGACAACTGCCGTCAATCACAATCCATCCTAAATTACAGAGGACCCACAGTAGTATGGTCACATCAGGTCAGGCATAATGAACTCGCATTCCTCTATTCAGACAGGGCCCTGAGTGGAGCCTGGAGGAGAGGATACACGGTTTATTCAGGTGGCTGAGAATGAACATTCATCTATTCAGACAGGGCCCTGAGTGGAGCCTGGAGGAGAGGATACACTGCTTATTCAGGTGGCTGAGAATGAACATTCATCTAGTCAGACAGGGCCCTGAGTGGAGCCTGGAGGAGCGGATACACTGCTTATTCAGGTGGCTGAGAATGAACATTCATCTATTCAGACAGGGCCCTGAGTGGAGCCTGGAGGAGAGGATACACGGCTTATTCAGGTGGCTGAGAATGAACATTCATCTATTCAGACAGGGCCCTGAGTGGAGCCTGGAGGAGAGGATACACGGCTTATTCAGGTGGCTGAGAATGAACATTCATCTATTCAGACAGGGCCCTTAATGGAGCCTGGAGGAGAGGATACATGGCTTATTCAGGTGGCTGAGAATGAACATTCATCTATTCAGACAGGGCCCTGAGTGGAGCCTGGAGGAGAGGATACACTGCTTATTCAGGTGGCTGAGAATGAACATTCATCTATTCAGACAGGGCCCTGAGTGGAGCCTGGAGGAGAGGATACACGGCTTATTCAGGTGGCTGAGAATGAACATTCATCTATTCAGACAGGGCCCTCAATGGAGCCTGGAGGAGAGGATACATGGCTTATTCAGGTGGCTGAGAATGAACATTCATCTCATTCACCCTGACAGTTTTAGCGCCTCTGTCTTGTGCTTCACTCAGCCCGTCCTATTACGTGTCCTGGCAGCTGCCATCTTTAAAATCCAGACAAAGTGCAGTAGATATATTGCTAAATAAAGGTACCGTATTTAGAAAATAAGGTTTAATATTAAATGTGTATTATTTATTTACTTTTTTACGTTTCTCAGAGAACCCATTCAAAGAGAACCTATTTCAAAAAAATAAAATTTTAATATACTGTATTACAGGTAAAAAAATAAACTAAATTCTAAATCTAAGTAATTAAAAAAATATTAAAGAAAGGACCGATAACATTATGAGAGGGTATGAAAATTATATACTAATGACTATCAGTAAAAAGTCACTGCCATTTTTGACATCCTATCGGTGCTACGTCACTCCACATAAAATTATTATTTTTTTAATAAAACTTGATTTTTGCTCATAGGTACACTTTAAGGTGCTATTACTGCAGAATATCACAGGTCAATGAATTCAGTCACAGTGCGTGACTACACAGCTAAAGAACTTGCCTATTTACAGTATCACACTGAGTAACTATGCAGCTGCAGCAGTTTGTCATGTCACATTGAGTGACCAAACACCTACAGAATGTCCCTATATGTCACACACACTGACTATACAGCTACAGCACTTCACTATACAGTATATCACACTGAGTAACTATAAAGCTACAGCACTTCTCTATATATCACACTAAGTTGCTATACAGCTACAGCACATCCCTATAATATATCACACTGAGTGACTATACAGGTCCAGAATGTCCCTATATGTCACACTGAGTATCTCTACAGCTACAACATCTCCTTATATATCACACCGATTGACTATAAAAGCTATAGCACCTTCCTGTATATCACGTTGAGTGACTATACAGCGACAGCACTTCACAATATATCTCGTTGAGTGACTATACAGATACAGCACTTTCCTATTTGGCACACTGAGTGAATAAACAACTACAATACTTACACTGAGTGATTATACAGATACATACCATCTAATTGTTATGGTAAATATTTATACTGGCCAGTGTGAATTCACCAAGTGTGGCATTGAATTAATCCTCAATTTAATACTATGTACAGTACAGACCAAAAGTTTGGACACACCTTCTCATTTAAAGATTTTTCTGTATTTTCAGGACTATGAAAATTGTACATTCACACTGAAGGCATCAAAACTATGAATTACCACATGTGGAATTATATACTTAACAAAAAAGTGTGAAACAACTGAAAATATGTCTTATATTCTAGGTTCTTCAAAGTAGCCACCTTTTGCTTTGACTGCTTTGCACACTCTTGGCATTCTCTTGATGAGCTTCAAGAGGAAGTCACCGGAAATGGTCTTCCAACAATCTTGAAGGTGTTCCCAGAGATGCTTAGCACTTGTTGGCCCTTTTGCCTTCACTCTGCGGTCCAGCTCACCCTAAACCATCTCGATTGGGTTCAGGCCTGGTGACTGTGGAGGACAGGTCATCTGGCGTATCACCCCATCACTCTCCTTCTTGGTCAAATAGCCCTTACACAGCCTGGAGGTGTGTTTGGGGTCATTGTCCTGTTGAAAAATAAATGTTGGTCCAACTAAACGCAAACCGAATGGAATAGCATGCCGCTGAAAGATGCTGTGGTAGTCATGCTGGTTCAGTATGCCTTCAATTTTGAATAAATCCCCAACAGTGTCACCAGAAGAGCCCCCCCACACCATCAAACCTCCTCCTCCTCCATGCTTCACGGTGGGAACCAGGCATGTAGAGTCCATCCGTTCACCTTTTCTGTATCGCAAAAAGACACGGTGGTTGGAACCAAAGATCTCAAATTTGGACTCATCAGACCAAAGCACAGATTTCCACTGGTCTAATGTCCATTCCTTGTGTTCTTTAGCCCAAACAAGTCTCTTCTGCTTGTTGCCTGTCCTTAGCAGGGGTTTCCTAGCAGCTAGTTTACCATGAAGGCCTGCTGCACAAAGTCTCCTCTTAACAGTTGTTGTAGAGATGTGTCTGCTGCTAGAACTCTGTGTGGCATTGACCTGGTCTCTAATCTGAGCTGCTGTTAACCTGCAATTTCTGAGGCTGGTGACTCGGATAAACTTATCCTCAGAAGCAGAGGTGACTCTTGGTCTTCCTTTCCTGGGGCAGTCCTCATGTAAACCAGTTTCTTTGTGCCGCTTGATGGTTTTTGCAACTGCACTTGGGGACACTTTCAAAGTTTTCCCATTTTTTCACACTGACTGACTTTCATTTCTTAAAGTACTGATAGCCACTCGTTTTTCTTTACTTAGCTGCTTTTTTCTTGCCATAATGCAAATTCTAACAGTCTATTCAGTAGGACTATCAGCTGTGTATCCTCCAGACTTCTGCACAACACAACTGATGGTCCCGGCCCCATTTATAAGGCAAGAAATCCCACTTATTAAACCTGACAGGGCACACCTGTGAAGTGAAGACCATTTCCGGTGACTACCTCTTGAAGCTCATCAAGAGAATGCCAAGAGTGTGCAAAGCCGTCATCAAAGCAAAAGGTGGCTACTGTGAAGACCCTACAATATAAGACATATTTTCAGTTGTTTCACACTTTTTTGTTAAGTATATAATTCCACATGTGTTAATTCATAGTTTTGATGCCTTCATTGTGAATGTACAACTTTCATAGTCATGAAAATACAGAAAAATCTTTAAATGAGAAGGTGTGTCCAAACTTTTGGTCTGTACTGTATACTGTCTGCATTTTGTCATCTATGATCATCACACCCTAATCAGTATGTCCATTTGTGTATTCCTCTTGCAGGTACGACACCCATCTTTCCATATGTGTGATCTATTTTGCTATTCCTATCATCTGCACTAACCTGGTATGTTTGTAAGCTGACCACAGTACGACCCCCTGTTCAACCATTTATTTTCTTTATGATCAGCCTGTTTTACTTTGCTTGTATTATATCCTGCTCTGGGCCAATTTGTAATTATCTGATAAACCTGGGTCAGAGGCCTCTCCCCTCCCCTTAAAAGCTGAATGCATTTGCTATCATATATATTGTGAAGCCTAAGTCTGGTTGACGTAGTCTGGCCAGTGTGAATTCACCAAGTGTGATGAAACAAGTGTGGCATTGAATTAATCCTGAATTGAACCGAAGGAAACCAGATACCCAGGAAAAGTAAATGATGTTCCTGTTTGTCTTCACTCTCTCCTCTATACTCCTTCACTTTCTACTAACCCCCTTAATCCCTACACTTAGTAAGGAACTTTTCATTTCTCCCTCCATCCTCCCCACTCATCCCACCCCTTCCTCAGAACTATTCCTCATTATTCACTCCTGTGTCTCCAAACATAGACAGCCTCCTCATGCCCTCTCCTGCTCCCGCCTGCTAACACTTTCCCTGCTCCTTCTGACTGTCGGCGATATCTCTCCAAATCCTGGTCCTCCTCACCACATCTCCAGTCACTTTCACCTCCTATCCACGAGCTGTCACAAACTCTCGCAACCCTTCTAACCTTATTCCCATCTGTCCAGCCCCCACCTCCCCAGCCCCACTAACAGGATGTCTATGCAACGCTCGCTCCGTGTGCAACAAACTTTCCTACATCGATGATCTTTTCATTACTAACAAACTCTCCTTCCACTGCATCACCGAAACCTAGCTCACCCCCTCTGACACGGCCTTCTCAGCTGCACTTTCGTATGGTGGATTCCATCTTTCTCACACCCCTCGCTCCAATGGCAAGCATGATGGAGTAGATTTTCTCCTGTCAGGCAACTGCTCCTTCACCCATATCCCACTGCCACCCTCCATTACTCTCCCCTCCTTTGAAGTACACTGTGTGCGCATATAATCCCTTCCAACCTCCAACTGGCCGTCGTTTACTGGCCCCCAGGACTAACCACCACCTTCTTTGACCACTTCGCAATCTGGCTCCTTCATTTCCGTTCAGCTGACATCCCCACTATCATCATGGGTGACTTCAACATTCCCATTGACACTTCCTACTCATCTGTCTTGAAGCTTCTATCCCTCACTTCCTCCTTCGGCCTTGCTCAATGGTCTTCTGCCCCCACTCACAAAGATGGCCACACACTGCACCTCATCTTTACCCACCTCTGTTCCCTATCTAACCTCTTTAGCTCACCTCTCCCTCTTTCTGATCACAACCTAATCACATTCTCTTCCCTCTTCTCTCCAGGTGCACAAGCACCACTCCACAAACTTGCACACCCTTGCAGAAATATCAAACACCTTGACCTACACTCACTCTCTGAATCCCTTCTCCCACTCACAGGCACATGTTCCTTACACAATGCAAATCCTGCTGCCACTTTATATAACACCACAACAGCTGCAGCTCTCTGTTCGGTCGCCCCCCTCACACATACCACAGCTCGCCAACTCAACCAGCAACTCTGGCACACCAACTTGACTAAAGAACTGCAAAGGGCCTCCAGGGTTGCTGAGCAGAAATGGAAAAGGTACCTCTCCAATGAGCACTTCATCGCATTCAAACAGTCCCGAACTACCTTCAAGTTCACACTTAGGCAGCAAAACAAAAATACTTCTCATTTCTCATATCCTCCCTGTTTCACAATGCTAAACAGCTATTCAAAACTTTAAATTCTCTCCTCCATCCCCCAGAGCCTCCTCCCTCTCCTCTCATCTCAGCCGAAGACTTTGCCACATTTTTCAAGCAGAAGATAGACACTATCAGACAAAGCTTTTGCCAACAGTCCCCTCAGCCCCTCCTCATGCCTACTCAACCATGCTCCTCCAAAACCAGCTTCTCCACCCTTACGGACAATCAACTCTCCTCTTTACTCTCCAAATCACACCTCACCACCTGCGAACTTAACCCAATCCCATCCCACCTCATCCCTAACCTTACCACTATCCTCATCCCAACCCTAACCCACCTTTTCAACCTGCCACTAACAACTGGTGTCTTACCTTCATGCTTCAAACATGCCTCGATCACACCCATCCTCAAAAATCCCTCCCTTGACCCATCCTCTCTGTCTAGCTATCGCCCGATATCACTTCTTCCTTACGCCTCCAAACTACTGGAACAACACGTCCATTCGGAACTGTCCTCCCACCTCTCCTGCTCCCTCTTTGACCGCCTCCAATCTGGCTTCCGACCGCACCACTCCACTGAAACTGCCCTGACTAAAGTCACCAACGACCTACGAAACGTCAAATCCAAGCGACACTTCTCTGTCCTCCTCCTCCTGCACCTGTCATCTGCCTTTGACACAGTCGACCATTCCCTCTTACTACAGACTCTTATTTATTGGCATCACGGACTTGACCCTATCTTGGATCTTTTCATACCTACCTGACCGGACATTCAGTGTCTCCCACTCACACACCACCTCCTCATATTGCCCCCTATTTGTCGGTGTCCCCCAAGATTCAATCCTAGGACCCCTGCTCTTCTCCATCTACACCTTCGGCCTGGGACAGCTCATAGAGTCCCATGGCTTTCATTATCCCCTCTATGCTGATGACACACAGATCTACCTCTCTGGACCCGATATCACCTCCTTACTAACCAGAACCCCACAATGTCTGTCCGCTATTTCATCCTTCTTCTCTGACAGATTTCTAAAACTTAACATGGACAAAACTGAATTCAACATCTTTCCACCGTCTCACTCAACCCCCCCAACTGACCTATCTATCAACGTCAATGGCTGCCCACTCTCCCCAGTCCCGCAAGCCCACTGCCTCGGGGTAACCCTGGACTCTAACCTCTCCTTTAAACCACATATCTTGGCCCTTTCCACTTCCTGCCAACTCCAACTCAAAAATATCTCTCGGATCCGCACGTTCTTCAACCACGAATCTGCAAAACCACTAGTGCACGCCTTCATCATCTCCTGCCTTGACTACTGCAACCTCTTGCTCTGTGGCCTCCCTTCTACCACTCTCGCATCCCTCCAATCTATCCTAAACTCTGCTGCCCAACTAATCCACCTGTCCCCCCGCTATTCCCCAGCCTCTCCTCTCTGTCATCTCTTCACTGGCTCCCTATTGCCCAGAGAGTCAAGGTCAAAACCCTAACCATGGTGTACAAAGCCATCCACAACCTGTCTCCTCCATACATTTGTGACCTAGTCTCCCGGTACTTACCTGCACACAACCTCCGATCATCACAAGATCTTCTTCTCTACTCCCCTCTTATCTCCTCTTCCCACAATCGTTTACAAGATTTCTCCCGTGCATCCCCCCTACTCTGGAACTCTCTACCCCAACATATCAGACTCTTGCCTACTGTGGAAACCTTCAAAGGGAACCTGAAGACCCACCTCTTCCAACAAACGTACAATCTGCAGTAACCACCGCTCCACCATACCGCTGCATGACCAGCTGTACCCTCACCTACTGTATCCTCACCCATCCCCAGTAGACTGTGAGCCGTCGCGGGTAGGAAGTCATTCAGGTCTTTATTCACTTTAGATGCACTTTCAGCCGCAAAGCTTCTCTCTGCTTCTTGCAGCGCGCTGCGGCCACCAGGAAGGGGTTCAGCACTTCCCAGGTATCTCAGGAGCACCTGTCAAGACCCCGTTAGCGTTTTCCTCTCCTTCCTCTCTTCTCCCGCTTGTGTTCCCCCTGGGATCCACTAAGCCTCTGGGCTTTTCCAACAGTGACGTGAAGTGCACAGTCAGATATCCGGGGCCGGTCACCCCTCTCGCGGCAGGAGTCCCTCTGGCTAGGCCAGAGTGAAGAATACAGGTGGCGACTCCACTCCGTCCGTACCCTCCTGGGATCCTTTCGCCTGTGGAGCCTCTCTCCTCTGCTCCCCTCCTAGGCCTTCTTAAATCCGGACCCTGACCAGGGTAGAGTGCTCTAGTTACCTCCACCCTGCCCCTCGCTTCAAGGCCTGAGCGCGAGGACCGTGAACCTTCAGCCAGCTACAGACACTTGCTGGGCCCTGACAGAAGATCCACAATCAAAAGACCTCAAACTTAAGATGGACACCTATTATATATGATTCTATAAGTGCATCCTGTAAGTGTTTGGTTCCCCCTCTCTTTGGTTCCCCCCATCTCCTCTATCCCGGCCCGGGGCAGCACTCTGGTGCTATCTGGCCCCCTACAGGACAGGAGTGGTGTAGTGTTGAGTGTGAAGTGGGGTCCTGTGTGATGCTCTATCCTTACCTGGAAGAGGAGATACCACACATCTATCTGAGGTGCAGTACCCCTGTGGCGACTGAACCCTCAGGGGCACCACAGGTCTTCGCTCCTCCTGTACCAGTCGCCGACTTGTATTGTTCAAAATTTATTGTAATTGTTTGTGCTATGTATATCCCTTTCACAAGTAAAGCGCCATGGAATGAATGGCGCTATAATAGTAATAATAATAATAATAATAATAATAATAATAATAATTTGCTTTGATTATTTAGACAGTTCATATATCTTTGATAATTTAATATTTTTAAATTAGCTTTATAAGTGTTACTCATAAAAATAATAACACAGGGCATTGTCTCTAATATAGAGGTGTTTTTGTGTTAAGTTTTCTTAGTTACAGAAGGAATAGAAAGCTAGATAGGACCGTTTCAAGGACTTTAACAGTTTCCATGATTTATGACCTTGTTATTGCCAATAAAAATATTTTATTTCCCCAATTAAAATATTTCCTTCCTTAGGTAATGTATTAAGTAGGGATGAGCGAGTAGTGAAATAATCGGACTCGCTATACTTGCAACGAGTAGGTCCCAATACTCGGGTACTCGTTACGAGTCCAATGTAAGTCAATGGGAAATTTGAGTAAGCTGCATGATTGTTTAAAAGCCTGAGGTAAAAAGCCACCAGCTTTTAAACAATCACTGAGCCCCATACTGCTTCCCCGCAGCCTCCCACCCCAATCCTCCGCTCCCCCGCCGCCTCCCATCCTGATCCTAAGTTAGGACCGGGCGGGGAGCGCAGCACCAGGGAGCGGAGGGTGAAGGATCCAGGTGGGGAAGTCGGCAGTGAAAAGAATTCACCGCCGGCTTTCCCGCTTGGTGCTGTACTCCCCGCTCCCTGGTGCTTTGCTCCCTGCCCGGTCCCATTGGCATGGGAGGCGGCAGGGAGAGCAGCACCGAACAGGAAAGCCGGCTGTGAAGTCTTTTCACTGCCGGCTTTCCCGCCGGTTATTTCAAATGAACAGCTGAGGTATCCACTGATGCTGATCAGCTGTTCATTTGAAGTAGCCGCGATGCTCTCAGAGGGTTCATGTGAGTTCATACTTGACTGCATGAACTCACATCAACTTTCCCACGGCCGCAAAGCTCAGCTACATCTGTGTAGATTCTCTCATAGTCTTTGCCTATACCTTCCAAGCAAAAGCTGCCAAAAATTAGGACGGAGGAACTTGCAATGCCCCCTTACAAGAGCCATGCAGTACAGCATATTACAAACATTATTCCCATTATTGGGGAGTGGGTCTCCCATAGTCTTTGCCTATGCCTTCCAAGCAAAAGCTGACAAAAATTAGGATGGAGGAACTTGCAATGCTGGCAACATGGACCATTGTGACCCTGGTGGTATAGTGGTGGTGAAGGCTGAGGATAAGGAGAAGAGCAAAAAACAGCCGAAATGAGGAAGCGTATACCCATGTGTGGGTGTGAAGCGGTGCATGGGAATACATCTCCCGAAATAACACAGTGGATTTGACTTTGTTACTCTGCTGTCATTTGGTGGTGATGAGAAGCCTGGCCCAATCCAGCCCTTGTTCATTTTGATAAGGGTCAGCTTTGTCAGTTGACAGGCGAGTGCGCTTATCAGTTATAATTATCCCAGCGGCACTAAAAACATGCTCCGATAACACGCTAGCGGCAGGGCAGGCCAGGACCTCCAAGGCGTAAAGAGCGAGTTCATTCCAAGTGTCCAGCTTGTATACCCAATAATTAAAAGGCACAGAGGAATCACGGAGGATGCTGGTACGGTTGGCAAGGTACTCCCTCACCATCTTTTGAAACTTTCCACTCCTTGAGAGTACCCCACGCCTCAGGGCCTGTAAGCTGGGCGGGTCTCAGAAACCTGTCCCAGAACGTTGACAGTGTTCCCCTGCCTCTGCTGGATTGGAGTTGCGTCTCTCTCGCATGTACGCCTTGGTTAGGCAACGAACTGTGACCTCTGCCGCTAGCATGTTCAGATGGGAATTTTTTTAACAGTTCTGTAGCAAGGGCCTTCTGGTACTGCCCCATTTTTGTAGACCTCTCCACCTCAGGAATAAGAAAATGAAAGTTCTCCTTGTAGCGGGGGTCTAAAAGTGTCACCAACCAGTAATGACTGTCACCCAACATTTTGACAACGTGAGGGTCACGGTTAAGACAGAGTAACAAAGTCAGCCATGCATGCCAGACTGGTAATGGGCAAGACTTCAGTGTCCTCAGCAAGATGACAACTGACCATGGTTTCCTCCTCCTCCTCTACCCTGTCCTCAGGCCACCCACGCTGAACCGACGGTATAACAGTTGTACAGGTACTACCGTCTATGGCGCATGATACCAGCTCCTGTTCTTCCTCCTCCTCCTCTCCCTCATTGTCCCCCAATGCACGTTGGGATGAGATGGGGCTGGGCTGTGTGTAATCTCCCACTACGGCTTCTTGATCCATCTCATCATACTCTGGCTGCAATGCCTCCTCTTTAATTCTTTGCAGAGAGTTTTGCAAAAGACAGTCAAGTGGGATGCTGATGCTAATGATGGCGTCATCGCCACTCACCATCTTGGTGGACTCCTCAAAGTTTGTCAGGATGGTACATATGTCAGATATCCAGGTCCACTCCTGAGGTCTTATGTGTGGAGTCTGACCTGAATATCGACGGCCTTGTTGCAGCTGGTACTCCACAACTGCTCTCTTCTGCTCACAAATCCTTTGCAACACACCAGTCTGTGTGCCAGAAGCTGCGAACGCTGCTGCAACCCAGCAAGGGCGGCGGAAGCTGTAGCCGACTTTCGAAAATGAGCTGACAGGCGGCGTACTTTGATGAGCAGATCTGGCAACTCGCGGTACGATTTAAGAAACTGCTGAACCACAAGGTTAAGCACATGAGCCAGGCATGGCACGTGTGTGATCTCGCCTCGCCTCGCCTCGCCTCAGAGCCGCCACCAGGTTACGGCCATTGTCACACATGACCATGCCGGGATGTAGGTTCAGCGGTCTCAGCCACAAATCTGCCTGCTCTTTCACAGCTGTCCATAACTCACAAGCAGTGTGAGGTTGATCACCAAAGCTTATGAGTTTCAGCACAGCCTGTTGCCGCTTGGCTGAGGCAGTACTGCAGTGCTTCCAGCTTGTAACTGATGTGGTGATATCTGAGATGGAGGCTAAACATGAGGAGGAGGATGATGCGCAGGAGCTGTACACTGTGGAGGCAACTCTGACTGACATAGGGCCCGCAATCCTCGGTGTGGGGAGGATGTGTTCCGTCCCAAGGTCCGACAGGGTCCCGGCTTCCACTATGTTTACCCAGTGTGCCATCAGGGAGATGTACCGTCACTGGCCACAAGCACTTGTCCACGTGTCCATTGTCAGGTGGATTCTCCCAGTAAGTGCATTGTTGAGGGCACAGCAGATGTTTTGGGACACGTGCTTGTGTAGTGTGGGGATGGCACATCGGGCAAAATAGTGTCGGCTGGGGACCGAGTACCGAGGGACAGCCACCGCCATAAGGTTGTTGAAGGATTCCATCTCCACCAGCCTAAAAGGCAGCATTTCCCAAGCAAGCAGTCATGAAATGTGCGAATTTAGGACTGTGGCCTGTGGTACGTTGGCTGCGAATTTCCACTTTCGTTCAAAGGTCTTTTGATATGGACAATTGAACGCTGCGGTGGGACATGGACGTGGACGTTGAGGCTGTTTCTTGAGAAACTGCCATAACAAGTGAAGACTGAGAGGAGGGGGCATCTTTACATGCAGTATGGACTGGGGATTGCCTTGCACACACAACAGGGGGTTCTATTGCACGCACAACAGCGGAAGAAGCAGTGGTGACACTGACACTGGTCGTGGACCATTGGGTTCGCCCCACAAAGTCGGGTGCTTTGCTGCCATGTGCCTGATCATGCTGGTGGTGGTCAGGCTGGTAGTTTTGTCACCCCTGCTAATGCTGGCCTGGCAGGTGGTACAAATGGCCTTTTTGGGGTTATCAGCAGAGTCTTTAAAAAAAAATTCCAGACTCTGGAAGACCTACCGGTTGTACTGGCAACGTCCCTCGTGTTGGTGTTACGGGGAACGGTTGCCTGCCTTCTGTCTGCGGCCTCCACACTGCTTCTTCCTGCCTGTTGGGGTACTCTGCCTCCCTCCCCCTGTGTGCTGCTGGCCTCGCTCTGCGTGTCCTCCTGCCACATTGGGTCAGTTACTAGATCATCCACCACCTTCTCATCTTCCACTTCTGCACCACGATCCTCCTCCTCACTTCGTGGCAATTGTGTCTCGTCATCGTCCACCTTTTGTGACAAATTGCCAGCGTCGCCTTCCTGTGGCCGTGGCTGTTCCAATATTTGGCCATCGCTATATGGGATCTCCTCTTCCACCACTTCAAGCGGAGCAGGCGAGGGGCACAAATATGGAAATGGAGCAGTGAACAGCTCTTCAGAGTGTCCAACTGTGGGATCAGTTGCTGTCTGACGACACTCGGCATGGTGGGAGGAAGGAGCATCAGGGTGAGGAGTATGCGATCGAGACTCACGGCTACTAACACTTGACCGTGTGGAAGACAGACCGGAGGTTTTGGTGCCCAGGTAACTGGAAGTATTATCTGCTATCCAATTAATAACCTGTTCACACTGATCAGTTCTCAATACTGGTGTTGTTCTGTGCTTCCTTAGTAATTCGGTCAAGAAGTGGGAGCGAGAAGATGTGGCTGTTGGTTGTGGCACATTTTCACCTTGGCCACGGCCCCGTCCTCTGCACGCACCATCACCAGAACGTCCACTTCCACGTCCCTTGCCACGCGCCTTGCCCATTGTAAAGGAAGTAAAATAGCTTACACTCGCACTATCAATGGCAAAAGGGTAATAAAAAGTAGATTACAACCGTGGAAGAGGAAAACCACAGTTCTAGTTCTCTGGCCTACACCAGACTCTTTTAAACAGATATATTTCTGTCTGAACAGTCACAGACACACTCAATTTTTTTTTTTTTTTTTCTTTGGGGGGGGGGGGGGGGGGAATACCAAAAGGTTAATAAGACGGGTATTTGTACAGTCTGACTGAGGGGAAAAAAAAAGAGGATTTAGATGAAAATTAAAAGGGTTTTTCCTGGCCCCTGAAACCAGGGGATAAGTCCAGCAATTTGACCAGCAGGAGCACTCAGGACTGTAATGCAGCGTTTGCTGGTATAACCACTGCGTCTCCTATACAGCCTGCCTGCCTGCCTTCCTGATATCTGGGATGGATATTAGTCCTCAGAAGGACTGTTTGTATGATTTTGCAGCCATTACAGACCCTACACTAACTATTTCGCAGTATATATCTCTCCCTAGCTCAGCAGCGCTGTCCCTACACTGTCTGATCCCAGCCGTCTGTGTCCAAGATGGCGGCGCCCGGTTTTAAATACTCGAGGTGACGCTGTGCGGCCAGCCAATCACTGTAATGCCCACAACCAACATGGCTGCAGCATTACAGTGACTGGCTGGCAATCCCTGCATGTTCATTGGCTCTGTAAAGAGCGCCAAACATGCAGGGCAGGGACCCGAGCTCCCTCCCGAGTAACCCGGAAATGCTCGGTGCTCGCCGAACATCCCGAGTAGTGAGATGCTCGGGCGAGTTCCGAGCAGTGTCGAGCATGCTCGCCCAACACTAGTCACTACCCATCCGGAAAGGTGACTACATAGCAGGACAGGTCAACACTCACCAACATAGGTGTGCACTTACCAGGACAGTCCCCACTCCCAAGGACAGGTCATGACTCACCAGGACAGACCATGTAGGTGCTTCTTGTATTTCTTTTCTTGAGACTGTTTTCCACAGAACAATAAACATTCCAGGGTCCAGATAATGATGATGTGCCATTAACCCTTCTCTGTTCACTTGTGACATTTTCCCACAATGATATTCCATTCACTGAAAGAGTGAAGTTGAGATCCGATCCCTTCTCCACAGAGCAAGTAATCCACAGGCTGCCATTATGACATGAGAACTCCAGGATGGGGTCTGATGGTGGAACTAAGAGAGAAAAAAAGAGAAATGTGTGTGAGGGGGTAAAATACTCAATGAGGGCCTCAGAGCTGACACTGTGTCTATGGAGAGCGGTGTCTTGAAGACCACTCATGTAGGGAATTAATACACCCCTCGTACTAAACCTCCACATGCAAATTATAACCTGTAGAGGGTAAAAAGACCCAAGAGTTGCATAGGAAATTTAAAATCATTGTTGCTCTATGTAAGCAGGAAAAACTATACATATATGTGCAGGATAAATCCCAGGAAATTTTAATCCAGCATCTGAAATCCTGATAATCCAGTGCAAGACTGCAACTGTATATCTCAAAACCCAAAGTAAAAGACACAAAAGCAGCCACCAAAGTCCTCAGATTTCTCCAGCATGTCTCCCACCGCTACCAGTTCTCTATCTGAGATGAGACCTGGAAACAATCACAGCTCTGATCCCTGATACCAGACAGGAGAAACTCTGAAAAAGAGAGCAGATGCCCCAACACCAGGGAGGAGAAGCCTCAACATGAGGGAAAGGGAAAGTCTTGACAAACATATAGGAGAAGCCCTGATAATGGAGTGGAGAAGCCCTGAGAGCAGAGAGAAGTCCTGAGACTGGAGAAGTGAAGTTCTGACAGTGGAGAGTAGAAGCCCTCAACCCAGAGAGGAACATCCTTGATAACTGAGTGGAAAAGTTCCAACACCAAAGAGGAGAATCTCCGACACCAAAGAGGAGTATATCTAACACAAGAGAGGAAAAGACCCCACACCAAGGAAGAGAAGCCCCGACACCAAAGAGTAGAAGAACTGACACCAAAGAGTAGAAGAACCGACACTAAAGTGGAGAAATATTAGCACCAGGGAGAAGTCCTGAGAATGGAGAGTAGAGGGTTCCACATAATAGGTGAATAGCCCCAACACCAAAGAGGGGAAGCCCCAACAGTAAAGAGGGGAAGCCCCATTGTGAAGACCCGGGGTCTTCTGTGGGCATCATACTACTCAGACAACACAGGGTGAGGGTAAAACAGTGTGGCAATAATTTATTGAACCACCAAACAGACAATAACATATAGAACAGTCCCAGCAAATACACAAGATGGTGCAAGTTACAGAGTCTCACCCTTCCACTGGCCCGCCAGGAATAGAACAGTGAGATATGTGGCCAGGTGACCTGATTGTCTTAACCTGGTTTTCTTCATAACATCTGAGACTTCAGTGATGGTCAATGAAGCAGATTTGTATTCCTCTTGATGGAGCCATGTGTCCTGGTCGGTGTTCTGAATAGTCTCTCTTGGAGGTCTTTGTAAAGTCTCACAGAACATACGCAGAGACCTCCTTTTTATAGTTCACAATTATCCTTTCAAGTGCATATCCACAGGTCAAGGGTCAGGGACCATGATATTATTTTACAATGCTCGAGTATCCACAGCTCATCCCCCAATGTTGACTGCAAACACCCTACAATGATATTTAACTTATCTAGCAAACCTCCATTGTTCAACAACCCTGAGCCATTCATCAACTACCAAATATCAACTCAAATGATCAACACTCAGGTTTATGCGAACAATAGTCTGTGTTGACCAACCAAAGAAGATCACAAATTCAAAAATCAACATAAAAATAAAGGTATATTGTTCCTGGCCTACGGAATGTATGTCTGGCATAATTAAGAAGAAACGCTGTGTTGTCACACCCAAGCAAGAGAGGAAGCCTCAACACCAAAGAGGGGAAGTCCAACACCAAAGAGGGAAAGCCCAAACATCAAAGAGGGGAAGCCCCAACACCAAAAAGGGGAACTCCCAACACCAAAGAGGGGAAGCCCCAACACTGGAGATGAGAAGCCATGACACCAGAGAAAAGCTGTGACACCAGAAGGGAACAGCCATAAAACTGAAGAGGAGATCTGACACCAAAAAGGAGAAGCCCTGACACTGGAGAGAGCAGAAGCCTTATCACTGGAGAGAAGAGAAGCCCTGACACCAGAGAGAAGAAACCCTGATACCAGAGAGAAGAAGACCTGACACCAGAGAGAAGGCTAGGATGTCATCACTCACCTGGACAGGTTGGGATGTCACCACTCACCTTTACAGGCTGGGGATGGTAAGACTCATCTGGAGAGGCCGGGGATAGTACCAGTCTCCTGGAGAGGCTGGGGATAGCACCACTCACCTGGAGAGGCTGGGCATGTCACCACTTACCTGTACAGTTTAGGGATGGCACCACTCACCTGTACAGGCTGGGGATGGCACCACTCACCTGTACAGGCCGGGGATGGCACCACTCACCTGTACAGGCTGAGGATGGCACCACTCACCTGTACAGGCTGAGGATGGCACCACTCACCTGTACAGGCCGGGGATGGCACCACTTACCTGTACAGGCCGGGGATGGCACCACTCACCTGGACAGGCTGGGGATGGCACCACTCACTTGGACAGGCCGGGGATGGCACCACTCACTTGGACAGGCCGGGGATGGCACCACTCACCTGGACAGGCCGGGGATGGCACCACTCACCTGGACAGGCCGGGGATGGCACCACTCACCTGTTCAGGACTAGTTCTAACTACACACCTGGACAGGCCGAGGATGTCACGTTGGTTTTCTTCCACATCAGATGGTTTCCCACAGAACAGTGGACATCCCAAGGTCCAGGTGATGACGTTGTAACATTAACGCTTTTCTCTTCATTTGTGTAATTTACCAACAAATATTTTCCATTCTCGGACAGAGAGAACATGAGATCAGATCCATTTTCCACTGAGCAGGATATCTCCAGGCTGCCATTGTGGAGACACCCAAGTACCAGCTTGGGGTCTGATACTGGAACTAGAGGAAAGAAGAAAGAAAAGGGAAAAAATTCAATGCAGCCCCAGACCTAACACTATGTTCGGACGGGGACTCCCACCTGTAGCTTTTCAGCAATTACAAAACTACAACTCTCATAGTGGCCTATAAACGTGTAACTATCAGAAGAATGAGAGTTATAGTTTCCCATGAGTATTATCTTTCTTCTGATGCCTTTTGGACATGATCGTAGTTGTGAGGAGCATTCAGACGATGCAGGTCCTGTCTTATTGCAACATCTGTCTTATCTTGTGGGGGGACTCTTCTGTGTGGTGGACATTTGATCTCTGCCTCATTACTGCCCTCATTAAAAGAACCCTCATCATCCTTACTGACACCAGCCCTATGTTTCCTGTTAATCATCTTTGAAAAACGATGGGGCCAGAAGATGCCCGCATTTATCCAGTTAGACGTTTGTGTTATAATTCTATCGCATGACACCCTGTGTAATGGAAACTCTCAGGGAACTGCTCTGAGGATTAGTGCAGAATCAGTCATGTATGCACGCTCATCCCTCCCAACACTCATCCCTCCCAACACTCATCCCTCCCAGCACTCATCCCTCCCAGCACTCATCCCTCCCAGCACTCATCCCTCCCAGCACTCATCCCTCCCAGCACTCAAACCTCCCAGCACTCAAACCTCCCAGCACTCAAACCTCCCAGCACTCAAACCTCCCAGCACTCAAACCTCCCAGCACTCAAACCTCCCAGCACTCATCCCTCCCAGCACTCTTAGCTGCCAACACTCATACTTTTGAAGAAAAGAAAGAGGGACACATGATGTGGCGCGTGTAGCGCACTGCTGCAAATTTTGGCCACGCCCCTGGCTACATCCCAATTCACGCCCATTTACCATTTCTTTTTTCCCTGGCAGGAGGAGTTTTCAGGGGGGCACTGGTAATGAGGGGCGTTCAGAAGACTCCATAGACTGCAGTGTGTGGAACCAAATCCAGGACTGTCCGCTGTATCCGAGACAGTTGGGACTAGAGATGAACGGATGGATTCCCGGGTCTCTGATCCAGGGTCCAGGTCATTGGTACCTGGTGGATGGACGGAGGCCGTGAATCTCTCTCCTTCCAGTGTCCCCGGTGGCTTTTGATCACCCAGGTCACGTCATCTGTGAGTCCTGCTCATCTCTAGTTGTGGATTACTGTTTGTTCCCTCATTCACAGTCGGAGCCGCCAGAACTTTCTCATCTTTACACTGTTCCAAATTATTATGCAAATAATATTTTCTCCGATTTTCCCAAATTCCCTATATGAATTGCAGTCATAGTTATTTGACTGGAAAATTACAATTAGAGGACAATTGAAAGGTTTTTGTACAATCTGCCTATGATAACAATATATTTTTTAAAAAATAAAAAACTCAAACTGCACTCAAAATGCATGTTCCAAATTATTCTGCACAGCAGAGTTTTCAACCTTTTCATTTTAATAAAGACCAAAAAAATGGTCATTTTTGAAATTATAAGCATTAGCAGGTTGTTAGAAACTGAAATCAAACAGTTTTCAACTCAAAACTTTATTCTAGGTGATGTTACATTTGCACATAGGACCGCTTGTTCGAAAGGAGCTTCTGAACTCTCTTGTCCATTGAATTTGTCAGGTTTTGGATGGTTTCTGCTTCAATTGTTTTGCATGAGGACAGAATACCCTCCCAGAGCTGTTGCTTAGATGTGAACTGCCTCCCGCCATCATAGACACTCCTTTTGATGATGCTCCAGAGGTTCTCAATGGGGTAGAGGTCAGGGGAGCATGGGGGTCACACCATAAGTTTGTCCCCTTTTATGCCCATAGCAGCCAGAGATGCAGATGTGTTATGTGCAGCATGAGACGGCAAGAATCAAGCTTTTCTGTGCTGTTAAAAAAACGTTAAAAACTCTGCTTCATATCTGCCCCAAAATCGCATCAAATAAGCCGGAAAACGCATAAAAGAAATGCAGCAAAGACGCCATAATCAGAGGAGATTGTTACTGCGTCGTGCAGTGCGGACACCTGCAGGAAAAAACAGCAGAAAGAACGCAGCATTTATGCTACGTGTGAACACAGCCTCAGAGTTACCGTTTTATTACATTTTTAATGGATTTAATAGAGAAAAATATAAATTACGCCATTTACCGATCCCGGTAAATAATCTGATCGATTACAGGAACACAAATATGTTCGTGTTATTTGCTGATTTGTGATGTTCATTATTTAAAAATGACTTTTTTTTCATTATCAAGGGTTTTTCATTATTATTTTTTTAGTAATTTTATAAGATGTCTGTGCACCCGATCTGGAGTTGCTGCGCGTTTATTCGTCCGGCTGTTATAGCAGTGGATGGATCTCTAGAAATCCCATGCCCACTATGCGTCCCCGTGCACCTGTGGAGATTAACATCTATGACGAAAGTCCGCAGGTGAAAAGAAAACTAAAAATGGTGCCGCTCACTTGCATATTGAGCGGAAGCCGCCGGCAGCTATCATTGTCGGGGCCGCAGGATGGTACATATCGTGGGCACATACCCGGATTCTCCCTGTAGAATAAAAATCCATACATTGCACACAACAGTGTATTTGTGGCACCCCAGGGGTCCGGTTGCCACAGTGGCATTGCCTCCCTCACAAGGGGGTGATGCCATGCCTGGAAGCAAGCAGGGGTCCCCTAGTCAGGTATACTAGCATGCAACACTTTCCTGGCTCCAGACCAGTAAGGGGAGCTCCTCCCCTTAGCAACGGGGATCTGAAGGCGGGGTTAGTTAGTGTGAGTAGAGCAGAGATGTCAGGACGTCGACGAGGAAAGACCTAGGGAGTGGAGCTGCACGGCAGTTCACAATGTGGCGCCCAGCTATGCTCAGCACCACAAATCCTGGAAGAGCGCATGGAAGGAATCCTCCACAAGGGGTCCTCACAACATACACACATCTCCACCTCCCACCTCAGACCACCAGAGAGAGCCCGTTAGGGATTATAAATAAGAGAGGTGGAGCTAGGTAGTCAGTTCGTTCTCCTCAGGAAGTGAGTGGAGACAGTCTGTTGAGAGAGTTCCTCTGGAGAGTTCAGCAAGTACAGACCTGAATGCAGAGTTGAGCTCAGTCTGAAGAGAGTGTAACCCAGACTCATACCGAACTCAGGTTAGTGAGTTAGGAGCGTTGCCGACGCCATAAGAGCGGCAGAAGCGTCAGTCAGCTAACTGCCAGTGTGTGTAGCCTAGAGAGGGCCTGAGTAGGCCGAAGGCGAGTCGAGAGTTAGTAACCCAAGGGGCAGAGGAGCTTAACTAGCTCACCCCGAAGATTTTACCGGATACCGGATCCGAGGTTACCGGGATCTCTATGACCCAGTAAGGTATAACCGGAATCCCTGGAGAACTAAAAGTCCCATGATCGCTATTGTGTTGATACGTAACAGAGCCAGGAGACACATAGGCCCCGTGAGCTGGGAGCGTGTATTCCAAGAGAAGGCTCTACCACAAGGTCAGCCAGCGCAGGACAGAGACAAAGTTAGGCCTAGCTCCAGGCAGGTCAGAAACTTACAAAGGAAAGACAAGGAACAGGAGGCCCGATACCCACTCATTGGGGAGGATCCTGAAATGCACCCTTCACCCTGCAGTGCTCCGGGAGGTGCCTAATTTTCCACCCGTAAAAGGTACTGAAGAGAACTGCGTGTGTTTGCCTGTCTTTCCGTCGGCCCGGCTGGGTCACCCCTGTCCTGCATCCCCTCATCATACACTGCCCTGAGGCCTAGCTTCACCTGTGGGAAGCCAAACCATCAAGCTGCCTTATCACCGGCCTGAGCGGACTGCCGCAGCGCTGGTGAATCTCACCAGATACCACAGGTGGCGTCACAAACTTTTACTTTCATTTAATTTATTCACCCTTTTAAAGGAGAGGCCCAGAGTACGGACCCGGGAGCCGACTACCGCGACATCCCCTAAACCACGAAGCCCGGGCTCCGAGTAAACCCCATCCCCTGGGCGACACAACCCCATAGGAGACAAGCGCAGAAGAACCGGACACCGGAGTCCAAGGTTATGGGGTACTGAAGGCCCAGCAGCAGAAACCGGAGGGCAGGAGACTGCAAGTCTCCTGGCCCCATCAGACGCCTGGAGGCTCAGCAACACATAGGGCCCAGCACCGCCACGTGGGAGCGGCACTCTAGGAAGGCCCAAGCTGCCTGCCATACAGGTGAGTACAAAGACGTTTTACTCAGGGACGAGGGTCACAACACAGCTATAAGCAGCAGGGCCAAAGAGATTAGCGCAAAGGGAAGGCCTACAACTTCACCTGGCGAGGTGGTTTCACAACTTGCTTCCAGGCCGCCCAGACCTCTACTACCAGCCTCGTACCCGTGCCTCGGTCTGCCTAATCACCACAAGTGAAGATAAGAGGAAATCGCCATTAAGTTGTGGACTAATTATTAATTACGCCATCATCCCCTGCACTACACTGCACAGCAACATCTATAAAATCACCACTTCCTGCCCTGGAGCTAAGCTCTGCCTGTGGAGAGCTGAACCAACTCTGCTGCGTCATCATCGGCTCCAGAGGAACTGCACCACAGCGGCGGCTCCATATAGCCGCATACCACAGATGGCGTCACGAACATTATATATAAAAACTATAATCCCCTTTCCAAAATTCCCCTTTTATTGACCGCCCTGGGTCACGGACCGGGTCACCGCCACTGTGACATCTCCCCTAGCAACGACCGGCCCGGCTACCGAGTACCCCACGGCCCAGGGGGCGCGTCAACTTGGCGTCATGAACAGGTTTCACGAAGCCCAGTATAACCGGGTCCTGTGTGCCATATATTTCACTGAACTGTGTCATCACGTCATTTGCCATCTGCCGAGGGGAAGCAAGAGACCCCGATCCAGAACCATCGGGTAAGGGATCCTTCCGCCTGCAGAGCAGCATACTGTTACATCAGCAGACGCCCAGGACCTGGCTGAGGTTCACTAGGAGGGAGGAGGATGCCCAACCTAGGAGAGGATTTAGCTGTGGCCGCGGCCACCGCCACTGTGATGCCGTTATCCACTCCGTATATACCAGGGGGGGAGTGGTTGCCCCAGTACTCAGGGAAGTCGCACACCCTGAGCGAATTTGATGAGAGACTGCACAGTTCGTTTAAAGTGTACCCCCTGTCTGAGGAGCAGAAAGTCAGCATCCTCATAGGCCAGCTAATCGGTGCAGCCCAGAGAGAGGTGAAGTGCTGGCCGGGCAGGGATAAAGGCACTGTAAAAGAAATACTGGCCCGGTTGAAGGATACCTTTGACACCAGCACCACAGCAGAGATTAAAATGAAGTTCTACGGGCGCAAACAAAGGGTGCAGGACAGTGTACGGGACTATGCTCTAAACCTGCAGGAGGCGCTGCGGGCCATCAAACAGGTAGACCCCGACATATTGCTAACTGAACAGTTTATTGAGGGGCTCCTATCTAACGCTCACCGGACACAGCTGCGCATTATGGCTCTGCAAACCCCTGATCTAGACTTTGTGCAATTTAAAGACTGAGCCATTCGGGTGCTGCGAGAATTATCACCGGGCGGCGCTGCATCCCACCGGCGCCCAGCTATCACATACCACTAGGAGGTGGCGTCCTTTTCCCCAGAAGCAGTGGAGGCAGACATGCAGACTCTAGATAATGACCCGTCTGCAGACCTGCGCCTACAGGTCCAGGAGCTGACCAAAAGTGTGGCTGCGTTAACCAAAACCGTGCAGGCCATGCAAGTGTCTCCAAAGGAACAGATCCAGCTGGCTTCCAGTCCAGATGACGTCCCGTGGCGACGACAGAGAAGAATTCCACCGATCATAGGGAGGAACAGCGATCGCTATGACCAGGACGGACAACCCATCTGCCGCCGCTGTCAGAAAGCGGGGCACTACGCACGATTCTGCAATTTAAACGAGCAACACCTGGGGCAAAGGACCAACCCCCAGGAGTAAGACGACCAGGCCCACAAAGCTGGCGAGACAAGTACTGGGAGGACGGCCGGTCCTACCTGTCGTGCTTGATGGCATCCCAATGAACGCACTGCTGGACACTGGGTCCCAGGTGACCACGATGCCATATATCCTTTATAAGCAATACTGGACTGATTCAGACATTACCCGCCGTCCAGATGAACATCTTAGTATCTATGCCAGCAATGGTCAGCCCGTACCTCAGGTGGGGTATAAAGAGGTGACCATAAAAGTTGGCCGAGAAGAATTGCCATCATAAGGAATGATTATTGTTGATATTGATCGCTGAGAAAGTCATCCCATGATAACCTTAGGCACCAATGTGATAGAAAATTGTCTTGGGGAAATTGTTTTGTTGCAACAGGTCACAGAGACTGCCAGTTCCAGTCAGCAGTGGGTTCTGCAGAAGGAAATCAGAGCCCTGATGAGAAGACAACAGGTAGAGCTGTCCGGAGGAGAAGTCGGCAGTGTCAGGATGAGTGATCCATTCCCCATTACAATGCCCCCTAGAAGTGAAATGTTAATATGGTGTCGAGCAGCAATCGGTCTCAAGGGTCAACATTATCAGGTCCTGGTAGAACCCATATACTCTGATAGTAGGCCCACCATGTTGACAGCCAGGGGGGTAGTCGATGTCCGCAAAGGGAGAGTACCGATCCGCATCCTGAATTGTGGGGAGAAAGAGGTCCATTTACCCCCATATGCCACACTTGCTAAGCTGTTCACTGTCAGTAACAACGCAATAAAGGCAGTGGAACCCTTGCCTCCATCCAAACCGCCGGAGGATAATGGCTCCAAGGGACAGATGGAGGATTAGTGTCAGAAGCTACAAGTGGGCACTGACTCCACCCCTTTGCACCAAAAGCATGGGGTGTACCAGGTGGTCCAAGTATATGAGCGAGTCTTCAGCAAACACCCACTAGACTTTGGGCAGGTAAGAGGGGTCCAACATCATATCCCACAGGAGATCATCCGCCCATTAAAGAGAGGTACCGGCCTGTACCCCCAGCTCACTATCAATGTGCCAAAGGAATGCTACGGGAGATGAAGGAGGCTGGGGTGATCAGAGATAGTTGTAGCCCCTGGGCAGCTCCATTAGTTAGAAAGAACGATGGTACAATGATGATGTGTGTTGATTACAGGCAGATTAACCGCATTACACATAAGGATGCCTACCCATTACCCAGAATTGAGGAATTATTAGCAGCATTGATATCAGCTGACTATTTCTCCACTTTGGATCTCACCAGTGGGTACTGGCAGGTTCCTGTGGCAGAGGCGAACAAAGAAAAGACCGCGTTTACAACACCAATGGGCCTCAGCGAGTTCAACTACATTCCATTCGGGCTCTGCAACGCTCCAGGAACCTTCCAGCGGTTAATGGAGTGTTGCCTAGGACACAAAAACTTTGAAACTGTCCTGCTATACCTAGATGATGTAATTGTCTACTCAAAGACATATGAACACCACCTGGAGCACCTGGCCGATGTGTTCGAAGCCTTATCTGGTTTTGGCCTGAAGGTGAAGCCGTCCAAGTGCCACCTGTTGAAGCCCAAGGTGCAGTGCCTAGGTCATGTGGTAAGCGCCGAAGGTGTAGCGCCCGACCCTGAAAAAGTCACCGTGATCAACGACTGGCCAAGACCCTCCACTATCAAGGAAGTGCGGCAGTTCCTCGGGCTGGTAGACTACTACAGGAGATTTATCAAGGGTTTCACCAAGATAGCGGTACCCATGCAGGACCTCCTAGTAGGCCAGTCCAAGAAGGCCAAGAACCCGAAACCTCCATTCATTAGGGTAAACCAGAAGACGAATCTTTCACTCGACTGAAAATGGCTCTTACTGGAGATGAAGTCCTGGCCTACCCCGACTATGGCCAACCCTTTACACTGTATACAGATGCCAGCAATGTGGGATTGGGAGCGGTGCTATCCCAGGTACAGCAAGACAGAGAGAGAGTGATTGCCTACGCCAGCAGGAAGCTCCGGCCCATGGAAAGGAACCCCAACAACTATAGTTCCTTTAAGTTGGAGTTTTTAGCCATAGTCTGGGCTGTAACAGTGCGCTTCAAACACTACCTCGCCTCCTCCAGATTAACAGTCTTCACGGTCAACAACCCGCTGATGCACCTGGAGACTGTGAAGCTTGGTGCCCTAGAGCAACGATGGATGGCCCGACTGTCTAACTACGAGTTTACCATCAAGTATCGGGCGGGGCATAAAAACGCTAATGCTGATGCGCTGTCCAGGATGCTCAACTTGCCAGATGGGGGAGAAGACCCGGAAGAGCTGTAGGAGATAGAGATACCCGCTTTCCATCGTCATGGGGTGACCCAGTGCTCCCACTGTGTGAGGGACAAGCGCTCCGTCAACAGAGAGGCCACGTTTAACCCATTGCTCCACCATGGATGGGCCGAGACACAGGATAGCGACCCGGCTGTTCGCCTGGTAAAGGAGTTGCTGACACAAGCTGACTCGCACCCTGATCCAGATGCTCCACAGGAGACCCACCAGTTGTGGAAGGAGAAGGGCAAGCTGTTCATCTACGAGGGAAAGCTGTGTAGAAGAAACATCGACTCCCGGACACACGAACTGGTCTGGCAGGTGGTAGTCCCAAGACGGGATGCGCCAATGGTCTTAGAAGCGTACCACGATGGAGCAGGACACTTCGGGTGGAAGAAGTTGGAAGTCCTGCTACGTGAGCAATTCTACTGGGTTGGCGTGAGGAAAGCAATCGAGAGATGGTGTCGAGAATGTGGTCCATGCAACCTGAGACGAAAAGACCGTGACAGCCAGAGGGCTCCCCTGCTGCCCATAGTCACCAAACAACCACTTGGACTGGTAGCCTTGGACCACGTGAAGCTAGCCCCAAGCCGGTCAGGCTATGTCTATGCTCTCACCATAGTAGAACACTACTCCCGATTCTTGGTAGTAGTGCCAGTGAAAGACCAGATGGCTCAAACGGCAACCAAAGCGTTCCAACAGCACTTTTGTCGCCCGCACGGTTACCCTGAACGGGTGCTTACCGACCAAGGTCCAGCCTTTGAAGCATAGGTGTTCCAGGAATTCTGTAACTTGTACGGCTGCAAGAAAATCAGGACGACGCCGTATCATCCCCAGACCAACGGGTTGTGTGAGAAGATGAACCAGGTGGTAATAGACCTGTTGAAGACATTGCGCCTTGAAGAATGTAGCTTGTGGCCAGAAAAATTACCAGATTTGGTGGACTTATATCACCACATCCCGGTGAACTCCACCAACTGTACACCTGCGTACCTAATGAGAGCAAGACCTGGTAAGCTACCCATCGACTTAGACATGGGAGTTCTAACACCGGAGACAACATCACCAGATGCGGATTTGGATACCGAGTGGCAGGATCAATACCGCAAGGTGCAAGAATGTGTTGAGAGAAGTTTGTCCCAGGCGAGACAGAAGCAGGAGAAAGCTTACAATCAGCACGCAACTGCAGTTCCCTTATCACTTGGAGAACAGGTACTCAAGAGGAAGAGACGAGTCCATAAATTAGATGACCAGTGGGAGGTTGAGCCATACACCGTCCTACCCTCGAATTACAATAACACCAAAGTGTGCCTCATCAGTAAAGATGTAGGGGAAACTTTAGCGGCAGACTCAAGAGACCACTTGAAGATATGTCCCGAACAGTTGAAACACAAAGAAGAAGATCGAGACAGCCCTCAACCCACAGAAGAGGTGGAAGAAACGGTCCAGACAGTCCTTGGAGCATTTCCCCGGTCTCGGACGCAGGTGAACAGTGCAATTGTAGTACCGGTCCTGACCTTTCTCCAAGTGGCCTCACCGGAAGCTGCAGAAGCTCCAGAACATCTGGAAGACCAGTCGGCCCCAGAGACAGATGCTTCATCAACAGCAGAACAGAAGAATCTACCCTCTGCTAGAAGGTCACCATTCACCAGGAAAGGGCACCATTCACCAATACAGGTCACCACCCACAAGGATATGTCACCCCCACTCTCCAGGACAGGTCGCCACTCTCCAGGACAGGTCGCCACTCTCCAGGACAGGTCGCCCCTCTCCAGGACAGGTCGCCACATACCAGGACAAGTCACTACTCGCCAGGACAGGTCACCACTCAACAGGACAAGTCATCACTCACCACGACAGGTCACCAGGGAAGTTCACAAGAACAGATCACCAGGAATCAAGTTGGTGAGCACTTATCAGGGTAGATCCTCTCTCACCTGGACAGGTGACCACTCACCAGGACAAGTCACTACTCACCCGGGAAGGTGACCACATACCAGGACAGGTCACCTGTCACCACAGCAGGTCATCAGTCACCGCAACAGGTCACCAGTCACTATGAAAGTCCATCACTCACCAGGAAAGGTAATCAGGAGAGGTCATCACTCACCAAGACAGGTGACCACTTACCACAGCAGGTGAGCACTCACTAAAACAGATTGTCACTCCCAAGGACAGATTACCACTTACCAGGACAGTCCCCACTCACCAGGACAGTCCCCACTCCCAAGGACAGGTCATGACTCACCAGGACAGGCCATGTAGGTGCTGCTTGTATTTCTTTTTTTTGAGACTGTTTTACACAGAACAATAAACATTCCAGGGTCCAGATAATGATGATGTGCCATTAACCCTTCTCTGTTCACTTGTGACATTTTCCCACAATGATATTCCATTCACTGAAAGAGTGAAGTTGAGATCCGATCCCTTCTCCACAGAGCAAGTAATCCACAGGCTGCCATTATGACATGAGAACTCCAGGATGGGGTCTGATGGTGGAACTAAGAGATAAAAAAGAGAAATGTATGTGAGGGGGTAAAATACTCAATAAGGGCCTCAGAGCTGACACTGTGTCTATGGAGAGCGGTGTCTTGGAGACCACTCATGTAGGGAATTAATACACCCCTCGTACTAAACCTCCACATGCAAATTATAACCTGTAAAGGGTAAAAAGACCCAAGAGTTGCATAGGAAAATTAAAATCATTGTTGCTCTATGTAAGCAGGAAAAACTATACATATATGTGCAGGATAAATCCCAGGAAATTTTAATCCAGCATCTGAAATCCTGATAATCCTGTGCTAGACTGCAATTGTATATCTCAAAACCCAAAGTAAAAGACACAAAAGCAGCCACCAAAGTCCTCAGATTTCTCCAGCATGTCTCCCACCACTACCAGTTCTCTATCTGAGATGAGACCTGGAAACAATCACAGCTCTGATCCCTGATACCAGACAGGAGAAACTCTGAAAAAAGAGAGCAGATGCCCCAACACCAGGGAGGAGAAGCCTCAACATGAGGGAAAGGGAAAGTCTTGACAAACACATAGGAGTAGCCCTGATAAGGGAGTGGAGAAGCCCTGAGATCAGAGAGAAGTCCTGAGACTGGAGAAGTGAAGTTCTGACAGTGGAGAGTAGAAGCCCTCAACCCAGAGAGGAACATCCTTGACAAAAGAGTGGAAAAGCTCCAACACCAAAGAGGAGAAAATCTATCACCAGATTGGAAAAGCTCCGACACCAAAGAGGAGTATATCTAACACAAGAGAGGAAAAGACCCAACACCAAGGAGGAGAAGCCCCAACACCAAAAAGGAGAAGAGCTGACACCAAAGAGTAGAAGAACCGACACTAAAGTGGAGAAATATTAGCACCAGGGAGAAGTCCTGAGAATGGAGAGTAGAGGTTTCCACATAATAGGTGAATAGCCCCAACACCAAAGAGGGGAAGTCCCAACAGCAAAGAGGGGAAGCCCCATTGTGAAGACCCGGGGTCTTCCGTGGGCATCATACTACTCAGACAACACAGGGTGAGGGTAAAACAGTGTGGCAATACTTTATTGAACCACCAAACAGAAAATAACATATAGAACAGTCCCAACAAATACACAAGATGGTGCAAGTTACAGAGTCTCGCCCTTCCACTGGCCCGCCAGGAATAGGACAGGGAGATATGTAGCCAGGTGCCCTGATTGTCCCAACCTGGATTTCTTCATAACATCTCTGAGACTTCAGTGATAGTCAATGAAGCAGATTTGTATTCCTCTTGATGGAGCCATGTGTCCTGGTCGATGTTCTGAATAGTCTCTCTTGGCTGTCTTTGTAAAGTCTCACAGAACATACGCAGAGACCTCCTTTTTATAGTTCACAATTATCCTTTCAAGTGCATATCCACAGGTCAAGGGTCAGGGACCATGATATTATTTTACAATGCTCGAGTATCCACAGCTCATCCCCCAATGTTGACTGAAACACCCTACAATGGTATTTAAATTATCTAGCAAACATCCATTGTTCAATGACCCTGAGCCATTCATCAACTATCAAATATCAACTCAATGGATCAACATTCAGGTTTATGCGAACAATAGTCTGTGTTGACCAACCAAAGAAGATCACAAATTCAAAAATCAACATAAAAATAAAGGTATATTGTTCCTGGCCTACGGAATGTATGTCTGGCATAATTAAGAAGAAATGCTGTGTTGTCACACCCAAGCAAGAGAGGAAGCCCCAACACCAAAGAGGGGAAGCCCCAACATCAAAGAGGGAAAGCCCAAACATCAAAGAGGGGAAGTCCAACACTGGAGATGAGAAGCCATGACACCAGGGAAAAGCTGTGACACTGTGACGCCGTTCCTGAGCGGTGGGGTTACTCTGTGCCGGGCCAATGTATGGTGGTGGTGTGGGATGTCGTCGTGGCCGTGACCCGGTCCGTGCCCAGGGCTGTGACATTAAAAATATGGGCTTTTCATGAGTGGTTATTTGACTACGCCACCTGTGGTGTCTGGTGAACGCCACCAGCACTGCTGCAGTCCTCTGAGGTCGATGTTACGGCAGCTTAGATGGGGTAGCTCCCCACAGGTGGAGCTGGGCCTCAGGGCAGAGTTTGGTGTGCTGTGCGGAGGTATGGTGGGTGCAGTGCCGCTTAATAAAGACAGACGGAGGCAGTAGATGAAGTCATCCAGGTCTTTACTCACTTTGGTGGATAATCAGCTGCAAAGCTTCTCTCTGCTTCTCACGGCATACTGCGGCCACCAGGAAGGGGTTCAGCACTCTCCAAGTAGATCAGGAGCACCTGTCAAGACCCCGCTGTAGTATGTTCCTTTCTTAGTAAGTTCTCCCACTGAGTCCTCTCCTGACAGTGTGTGGTGTGAACGTAGTGTAAGGCTGGGCCCTTCTGGATAAACGCAGAATGAGAGATACAGGTGGCGACTCCGCTCCGCCCGTATCCCCCTGGGATCCACTAAGCCTCCGGTATTTTCTGACAGAGACGTGTAGTAACAAAGTCAGATATTGGGGGCCGGTACCCCTCTTGCGGCAGGAGTCCTTCTGGCTAGGCCAGAGTGAAGAATACAGGTGGCGACTCCTCTCCGTCCGTACTCTCCTGGGATCCTTTCGCCTGTGGAGCCTTTCTCCTCTGCTCCCCTCCAAGCCTTCTTAGAACAGCATCCTGACCAGGGCAGAGTGCTCTAGTTACCTCCGCCCTGCTCCTCGTCTCAAGGCCACAGAGCGAGGACCGTGACTCTTCAGCCAGCTACAGACACCTGCTAGACCCCGACTGAAGACCCACAATCAAAGACCTTGAACTTAAGATGGCCACCTAATATATATGATTCCATCAAGTGCTTCCTGTAAGTGTTTCCTCCACCCTCACCCACTACTTGGTTCCCCCTCTCTTTGGTTCCCCCCACCTCCTCTATCACGGCCCGGGGCAGCACTATGGTGCTATCTGGCCCCCTACAGGACAGGAGTGGTGTAGTGTTGAGTGTGAAGTGGAGTCCTGTGTGATGCTCCATCCTCACCTGGAAGAGGAGATACCACACCTCATCTGAGCTGTAGTACCCCTGTGGCGACTGAACCCTCAGGGGCGCCACAACACCAGAAAGGAACAGCTGACGCGCCCCTGGGCCTGTGTCGCGCTGCGTTGCGCACGCGGGAGCTTACCCGGAGCCGGATCTCTTGAGGGTTGTAGTCTCGTGGCGGTGACCCGGTCCGTGCCCAGGGAGTCAAACTGAGCGGCGACGTATCAGTGGTAGATGTTGTACGACTACGCCACCCGTTGAATGCAGCTATGGAGCTGCCGCTGCAGGACAGTCCGCTGAGGCCGGTGGATGGATGGTGCAGCGTAGATGGTATAACCCCCAACGGGAGGGGTATGGCCTCAGGGCAGCACATGTGGATGATGGGGGTAGCAGGAACCACTCAGAGACGATGCGGTGTAGTTCAGGGTCTTTACTGGTGACAACGATAGACCCTCCCGGAGTACTGGCTAGCGATTGGGGCCTGGTCAGTCCTTGAGCAGATGGGATCTCCCCTGGCCAGGCGGAGTTGTAGGCCTCCCAAACTGACTGTACTCTTCTGGCTACCTTGCTAGAAGCGGGTATAAGTAGCCCACGTCCCTGAGTGTACCGTGTGGTGCTCACCCGTATGGCCGGTGACTCGGGGCCTTCTAGTGGCTTCCGCTTCACGATGGCGGTGCTGGTCCCACGCGTGTGACCGTGCCTTCGGGCTTCTTGGCCAGAGGACCTGGAATCCCCTGCCTGACGGATTCTGCTGCTGGGTAGGAGTTAGTCCCCACAGCCTCGGACTCCGGGTCCGGTAAGAAATCTTCTCAGTCAGGGCGAGCTCTGCAGCTGCCAGCCCCTGACTCGTAGTGGTATTGCTCCACTGAGCTTCTGCTGTTTCCTACTATGCTGCTTCTCTGTCTCTACTCTCCTTGACTGACTAACCCTGCTTCAGCCCCGGGTTTATATAGGGGAAGTTCTTCCCCTCCCAAGACTGGGCAGGAGGTGTGGCATGCACAGGATCCCTGACCAAAGGACCTCCCACCTGCTCTCAGACATAACATTACATTACTGTGGAAACCAGACCCCTGGGGTGCCACATTCCCCCCTAGTAAAATTTAGTACTCCGGGACTAAACATTTAGAAAAACATAACAAGATATAAACAATAATAATACAATAAGAAACACATCAAGGTGGTCACGGCATGTCCGTAACCGGGTGCAGTCTTTGAAGAAAGCAAGGTGTCCATTTCACCAAAACAGGGAGCCGTAACCAGGTAGGGGTCTGTCCTACCCCGAGTCCTTAACAGTCTCTAGTCCATCCTGGGTTACGCTCCAACTATGTACAAGGATTCCCGGTAATCCACCAAGGATTACTAAAAATAACTGGAAACACAAAATTATACACAAGCAACAATACATAGGTAAACATAAATAAAACAATTTATACACTTCAAATCCTCCAGCGTGCGGGTAACTGGCCTCTAGTGGCCCTAGTGGACCTACGGAGCTGACTGTCTGGCCCTGAACTACAGGGTGTAGGAGCTGTCAAGGGTAAACTGGGCAGCTGTCTACCGGCTCTTTGTCTCACTAGGGGTACGGCAGGCTCACTATAAGCAGAGGGTTGATTCTCCTGTTCTGCTTGTGTGGAGTCTTCTGCCTCCTGGACCGGCTGTTCTTCCAGCTCTACCTGTTGCTCCGTAGGTGCTTGGGATGCTGGTTGGAGGAAGGTGAGTACGGGTACCACAACTGCACCATTGACTTGAGTCCAAGACCGAGGGAAGTCCCCGAGTACAGTACTAACCATATCTTCCCTTTCCTCTACGGGTCGATGGTCTTCTTGTTCCTCTTCAGGGTTCCTCAGTTGTTCGGGACACTTCTTCAGGTGGTCCCGGGATACAATGGCTGTGGTTTCCCCTCCGTCTTTACTGATGGTACAAACCTTCGGGTTCTCGTGGCTTGAGGGCAGTACGGTGTACGGGTCCTTCTCCCACTGGTCGTCCAACTTGTGGAGCCGTCTCTTCCTCTTCAAGACCTGCTCTCCGGGTACCAGGGGAACAGCGGGAGCATACTGGTTGTAAGTTTTCTCTTGTCTTTCCCTAGCCTGACAGAGACTTCGCTCCACGCTCTCCTGTACTCTCCGGTACTGCTGCTGCCTCTCTGTGTCCCAGTCTGCTTCTGGTGAAGTGTCCTCGGGTGTCAGGACTCCCATTTCCAGGTCAACAGGTAACTTAGCAGGTCTTGCCCTCATTAGGTAAGCCGGGGTACAGTTGGTGGAACCTACCGGGATGTGGTTGTATAGGTCCACCAGATCGGGCAACTTCTCAGGCCACAGACTGCGTTCTTCCAGGGGCAACGTTTTTAGAAGATCCATTACCACCTGGTTCATTTTCTCACAAAGTCCATTAGTTTGCGGATGGTAGGGTGTCGTCCTTATCTTCCGGCAGCCATACAGATTGCAGAATTCCTGGAAGACCTCCGCTTCAAAGGCAGGTCCCTGGTCCATCAGCACTTGGTCCGGGTACCCGTGTGGACGGCAGAAGTGCTGCTGGAAGGCTCTAGCTGCTGTTTGAGCCGTTAAGTCCTTGACGGGGACGACAACCAAGAATCGGGAGTAATGATCCACGATGGTTAACGCGTAGACGTAGCCACTTCTGCTTGGGGTCAGTTTTACATGATCCAAGGCTACCAGTTCCAATGGCTGCCGGGTGACGATGGACTGCAGGGGAGTCTTCTGGCTGGCACGGTCCTTCCTTCTCAGGTTGCACGGGCCACAGTCTCTGCACCACTTCTCAATGGTTCCCCTCATGCCTACCCAGTGGAATCGCTCGCGCAGCAGGAACTCCAGCTTCTTCCACCCGAAGTGTCCAGCTCCGTCGTGGTATGCCTCCATCACCATGGCTGCGTCTCTTCGTGGCACCACTACTTGCCAGAGTAGTTCATGCGTCCGGGAGTTAACCATTCTGCGGCACAACTTCCCCTTGTAAAGGAACAGTCGACTCTTCTCTGCCCATAGTTGTTTGGCTTCCTCCGGAGCGTCTGGTTCAAGGCAAGCCTCCGGGCGAGTCAGCATCTCCTTCACCAGTCGGACGGCAGGGTCGCTGTCTTGCGTTTCCGCCCAGTTGTAGTGAGGTAAGGGGTTCAACGTAGCAGCCTGCTTACTCCTTACCCGGTGGGAATACTGGATAGTCCCATGACGGTGGAACGCAGGGAGTTCAACTTCCTCCAGTCCCTCCGGATCTTCTCCTTCGTCCGGCAAGTTGGGCATCCTGGACAGGGCGTCCGCGTTGGTATTGGAGCGTCCGGCCCGGTATTTGATTGTGAACTCGTAGTTGGACAGACGGGCCATCCACCTCTGCTCCAGGGCACCGAGTCTTGCCGTGTCCAGGTGTGTCAACGGGTTGTTATCCGTGTACACGGTGAACCGGGAAGAAGCGAGGTAATGCTTAAAGCGCTCAGTGACTGCCCATACTACGGCCAGGAACTCTAGCTTAAATGAGCTGTAATTCTCGGGGTTCCTTTCGGTGGGTCGCAGTTTTCGGCTGGCATAGGCGATTACTCGTTCCTTCCCCTGCTGGATCTGGGACAGTACGGCTCCTAGCCCGATGTTACTGGCGTCGGTGTAGAGGATAAAGGGCTGGCTATAATCCGGGTACGCCAGGATTTCGTCCCCCGTGAGGGCCATCTTCAGCTGGCGGAAGGACTCTTCTTCCAGCTCCTCCCCTTTGAAGGGCGGCTTCTGGTTCTTGGCCTTCCGGGACTGGCCTATCAGGAGGTCCTGCATAGGTGCTGCCTTTTTGGTGAAACCGGGAATAAACCTTCGGTAGTAGCCTACCAACCTGAGGAACTGCCGCACTTCTTTTACGCTGGAGGGGCTTGGCCATTCCTTAATTGCGGTGATCTTATCAGGGTCGGGAGCCACTCCGTCAGCGCTCACCACGTGTCCCAGGTACTGCACCTTTGGTTTCAGGAGGTGACACTTGGAGGAGTTCACCTTTAGGCCGTAACTCGCCAGAGCCTCGAACACTTCCGCCAGGTGTTTCAGGTGGTCCTCATACGTCTTGGAATATATGATGACATCGTCCAGGTACAACAGGACCGTCTCGAAGTTTCTGTGGCCCAGACAACACTCCATTAGGCGTTGGAAGGTTCCTGGTGCGTTGCAGAGTCCGAACGGCATGTAGGTGAACTCGCTAAGTCCCATCGGGGTGGTGAATGCGGTCTTCTCCCGGTCCGCCTCTGCTACAGGAACCTGCCAGTACCCGCTAGTGAGATCCAAGGTAGAGAAGAAGTTGGCAGATCTTAAAGCAGCCAATGACTCCTCTATCCTTGGCAAGGGGTACGCATCCTTGTGTGTGATACGGTTGATTTTCCGGTAATCTACACACATCCTCATGGTGTTGTCTTTTTTTCTGACTAAGACTAGTGGAGCTGCCCAGGGGCTATAGCTATCCCTGATCACCCCAGCCTCCTTCATGTCTCTAAGCATCCCCTTGGCGTGTTGGTAGTGGGCAGGGGGTACGGGTCGATACCTCTCTTTTATAGGAGGATGGTCTCCCGTGGGGATGTGGTGTTCTACCCCCTTGACTCGCCCGATGTCTAACGGGTGTTTACTGAACACTCTCTCGTACTCTTGAACCACCCGATAGACTCCTTGTTTCTGGTGTGAGGGAGTGGAGTCAGTACCCAGATGTAGTTGCTGACACCAGTCCTCCATGTTTTTCTTAGAGCCGTTACCTTCCTCCGGGTGAGATGGAGGCAAGGGTTCCACAGATTGTATAGAATTTTGGTTAATGGTATATAATTTGGCTAGCGTGGCATACCGGGGCAGGTACACTTCCCTCTTCCCGATATTGATTATGCGAACGGGCACCCTCCCATGGCGTACATTAACCACCCCCCGTGCTGTCAAGATGGTGGGCCTACTGTCTGAGTAAACTGGTTCTACCATTGCCTGGTAATCTCTACCCCTCAGACCAATAGCTGCCCGGCACCAAATCATCATTTCACTTTTTGGGGGCATGGCAATAGGAAAAGGGTCACACATTCTTACGCTACCAATCTCACCGCCGGAGAGTTCCACCTGTTGCCGTCGCATCAGTGCCCGGATCTCTTTCTGGAGCACCCGCTGCTCGCCGGAGCTGGCGTTCTTGGCAACCTGCTGTAAAAGGAAAATCACCTCTGCAAGACAATTTTCAATTACATTAGTTCCTAGAGTTATTTTTGGGTGACTCTCATGTTTGTCAATATCTACAATGATCAGTCCCTGTGCTGCCAGTTCGACTCTACCGATTTTGATGGTCACCTCTTTAAATCCGATCTGTGGCACGGGCTGGCCATTGCTGGCGATGATGCTCAAGTCGTCGTCAGGGTAGCGGGTAATATCCGAGTCATTCCAGTACTGCTTAAAGAGCACGTACGGGATGGTGGTGACCTGTGACCCGGTGTCCAGTAGGGCACTCATGGGAATGCCATCCAGTACCACAGGCAAGACTGGACGTCCTCCCACATATCTGTCGCGCCAGTTCGATGGGCCTGGTGATCTTTTTCCTGGGGGTTGGCCCTCTACCCCAGGTTGTGCCCGTTTAAAGAACAGTACCTTGCCATATGTCCGGGTTGATTGCAGCGGCGGCAGGTGGGTCGTCCGTCCTCGCTGTATCGGTCACTGGGTCTTCCTCTGGCCGGTGGGGTCCTCCTTGGTCGACGCCACGGGATGTCCTCTGGTCCGGATGCCAGCTGGATCTTCCCTGGAGTGGAAACCTGTAAAGACTGCACAGTTCGGGTTAGCGCAGCAACGCTCTTAACTAGCTCTTGGACCTTATGGTGTAGGTCTGGAGCCGGGTCATTGTCCAAAGCCTGCGCATCAGCTCCCACAGGCCCTGCTGACAAGGGCGCCGCCTCCTGGTGGTAAGTGATAGCTGGGCGCCTGTGGGTCACAACGCCACCCGGTGCCGGTTCTTGGAGCACCCGGATGGCTCTGTCCTTGAACTGTGCAAAGCCCAGATGGGGATCCTGTAAGGCCATCGCCCGCAACTGGGTTCGGTGGGCATTACAATACAGTCCCTCTATAAACTGTTCGGTCAACAGCCTGTCCTCGTTTCCCACTCCATCAGGGTCGGTCTGCTTAATGGCCCTCAGGGCCTCTTGTAGGTTTAGTGCATAGTCCCTTATACTCTCATGCGCTCGCTGCTTGCACCCGTAGAATCTAAGCTTAATCTCGGCTGAGGTGCGGGTATCAAAGGTGTCCCTCAGCCGGGTTAGTATCCCTGCGACAGTCTTCCTCCCAGGTGGCCAGGATTTTACTTCCCTTTTGGCTGCCCCGGTTAGTTGGGCCACCAGGATGCTCACTTTTTGCTCTTCTGTGAGGGGGTACACCTGGAAGAGGCTATCCAGCTTTTCTCTAAAGTCATGCAGGGTATGTGACTCCCCTGAGTACTGGGGTAGCCAAGCTGCTCCCGGGATATAGGGCATGGTGAAGGGCATAACTGCAGCAGCGGTAGCGCTGGCGGGGGTTGAGGCAGTGAAGCTCTCCTCCGTATCCGACATCTTCCTCCCCCCTAGTGGACCGTGGCCTACCTTGCGATGATCCTCTTCCGTAGGCCGCGGCTCCGCAGTGGATCGTCAGGGTTGAGGACCTTCCGTCGCGCTCCTGTGACGTCGGCGTCTGCTGGGCTCCTTCCAGGACCTTACGCAACGTCCGGACGTGAGGCGGGGCTTCAGTTCTCGCGCGCTTTCGGAGTCCACGCCCCTCTTCTTCCCGCGCGGCGTCCTCAAGATGGCGTCCAATGGCGGGAAAACTCCACGGATGGCGGGAAGAAGGCAGAAGATGGCGCCGGATGGCGGGAAACTTCACCGATGGCGGGAACAAGGCTGAAGATGGCGCCGGATGGCGGGAATCTTCACCACAGGTAAGTTTGAAAAGTCTCTTTTTCAGGCACGCAGTACCCGGTGGTTGCGGGCACGAAATACTGCCGACTACGCCAAAGTTGACGCGCCCCTGGGCCTGTGTCACGCTGCGTTGCGCACGCGGGAGCTTACCCGGAGCCGGATCTCTTGAGGGTTGTAGTCTCGTGGCGGTGACCCGGTCCGTGCCCAGGGAGTCAAACTGAGCGGCGACGTATCAGTGGTAGATGTTGTACGACTACGCCACCCGTTGAATGCAGCTATGGAGCTGCCGCTGCAGGACAGTCCGCTGAGGCCGGTGGATGGATGGTGCAGCGTAGATGGTATAACCCCCAACGGGAGGGGTATGGCCTCAGGGCAGCACATGTGGATGATGGGGGTAGCAGGAACCACTCAGAGACGATGCGGTGTAGTTCAGGGTCTTTACTGGTGACAACGATAGACCCTCCCGGAGTACTGGCTAGCGATTGGGGCCTGGTCAGTCCTTGAGCAGATGGGATCTCCCCTGGCCAGGCGGAGTTGAAGGCCTCCCAAACTGACTGTACTCTTCTGGCTACCTTGCTAGAAGCGGGTATAAGTAGCCCACGTCCCTGAGTGTACCGTGTGGTGCTCACCCGTATGGCCGGTGACTCGGGGCCTTCTAGTGGCTTCCGCTCCACGATGGCGGTGCTGGTCCCACGCGTGTGACCGTGCCTTCGGGCTTCTTGGCCAGAGGACCTGGAATCCCCTGCCTGACGGATTCTGCTGCTGGGTAGGAGTTAGTCCCCACAGCCTCGGACTCCGGGTCCGGTAAGAAATCTTCTCAGTCAGGGCGAGCTCTGCAGCTGCCAGCCCCTGACTCGTAGTGGTATTGCTCCACTGAGCTTCTGCTGTTTCCTACTATGCTGCTTCTCTGTCTCTACTCTCCTTGACTGACTAACCCTGCTTCAGCCCCGGGTTTATATAGGGGAAGTTCTTCCCCTCCCAAGACTGGGCAGGAGGTGTGGCATGCACAGGATCCCTGACCAAAGGACCTCCCACCTGCTCTCAGACATAACATTACATTACTGTGGAAACCAGACCCCTGGGGTGCCACACAGCCATAAAACTGAAGAGGAGATCTGACACCAAAAAGGAGAAGCACTGACGCTGAAGACAAAAGAAGTCCTGAAACTGGACACAAAAGAAGACCTGACACTGGAGAGAGCAGAAGCCTTATTACTGAAGATAAGAGAAGCCCTGACACCAGAGAGAAGAAACCCTGACACCAGAGAGAAGAAACCCTGACACCAGAGAGAAGAAACCCTGACACCAGAGAGAAGAAACCCTGATACCAGAGAGAAGAAACCCTGATACCAGAGAGAAGAAACCCTGATACCAGAGAGAAGAAACCCTGATACCAGAGAGAAGAAGACCTGACACCAGAGAGAAGGCTAGGAAGTCATCACTCATCTGTACAGGACGGGGATGGCACCACTCACCTGGACAGGCCGGTGATGGCACCACTCACCTGGACAGGCCAGGGATGGCACCACTCACCTGGACAGGCCGGGGATGGCACCACTCACCTGGACAGGCCGGGGATGGCACCACTCACCTGGACAGGCCAGGAATGGCACCACTCACCTGTACAGGCTGGGGATGGCACCACTCACTCACCACTCACCATTCACCCCTCATGTTTCCGCTATTTCATCAGATTGTAGCTTGCGAGCAGCCGGACCCTCTCCCCTCTTGATATCTGAGCTATGTTTATTCTGTGATGTCTTTATTGTCTGTACAGCTCCTCTCTAAAATGTAAAGTGCTACAGAATATGTAGGCGCTATAGAAATAAAATTATTATTATGGGGGCAATTTTTATGGCATTATACTCTACTAGCTATTGAACCCGTTCTATGCCAGGGTGGCGAGCATTTTTATTGGTATATGCTCCCCTATCCTGTGACGTGCAGCCCCCATCCTGCGCCCCCATCCTGTTATATGAAGCCCCAATCCTGCGCCCCCATCCTGTGCCCCCATCCTGTTATATGAAGCCTCCATCCTGCGCCCCTATCCTGTTATATGAAACCCCCATCCTGCACCCCCATCCTGTTATATGAAGCCCCCCATCCTGCACCCCCATCCTGTAATGTGCTGCTCCCATCCAGAACCCCCATCCTGTTATATGAAGCCCCCATCCTGTTATATGAAGCCCCCATCCTGTTATTTGCAGCCCTCATCCTGCAATGTGCAGCCCCCATCCTGCAATGTGTTGCCCCCATCCTGCAATGTGCTGCCCCATCCTGAAATGCGCTGCCCCCATCCTGCAATGTGTTGCCCCCATCCTGCAATGTGCTGCCCCATCCTGAAATGCGCTGCCCCCATCCTGCAATGTGCTGCCCTCATCTTATGTGCTGCCCTCATCCTGCAATGTGCTGCCCCATCCTGAAATGCTCTGCCCCCATCCTGCAATGTGCTGCCCCCATCATGAGGCCGGAGGAGTGTGGTGCCAGGGTACGCATGTGCCCATACTGCGCTGTCTGGCGCCAATGTGTCCTTACTAAAATGGCGCCGGATAGCGCAGATTCAGACGCCGCACCCCTTCCTCGGACTCCGGCCAAAACAGAGCTGCCGCGGCAACATTCCTTCGGGTAAGGTATGTACTTATTTTCGCTGGAGCTCACGGTATACACTCAGTGTCTACGCATAACGCGATCTCCGGCGCCATATACTTCTCTTACCTATAATGGCTGGATGCCTTCTTCTGTCTGGGGCCAGACTGTGCAGGCGTGTCACGCTTGTGCAGTCTATAGAGGTGGAGCAGGGCCTCAAGGCAGTGTAGAGGAAGGTTGCAGGACGGAGGGGACCCAGCCGGGTCAGAGTAAGAATATGCACGCACACAACAGTTCACTTTGGTACCTTTACTGGTGGTGTTTAAGGCACAATACCGGGAGCTTTAGGGTGAAGGGTGCATATCAGGACTCTCCCCAGTGAGCGGGTGTAGGGCCTCCTGTTTCTTTGCCTTTGCTTGGTAAGTTTCTGACCTGCCTGGAGCTATGCCTAACTTGCTCTCTGTCCTGCACCGGCTGACCTTGTTGTAGGGCCTTCTCTTGGAGTTCACACTCCCTGCTTGCGGGGCCTCCGTGACTCAAGACTCTGGTACGTATCAGCTCTTGGTGATCCTGGGACCTGAAGTCTTCCAGGGGTTCCGGTTGTCTCTACAGGGGATATAGGGCCCTGTAGACGCGGACCCGGTGTCCGGTATAAGCTTCTGGGATGAGCTTGCAAAGCTCCTCTGCCCCCAATGCTACTCACTCCACTAGCCTTCGGCCTCACTCGAGGCCCTCACTAGGCTATACACACTAGAAGATAGCACACTGCTTCTTCACCGCTCTTATGGTGTCGGCACACCTTAAGCTCACTAACCTGAGCTACTTGAGTCTAGCTTGGCCTACCTCTGCAGACTGACTCCTGCAGGAACTGGCTCGGGCTGCAGAACTGTTTCTGTGTCTGAGCCTATGCTAGACACAACTAGACTCTAAACTAGACTGCCTAACTCCACCCTCCAGTGCCCTATATATGTCCCTATCCAGGCTCCCTCTGGTGGTCTGAGGTGTAGGGTGGAGGTGTGTGTATGCTCTGAGGGCCTCTTGTGGAGAAATCCGTCCATGCACCCCTCTGGGATCTGTAGCACTATTGCGCAGCAGGGCGCCACATTCCCCCCTAGCAAAGCTCAGCACTCCCGGGCTGAAGTACATTTTATCAAACAACAATAAACATTAACAATTCTTCCCTTTATGGGAGGCTCGACTCTTGAACGTTGCATAAAACATTAAGAAGTAATAAATAGATATGTACAGTGCAATAAGCAACCTTGAAAGTCCAAGTCTCTTCCGGAGAGGTTGCTCAATGGGGCACTCCAGGGAGTGCAATTATTTACAAGAAAAGTCTTTGGGCTGCACAAAGTCCTAAGCCACAGAGTTCTTATGTACCCTTACGGGTAATGGGAAGAGTATAAGCAAAGTGTCCATATCACTTGAATTGTCCATTTGGGGGAAAATATAAGTTAGTAAGCACACATGAATACACAATATGACACACAATATCATACACCATGCTATACAATACTATACAATACCCCAGGGGTAACTACTTACACTCGTCAGAGGTTTAACTACTCAGTATATCTGACAGGGGGTTGACCTCTCGTGCTACGTGTTGACCTGCGTAGTGCGGTGGTCTGTGTGGCATCAGTGTCTGTATTATCAGTTACCCTGTCTGCTCTACGTGTGGGTAAGTTGTAAAATTGCCTTAACCTCTCTATGGGACTGTCAAGTATACCATTAGCTGGGCCTTCTTGCTCTGCTCCAACCGGGGATCCTTCTTCTGGGGATTCTTCTTGAGCAGGCTCTTCTGGAGCACTAGGCTCTTCTGCAGCTCTTACAGGTTCAACTTGCTGTGGAGGATCTTCTGGCTGTTGGAAGAAGTGGAGTACCGGGATTATGACTGCTCCTCCTAGTTGAGGCCAATCTGCCGGGAAGTCTCCTTAGTCAGTTTGGATTACTGCTTCTTCAGGTTCCTCCGGGATGATGAGAGGCACTTCTTCTTGGGGCTTTAGCAGGTCTGGACACAACTTCAGGTGGTCTCTAGATACCGTTGCAGTTGTTCTTCCTCCATCTTTGCTAATCAGACAGGTTTTTCTGTTATCAAATCTTGAATTCAACACAGTGTAGGGTTCTCTCTCCCACTGGTCATCAAGTATGTGGTTTCTTCTCTTCCTCTTTAACACCACTTCTCCTGGTGTGAAAGGTTCTGCTGGTGCACCTCTGTTGTATTGGGCTTCCTGCTTGTCCCTCACCCGAGTGAGACTGTCTTCGACACAGGCTTGTACTCTCCTGTACTGCTCCTGTCTGGTCGTGTCCCAGTTCACAGTGGACATATCTGCTTCAGGTTCTACAACACCAAGATCCAGGTCCATGGGCAACTTTCCTGGTCTTGCTCGCATGAGATAGGCTGGGGTACAATTAGTAGAACTCACAGGTATGTGATTGTACAGATCTACCAGGTCAGGTAGTAGGTCTGGCCACTGATTTCTCTCCTCAAGTGGTAAAGTCTTCAACAGGTCAATTACAATGTTGTTAATCTTTTCACAGAGACCATTGGTTTGTGGGTGGTACGGTGTAGTTTTTATCTTTTTACACCCATACAGATGGCAGAACTCCTTGAATAACTCAGCCTCAAAGGCCGGGCCTTGGTCAGTCAGCACCTGCTCAGGGTATTCATGGGGTCTGCAGAAGTACGCTTGGAACGTCTTTGCTACTTTTTCTGCCATCTGGACTTTGACGGGGGCGACCACCAGGAACCGTGAGTAGTGATCCACCATGGTCAGGGCATAGGAGTACCCTGACCTGCTGGGTGACAGCTTGACATGTTCCAGGGCCACGATATCCAGGGGTCGAGTCGTCTTGATGGGTTGCAGGGGTGCCTTCTGGCTGCTGTAGTCTTTTCTTCTGAGGCTACAGGGTCCACAGTTTCTTCACCACTTCTCAATGGAGCTGCGCATTCCTACACAGTAGAATCGACACTTCAGTAGGGTTTCTAACTTCTTCCAGCCAAAGTGCCCCGCCTGATCATGGTAGGCTTCCAACAACATTTGGATGTCTGTCTTGGGGACCACTATGTGCCATAACATCTCATGGGTCTTCGGCTTCTCTCAATAGATGAACAGCCGGCTTCTCTCATTCCACAGCTGCTTTGCTTGGGGAGACGCATCCTTCTCCACGGAGGAACCTTCTTGGGTTATCAGTTCTTTGATACGGCTGACAACCGGGTCACTGTCCTGGGTCTCCTTCCAGCTGTGGTGAGGCAAAGGGTTCAACGTCTTACCACGCTGCCTCCTGAACGCTTGTTGCTCGTGGACCATCTCATTCCGATGAAAGGCAGGTAGCTCAATCTCTTCCAGGTCATCCACTTCTTCTGTGTCTGACAGGTGAGGCATCCTAGACAGGGCATCGGCGTTGGCGTTCTTGCGGCCCGCCCGGTACTTAATAGTGAATTGGTAGTTTGACAGCCGAGCCATCCATCGTTGTTCCACGGCTCCTAGCTTGGCTGTTTCAAGATGAGTCAAGGGGTTATTATCAGTAAAGGCAGTGAACTTACTGGAGACTAGGTAGTGCTTGAACCATTCAGTGATGGCCCAGACCTGGGCCAGGAACTCCAACTTGAAGCTGCTATAGTTCTCTGGGTTCCTTTCAGTCGGGCGGAGCTTCCTGCTTGCATAGGCTATCACTTTCTCTTGGCCATTCTGCTTCTGACTTAGTACAGCTCCTAATCCTTCATTACTGGCATCATTATACAGCAGGAACGGTTGGCTGTAGTCAGGGTAGGCTAGGATCTCTTCGCCAGTCAGGATCTCCTTCATCTCCTTGAATGATTCAGCTTGCTCCTTTCCCCAATGGAATGGAGGATTTCTGCCTCTGTGGGACTGTCCTACCAGGAGGTCTTGCAGAGGGGCTGCTTTCTTGGTGTAATCTTTCACAAACCTCCGGTAGTATCCTACTAGTCCCAGGAACTGACGCACCTCCTTGAGGCTCTTCAGCTCCGGTCATTTCTGGATGGCAGTGACTTTCTCCGGGTCTGGTGCTATTCCTTCTGGACTGACGATGTGCCCCGGGTACTGTACCTTTCTCTTGAGCAGGTGGCACTTTGAGGGCTTCAACTTCATCCCATACTGGGACAGTGACTCAAATACCTCTGCCAGGTGCTTCAAGTGGTACTCATACGTCTTGGAGTACACTATCACATCATCCAGGTATAGCAACACAGTCTCGAAGTTGGGGTGTCCCAGGCAGCACTCCATCAATCTCTGGAACGTTCCGGGGGCGTTGCAGAGTCCAAATGGCATACTGTTGAACTCACAGAGTCCCATCGGGGTGGTAAAGGCCGTCTTCTCCAAATCCTCCTCAGCAACAGCTACTTGCCAGTACCCACTAGTGAGGTCAAGGGTGGAAAAGTAATTTGCAGACTTTAAGGCAGCCAGGGACTCCTCTATACGTGGTAAATGGTATACATCTTTATGTGTAATGTGATTCACTTGTCTGTAATCTACACACATTCTCATGCTTCTGTCCTTTTTCCTGACTAACACTAGGGGAGCTGCCCAGGGACTACAACTATCCCTTACTACCCCTGCCTTCTTCATGTCGTGCAACATCTCCTTGGATTTCTGGTAGTGTGCTGGTGGTATAGGCCTGTAACGTTCTTTGATTGGTGGATGGTCACCTGTGGGGATATGGTGTTGAACCCCCTTAATCCTCCCAAAATCAAGTCGGTGTACCCCCTGTTTCTGGTGAGCAGGAGTGGTGTCTGTCCCAACATAGATTTGTTGACACCACTACTCCACCTGGGTTGCCGGGTCATTATCCTCCACTTCGTCTGGTGAGGTTAAGGACTCCGCCGTGTGAATGGAGTTATTTACAGTGTATAACTTGGCAACAGTGGCATAGCGTGGTAATCTGACTTTGTCTTCCCCATAGTTGAGAAGACGGATGGGCACCCTCCCATTGCGTACATCCACTACTCCTCTGGCAGTTAAGAGTGTAGGTCTGTGCTCTAAGCTAAGGGGCTCTACAACCGCCTGGTAGCTCCGTCCTTTAAGACATATTGCTGCTCTACACTAGTGTTGAGCCACCCCCGTAGTGTTCGAGTTCGGTTCGGTTCGTCGAACACCCGTGTGTTCGCCGAACTGTTCGTCGAACTGTTCGTCGAACACCTTCGAACACCGTTAAAACCAATGGCAGGCAAACAAAAACACATAGAAACACATAGAAAACACCTTCAAAGGTGTCCAAAAGCTGACAAACTGCTCAGAAGACATAACTAACACATGGAAAAGTGACAAGTACATATCGTCATGCGAAAAGAAAAGAGGTGGAGGAGTAAAAGGAGGGGGAGACACAGATATAGGCATGTCATGCCCTTCTAAAATCCAAAAAGTGAGAAGCCGACACGGCCAGTCCGTTCCTGCCCGTGCCACCTCCGTGTCGCCGGGTTTGTGCCAGAGCCGCGATGGACCCTGACGGCCAGCCCCCCTCTCCTAATACTGGTGCCTGTCCGCTGGTGGGTCGAGCCCCCCGCGGTGGGGGGGGGAGTAACATCTGCAGAAGAAAGACCATCTTCCAGCCAAACTAACATGTCGACTTCTTTTCGTGGACAATGTGATACGATCCCTTTGTTACGGACACGCCCATCGCTACAAATTCCAGATGAGGCATAAAAACAGCAGGTGCTTCAGCGGATATCAAGTGCTCCTTCAAGTGGGCTCTCCTTCACCTCAACTTCAACATCACAAATACTCCAGTCCTCAGAGGTGTCACCCCAATCGCATTTGCTTCCTCACAGCTCCCAAGTCTCCAGCTGCCCGTCTGAGTATGGGGTAACATAGATGGTTGAGTCTGCACAGCTGTTTACTCATACTATAGCCTGGGAAACGGAGGTCTGCTCCAGAGCTTCTGTTAATCCAGACGAGGAAATGATCTGCACTGATGCCCAGAATCTTTATAAGTCGGATCCAGGACCAGATGAAGAAGGTTCTGAGCATAATGTAGACCCTCGTTCCCAAACTGTAACTCCTGTTGGTGGAGACCATGATGAAGACGATGATGAGACTCAAATACCTGATTGGAGCGACAACTTGACTTTTCGGTCAAGGCAGGAAGAGGTTGGCTTTGAGGACAACGGGTGTGATAACACACAGGGTGATGATGACAAGGTTGGAGATCCCACTTACTGTCAACCCACAGTCAGCCAGTCGATGAGGTCACCCGGGCCTTTGCCTGGCCTTTGGGATGTCGCGGTGGTCGGCTCCCTGGCCCGTACCCTGGGGTCACTCTTTAAAAGGGTGGATAATTGTTAATTTTATAAGAGTTTGTGACACCACCTGTGGTATCTGGTGAGAAGCACCAGCGCTGCAGCAGTCCACTGAGGCCCGTGATAAGGCAGCTTGATGATATAGCTCCCCACAGGTGGAGCTAGGTCTCAGGGCAGCGTATGCAGGGGGAATGCAGGACAGGCGAGACCCAGCTGGGTCAGAGCAAGAACGGAAACGGACATGGTAGTCACTTCAGTACCTTTTACTGGAGGAAATTCAGGCACATCCTGGAGCACTGTAGGGTGAAGGGTGCATATCAGGATCCTCCCCAATGAGCGGGTGTAGGGCCTCCTGTTTCTTGCCTCTGCGCAGTAAGTTTCTGACCTGCCTGGAGCTAGGCCTAACTTTGTCTCTGTCCTGCGCTGGCTGACCTTGTGGTAGGACCTTCTCTTGAAGTTCATGTTATGTTCTGCTACCAAAGCTAAGGAAAGAGAGGAGATCTGTCCCTACTATAGGACTCAGCTGAATCCCTACGATGTAACAGGGAACCTGATCCTGCGATCAGATCTGCTAAAGTCCTAATCTAGTCTGTACGGAGACCTATAGATGTGGGGAGGGAATCCCTACAAGTACTAAGGACTGGGAGGAATATGGGACACCTCCTAACAGAAATAGTAGCAGACAGACGAACAAACAAAATAGATAGAACATAGAGGTCCGTAGACCAAGCAAACTAACAGAGTTAGATACAGAGCACAGGCTAGCTAGAAAGTAGATATACAATGAAGTCCAGCAAAGCCAGAAGGGCGGAGCAGGATTAAATAGGCCAACAAGGTCATGAGACCAGCAAAGGAAAAAAAACCTAACAGCAAGGTTCTAACAGTACCCCCCCTTCTAAGAGGATCCTCCGGATCCCCTAGGACCAGGCTTATCAGGAAATCTCCTGTGAAACGCTCTGATAAGTCTGGACGCGGAAACATCATCTGACCTCACCCAAGAGTTATCCTCGGGTCCGAAACCTTTCCAGGCCACAAGATACTGCAAACTACCTCTATACCGTCTAGAGTCAAGGATGCGAGAAATTTCATATTCCCCGTCCTCCACCACCGGAGGAACAGAGGCAGAGGCGTCGCCATCCGACACAACAGCTTTTTTTTAACAGAGAGACATGAAATACCGGATTAATTCTCCAGGAGGTAGGAACCTCCAACCTAACAGCAGATTGGTTGACAACCTGAAGCACCTTAAAGGGCCCTACAAACTTGGGACCCAATTTCTTAGAAGGAATCCTCAACCGCAGATTCCTAGAGGACAACCAAACCATGTCACCAACAGCGAACAAAACCTCCTGTCGTTTCCTATCAAAGTAGTCTTTAGATTTTCTGTTGGCCTCCTGAAGATTACCACACACATCCGTCCAAACTCTTTCCAAATCACCGGAAAAATTCTCCTCCTCAGGCACGGCAGATCCCAACTTGGAGAACGACCCAAACGACGGATGTCTCCCAGAACAACAAAAAAAAGGCGAACAACCAGCAGAAGAAGATGTATGATTGTTCAGAGCAAATTCGGCAAGTGGCAGAAACTCAGACCACCCCTCTTGATTGTCTGCCACAAAACAACGCAAGAACTGCTCAACATCCTGGTTTTTCCTTTCTGTCTGGCCATTAGATTCAGGATGATATCCGGACGAAAACGACAAATGAATCCCCAACCTGTCACAAAAGGCACGCCAAAAACGAGCCACGAACTGAGGACCCCTATCAGAAACAATGTCAGTAGGAACGCCATGAAGTCTGACAATTTCCTTGACAAAGGCCTTAGCGAGAGTTTTAGCGCAGGGCAGTTTGACGAAGGGAACCAAGTGACACATCTTGCTAAAACGGTCCACGACCACCCAGATGACAGTAAAACCCTCAGAGGGGGGAAGGTCAGTTATAAAGTCCATAGCCAAATGTGTCCAAGGAGCACTGGGGACCTCCAAAGGACAAAGCAACCCCGCAGCAGGAGTATGTGAGGACTTAGATCTAGCACATATAGTACATTGACGCACCCACTTAATGACTTCCTTCTGCCATCCAGGCCACCAAAAACTGCGACCCACCAGTCTCTTGGTCTCAGAGATTCCGGGATGACCTGCCAACCGAGATTCGTGACACTCAACAAACAAATCTCTCCTAAAGGTCCCAGGCACAAACAACCTCCCATGAGGAGTGTTAGATGGGGCATTCTCCTGAGCTTTAAGAATCTCATCTTCCAAAACGGAGTCTAAAGCAGCTATCACAACACCTTCTTGTAAAATGTTTTCCTCTTTCTCAGCACCGACTATGGGAGAAAAACTGCGAGACAAGGCATCCGCCTTAATATTCTTAGTACCAGGGATGTAAGTAACGGAGAAATTAAACCGCGAGAAAAACAGTGCCCACCTAGCCTGACGGGCATTCAGGCGCTTGGCAGCATCAAGATATATCAGATTTTTATGATCCGTAAGAACCTGAACGGGAAATTCCGCACCTTCCAAGAAGTGGCGCCAGTGTTCAAATGCGAGTTTAATAGCCAATAATTCCCGATTACCAATATCGTAATTCAATTCAGTCTCCGAAAATTTTTTTGAAAAAAAGGCACAGGGATGTAATCCATCCCCGTTATCCTGAGACAATACTGCTCCAACCCCCACAGAGGAAGCATCAACCTCAACCAAAAACGGCTTAGTCACATCAGGCTGCATAAGGATGGGAGCAGAGGTGAACCTCTCCTTGAGATACACAAAAGCTTCAATGGCCTCAGAAGACCACTGAACCGCATCAGCACCTTTCCTGGTGAGATCGGTCAGAGGTTTGACAATACTAGAAAAATTTTTTATGAATTTTCTGTAATAATTGGCGAAACCTAAAAACCTCTGTATCGATTTCAAACCAATAGGCCTAGGCCATTCCTGTATAGCTTGAACTTTAACCGGATCCATCTCAAAACCTTCGCTGGAGATAATGTAACCCAAAAAACTAATTCTCTGTACAGCGAATTCACATTTCTCCAGCTTAGCAAAAAGCGAATTGTCCATTAATAACTGTAATACCTCACATACGCTCCGCCAATGAGACTCCAGATCCGGCGAATAAATCAAAATGTCATCCAAATACACAACCACATTTTTGCCGATCAAAGGCCCAAGGATGTCATTAATAAGATTCTGAAAAAATGCAGGAGCATTGGTAAGACCAAAAGGCATCACCAGATTCTCAAATGACCCACAGGAGTGTTAAAAGCAGTCTTCCATTCGTCACCCTCCTTCATGCGCAACAGATTGTATGCCCCCTTAAGGTCAATTTTAGAGAACCACTTGGCCCCCATTAACTGGTTAAACAGATCAGGAATCAATGGCAGTGGGTAAGGATTGCGTACAGTAATTTTGTTAATCTCACGAAAATCCAGACAAGGACGTAAACCGCCGTCCTTCTTTTTAACAAAAAAAAATCCAACCGCCACAGGAGACTTAGAGGGCCTAATGTGACCGGCGGCCAAACTTGTCTGTATGTATTCCTCCAAAGCCTTCCTCTCAGGAATAGTAAGGTTAAATAAACGACTTTTAGGAAGAGTCGCTCCAGGGACAAATTCAATAGAGCAATCATAGTCTCTATGGGGAGGCAAAACCTGCGATTCCTTCTCAGAAAAAACTCTCCAAAAATCCTGAATAGGAACAGGCAATTCTCCCCTATCCAAAGCTGCAATACGCCCGTTACAACACTTGTCATAACATTTATGGCTCCAGGATTTAATTTCACTGGTAGACCAATCCAGTACAGGATTGTGAAATTTTAACCAGGGCAAACCCAATATTACTGGAGAAGGCAAGTTATTCAAAACTACCAAATCCAATTTCTCATGGTGAACACCATTAATAGTGAGAGGAAATTCACTGACCTTGAGAGTAATATTCTTCAAAGGGGAGCCATCCACAGAAACCACAGCAATGGGGGATGATAAAGGTTCAGGTGTTAAATTGAGTTTTTCCACGAATCCCCCATCAATTACATTCAGTGTAGACCCGCAATCAACAAACACCCGAAATTCCATTAATTTTTCCTGAGCAATCGTGGAAGCAGCTAAAAATATACCCTTGGAATTTAAACAGGCAATACGGGCATGACTGACCATTTTTTTTTCTTTCTTCATACGAAGCTCACAGCCTTTAATCAAATGACCAGATTTTCCGCAATAGAAGCACAAGCCTTCCGAAAAACAACGGTCTTTTTCTTGAGAGCGAGGTGCCACCGATCCAATCTCCATCGGTTCACCACTGTTAGTACACACATTATCATAACCAGAAACTGACATAGCAGAGGATTTGCTCTCATTAACCCTTGCACGCAGTCTTCTATCCACCCGTATAGCTAATTGCATAGCCTGTTGCAAATCTTCAGGTGTAGGATAAGCAATTAGCAGGTCTTTAACCCTTTCACTGAGCCCAGCAAGAAATAGACTTTTCAGAGCAGAATCGTTCCACCCTGTTTGAGTGGACCAACGACGAAAATGAGTACAATATTTTTCCACATTACCTGATCCTTGTTTTAAACGTCTCAACTCAGTCTCAGCTGATGCGACACGGTCAGGATCATCATATAATAGTCGTAAAGCAGAAAAAAAACTATCCACTGATCTGAAGCATGTATCACTAGGTTGCAAAGAAAAGGCCCACTCCTGAGGCTCTTTGCGCAAAAGTGACATTATGAACCCTACGCGCTGGGATTCATCCCCAGAGGACTTGGGTCTCAAACGAAAATACAATAAGCAAGCATTTTTAAATGAAAAAAATTCTCGATGTTCACCAAAAAATAAATCCGGCAAACATACCTTAGGCTCCAAGAAATATGCTCCAGGACAGTTACTCACGTGCTGACGGAGCTCGGCCACTTCCAGAGACAGTCCCTGCAGGTGTTTAGCCAAATCCTGAACCGACACCATGATGGAACAGAAAAATCTTTCCTTAGAGAATTTGCAGGCTGGACTTACTGTTATGTTCTGCTACCAAAGCTAAGGAAAGAGAGGAGATCTGTCCCTACTATAGGACTCAGCTGAATCCCTACGATGTAACAGGGAACCTGATCCTGCGATCAGACCTGCTAAAGTCCTAATCTAGTCTGTACGGAGACCTATAGATGTGGGGAGGGAATCCCTACAAGTACTAAGGACTGGGAGGAATATGGGACACCTCCTAACAGAAATAGTAGCAGACAGACGAACAAACAAAATAGATAGAACATAGAGGTCCGTAGACCAAGCAAACTAACAGAGTTAGATACAGAGCACAGGCTAGCTAGAAAGTAGATATACAATGAAGTCCAGCAAAGCCAGAAGGGCGGAGCAGGATTAAATAGGCCAACAAGGTCATGAGACCAGCAAAGGAAAAAAAACCTAACAGCAAGGTTCTAACAGTTCACACTCCCAGTATGCGGGGCCTAAGCATCTCCTGGCTCTGTTACGTATCAGCACCTTAGCGATCCTGGGACTTGTAGTTCTCCAGGGATTCCGGTTATGCCTTACTGGGTCATAGAGATCCCGGTAAGCTCGGATCCAGTGTCCGGTAAATGCTTTGGGGTGAGCTGGTTAAGCTCCTCTTCCCCTTATGTACTAACTCGCCACTCGCCTTCGGCCTACTCGGGCCCTCAATAGGCTATACACACTAACGGCAGCTTGCCGCGCTTCACCGATCTTATGACGCTGGCACACCTTAAGCTCTATCTGGGCTCCCTGAATCTAGCTAGCAGGAGCCTCGTGCTCCACTGCTGAACTATTAACTGAGTTCTCTAGACTAGACTGAGCTCCACTGCAGACTGACCTCTCTTAGGCTTCTCTACTGCAGGAACTCTTCAGAGGAACTGAACTGCCTAGCTCCACCTTCCCTATTTATATCCCTAACGGGCTCCCTCTGCTGGTCTGAGGTGGAAGGTGGAGATGTGTGAATGTTTATGGGGGCCTCTTGTGGAGGATTCCATCAATACACTCTTCTAGGATCTGTGATACCAAGCGCAGCGGGGCGTCACAGATGCTATTGACGACGAGGTTAGGTTACGCCTTCCTGGACAGAGACGGAGTACTGGAAGCACGTCAACAACTGCATCCTCAACCACAACTCCGCCTCTGACCACAAGTCGTAGTGGCTCTTCAGGTCGCATGGGCTCTAAGCCTTGCATAGCCTGGGCATTTATTCAGATCGATAAGGATGACCCAACTCGTGTTATCTGTAATATTTGTCACCAAAAGCTAAGTAGAGGCCAAAAAATCCATAGTTTGAGTACTTCATGCATGTACCGTCACATGGATATGAAGCATAAGTTGCAGTGGGAAGCTCACTGTGCTACAATGCGGCCTAGCAGGCTGGGCCAACCACCGTCTGCCCCATCTTGTGCATCCGCGGCCTCTTCATCCTCTGTGACTGGGGGGACAGCAGTCACACATGTTTTTGGACACAGACCTGCCACCTCTTTACCTGCAACAGCCAGTGTGATTGGCAGGTCGTCAGTTCATTGGGAAGTGGAAACACCTGCTGGTGTTGAGAGCTCTCTGACATCGAGAGCACCACCTTTGGATCAAGGCAACCTAACATGTCCGCCTGCATCTTCCTCACAGACCGGCAGTTTGCCAGGGACACCCTACTCAACCCCGTCAAAGCACAACAGCCAGCCCTCGGTCCCTCAGATGTGGACAAGTAAAAGACCATTTCCTCCTAGCCATGAGAAAGCTAAGAGGTTGAATTTCACCATCTGCAAGCTGTTGGCTACAGAAATGCTGCCTTTCTGCCTGGAGGACACAGTGGATTTTTGAGACCTTATGTCCGTCTCAGTGCCCCAGTACCAGATGCCCAGTCGGCACTACTTCTCAAAGAAAGGTGTGCCTGCGCTTCACCAGCATGTCGCACACAACATCACCGCTTCTTTGAGAAACTCTGTGTGTGACAGGGTGCATTTCACCACAGACACTTGGACGAGTAGGCATGGACAGGGGCGTTACATGTCGCTGACAGGGCACTGGGTAACTATGGTGACAGCAGGACAAGGGGCTGCTGTCTAAGTCTTGCCGTCCCCGCGAGTTGTACGTCAATCCTCTTTATCTAGAAGTTCCTCCACTGCTTCTGCCTCCTCAACCTCCTCTCGGTCCTCCACCTGCACCCAAAGCCTGTCTGGTAATGCCACCTGCTTTCTAACTGCGCACTTCCTTACTATGCTGGCAGCAGGGCTCAACGGCATCAGTGTTTACTTTGAAATGTCTGGGAAATGTGAGTCACACAGCTGAGGACTTGTGGTCAGCTCTGGAGACCCAGTTTCATGAATGGTTGTCTCCACTGGACCTGCAACCAGGGAAGGCCGTGTGCGACAATGCTGCAAACCTTCGCCGGGGCAATGTTACACACGTGCCTTGTATGGCTCACGTGTTGAACCTGGTTGTCCATAAATTTTTAGCCCACTATCCCGGACTAGATGGCCTTCTGCAGAGGGCACGGTCGCTGTGTGCTCACTTCCGCCGTTCGCATCCCGCAGCTCAACGACTTACATCTCTACAGAAGTCGTTGGGCCTGCCATTTCACCGGCTGAAATGCGATGTGCCGACACGGTGGAATTCAACTCTGCACATGTTGCAGCGACTGTGGCAGCACCGACAAGCCCTGGTGCAATAGTTTCTGACGTATAGCCTGGGCCAACGAGATCCAGAGGTGGGGCAAATCACACAGCAGGAGTGGTCTCAGATCAGGGACCTATGAAGTTGACGCGCCCCCTGGGCCGTGGGGTACCCGGAGCCGGGCTGGTAGACGCTGGGGGTTGTAGTCACTGTGGCGGTGACCCGGTCCGTGACCCAGGGCGGTCAATCCAATGGTAATTTGTATATATGGATTTTATAATGTCCGACTACGCCACCTGTGGAGTGCGACCAAAGGGGCCGCCGCTGCGGAACAGTCCTCTGAAGCTGGTGGTTTTGCTGCAATGGTATTATTACTCACCACAGGAAGAGTGTAGCTTCAGGGCAGTGTGGGTGGATGATGGTGGTTGTAGTGCAGGGAGTCAGTAATGAACACAGAGTCCGTGTGATGCAGTCCCAAGATCTTTACTCACAGTTGTTGCAGTCCAGATTACAGGTACCAGAGCTATCTCACCCGTCGTGCTGTGCGTACTCAGTGAGGGGCTCAGTCCACCCCCAGATAGCTCCGGAGTACTTAGCAGGACCCCCTTCTGTGTGTCCTTTCTCTGGCCTTCTCCCTGCACCTCACACCCAGTGACACTTCTATCCGGTATCCTCGGGCCTTGGCGGGCGACTTGTGTTCCGTCCCCTGGGTCCTATGTGGCTACCTTCTTAGTGAGACTGGTGTGGACTTTTGCCTGCAGTACATGAAATGCTGCAGCCTCCGGTTTCTAGTTGAGCCTTGCTGTTTCTCCTCTAGTTGAGGGACCGGTTCCCCTTATCTGGCCTGACCCCTCTACCTCCTGGTAGCAGCGGGAGTACAGGTGGCCTTCTGCACGGCCCATAGCCCTAGGGTCCCTTCGGTTCCTGGAGCCTTCCTGCTCCCACTCCTCTCTTCTCTCCTTCAGTCCTGGGCCTCCCAGGCTAGGCCCGCCTCCGGAGCAGAGCTCATGCCGAGCCTCTGCTCCTGTCACTTTTCCTCCTCTGACTGGCTTGCTCTTTCTAAGATGGCTTCCTATTTATACTCTCCCTGTCATGTGCTCCCCTAAGCTGCTCCCCTAAGCACCCACTACATAGGATCCTCCCACCAGCTAGGGACCTGGGACTGTGCTCTCCCTTAGGAGCAATCTCGCCCTAACCCCACTGCGGGTATGTGTTGGATGCAGGTGTTAGGGTCCCGAGCCATACGCCTTCCTTACCTGAGGGTGAGATACCACACCTCTGGGTGAGATGCAGTAACTCTGTGGTGACTGCACCCTCAGGGGCGCCACACACCTTTCTGCACAGTTTTGAAATGGCGACGAAGATGTTTAGTGCTGACGACGATGCCATTATCAGCATAACTATTCCGGTGATTTACATGCTGGAGCACACATTAAACAGAATTCAGAGTCAGGTGGTCGGACAAGAGGAGGTGGAGGAAGTAGAGGAGGAGTCGTATGTGGAAGGGATAACATCTCCAAGGTCCAGACGGTTGGCAGCACCAAGGAGGCAGGCATGGGAGGGTGGGGGAGAGGGATTAAACAGGGCACATGGTAGCAGCCAAACTGTTGAGGAAGGTGCAGGAGCCGAGGAAGAAGTGGAGGATGAACTGGCGATGGGCATGGAAGACTCATCAGATGAGGGAGACCTTGATCACATTTCTGTTGTGCGAGGTTGGGGGGAGAGGGCAGAGGAAAGAAGCATGATTCTTACCTCGCTACCAACACAACAAGGACTTGGTCCTCCTGGATGCGCAAGACACATGAGTGCCTTCTTGCTGCACTACCTGCAACATGACCCTCAGATTGCAGAATTCGAAGTAATCTCGACTACTGGGTTGCCACACTCTTAGATCCCCGGTACAAAAGTAAATTTGCCGAAATAATTCCTGCCATAAAAAGGGATTGACGCATGCAGGAGTATCTGCAGACGCTGTTGCAGAATCTTACTTGTGCTTTTCCACAAAACACCAGTGGTGCACGAAGTGAATCTCACAGTTCTAACTTGCCAACCGCGGGACTGTCGAGTCTTCATCACTCAAACCGTAACAGTAACACAGTATCTGCTGGTAACAGCAATTTTGTGAAATCGTTTCACCACTTTTTTAGACCATCCTTTGCAAGGCCACAGGAGACAAGAAGTCTGACACATAGTCAATGCCTAGAGAGGATGGTGCAGGAGTATCTCCAAGTGAACATCGAAGCCATGACTGTGTCACTGGACCCTTGCTCATTTTGGTATTCCAATCTGGAAAAATGGCCAGAGCTCGCCACTCACGCCTTGGAGATCTTGTCATGCCCCGCAGCCAGCGTTCTCTCTGAACGTGTGTTCAGCGCTGCTGATGGTGTGCTGACAGATAAGCGCATGCGGCTGTCCACTGAGAATGTAGACAGACTCACGTTCATAAAGATGAACAAATCATGGATTCGCAAGGACTTTTCTAATCCTGTGTTATCCTTGGGAGGCTAAAAGCTTGAGGATTTGGTAATATCACCTCACCAACCGTTTTAAGCAACTGTGGGGCAATTGATGCCACTTAACCCTAGAACGCATGACCATAAAAATCTACACTTTCATATACCTGGGGCCTTTTAGGCCCATGTGCAAATAACATTGAATAACTCAAACTCAAATGACAAACAACTATTGTAATGCAGCAGCTTGCTAGCATTACTGTAAATGGTCCAGGATGTGTTTACCGGACCATGTATCTTCCCCTTTAACTGACTGGTCACATGACTGTGACATCACACAGGTCCTGTATGCACAGTAAAGCTCTGTACACGTGACTGGGACAGCACACAGGACCTATACACACAGCTGACTGATCACATGACTGTGACATCAGCAAGGTCCTGTCAGTATGTGGCTGTCTGTGCACAGCATATATAAACCCTGCTTAATTTGAGACAGGTGTGTTCGGTGTGAGACCTGTTCCCCATGTGTGTGGGATACCGTGATACCGTGAAGCCTGGCAGCCTGAAGGCAAAGACTAGATCCTGTGCGGATGCTAGTGGCCTTAGGCCTTGGAAGGCAGCGGCTTTGAAGTGAAGCCTGGTACCTGAAAGGTCGAGCCTGGATCCTGTGCGGATGTCAGTGGCCTTTGAGGGAGAGCCGGCTTGAGTAAGAGTCCTGGAAGGCAGAGCCTGGATCCTGTGTGGATGTCAGTGGCCTTTGAGGGAACGACGGCTGGAGACCCCTACCGGGGAAGCCGCAGAGCCACAGTGGTGGCAGAGTAACGGACTGAGACAGCTATACCCGGCAAAGGTAATACCCGGTGCTATATGGACATTGTGATATGAACATTGCTACTTTATTACCTTGCCGTAAGCTGTACCCTGGAGCAAGTGGGCCGGTGTGCCACTTGGCTCATGAATTGTTTATGTGTGTAAACCTGCCGGTGGCGGACTAAGATGAACTGTGTGTGAACAGCGGTTTATGAAGTGCCATAATAAACTGCAACACTGTGTGAAAAACGTAAAGACATTGCACGTGTGCATTGATTGACGCAGCGAAGCGAGTTACCCCCAGTATGATGACGAGCGCTGCCTTACATATGGTTCGAGAGTGCGGGCAACGGCAGCCCGGTTGCTAGTGGCAACGACAACCCCGGTTGCTAGGGGCAACGGCACAGGACGACGAGTGTGGATAAAGCATCTTGCGGCAACTCGGCGGGGTTGCGAAGATTGGCGTCGCACTCAAACCTGGTTTGCTGTGGCTCGGCGGGGCTCACGAAGTATAAAGCATCTTGCGGCAACTCGGCGGGGTTGCGAAGATTCTCATCGCACTCAAATCCGGTTTTGCGGTGGCTTGGTGGGGCCACGAAAATTTTTCCGGGAGAGCGATGAAGTGCTAGTGTGAACAGTGTACCGCGATGGCTGTGAGCAAAGCAGCAGATCTGTCTGGAGCTATTGAGCGGTTGAAGGGCCGGTTGGGACCGGAGCAGGTATTTGGGAAACTTTTACTGGACATGGTGCAGGAACCGCAGGAGCTGTGGGCACCATATGGAATGGCGGCAGTGGACCATTCTATGGACTCTCCGGGGGCGCCAGTGTTGTCCCAGAGTGCCCGGGGAGGTGGTAAGAGATGTTGTGAACTGAGTCCTAAGACTACTGCTGATTTTTTGTGTAAAAATTACCCTGCAGGTGTGGTTGTTAAAAAGGGGCGGAGTCTAAAAAAGGGGCGGATTTTCACAAGAGTGTGGAGTGTAGGAAACTGAAAATTGTTACTGGTGGTGGGTTGGTGCCTCCTAAAAATGACAATGTGACCGTTGATAACGTGGTAACTCCAGTAGAAGGGGGTGACGTCAAAGTGGGAGGTGACCTGTTAGTCCACAACACCATGGGTAGTGACACAGACCCCGTAGCTGACTGTGACACTATGAAAGTAAAAAGTGAGTTCAGTCAGGAGGGGCTAGACGAGGTGAGAGAGTCCCCATCTCGTAGACGGCGCAAGGGCCACAAAAAGGTTGCTCCTGTAGACTTGGCTGAAAATAAAAATAAAGAGAGGGTAGTACTGTGTGCCTTTGCTTCAAGTGTGGATCCTCCATTAGAGGTAGAAGAGGAGGTGACGTTGCCAGTAGCAACCTCCGGTACGGTACCGAGTCAGAAGGATCTGACAGCCCTGGAAGGGGAGGCGGCCAGTCGTGACCAAGAGCTGGAACCTATCGGCCAGCAGGGTCAGAGTGACGGGCAGCAATTATGTGGAAACCTGGGGAACGTGTCCTCAATCCAGTTGATCCTGGAGTCTGAACAGCAGAAAATACACCAGCTTGTGAAGGACTTACAGCGAGATCTAAAGGGAAGCAACGAGGAAATTAACCAGTGGAAGGAAATGTTCTACGCAATTAAGGAGGACCGCCGCAAAATCCAGGAAGAGGTTTTGCAGTTGAAGCTTGAGAAGGAGGCGCGGCAGAATGGTGTTTCTGGACGCGAACAAATCCTAGAACGACTGCGCAAACAGCTCAACCAGGAGCTGTGTGACTCCAAGAAGGAGTGTGGTGAACGCAGTAGGGAACTGCAACAGAGTAAGAGAGATTATGAGGATCTCCTCAAGGTGAAGGAAAAACTAGAGGAGGATAAGGTGGGTGCAGAGCAAGTGCGCCAAGCGGTTGAGACCACTCTGCAAGACACCAGTGAGGAGAATGATGGTCTCCGGGGAAAGACCCTAGATCTGGAAGCTCAGGTGAAGGAGCTACAGATGTCCTGTGATGCTCTCCAGAAGGCGGAGACGTACCTTAAAGAAACAGTCAGCAAGATGGAAGCTGAGCGGAAAAAGATGGAGGAGTCTGTCGGAGAATCCACAGACCAGGGCCAGGAGTTGGCCGCTGGTGAGGGGAGGTGTGAAGCAGATACCTCCTCGAGTGATGCGAGCTTGGATGATTCGGTGGAAGTAAGAGCCGAGATCAGGGAGCTCAAGGAGTTGCTATGACGCGCCCCCTGGGCCAGTGCTGTTTGGGGATACCCGGAGCCGGATCAGATGGGGGTTGTAGTCTCCGAGTGGCGGTGACCCGGTCCGTGCCCAGGGTGTCAAACTCAGTGTGCGGCAGTCTTTACAGATGTTATTGATGTTCTTAATGTCGACTACGCCACCCGTTGATTTGCGGTCAAAAGGCCGCCGCTGCAGCAGGGTCCGCTGAGGCTGGTGGTAGATGTGCAGCTGTGGTAGTATAACCCCCAATGGGAGGGGTATAGCCTCAGGGGGTCAGGTGTAGAGGATGGGGGTTGTGGAGGTGCAGTGTGGATGGTAAGAAGACTCGGAGTCGGGCTGTGCAGTTCAGGGTTTTTACTTACTGCTGTTCTTGTGGTCACTCTGGCCTTGAGTGACCGCCCGAGCTGTGCTGCGTCCACCAGGTCCTGGACTCGGCCAACCCCCAAGCAATTCTGGAGCGTGGTCCTGAGCTCCCTTTCTGACTGTCCTTTCTACCGGCCGTTCTCACCAGGGGTCCACTTATGTCCGGCTCCCTTGGGCCTCTTGGTGGGTGCACCTCCTCTGGGTTCCCTGACCCCACACTTGGTATGCCTTCCTAGTGGACTTGGTGAGGGTCGTGGCAGATCCTGCCCACGACCTCCGGTTCCTGGCTAAGGTGTGTTTTGCCTCTGCCAGCTTGGGATCCGGTACCCGTGTGCCAACCCTTCACCCTCTGGTCTGATTTTGGGTTCTTAGGGTTCCTTCTTCTTCCCCTCTGGGTCCTTCTCTTCTCCTCTCTCTCTTCTCTCTCAGGACTGACTGATCCTCTACAGAAGGCTGACCCTCTACACAAGACTGACTGACCCTGATCTAAGATGGTGCCCACCTTATATACTCCCTCTATGTGTGAGCTCAGGTGACCAGCACCCAATGAGCTCCTAGCCTTACCCAGACTGCTCCCCCTATCTGCCCCTACACTACTGGGATGTTCCACCCCCCTCCCACTCCAGCCAGGGACAGACACAGTCGTACCTGCACATATACACTGGTGGGAGTACCGTCGATCTGTCCCCCGGAAATGGGATGTGTGTAGTGCATGCAGCTATCTGAGCTCAGTTCCACACTCCATCCTTACCCGGGAGTGGAATACCACACCTCTGGCTTGAGGTGTAATACCCCTGTAGCAGCCGAATCCTCAGGGTGCTACAGCTACAAACCCAGTGGACGCAAGAGAAGCGTGAGAGACTGGCTATTGAGAGCCGAGTGGGCACATTGGAGACGGAGAGGTCTGAGAGAGCTCTGCTGCTGGAAGAGCAGTTGAAGCAGGAAGAGCTTCAGAGACGGGCCGCTGAGAGGCGAGTAATTGAGCTGGAAGGAGAAGTTTTGGAGCTCAAAGGTCGCCTATCAAAGTGTCACATGGTGAACGAGGTCTCCTTGGAGAAGGGAAAAGGCAAACAAGTTGCACTTACTCCCTTAGACCATGAGAAGGTAGACCTGAGGAGAGCTAAGAATATGGTGTTGGAAGATAAAGGTGAAGTGGAGGTGGTCAAGACGAAAAGTTGTGAAGTGGTAGTTGTGAGTCAGCTCAGGGGAAGCATCCAGGGTGAAGAAGCTGGAAGTCAGTTGTCCCTGAAACCTGAGCTGGTTGATCGTCTGGAAACCACTGGTGAGACCGAAACGTCTCGGTACAAGTGCCTCGTAGATGTACCCGAGGACTTGAGGGAAGAATGCACCCGTGAGTTCGTGCATGAGGAGTTTAAGAAAGTCGTGGGAGCCTGTAAGGTGTACCTGACCTCAGAAGCTAAACAGCTGGTGGTCCTGTCCACGACCGAAGTCACAGTGAAGAGGGTGGCTATCCTAAGTGACATGCACTGGCGATGTATTCGTACGAAGCGGTTTCTCCGGTTGAAGACGGAACAAGCCGTTAGGCAACTGGAGCTTAGGAGAAAAGCTCACAGTATGTGTGAAGAGGTCATCCGGGTGCCTCATGTTCTGGTGAGAAAGCTCATTGGGAGAAGCGGTCGAGCCATGCAGATGATGGTCAAGAAGTCTGGTGTGGTGAAAGTAAGCAGTCCACGTGATCATCAGGACTGGATACCAGACGAAGACGGCATGGTGTCCTTCTCCACTGTAGGAACAGAAGAAAGCCTAGAATATATACGCATGCTGATTGAGTACCGAGTGACCTACCTGCAGGAGGTAGAACAATTGAATCTCGCTAGACTGCGAGTAGATAGACAGCATCATCTGAGCAGCAGAAGATGGGAGCCGTCTAGAAATAGTGAGACCCGACAGAGAAAGGGCCCCCTAAATAACAGAACAGCTACAGCTGAAGTTAGGGACCTTTCAAGATGTCCTGAGAGTAGTGGGCGTGGGTTTAGAGGTAGTGAGACCTCCACTAACTCAGGTTTGAGCAGTCCGTACAAACGACCCAATAGAGGACAGGACAGTACGGAGTCGAACCGGACCTTAGATACCAGGGCATGTGAGTCGCACTGCTGTATTGACCGCTGGGAGCGGGGAAGACCTGACAGGGTTTTGATTGACCGCTGGGAGCGGGGAAGACCTGACAAAGTTACGACCCGGAAAGGTGACCTGACGAAGTCAGTGACAGTGACAAATGGTAGGTCCCTAAAGAATGGTCTAATGTCATTGACTAAGGTTCCAGGGGCTGAGTAGCACAATTGTAAAGTTCATGGTCTCTGTGAGCTGGGGGTTATAATGTTATTGTGTATATTATGTGTTCAACCCCCCACAAGTTTGAACAGAGGGGGGGGATATGTAATGCAGCAGCTTGCTAGCATTACTGTAAATGGTCCAGGATGTGTTTACCGGACCATGTATCTTCCCCTTTAACTGACTGGTCACATGACTGTGACATCACACAGGTCCTGTATGCACAGTAAAGCTCTGTACACGTGACTGGGACAGCACACAGGACCTATACACACAGCTGACTGATCACATGACTGTGACATCAGCAAGGTCCTGTCAGTATGTGGCTGTCTGTGCACAGCATATATAAACCCTGCTTAATTTGAGACAGGTGTGTTCGGTGTGAGACCTGTTCCCCATGTGTGTGGGATACCGTGATACCGTGAAGCCTGGCAGCCTGAAGGCAAAGACTAGATCCTGTGCGGATGCTAGTGGCCTTGGAAGGCAGCGGCTTTGAAGTGAAGCCTGGTACCTGAAAGGTCGAGCCTGGATCCTGTGCGGATGTCAGTGGCCTTTGAGGGAGAGCCGGCTTGAGTAAGAGTCCTGGAAGGCAGAGCCTGGATCCTGTGTGGATGTCAGTGGCCTTTGAGGGAACGACGGCTGGAGACCCCTACCTGGGAAGCCGCAGAGCCACAGTGGTGGCAGAGTAACGGACTGAGACAGCTATACCAGGCAAAGGTAATACCAGGTGCTATATGGACATTGTGATATGAACATTGCTACTTTATTACCTTGCCGTAAGCTGTACCCTGGAGCAAGTGGGCCGGTGTGCCACTTGGCTCATGAATTGTTTATGTGTGTAAACCTGCCGGTGGCAGACTAAGATGAACTGTGTGTGAACAGCGGTTTATGAAGTGCCATAATAAACTGCAACACTGTGTGAAAAACGTAAAGACATTGCACGTGTGCATTGATTGACGCAGCAAAGCGAGTTACCCCCAGTATGATGACGAGCGCTGCCTTACACTATATACATGAAGAATACCTAGAGTTTCAAAATTCTAACTAAAGTAATCTTGCAGTAAATAGAAAACAATTAACAGGGCGGGACTGCGAGGCCCCAGGTATGCGTTCTAGGGTTAAGTGGTGTCTGTGCCACAATTTTGGGAAAAAATGGAAACTCTTTTTGGAGTCCCCTTGCTGTGTCTTACGTGACGTTGGCATCGTCAATTCCAGGTGGGTTGGGTCGCTCCCCCCCCCCCTTTTAACTGTAAGAAACTACATACACTATGGCTTGGGGTAACACAGATGATTGAGTCTGAAGAGCTGTTTACTCAGAGGTCTGCTCCAAATCTTCAGTGTCTGCTAGTCAGCGTAGAATTTTTAACTGCATCTAGCCTAGGCAATACTTTGGGCGTAGTAGCCCAGCTGCGAAGCAAGCTGCACCGCCTGTGTATCTAATAAGAATTTTTAAATGCATCTAGCCTAGGCAGACTGTGGGGACCCCCAACCAAACCCAGACGCTCAGCCCCCCTACCGCCCCCCTTTCCTTGACAATACAATAATGTAACTCTTACAACTGGATGGGTGAGGATCGGTCACAGCTTTATTAACTCTTTATACTAATTCCATTAGAAAGACATTTTATTTCTAAAATAAATCAGCTTGTTGCAGCATGCCCTGGGTCTCCACTCCGGCAACTTGGTCAACAAGTGTAACTCTCCAACATGTCCTTTCTATTTCCAGGCCACGGAGGATCCTGCGTACTCGTATGCAGGACTCTGACCCCCACCCATCACTCTTAACGCTTGTTCCACTCCGTCCTGGAGTCCTGACAGGAATATGTCCAGTCCAATATCCATTAAGTGAACACCGTCGGGCCGTATGAGGCCTGCTTTATCTCCTTCCAGTTGTCGGTGTCGTACCACTACACCGCCTCTGTCTCTTCTAAATTTTGCCATCCGAATATTTATTACCCGCCTTGTCCGTTCGATGGCCGTGATGTCTCGCGCACCTTGCCATACCGCTATCGGCACAATCTCTGACCATACTATAGCTAGTTTTGTGAAAAATTCTCTGAAGCGCTCAATGTCTAGTTTCATTATTGCCATTAGTTATGCGCTCTTGTGATGACCTAGGTTGTTTCCCCCGGCCTGTATAACTAAGATGACCAGACATCTTGCCTCTCTCCCTACCTTGATTACCTCCATTAGTACCTGTGGCCATAGCAGGCCTCTAATACCTCTCCAGTTGAAATATGTGTTATGAAACTCTAATTTCCTCCCGCCTGGGCGGACTTTCGCCCTTTAATCTGCCCAATATATATACGAGTGGCCTATCACCCACACTGTTGGCTTAGCGTCACCTGTAAAAGAAACAAACCACGTTAGGATAACAAGTCCGGTCTTATGTATCTTGCCAAACACGTGGATCACCATCTCTCTATCCTCTGAACTTCCGTTTCTGACAGTCCTGCTCTTGCTGCTTCTGTGGCCGCGCCTATGCGGAATGAGTGTGTCCCGTAATCTTTGGGGTGGTTCCCTGCCGATGTTATGCATTTATTAAATATAGCTTGGAACTGGTATCTTGCTAATGGCGTCCCATCAATGTGTGATAGGAACAAATTACTTTGTGATCTGATGGTTAGATATGGTTTTACTATTGTTACCCGACTCAGTGTACCGTTTGTGGGTTGTAGAAGTACCCAAGTGCCCCTGCCCGCTTGAACCATTTTCGATTTGTGTATGCGTAGACGTATTGCATTATTGGCTATGACTACGTCCTGGTGTAATAAGCCTCCACTGGTGCTAATTTTGGATTGAGGGACTAATTCGCTTATGCATAGCGCCCCGAAGAAGGCGATCACAAATGCAGTAGACAGTAGTGTTGCTTCAAATTGTGAGTGTCATGTTAATGGTGTTAGGGATATGATGTGAGAAATCAGTTTTAGTGACACGGGACGGGACGTCTACACTCCTGACTTGGCTGACCCCTTTTCCACCCTTTTATGGATTGTCTGATGATGAATCTTTGTCACATCTCCCCAATTCAGTAGTTGGAAGTGAAATGCTACTCCGGTCAGACACCGCTGCGCTGACGCCCCTGATATGCCCCTCATCATTAGCTGGTGGAGAAATTCTATGGTGACTTGTGATCTGGCTTGTTCACATTGGTCAACCCGTCTGCCTGCTACTAGTCGTGTCCACTCTTCCCATGCCTTACCGTATGCTTGCCACGTCGACGGGGCAACTGACGCTCTGATTAATGGCATCAACTATTCGCCACTAGATCCCATAGGGAAGGTGGGCAACTGTTGTCCCGATGGGTGGGCATTGTGGAAGAGCTCTGTGAAAATCTGCCAATTGAATTGTTATAAAGCGTTAGCAGCAGCTTTAGACCCCTCAGCATAGTGGCTAGCGCGGACCCATACATTGTGTTTTAGGTACAGGAATGCTAGCCTGGGTAGTAGGCCTAGCACTGGGAGAGACGATGATGCCATCTTATTAATGCAGTGAGCTAAGCTGGTGTTTTTTGTTATGAAGCGTATATTTTTGTAAGCCAGGAGCGCGCCCCATATTTCTATTGCTACCACTATTGGGAAGAAAAATTATTTTCAGGGCTAGATGCAGCGAAAAATTATTATTAATTGAAAAGCTGGTGGAGCTTGGTATAGATGGCCTAATACAATGAGTCCCACACACAGCTAGAAGGCCAAATATTTTTTCAGAGGTAGATGCAGACAAAAAAATATTTTGAATTTGCAACCTGATGGAGGTCAGTATAGATGACTAATAGAACAAGTCCCACACACAGCTAGAAGGCCAAATATTTTTTCAGAGGTAGATGCAGAAAAAAATTATATTCAGTTTGCAACCTTATGGAGGTCAGTATAGATGGACTAATAGAACAAGTCCCACACACAGCTAGAAGGCCAAATATTTTTAAGAGGTAGATGCAGAAAAAAATTATATTCAGTTTGCAACCTTATGGAGGTCAGTATAGATGGACTAATAGAACAAGTCCCACACACAGCTAGAAGCCCAAATATTTTTTCAGAGGTAGATGCAGAAAAAAATTATTTTGAATTTGCAACCTGATGGAGGTCAGTATAGATGGACTAATAGAACAAGTCCCACACACAGCTAGAAGCCCAAATATTTTTTCAGAGGTAGATGCAGAAAAAAATTGTATTCAGTTTGCAACCTTATGGAGGTCAGTATAGATGGACTAATAGAACAAGTCCCACACACAGCTAGAAGGCCAAATATTTTTTCAGAGGTAGATGCAGACAAAAAATTATTTTGAATTTGCAACCTGATGGAGGTCAGTATAGATGGACTAATAGAACAAGTCCCACACACAGCTAGAAGCCCAAATATTTTTTCAGAGGTAGATGCAGAAAAAAATTGTATTCAGTTTGCAACCTTATGGAGGTCAGTATAGATGGACTAATAGAACAAGTCCCACACACAGCTAGAAGCCCAAATATTTTTTCAGAGGTAGATGCAGACAAAAAATTATTTTGAATTTGCAACCTTATGGAGGTCAGTATAGATGGACTAATAGAACAAGTCCCACACACAGCTAGAAGGCCAAATATTTTTTCAGAGGTAGATGCAGAAAAAATTAGATTCAATTTGCAACCTGATGGAGGTCAGTATAGATGGACTAATAGAATGATGCTATGCCCAAAAGATTTTACTTCACTAGGTGCAGTAAAAAAATTGGTATTCTATACACAGGTGGTATATCTTGCAACACAGATAGGCTACTCCACTGACTAACACACTCTGCAATAGGCCAAAAAGGATTAGCTTTGCTAGATTCAGCCAAATGCTGTGAAAAAAACTTGCACAGCACTGGCACAGACCTGCCTGGCAAAAACTGATAGGAACTGATGTAACCTAGTCCTGAAAAGGACTCCAATTACAATTAGTCTTTACTCCCACAATCTATTTAAGAGCACAGACCTGCCTGATAAAAGTCGTAGGAAATGCTGTAACCTAGTCCTTAAAAGGACTGCAATCACAACTATTCCCTACTCCCAAGCTATCTGTAGATTTGTGCGAAAATTGGCTTGAAATTAACAAGGTATAGCGCACACAGCAACAGCGGTGCCGTCTAACTCGCAGCTGCAGCAGGGGGAAAATGGCTTGGTCTTATAGGGCAAGGACATGTGACATACACTGCCAATGACACATGCCCTTGTGTTATGCACACGCCCGGGCTAAGCGGCGTGTGCGTGTGATTGGTAGTGATTCCACTGGACCGTGCCGGAGAGTGAATGCCTGGAGGGGCGTGACTAAGTATTCACCCGATCCGACCAGGGTCGCACGACGGCATACGACGCCAGTGCACCAAGGAGGAACCGAGCAGAGGGACCAGGTGCTACTCCAGGACAGACCCCGGACACGGCTGTTGACCCACACAGGGGAATACAGGAACAGGCTGGTAGGCTGGCACACAGACTGGTGGGTATAGGCAGGCACAACTGGTATGCAGGCAGGCGGGTATGCAGGCAGGGGGGTAAAGGCAAGCACAGCTAGAGTGCAGACAGGGAGGCACTAGCAGGTAGGAACACAGGCGGGATAGGACCCAGTACACACCGGGACTCAGGAACAATACAGGCAGAGGGTTACAGGCAAGCACAGCTAGAGTGCAGACAGGGAGGCACTAGCAGGTAGGAACACAGGCGGGATAGGGCCCAGTACACACTGGGACTCAGGAACATTACAGGCAGAGGGGTACAGGCAGGGCAGGACAGGACTGCCGGAGCAGCGGGCAGAAGCAGGGCAGGACAGGACTGCCGGAGCAGAACGGACAGGACTCTGTACACACGGAACAGACAGGAAGGGAAAGGCAGAGCCAGATACCCACAGGGTACTTGCAGTGAAGTAGCGAGGGGACCACAAACTCACAAACGGGAGTACAGAGACAACAAGCAGGAGTTAGGTACGAGTTCAGACTCTGCAGAAAAAGGAAGGGAACGGACATAGAGGAAAAACAGGTAAAGGATAGGAGAGAGTTCAGACTGGAACTGAGTGTACGGAGGGGACCGACACTGCAGCGGGATACAGGAGCGGGTCTGGGAATACTGCCCCCAGAGAGGCGGGACGAACAGGCAAGGAGCGTGTTCAGACAGGACAGACAAAATACAGGAGCGGGTCTAGGTAATCGGCCCCTAGAAGGCGGGAGGAACAGGCTAGGAGCGTGTTCAGACAGGACAGACAAGATACACAGAAAGGACTAAGTTCAGACACGGGAACTAATACCGCAAAGCAGGAGACATACAGGACTCAGTTCAGACACGGGAACTAATACCGCAAAGCAGGAGACATACAGGACTCAGTTCAGACACGGGAACTAATACCGCAAAGCAGGAGACATACAGGACACAGTTCAGACACGGGAGCTGATACCGCAAAGCAGGAGACATACAGGACTAAGTTCAGACAGGCCTGGAAATAAAGCCTCCAGGAAAGGCAGACAAGGAAACAAAGACGGGACCTGGCACCTTCAGAGTGCAAGCACACACTGAAGGAAAACACTATGCTCAGGCAGGGATAGAAGGGAGCTGCTGAGCTATATACCAAGTGTCAGACAGCAATAGGCTGAGGACGCACAAGGGGCGTGACCCACAGCAGGTACAAAGAGCAGGAAGTGATCGGGCGCCGCCCTTAAGCAGCAGAGACAGACACAAACAGACAGCATGGAGGGAAGCCAGAGAGACATTCTGGACAGGAGATCAAGTGCGCTCTCTTGCACAGTGGGAGATGGACCACCATGCAAGGACGCCGCCAGGTATGTTACAGTACCTCCCCCCTTACGCCCCCTCTTCTTCAGGCCTGCCAGAATCTTCCGCAGGGAATTCGAGGACCAGTCGTTCACTGGGTTGGAGGGGAACAGAGACTTGAGGGTAATCTCTGCTTCGAGGTACATCTTGTCAAGCTCACAGGAAAAAATAGACGGGTTATCAGGTACATAATGAGGAAAAGTCACTGTCTCTTTGTTATCTGGTGGTATCCCGGAGGATTCAGGAAACAACTGGAGGTCCTCCGCCGGGTCAGAAGAGTGCAGAGGCTCAGAGAAAACAACTGCTTCAGAGTACACTAGGTCGGACTCACTGGAGGAAGCAGGCGAGGTATCGGGTACCGAGTATAGGAAAGTCTCTGTCCATTCACCACCAGGTGGCACCCCGAAGGGTTCTGAACACAACTGGAGGTCCTCCGCCTGGTCGGAGGGGTGTAGAGACTCGGGAGTAACCTCTGCTTCGGAGTACACTAGGTCGGACTCACTGGACGAAGCGAGCGAGGTATCAGGTACAGGATATAGGAAAGTCTCTGTCCATTCACCACCAGGTGGCACCCCGAAGGATTCTGAACACAACTGGAGGTCCTCCGCCTGGTCGGAGGGGTGTAGAGACTCAGGAGTAACCTCTGCTTCGGAGTACACTAGGTTGGACTCACTGGACGAAGCGAGCGAGGTATCAGGTACAGAGTATAGGAGAGTCTCTGTCCTTTCGCTACCAGGTAGCACCCCGAAGGGTTCAGGAGACAACTGGAGATCCTCCGCCTGGTCGGAGGGGTGTAGAGACTCGGAGGTAACTACCACTTTGGGGTACCCATTGTCAGGCTCACAGGACGAAGCGGACAAGGTATTGAGTACCGGGTGTAGAGAAGTCTCTCTCCATTTGTCATCGAGTGGTATCCCGGAGGATTCAGGAGGCAACAGGGGATCCTCCGCCAGGTAGTAGAGGTGCACAGACTCAGAGGTAACCACAGCTTTGGAGCATCCTTGGACATGCACACCGGTTAAAGAGAGAGAAGCATCTGATGCCGGGTGCAGGAAGTTCTCCTGTGTGGAGTCTGGATGGGCAGAAGTCTCTTCGGGCAGGAGAACTGGTGCACTACCCACGCACATTACCCATTGGGGTTTCTCCGGGATACAGGGAGATGAAGCTTCAGTAGGGACTTCAAGGTTGGGGTCAGGAGGTCTCAGGGAGGACAGACCCTGGCGTGACGGCTTGCCTCTACGTCTAGCACGTCTGGACTGCCTCTTGAGGTTGAGAGAAGTATTCCGGAAAGCGTAGTCACCCTGTGAGGATTCTGGGTGGGCAGTAGTCTCATTGGGCTGGAGGACTATTGCGCTACCCACACACATTACCCATTGGGGCTGCTCCGGGATATTGGGAGGTGAAGCTTCAGCAGGAGCCTCCGGGTTAGGATCATCGAAGACCATTAGAAAGGCCACCAGGAAGGCCATTAGGTCCCGGAGGATCGGATCCTGTGTTTCATATAGGAGGTTGATCCATTCCAAGGCATCACCCGCCAGGTAAGACATAATAAAGGCCACTTTAGCCCAATCGGAAGGAAAATAGAGAGGGTAGGCCTTAAAGTGTAGCATGCATTGCTCCACAAATGCACGACACTGTCTTGGATCCCCATAGTAACGTGGCGGATCCGCAGGAACGAGAGCTGATAGATCCATCTGGACGGTGCGTAATTTCGCCTGGAACTCAGCTAAGAGAAAAAAAAAATTATTTATTTATTTTAATGCATATATTCGCTGGAAAAACTTCTCAAAGAGCGAAGGCCGTGGGGCTCAACGGGAACCATGGCCTGAGCATGCTGTTATGCACACGCCCGGGCTAAGCGGCGTGTGCGTGTGATTGGTAGTGATTCCACTGGACCGTGCCGGAGAGTGAATGCCTGGAGGGGCGTGACTAAGTATTCACCCGATCCGACCAGGGTCGCACGACGGCATACGACGCCAGTGCACCAAGGAGGAACCGAGCAGAGGGACCAGGTGCTACTCCAGGACAGACCCCGGACACGGCTGTTGACCCACACAGGGGAATACAGGAACAGGCTGGTAGGCTGGCACACAGACTGGTGGGTATAGGCAGGCACAACTGGTATGCAGGCAGGCGGGTATGCAGGCAGGGGGGTAAAGGCAAGCACAGCTAGAGTGCAGACAGGGAGGCACTAGCAGGTAGGAACACAGGCGGGATAGGACCCAGTACACACCGGGACTCAGGAACAATACAGGCAGAGGGTTACAGGCAAGCACAGCTAGAGTGCAGACAGGGAGGCACTAGCAGGTAGGAACACAGGCGGGATAGGGCCCAGTACACACTGGGACTCAGGAACATTACAGGCAGAGGGGTACAGGCAGGGCAGGACAGGACTGCCGGAGCAGCGGGCAGAAGCAGGGCAGGACAGGACTGCCGGAGCAGAACGGACAGGACTCTGTACACACGGAACAGACAGGAAGGGAAAGGCAGAGCCAGATACCCACAGGGTACTTGCAGTGAAGTAGCGAGGGGACCACAAACTCACAAACGGGAGTACAGAGACAACAAGCAGGAGTTAGGTACGAGTTCAGACTCTGCAGAAAAAGGAAGGGAACGGACATAGAGGAAAAACAGGTAAAGGATAGGAGAGAGTTCAGACTGGAACTGAGTGTACGGAGGGGACCGACACTGCAGCGGGATACAGGAGCGGGTCTGGGAATACTGCCCCCAGAGAGGCGGGACGAACAGGCAAGGAGCGTGTTCAGACAGGACAGACAAAATACAGGAGCGGGTCTAGGTAATCGGCCCCTAGAAGGCGGGAGGAACAGGCTAGGAGCGTGTTCAGACAGGACAGACAAGATACACAGAAAGGACTAAGTTCAGACACGGGAACTAATACCGCAAAGCAGGAGACATACAGGACTCAGTTCAGACACGGGAACTAATACCGCAAAGCAGGAGACATACAGGACTCAGTTCAGACACGGGAACTAATACCGCAAAGCAGGAGACATACAGGACACAGTTCAGACACGGGAGCTGATACCGCAAAGCAGGAGACATACAGGACTAAGTTCAGACAGGCCTGGAAATAAAGCCTCCAGGAAAGGCAGACAAGGAAACAAAGACGGGACCTGGCACCTTCAGAGTGCAAGCACACACTGAAGGAAAACACTATGCTCAGGCAGGGATAGAAGGGAGCTGCTGAGCTATATACCAAGTGTCAGACAGCAATAGGCTGAGGACGCACAAGGGGCGTGACCCACAGCAGGTACAAAGAGCAGGAAGTGATCGGGCGCCGCCCTTAAGCAGCAGAGACAGACACAAACAGACAGCATGGAGGGAAGCCAGAGAGACATTCTGGACAGGAGATCAAGTGCGCTCTCTTGCACAGTGGGAGATGGACCACCATGCAAGGACGCCGCCAGGTATGTTACACCTTGCTTGTGTGAAAAAAAGCACTTCGCTCCGTGTGTGCGCTGCTGATAGGCTGACAGATTGCACCTCCCCACTAGTGTTGAGCCACCCCCGTAGTGTTCGAGTTCGGTTCGGTTCGTCGAACACCCGTGTGTTCGCCGAACTGTTCGTCGAACTGTTCGTCGAACACCTTCGAACACCGTTAAAACCAATGGCAGGCAAACAAAAACACATAGAAACACATAGAAAACACCTTCAAAGGTGTCCAAAAGCTGACAAACTGCTCAGAAGACATAACTAACACATGGAAAAGTGACAAGTACATATAGTCATGCGAAAAGAAAAGAGGTGGAGGAGTAAAAGGAGGGGGAGACACAGATATAGGCATGTCATGCCCTTCTAAAATCCAAAAAGTGAGAAGCCGACACGGCCAGTCCGTTCCTGCCCGTGCCACCTCCGTGTCGCCGGGTTTGTGCCAGAGCCGCGGTGGACCCTGACGGCCAGCCCCCCTCTCCTAATACTGGTGCCTGTCCGCTGGTGGGTCGAGCCCCCCGCGGTGGGGGGGGGAGTAACATCTGCAGAAGAAAGACCATCTTCCAGCCAAACTAACATGTCGACTTCTTTTCGTGGACAATGTGATACGATCCCTTTGTTACGGACACGCCCATCGCTACAAATTCCAGATGAGGCACAAAAACAGCAGGTGCTTCAGCGGATATCAAGTGCTCCTTCAAGTGGGCTCTCCTCCACCTCAACTTCAACATCACAAATACTCCAGTCCTCAGAGGTGTCACCCCAATCGCACTTGCTTCCTCACAGCTCCCAAGTCTCCAGCTGCCCGTCTGAGTATGGGGTAACACAGATGGTTGAGTCTGCACAGCTGTTTACTCATACTATAGCCTGGGAAACGGAGGTCTGCTCCAGAGCTTCTGTTAATCCAGACGAGGAAATGATCTGCACTGATGCCCAGAATCTTTATAAGTCGGATCCAGGACCAGATGAAGAAGGTTCTGAGCATAATGTAGACCCTCGTTCCCAAACTGTAACTCCTGTTGGTGGAGACAATGATGAAGACGATGATGAGACTCAAATACCTGATTGGAGCGACAACTTGACTTTTTGGTCAGGGCAGGAAGAGGTTGGCTTTGAGGACGACGGGTGTGATAACACACAGGGTGATGATGACAAGGTTGGAGATCTCACTTACTGTCAACCCACAGTCAGCCAGTCGATGAGGTCACCCGGGCCTTTGCCTGGCCTTTGGGATGTCGCGGTGGTCGGCTCCCTGGCCCGTACCCTGGGGTCACTCTTTAAAAGGGTGGATAATTGTTAATTTTATAAGAGCTTGTGACACCACCTGTGGTATCTGGTGAGAAGCACCAGCGCTGCAGCAGTCCACTGAGGCCCGTGATAAGGCAGCTCGATGGTATAGCTCCCCACAGGTGGAGCTAGGTCTCAGGGCAGCGTATGCAGGGGGAATGCAGGACAGGCGAGACCCAGCTGGGTCAGTGCAAGAACGGAAACGGACACGGTAGTCACTTCAGTACCTTTTACTGGAGGAAATTCAGGCACATCCTGGAGCACTGTAGGGTGAAGGGTGCATATCAGGATCCTCCCCAATGAGCGGGTGTAGGGCCTCCTGTTTCTTGCCTCTGCGCAGTAAGTTTCTGACCTGCCTGGAGCTAGGCCTAACTTTGTCTCTGTCCTGCGCTGGCTGACCTTGTGGTAGGGCCTTCTCTTGAAGTTCACGCTCCCAGTATGCGGGGCCTAAGCGTCTCCTGGCTCTGTTACGTATCAGCACCTTAGCGATCCTGGGACTTGTAGTTCTCCAGGGATTCCGGTTATGCCTTACTGGGTCATAGAGATCCCGGTAAGCTTGGATCCGGTGTCCGGTAAATGCTTCGGGGTGAGCTGGTTAAGCTCCTCTGCCCCTTATGTACTAACTCGCCACTCGCCTTCGGCCTACTCGGGCCCTCAATAGGCTATACACACTAACGGCAGCTTGCCGCGCTTCACCGATCTTATGACGCTGGCACACCTTAAGCTCTATCTGGGCTCCCTGAATCTAGCTAGCAGGAGACTCGTGCTCCACTGCTGAACTATTAACTGAGTTCTCTAGACTAGACTGAGCTCCACTGCAGACTGACCTCTCTTAGGCTTCTCTACTGCAGGAACTCTTCAGAGGAACTGAACTGCCTAGCTCCACCTTCCCTATTTATATCCCTAACGGGCTCCCTCTGCTGGTCTGAGGTGGAAGGTGGAGATGTGTGAATGTTTATGGGGGCCTCTTGTGGAGGATTCCATCAATACACTCTTCTAGGATCTGGGATACCAAACGCAGCGGGGCGTCACAGATGCTATTGACGACGAGGTTAGGTTGCGCCTTCCTGGACAGAGACGGAGTACTGGAAGCACGTCAACAACTGCATCCTCAACCACAACTCCGCCTCTGACCACAAGTCGTAGTGGCTCTTCAGGTCGCATGGGCTCTAAGCCTTGCATAGCCTGGGCATTTATTCAGATCGATAAGGATGACCCAACTCGTGTTATCTGTAATATTTGTCACCAAAAGCTAAGTAGAGGCCAAAAAATCCATAGTTTGAGTACTTCATGCATGTACCGTCACATGGATATGAAGCATAAGTTACAGTGGGAAGCTCACTGTGCTACAATGCGGCCTAGCAGGCTGGGCCAACCACCGTCTGCCCCATCTTGTGCATCCGCGGCCTCTTCATCCTCTGTGACTGGGGGGACAGCAGTCACACATGTTTTTGGGCGCAGACCTGCCACCTCTTTACCTGCAACAGCCAGTGTGATTGGCAGGTCGTCAGTTCATTGGGAAGTGGAAACACCTGCTGGTGTTGAGAGCTCTCTGACATCGAGAGCACCACCTTTGGATCAAGGCAACCTAACATGTCCGCCTGCATCTTCCTCACAGACCGGCAGTTTGCCAGGGACACCCTACTCAACCCCGTCAAAGCACAACAGCCAGCCCTCGGTCCCTCAGATGTGGACAAGTAAAAGACCATTTCCTCCTAGCCATGAGAAAGCTAAGAGGTTGAATTTCACCATCTGCAAGCTGTTGGCTACAGAAATGCTGCCTTTCCGCCTGGAGGACACAGTGGATTTTTGAGACCTTATGTCCGTCGCAGTGCCCCAGTACCAGATGCCCAGTCGGCACTACTTCTCAAAGAAAGGTGTGCCTGCGCTCCACCAGCATGTCGCACACAACATCACCGCTTCTTTGAGAAACTCTGTGTGTGACCGGGTGCATTTCACCACAGACACTTGGACGAGTAGGCATGGACAGGGGCGTTACATGTCGCTGACAGGGCACTGGGTAACTATGGTGACAGCAGGACAAGGGGCTGCTGTCCAAGTCTTGCCGTCCCCGCGAGTTGTACGTCAATCCTCTTTATCTAGAAGTTCCTCCACTGCTTCTGCCTCCTCAACCTCCTCTCGGTCCTCCACCTGCACCCAAAGCCTGTCTGGTAATGCCACCTGCTTTCTAACTGCGCACCTCCTTACTATGCTGGCAGCAGGGCTCAACGGCATCAGTGTTTACTTTGAAATGTCTGGGAAATGTGAGTCACACAGCTGAGGACTTGTGGTCAGCTCTGGAGACCCAGTTTCATGAATGGTTGTCTCCACTGGACCTGCAACCAGGGAAGGCCGTGTGCGACAATGCTGCAAACCTGGGTGCGGCCCTTCGCCGGGGCAATGTTACACACGTGCCTTGTATGGCTCACGTGTTGAACCTGGTTGTCCATAAATTTTTAGCCCACTATCCCGGACTAGATGGCCTTCTTCAGAGGGCACGGTCCCGCAGCTCAACGACTTACATCTCTACAGAAGTCGTTGGGCCTGCCATTTCACCGGCTGAAATGCGATGTGCCGACACGGTGGAATTCAACTCTGCACATGTTGCAGCGACTGTGGCAGCACCGACAAGCCCTGGTGCAATAGTTTCTGACGTATAGCCTGGGCCAACGAGATCCAGAGGTTGGGCAAATCACACAGCAGGAGTGGTCTCAGATCAGGGACCTATGAAGTTGACGCGCCCCCTGGGCCGTGGGGTACCCGGAGCCGGGCCGGTAGACGCTGGGGGTTGTAGTCACTGTGGCGGTGACCCGGTCCGTGACCCAGGGCGGTCAATCCAACGGTAATTTGTATATATGGATTTTATAATGTCCGACTACGCCACCTGTGGAGTGCGGCCAAAGGGGCCGCCGCTGCGGAACAGTCCTCTGAAGCTGGTGGTTTTGCTGCAATGGTATTATTACTCACCACAGGAAGAGTGTAGCTTCAGGGCAGTGTGGGTGAATGATGGTGGTTGTAGTGCAGGGAGTCAGTAATGAACACAGAGTCCGTGTGATGCAGTCCCAAGATCTTTACTCACAGTTGTTGCAGTCCAGATTACAGGTACCAGAGCTATCTCACCCGTCGTGCTGTGCGTACTCAGTGAGGGGCTCAGTCCACCCCCTGATAGCTCCGGAGTACTTAGCAGGACCCCCTTCTGTGTGTCCTTTCTCTGGCCTTCTCCCTGCACCTCACACCCAGTGACACTTCTATCCGGTATCCTCGGGCCTTGGCGGGCGACTTGTGTTCCGTCCCCTGGGTCCTATGTGGCTACCTTCTTAGTGAGACTGGTGTGGACTTTTGCCTGCAGTACATGAAATGCTGCAGCCTCCGGTTTCTAGTTGAGCCTTGCTGTTTCTCCTCTAGTTGAGGGACCGGTTCCCCTTATCTGGCCTGACCCCTCTACCTCCTGGTAGCAGCGGGAGTACAGGTGGCCTTCTGCACGGCCCGTAGCCCTAGGGTCCCTTCGGTTCCTGGAGCCTTCCTGCTCCCACTCCTCTCTTCTCTCCTTCAGTCCTGGGCCTCCCAGGCTAGGCCCGCCTCCGGAGCAGAGCTCATGCCGAGCCTCTGCTCCTGTCACTTTTCCTCCTCTGACTGGCTTGCTCTTTCTAAGATGGCTTCCTATTTATACTCTCCCTGTCATGTGCTCCCCTAAGCTGCTCCCCTAAGCACCCACTACATAGGATCCTCCCACCAGCTAGGGACCTGGGACTGTGCTCTCCCTTAGGAGCAATCTCGCCCTAACCCCACTGCGGGTATGTGTTGGATGCAGGTGTTAGGGTCCCGAGACATACGCCTTCCTTACCTGAGGGTGAGATACCACACCTCTGGGTGAGATGCAGTAACTCTGTGGTGACTGCACCCTCAGGGGTGCCACACACCTTTCTGCACAGTTTTGAAATGGCGACGAAGATGTTTAGTGCTGACGACGATGCCATTATCAGCATAACTATTCCGGTGATTTACATGCTGGAGCACACATTAAACAGAATTCAGAGTCAGGTGGTCGGACAAGAGGAGGTGGAGGAAGTAGAGGAGGAGTCGTATGCGGAAGGGATAACATCTCCAAGGTCCAGACGGTTGGCAGCACCAAAGAGGCAGGCATGGGAGGGTGGGGGAGAGGGATTAAACAGGGCGCATGGTAGCAGCCAAACTGTTGAGGAAGGTGCAGGAGCCGAGGAAGAAGTGGAGGATGAACTGGCGATGGGCATGGAAGACTCATCAGATGAGGGAGACCTTGATCACATTTCTGTTGTGCGAGGTTGGGGGGAGAGGGCAGAGGAAGGAAGCATGATTCTTACCTCGCTACCAACACAACAAGGACTTGGTCCTTCTGGATGCGCAAGACACATGAGTGCTTTCTTGCTGCACTACCTGCAACATGACCCTCAGATTGTAGAATTCGAAGTAATCTCGACTACTGGGTTGCCACACTCTTAGATCCCCGGTACAAAAGTAAATTTGCCGAAATAATTCCTGCCATAAAAAGGGATTGACGCATGCAGGAGTATCTGCAGACGCTGTTGCAGAATCTTACATGTGCTTTTCCACAAAACACCAGTGGTGCACGAAGTGAATCTCACAGTTCTAACTTGCCAACCGCGGGACTGTCGAGTCTTCATCACTCAAACCGTAACAGTAACACAGTATCTGCTGGTAACAGCAATTTTGTGAAATCGTTTCACCACTTTTTTAGACCATCCTTTGCAAGGCCACAGGAGACAAGAAGTCTGACACATAGTCAATGCCTAGAGAGGATGGTGCAGGAGTATCTCCAAGTGAACATCGAAGCCATGACTGTGTCACTGGACCCTTGCTCATTTTGGTATTCCAATCTGGAAAAATGGCCGGAGCTCGCCACTCACGCCTTGGAGATCTTGTCATGCCCTGCAGCCAGTGTTCTCTCTGAACGTGTGTTCAGCGCTGCTGATGGTGTGCTGACAGATAAGCGCACGCGGCTGTCCACTGAGAATGTAGACAGACTCACGTTCATAAAGATGAACAAATCATGGATTCGCAAGGACTTTTCTAATCCTGTGTTATACTTGGGAGGCTAAAAGCTTGAGGATTTGGTAATATCACCTCACCAACCGTTTTAAGCAACTGTGGGGCAATTGATGCCACTTAACCCTAGAACGCATGACCATAAAAATCTACACTTTCATATACCTGGGGCCTTTTAGGCCAGTGTGCAAATAACATTGAATAACTCAAACTCAAATGACAAACAACTATATACATGAAGAATACCTAGAGTTTCAAAATTCTAACTAAAGTAATCTTGCAGAAAATAGAAAACAATTAACAGGGGGGGACTGCGAGGCCCCAGGTATGCGTTCTAGGGTTAAGTGGTGTCTGTGCCACAATTTTGGGAAAAAATGGAAACTCTTTTTGGAGTCCCCTTGCTGTGTCTTACGTGACGTTGGCATCGTCAATTCCAGGTGGGTTGGGTCGCTCCCCCCCCCCCCCCTTTTAACTGTAAGAAACTACATACACTATGGCTTGGGGTAACACAGATGATTGAGTCTGAAGAGCTGTTTACTCAGAGGTCTGCTCCAAATCTTCAGTGTCTGCTAGTCAGCGTAGAATTTTTAACTGCATCTAGCCTAGGCAATACTTTGGGCGTAGTAGCCCAGCTGCGAAGCAAGCTGCACCGCCTGTGTATCTAATAAGAATTTTTAAATGCATCTAGCCTAGGCAGACTGTGGGGACCCCCAACCAAACCCAGACGCTCAGCCCCCCTACCGCCCCCATTTCCTTGACAATACAATAATGTAACTCTTACAACTGGATGGGTGAGGATCGGTCACAGCTTTATTAACTCTTTATACTCATTCCATTAGAAAGACATTTTATTTCTAAAATAATTCAGCTTGTTGCAGCATGCCCTGGGTCTCCACTCCGGCAACTTGGCCAACAAGTGTAACTCTCCAACATGTCCTTTCTATTTCCAGGCCACGGAGGATCCTGCGTACTCATATGCAGGACTCTGACCCCCACCCATCACTCTTAACGCTTGTTCCACTCCGTCCTGGAGTCCTGACAGGAATATGTCCAGTCCAATATCCATTAAGTGAACACCGTCGGGCCGTATGAGGCCTGCTTTATCTCCTTCCAGTTGTCGGTGTCGTACCACTACACCGCCTCTGTCTCTTCTAAATTTTGCCATCCGAATATTTATTACCCGCCTTGTCCGTTCGATGGCCGTGATGTCTCGCGCACCTTGCCATACCGCTATCGGCACAATCTCTGACCATACTATAGCTAGTTTTGTGAAAAATTCTCTGAAGCGCTCAGTGTCTAGTTTCATTATTGCCATTAGTTATGCGCTCTTGTGATGACCTAGGTTGTTTCCCCCGGCCTGTATAACTAAGATGACCAGACATCTTGCCTCTCTCCCTACCTTGATTACCTCCATTAGTACCTGTGGCCATAGCAGGCCTCTAATACCTCTCCAGTTGAAATATGTGTTATGAAACTCTAATTTCCTCCCGCCTGGGCGGACTTTCGCCCTTTAATCTGCCCAATATATATACGAGTGGCCTATCACCCACACTGTTGGCTTAGCGTCACCTGTAAAAGAAACAAACCACGTTAGGATAACAAGTCCGGTCTTATGTATCTTGCCAAACACGTGGATCACCATCTCTCTATCCTCTGAACTTCCGTTTCTGACAGTCCTGCTCTTGCTGCTTCTGTGGCCGCGCCTATGCGGAATGAGTGTGTCCCGTAATCTTTGGGGTGGTTCCCTGCCGATGTTATGCATTTATTAAATATAGCTTGGAACTGGTATCTTGCTAATGGCGTCCCATCAATGTGTGATAGGAACAAATTACTTTGTGATCTGATGGTTAGATATGGTTTTACTATTGTTACCCGACTCAGTGTACCGTTTGTGGGTTGTAGAAGTACCCAAGTGCCCCTGCCCGCTGGAACCATTTTCGATTTGTGTATGCGTAGACGTATTGCATTATTGGCTATGACTACGTCCTGGTGTAATAAGCCTCCACTGGTGGTAATTTTGGATTGAGGAACTAATTCGCTTATGCATAGCGCCCCGAAGAAGGCGATCACAAATGCAGTAGACAGTAGTGTTGCTTCAAATTGTGAGTGTCATGTTAATGGTGTTAGGGATATGATGTGAGAAATCAGTTTTAGTGACACGGGACGGGACGTCTACATTCCTGACTTGGCTGACCCCTTTTCCACCCTTTTATGGATTGTCTGATGATGAATCCTTGTCACATCTCCCCAATTCAGTAGTTGGAAGTGAAATGCTACTCCGGTCAGACACCGCTGCGCTGACGCCCCTGATATGCCCCTCATCATTAGCTGGTGGAGAAATTCTATGGTGACTTGTGATCTGGCTTGTTCACATTGGTCAACCCGTCTGCCTGCTACTAGTCGTGTCCACTCTTCCCATGCCTTACCGTATGCTTGCCACGTCGACGGGGCAACTGACGCTCTGATTAATGGCATCAACTATTCGCCACTAGATCCCATAGGGAAGGTGGGCAACTGTTGTCCCGATGGGTGGGCATTGTGGAAGAGCTCTGTGAAAATCTGCCAATTGAATTGTTATAAAGCGTTAGCAGCAGCTTTAGACCCCTCAGCATAGTGGCTAGCGCGGACCCATACATTGTGTTTTAGGCACAGGAATGCTAGCCTGGGTAGTAGGCCTAGCACTGGGAGAGACTATGATGCCATCTTATTAATGCAGTGCGCTAAGCTGGTGTTTTTTGTTATGAAGCGTATATTTTTGTAAGCCAGGAGCGCGCCCCATATTTCTATTGCTACCACTATTGGGAAGAAAAATTATTTTCAGGGCTAGATGCAGCGAAAAATTATTATTAATTTCACAGCTGGTGGAGCTTGGTATAGATGGCCTAATACAATGAGACCCACACACTGCTAGAAGGCCAAATATTTTTTCAGAGGTAGATGAAGAAAAAAATTATATTCAGTTTGCAACCTTATGGAGGTCAGTATAGATGGACTAATAGAACAAGTCCCACACACAGCTAGAAGGCCAAATATTTTTTCAGAGGTAGATGCAGACAAAAATTATATTCAGTTTGCAACCTTATGGAGGTCAGTATAGATGGACTAATAGAACAAGTCCCACACACAGCTAGAAGCCCAATATTTTTTCAGAGGTAGATGCAGACAAAAAATTATTTTGAATTTGCAACCTGATGGAGGTCAGTATAGATGACTAATACAACAAGTCCCACACACCGCTAGAAGCCCAATATTTTTTCAGAGCTAGATGCAGAAAAAAATTATATTCAATTTGCAACCTGATGGAGGTCAGTATAGATGGACTAATAGAATGATGCTATGCCCAAAAGATTTTACTTCACTAGGTGCAGTAAAAAAATTGGTATTCTATACACAGGTGGTATATCTTGCAACACAGATAGGCTACTCCACTGACTAACACACTCTGCAATAGGCCAAAAAGGATTAGCTTTGCTAGATTCAGCCAAATGCTGTGAAAAAAACTTGCACAGCACTGGCACAGACCTGCCTGGCAAAAACTGATAGGAACTGATGTAACCTAGTCCTGAAAAGGACTCCAATTACAATTAGTCTTTACTCCCACAATCTATTTAAGAGCACAGACCTGCCTGATAAAAGTCGTAGGAAATGCTGTAACCTAGTCCTTAAAAGGACTGCAATCACAACTATTCCCTACTCCCAAGCTATCTGTAGATTTGTGCGAAAATTGGCTTGAAATTAACAAGGTATAGCGCACACAGCAACAGCGGTGCCGTCTAACACGCAGCTGCAGCAGTGAGAAAATGGTGGCGACGGAAAATGGCTTGGTCTTATAGGGCAAGGACATGTGACATACACTGCCAATGACACATGCCCTTGCTTGTGTGAAAAAAAGCACTTCGCTCCGTGTGTGCGCTGCTGATAGGCTGACAGATTGCACCTCCCCACTGCAAATGCGGGAAAGAGAAAAAAAAATGGAGATCTTCATTGTTCCTGCAGAGATCCATCCCCTGCCCCTCCCCCCACCCCGCTGTACACTCAAACTGCGTATTAACATTAATTTTCATCATTACTGAGAAAAAATCCAGTTATGATTTTGGTGCACGAACAGTTATCGAACATAACCTCGAACAGCCGAATTTTTCTCAAATTGTTCGTGTTCGCCGACCGTCTCGAACACCGCCCAAAACAGCTCGAATTTGAGATTGGCTTACAGTTCGAGTAGAACAACGCTCATCTCTACTCTACACCAGATAAGCATTTCACTCATTGGGGGAATCACAATGGGTATCGGGTCTGTCACCCGCACATTACCAATCTCACCACCGGTTAACTTTACTTGCTGCTGGTACATCAGGGCTCGGATCTCCTTCTGGATCGCTCTCTTCCGCCCTGGTCTGGCAGTGTCAGCTGACTGTCGGAGTAAAAACAACACTTCCTCCAAACAGTCACCAACAATGTTAGTACCTAGCACCATATACAGTCCTGAGTCATCAGAGACAGTCTCTACTACAATGAGTCCCTGGTCCTTCAACTCCACTCTCCCCACTTTTACCGCCACATCCTTAACCCCGACTAGGTTGAGAGGGAGGCCATTAGAGGCATATACTGAAAGATCTGGGTTTGGGGGTTGGAGACTGTCCATGGACCAGAATCTTTTGTAGAGGACATCAGGCATAATTGTTAGCTGAGATCCAGTGTCCAGCAGGGCAGGTATCGCAATGCCATCCAGTATGATGGACAGGAAAGGTCTTCCTCCCACGAACCTGCGGTGCCAGTCTGAGGGGCCTGCTGAGTCTACTCCTGGGTGTTGGCCCTTGGCCCCAGAGTTTGCTCGTTTAAAGGACAGTTCTTTACTGTGTGGCCTGCCTTTCGGCAGCGGTGACAGGTGAACTCTCCTTGAGGGTGCCGTTGGTTGCTGGTCCTTCCAGGGGGCGGCGTTGTCCTCCTCCGGGGCGATGTTGTCCTCCTCCGGGGTGGCGTTGTCCTCCTCCTCCAGCTCATCCAGGGGACATCCTCAGGGCTGTCGGCTAGCAGGATCCTTCCTTCCGTCTCTGGCTCCGTCCGCAGCTGCAGGGCACTCATCAAAGTGGCCAGGTTTTTAGTCAGCTGGCGCACTTCTGAGCGCAGACTGTCCAGCTCAATAGGGGACGCTGCTTCAGCAGCCTGCGGGGAAAAGGTGGATGCTGTGGGCGTTGGAGTGGCCCCACCCTGGTAATGTTGGATAGCAGTATCTGTGGTTTCCAGGGGTTGCAGTCCCTTTATAGCCATGTCTTTAAGGGTGTCAAAGGTGGCATCTGGATGATCCAAGGACCACCAACGCACAGTCCTGCTCTCCGCTTGGGACCTCAGCCCCCGGACAAACTGTTCTTTCAGCATTTTATTTTCATCAGTTATGCTGGTTGGACTAACCTGTTTCAGAGCCCGCAGGGCCCCTTGTAAATGGCAGGCATAGTCCCGAACACTGTCCTCCGGTTTCTGAGAGCAGTGATAGAACCTCATCCGGAGGTCTGTCTCAGTGCGGTCCTCAAAGACATTCTGTAACTTTTTAAAGATTGCGGACACTGACTCCTGGTCTGCGGCCGACCACGTTTCTACTTCTCTCTCCGCAGCACCAGTCAATTGTCCCAAAACAACAGTGGCTTTTTGTTTGCCCGTCATAGAGTACATGTCCAGTATACTGCATATTTTCCGCTTGAACCCAGACAGGGTGTCTGGTTTGCCGCTGTACTCGGGGAGACACTTTGCTCCAGGGATATATGGTAGGGTCATGGGTGCGATGGGGGTTACAGGCCCTGCTGATGGAGCTGCGCTGGCCTGCGCGGCTGCGGCCGCGGTGGATTATCAGGGCTGTCAACCTGGGCCGCGGCGTTGGGCTGCGCTTCCGACATCCTGGCGCCCCCCTTGCGAACCGTGGCCTACCTTCTTTTCTCTTTCTTCGGTAGGCCGCAGCTCTGCAGGCGACGGTCTTTTGATAGGACCTTGCGTCGCTTTGCGTCCTATGTCAGAGCGCTCGTTGGGGTTTCCTGTCAGGACCTGACGCTGCGTCAGTGCGTGGGGCGAGTCCGAGACTTCACGCGCTACTGCAGGTACGCATCTTAGTTTTCCCGCAGTTACGCCCTTCTTCTCGCGCGGTGATGCAACAATGGCGGCAATCTTCACCACAGTACAATACACAGTTCTTTAGTAAAGGCGCACAGTACACGGTGGCAACGGGCACAACTTCTTCCGTTGCCCCGGGCACGCAATCCTGTTCGTGACGCCAGTTAGAGAGCTGTAGCGTCCAGGGGATGGGAACGTACTCGGCACCTGGGCCTTGATGCCTGGCCTTGGGGAATGTCGCAGTAGCCGGCTCTCGGGCCCGTACCCTGGGGTCTCTCTTTAAAAGGTGGAATAATAAAAGTTTGTGACGCCACCTGTCACAACCACCTGTGAATCACCAGCACTGCGGCAGTCTTCTGAGTCTTCTGAGGCCGGTGTTTGGGGCAGCTCAGTTGGTATTATTCCCCACAGGTGGAGCAGGGCCTCAGGGCAGTGTAGAGGAAGGGTTGCAGGACGGAGGGGACCCAGCCGGGTCAGAGTAAGAATATGCACGCACACAACAGTTCACTTTGGTACCTTTACTGGTGGTGTTTAAGGCACAATCCCGGAGCTTTAGGGTGAAGGGTGCATATCAGGACTCTCCCCAGTGAGCAGGTGTAGGGCCTCCTGTTTCTTTGCCTTTGCTTGGTAAGTTTCTGACCTGCCTGGAGCTAGGCCTAACTTGCTCTTTGTCCTGCACCGGCTGACCTTGTTGTAGGGCCTTCTCTTGGAGTTCACACTTCCTGCTTGCGGGGCCTCCAATTCTCCTGGCTCTGGTACGTATCAGCTCTTGGTGATCCTGGGACCTGAAGTCTTCCAGGGGTTCCGGTTGTCTCTACAGCGGATATAGGGCCCCGTAGACGCGGACCCGGTGTCCGGTATAAGCTTCTGGGGTGAGCTTGCAAAGCTCCTCTGCCCCCAATGCTACTCACTCCACTAGCCTTCGGCCTCACTAGAGGCCCTCACTAGGCTATACTCACTAGCAGATAGCACACTGCTTCTTCACCGCTCTTATGGTGTCGGCACACCTTAAGCTCACTAACCTGAGCTACTTGAGTCTAGCTTGGCCTACCTCTGCAGACTGACTCCTCATCATCCTTATCCTGGTATGCAAGGCACTAGAGATGAGCGGTGTTCGAGTCGAACTGTTCGCCAATCTCAAATTCGAGCTGTTTTGGGCGGTGTTCGAGTCATTCGACGAACCCGAACGATTTGCAAAAAATTTGGCTGTTCGAGGTTATGTTCGATAACTGTTCGTCCTCCAAAAGTGTAACTGGATTTTTTCACAGTAATGCTGATAATCAATGTTAATACGCAGTTTGAGTGTACAGCGGGGTGGGGGGAGGGGCAGGGGATGGATCTCTGCAGAAATAATGCCGATCTCCATTTTTTTTCTCTTTCCCACATTTACAGTGGGGAGGTGCAGTCTGTCAGCCAATCAGCAGCGCACACACGGAGCGAAGTGCTTTTTTTCACACAAGCAAGGGCATGTGTCTTTGGCTGTGTATGTCACATGTCCTTGCCCTATAAGACCCAGCCATTTTCCACGTCGCCACTATTTTCTCACTGCTGCAGCTGAGTGTTAGAATTGGGAGTGAATTTTCAGTTACATAGAGAGATAGGTTTAGGGAGTAGGGACTAGTTGTAATTGCAGCCCTTTTGAGGGCTAGGTTACAGCAGTTCCTAGCACTTTTTGCCAGGCAGGTCTGTGCCAGTGCTGTGCAAGTGTTTTTCACAGCATTTGGCTAAATGTAGCTAAGCCAATCCTTTTAGGCCTGTAGCAGTGTCTGTTACTCATTGCAGTAGCCCACCTGTGAACCAAGCTACACCACCTGTGTATCTAATAACAATTTTTTACTGCATATAACCCAGTAAATCCTTTTGGGCCTGTAGCAGTGTCTGGTAGTCATTGGAGTAGCCCATCTAAAGCAAGCTACACCACCTGTGTATCTAATAACCATTTTTTACTGCATCTAACCCAGTAAATCCTTTTGGGCCTAGTAGCAGTGTCTGTTAGTCATTGGAGTAGCCCATCTGAACCAAGCTAAACCACCTGTGTATCTAATAAAATTGTTTTACTGCATCTAGCCCAGTAAATCCTTTTGGGACTGTAGCAGTGTCTGGTAGTCATTGTAGCAGCCCACCTGTGAACCAAGCTACACCACTGTGTATCAAATCACAATTTTTTACTGCATCTAGCCCAGTAAATCCTTTTGGGCCTGTAGCAGTGTCTGTTATTCATTGGAGTAGCCCGTCTGAACCAAGCTACACCACCTGTGTATCTAATAACAATTTTTTACTGCATCTTACCCAGTAAATCCTTTTAGGCATAGTAGCAGTGTCTCATAGTCAGCGGAGTAGCCAGCTGTGAAGGAAGCTACACCGCCTGTGTATCTAATAAAATTGTTTTACTGCATCTAACCCAGCCAATCCTTTTGGGCTAATACCACAGTTTGGCCACTCAGCTCTGCTCGGTTTCCATCCATCGTTTTTTGTGCAAACAACTCCAGAGTTGCCAATTAGTTAACTACCAAATTGAGTGGCAAAAGGCCTGCTGCTGGTGGAAAGGGGAATCGGCGTGTTGGGAAGGGAAAAAAAGGTTGTGTCCGTGGGGTAGGTGTTAAAGCAACAGTAACATCTGCAGAAGAAAGACCATCTTCCAGCCAAACTAAGATGTCTACTTCTTTTCGTGGACAATGTGATACGATCCCTTTCTTACGGCCACGCCCATCGCTACAAATTCCAGATGAGGCACAAAAACAGCAGGTGCTTCAACGGATATCAAGCGCTCCTTTAAGTGGGCTCTCCTCCACCTCAACTTCAACATCACAAATACTCCAGTCCTCAGAGGTGTCACCCCAATCGCACTTGCTTCCTCACAGCTCCCAAGTCTCCAGCTGCCCGTCTGAGTATGGGGTAGAACAGATGGTTGAGTCTGCAGAGCTGTTTACTCATACTATAGCCTGGGAATCAGAGGTCGGCTCCAGAGCTTCTGTGAATCCAGACGAGGAAATGATCTGCACTGATGCCCAGAATCTTTACGAGTCGGATCCAGGACCAGATGCAGAAGGTTCTGAGCATAATGTAGACACTCGTTCCCAAACTGTAACTCCTGTTGGTGGAGACAATGATGAAGACGATGATGAGACTCAGATACCTGATTGGAGTGACAACTTGACTTTTCGGTCAGGGCAGGAAGAGGTTGGCTCTGAGGACGACAGGTGTGAGAACACACAGGGTGATGATGACGAGGTTGGAGATCCCACTTACTGTCAACCCACAGTCAGCCAGTTGATGAGGTCAGCAGAGGAGGTGGAGGAGGATGCTATTGACGACGAGGTTAGGTTGCGCCTTCCTGGACAGAGACTGAGTACTGGAAGCACGTCAACAACTGCATCCTCAACCACAACTCTGCCTCTGACCACAAGTCGTGATGGCTCTTCAGGTCGCATGGGCTCTAAGCCTTGCATAGCCTGGGCATTTTTTCAGATCGATAAGGATGACCCAACTCATGTTATCTGTAACATTTGTCACCAAAAGCTAAGTAGAGGCCAAAAAATCCATAGTTTGAGTACTTCATGCATGAACCGTCACATGGATATGAAGCATAAGTTGCAGTGGGAAGCTCACTGTGCTACAATGCGGCCTAGCCGGCCGGGCCAACCACCGTCTGCCACATCTTGTCCATCCGCGGCCTCTTCATCCTCTGTGACTGGGGGGACAGCAGTCACACATGTTTTTGGACGCAGACCTGCCACCTCTTTACCCGCAACAGCCAGTGTGATTGGCAGGTCTTCAGTTCATTTGGAAGTGGAAACACTAGCTGGTGTTCAGCGTTCTCCGACATCGAGAGCACCACCTTTGGATCAAGGCAACATAACATGTCCGCCTGCATCTTCCTCACAGAATGGCAGTTTGCCGGGGACACCCTTCTCAACCCCGTCTAAGCACAACAGCCAGCCCTCGGTTCCTCAGATGTGGACAAGTAAAAGACCATTTCCTCCTAGCCATGACAAAGCTAAGAGGTTGAATTTCACCATCTGCAAGCTCTTGGCTACAGAAATTCTGCCTTTCCGCCTGGTGGACACAGAGGATTTTCGAGACCTTATGTCCATCGCAGTGCCCCAGTACCAGATGCCCAGTCGCCACTACTTCTCAAAGAAAGGTGTGCCTGCGCTGCACCAGCATGTCAAACACAACATCACCGCTTCTTTGAGAAACTGTGTGTGACAGGGTGCATTTCACCACAGACACTTGGAAGAGTAGGCATGGACAGGGGCGTTACATGTCGCTAACTGGGCACTGGGTAACTATGGTGACAGCAGGACAAGGGGCTGCTGTCCAAGTCTTGCCGTCCCCACGAGTTGTGCATCAATCCTCTTTATCTAGAAGTTCCTCCATTGCTTCTGCCTCCTCAACCTCCTCTCGGTCCTCCACCTGCACCCAAAGCCTGTCTGGTAATGCCACCCGCGTTCTAACTGCGCAGAAGGAATCCTGCACCCCTCCTTACTATGCTGGCAGCAGGGCTCAATGGTATCATCCGGTGTTTACTTTGAAATGTCTGGGAAATGTGAGTCACACAGCTGAGGAGTTGTGGTCAGCTCTGGAGACAGAGTTTCATGAATGGTTGTCTCCACTGGACCTGCAGCCAGGGAAGGCCGTGTGCGACAAAAAAAAAAAAGTGTTTGTGACAGTTCAGACACAAATATATCTGTTTAAAAGAGTCTGGTGCAGGCCAGAGAAATAGAAGTGTGGTTTTGCACGGTTCAAATCTCTGTATTATCCACTTTTGGGCCATTTTTACCTAAAAAAAAAACAGTTTGAGTATGTCGCTCACTGTTCAGCCACAAATCTATGTTTTTTAAAAAGTCTGGTATATACACCAGTAAATTAAAACTGTGGTTTTGCTATTCCATGGTAAAAAAATCTCTATTATCCAGCTTTTGGTATTTTTTCCGTAAAGAAAAACAGTAATAGTTTCTCCCTGATTGTTCCGACACAAATATATCTGTTTAAAATATTCTGGTGTAGGCCAGAGAAATCGAACTGAGGTTTTCCTCTTCCACGGTTCTAATCTCCTTTTTATTACCCTTTTGCCATTGATAGTGCGAGTGTAAGCTATTTTACTTCATTTACAATGGGCAAGGCGCGTGGCAAGGGACGTGGAACTGGACGTTCTGGTGATGGTGCGTGCAGAGGACGGGGCCGTGGCCAAGGTGAAAATGTGCCACAACCAACAGCCACATCTTCTCACTCCCAGTTCTTGACCGAATTACTAGGGAAGCACACTACAACACCAGTATTACAAACTGATCAGTGTGAACAGGTTATTAATTGGATAGCAGATAATACTTCCAGTTACCTGGGCACCACCACCACCGGTCTGTCTTCCACACGGTCAACTCTTAGTAGTCGTGAGTCTCGACCGCATACTCCTCCTCACCCTGATGCTCCTTTCTCCCACCATGCCGAGTGTCATCAGACAGCAACTGATCCCACACTTGGACACTCTGAAGAGCTGTTCACTGGTCCATTTCCAGATTTGTGCCCCTCCCCTGCTCCACTTGAAGTGGTGGAAGAGGAGATCCCATGTAGCGATGCCCAAATATTTGAACAGCCACGGCCACAGGAAGGCGACGCTGTCAATTTGTCACAAGAGGTGGACGATGACGAGACACAGTTGCCAGGAAGTGAGGAGGAGGATCGTGGTGCGCAAGTGGAAGAGGAGGAGGTAGTGGATGATCAAGTAACTGACCCAACGTGGCAGGAGGACAGGCAGAGCGAGGCCAACAGCACACAGGGTGAGGGAGGCAAAGTAACCCAACAGGCAGGAAGAAGCAGTGTGGTGGCCGCACACAGAAGGCAGGCAACAGTTCCCCGTAATACCAACACGAGGGACGTTGCCAGTACAACCTGTAGGTCTTCCAGAGTCTGGAATGCTTTTAAAGACTCTGCTGATAACCCCAAAAAGGCCATTTGTACCACCTGCCATGCCAGCATCAGCAGGGGTGAAAAAACTACCAGCCTGACCACCACCAGCATGATCAGGCACATGGCAGCAAAGCACCCGACTTTGTGGAGTGAACCCCAGGGTCCACGACCAGTGTCAGTGGGTGTCACCACTGCTTCTTCCGCTGTTGTGCGTGCAATAGAACCCCCTGTTGTGTGTGCAAGGCAATCCCCTGTCCATACTGCATGCAAAGATGCCCCCTCCTCTCAGTCTTCACTTGTTATGGCAGTTTCTCAAGAAACAGCATCAATGTCCACGTCCGCGTCCCACCGCAGCGTTCAATTGTCCACATCCCAGACCTTTGAACGAAAGCGGAAATTCGAAGCGAACGCCCCACAGGCCACAGTCCTAAATTCGCACTTTTCACGACTGCTTGCGTTGGAAATGCTGCCTTTTAGACTGGTGGAGACGGAAGCCTTCCGTAACCTTATAGCGGTGGCCGTCCCTCGGTACTCGGTCCCCAGCCGACACTATTTTTCCCAGTGTGCCATCCCCGCACTACACAAGCACGTGTCCCAAAACATCTGCCGTGCCCTCAACAGCGCAGTTACTGGGAGAGTCCACCTGACAACGGACACGTGGACAAGTGCTTGTGGCCAGGGACGGTACATCTCCCTGACGGCACACTGGGTAAACATAGTGGAAGCCAGGACCCAGTCGGACCTTGGGACGGAACACATCCTCCCCACACCGAGGATTGTGGGCCCTATGTCAGTCAGAGTTGCCCCCACAGTGTACAGCTCCTGTGCATCATCCTCCTCCTCCTCCTCATATTCAGCCTCCATCTCAGATATCATCACATCAGTTACAAGCTGGAAGCACTGCAGTACCGCCTCCTCCAAGCGGCAACAGGCTGTTCTGAAACTCATAAGCTTAGGTGAGAAACCTCACACTGATTGTGAGTTGTGGACAGCTGTGAAAGAGCAGGCAGATCTGTGGCTGAGACCGCTGAACCTACATCCAGGCATGGTCGTGTGTGACAATGGCCGTAACCTGGTGGCGGCTCTGAGGCGAGATCACACACGTACCATGCCTGGCTCATGTGCTTAACCTCGTGGTTCAGCGGTTTCTTAAATCGTACCCTGAGTTGCCAGAACTGCTCGTCAAAGTACGCTGCCTGTCAGCTGATTTTCGCAAGTCGGCTACAGCTTCCGCCGCTCTTGCTGTGTTGCAGCAGCATTTGCAGCTTCCGGCACACCGACTGGTGTGTTGCAAAGGATTTGTGAGCAGAAGAGAGCAGTTGTGGAGTACCAGCTGCAACAAGGCCATCAATATTCAGGTTAGACTCCACACATAAGACCTCATGAGTGGACCTGGATGTCTGACATATGTACCATCTTGACAAACTTTGAGGAGTCCACCAAGATGGTGAGTGGCGATGACGCCATCATTAGCGTCAGCATTCCACTTGTCTGTCTTCTGAAACGCTCTCTGCAGAGAATTAAGGCATTGCAGCCAGAGTATGATGAGATGGATCAAGAAGCCGTAGCGGGCAATTACACACAGCCGAGCCTCAACTCATCCCAATGTGCATTGGGGGACAATGAGGGAGAGGAGGAGGAGGAAGAACAGGAGCTGGTATCATGCGCTGTAGACGGTAGTACCTGTACAACTGTCATACCATCTGTTCAGCGTGGGTGGCCTGAGGACAGGGTAGAGGAGGAGGAGGAAACCATGGTCAGTCATCATCTTGGTTAGGACACAGAAGTCTTGCCCGTTACCAGTCTGGCACGCATGGCTGACTTTATGTTACGCTGCCTTAACCGTGACCCTCGCGTTGTCAAAATGTTGGGTGACAGTCATTACTGGTTGGTGACACTTTTAGACCCCCGCTACAAGGAGAACTTTCACTGTCTTATTCCTGAGGTGGAGAGGTCTACAAAAATGGGCCAGTACCAGAAGGCCCTTGCTGCAGAACTGTTAAAAAAATTCCCATCTGAACACGCTAGCGGCAGAGGTCACAGTTCGTTGCCCAACCAAGGCGTACAAGTGAGAGAGACGCAACTCCAATCCAGCAGAGGCAGGAGAACACTGTCAACATTCTGGGAGAGTTTTCTCAGACCCTCCCTTCGGACAGGCCCTGAGGCGCGGGGTACTCTCACAAGGAGTGGAAAGTTTAAAAAAAAAGAGAGGGAGTGCCTTGTCGACCGTACCAGTGTCCTCTGTGATTCCTATGTGCCTTTTAATTATTGGGTATCCAATTTGGACACTTGGAATGAACTCGCTCTGTACGCCTTGGAGGTCCTGGCCTACCCTGCCGCTAGCGTGTTATCGGAGCGTGTTTTTAGTGCCGTTGGGGGAATTATAACTGATAAGTGCACTCGCCTGTCAACTGACAATGCTGACAAGCTGACCCTTATCAAAATGTACAAGGGCTGGATTGGGCCAGCTTTCTCATAACCACCAAATGACAGCAGAGTAACATAAAGTCAAATCCACTGTGTTATTTCGGGAGGTGTATTCACATGCACCGCTTCACACCCACACATGGGTATACACTTCCTCATTTCGGCTGTTTTATGTTCTTCTCCTTATCCTCAGCCTCCACTACCACTATAACACCAGGGTGACCGTGGTTCGTGTTGCCAGCATTGCAAATTCCTCCGTCCATATTTTTGGCAGCTTTTGTTTGGAAGGCATAAGCAAAGACTATGGGAGACCCACTCCCCAATAATGGGAAAAATGTTTTTAAGATGCTACACTGTATGGCTCTTGTAAGGGTCAATAAAACCGTCTTTTTAAGCTACTGAGACCTCCACGTCTCTTCCAAGGGGCATTAAAACCGTCTTGTTAAGCTACTGCAATCTCCACATCTCTTTCGAGGGGCATTAAAACCATCTTGTTAAGCTACTGTGACCTCCACGTCTCTTCCAAGGGGCATTAAAACTGTCTTGTAAAGCTACTGCGACCTCCACCTCTCTTCCAAGGGGCATTAAAACCGTCTTTTTAAGCTATTGCGACCTCTACGTCTCTTCCGAGGGGCATTAAAACCGTCTTGTTAAGCTCCTGCGACCTCCACCACTTTTCCAAGGGGCATTAAAACCATCTTGTTAAGCTACTGTGACCTCCATGTCTCTTCCAAGGGGTATTAAAACCGTCTTGTTAAGCTACTGCGACCTCCACCACTTTTCCAAGGGACATTAAAACGGTCTTGTTAAGCTACTGTGACTTCCACGACTCTTCCACGGTGCATTGATATTGTCTTTTTTTTCCACTGCGACCTCCGCCACTCTTCCAAGGGGCATTAAAACCGTCTGATTAAACCACTCAGAACTCCACAGCTCTTCCAAGGGGCATTAAAACCGTCTTGTTAAGCTACTGCGACCTCCACCATTCTGCCAAGGGGCATGAAAACCGTCTTGTTAATCTACTGTGACCTCCACCACTTTTCCAAGAGGCATTAAACCCGTCTTATTAAGTTACTGCGACCTCCACCACTTTTCCAAGGGGCATTAAAACCGTCTTGTTAGCTACTGCGACCTCCATGTCTCTTCCGATGGGCATTAAAACCTTATTGTTAAGCTACTGTGACCTCCACGTCTCTTCCAAGGGGCATTAAAACAGTCTTGTTAAGCTACTGTGACCTCCACGTCTCTTCCAAGGGGCATTAAAACCGTCTTGTTAAGCTACTGCGACCTCCACGTCTCTTTCGAGGGGCATTAAAACCATCTTGTTAAGCTACTGTGACCTCCACGTCTCTTCCAAGGGGCATTAAAACAGTCTTTAAGCTACTGCGACCTCCACCACTTTTCCAAGGGGCATTAAAACCGTCTTGGTAAGCTACTGTGACCTCCACCACTTTTCCAAGGGGCATTAAAACCATCTTGTTAAGCTACTGCGACCTCCACCACTTTTCCAAGGGGCATTAAAACCGTCTTGTTAAGCTACTGTGACCTCCACGTCTTTTCAAAGTGGCATTAAAAGCGTCTTGTTAAACCACTCTGTACTACACAGATCTTCCAAGGGGCATTGAAATGATGTTTATAATTATCTCTAACCTCCACAACTCTTTCAATGGACATTGTATTTCCTCCTAATTTTTGGCAGTTTTTTCTGGGAAGGCATAGGCAAAGACTATGGGAGACCCACTCCCCAATAATGGGAATAATGTTTGTAATATGCTGCACTGCATGTCCCTTGAAAGGAGCATTGCAAGTTCCTGCGTCCTAATTTTTGGCAGCTTTTGCTTGGAAGGCATAAGCAAAGACTATTGGAGACCCACTCCCCAATAATGGGCATAATGTCTGTAATATGCTGTACTGCATGGCTCTTGTAAGGGGCATTGCAAGTTCCTCCATCCTAATTTTTGGCAGCTTTTGCTTGGAAGGCATAAGCAAACACTATGGGAGACCCACTCCCCAATAATGGGAATAATGTTTGTAATATGCTGCACTGCATGGCTCTTGTAAGGGGCATTGCAAGTTCCTCCGTCCTAATTTTTGTCAGCTTTTGCTTGGAAGGCATAAGCAAAGACTATTGGAGACCCATTCCCCAATAATGGGTATAATGTTTGTAATATGCTGTACTGCATGGATCTAGTAAGGGGCATTGCAAGTTCCTCCGTCATAATAATTTTTGGCAGCTTTTGCTTGGAAGGCATAAGCAAAGACTATGGGAGACCCACTCCCCAATAATGGGAATAATGTTTTTAAGATGCTGTACTGTATGACTCTTGCAAGGGGCATTAAAACCGTCTTGTTAAGCTACTGTGACCTCCACCACTATTCCAAGAGGCATTAAAACCATCTTGTTAAGCTACTGGGACCTCCAAGTCTCTTCCAAGGGGCATTAAAACTGTCTTCGTAAACCTCTCTGAACTCCACAGCTCTTCCAAGGGGCATTAAAACCGTCTTATTAAGCTACTGTGACCTCCACATCTTTTCCGCGGGGCATTGATATTGTCTTTTTATTCCACTGCGACCTCCACCACTTTTCCAAGGGGCATTAAAACCATCTTGTTAAGCTACTACGACCTCCACCACTTTTCCAAGGGGCATTAAAACCATCTTGTTAAGCTACTGCAACCTCCACGTCTCTTCCAAGGGGCATTAAAACCGTCTTGTTAAGCTATTGTGACTTCCACGTCTTTCACGTGGCATTAAAACCGTCTTGTTAAGCTACTGCAACCTCCACGTCTCTTCCAAGGGGCATTAAAAGCATATTGTTAAGCTACTGTGACCTCCACCACTTTTCCAAGGGGCATTAAAACCATTTTGTTAAGCTACTGTGACCTCCACATCTCTTCAAAGGGGCATTAAAACCTTCTTGTTAAACCACTCTGAACTCCACAGCTCTTCCAAGGGGCATTGAAATGTTGCTTTTAATTACCTCTAACCTCCACGACTCTTCCAACGGGCATTGCATTTCCTCCTAATTTTAGTCAGCTTTTGCTTTTCAATGCAAAGGCAAAAACTAAGGGAGACCCATTGTAGCGTCGGCGTCCCTGCCTCCTGTTAGGCAGAGACGCCGTTCCCCCTCACCTCTCTGCTCCGTTCCCGGCGTCTTCCTCCCGCTCTGTTGGCAGCGCGCGCTGCTTCCCGGCCTCTGTGCTTAGGGCGCGCGCGCGCTCCCCCTCTCTTAAAGGGGCCGCGCGCGTCGTCCTAAGGAGTCCCCGGCCAATGGCCGGAGGACCTCACCATATATAAGGCACCTCCTCCAAAATGGAGGTGCCCGAGCAATGTTGTTGCAAAGCCTCTCAACTCTGCTTCAGCCCTCAGGTCCCGTAACCAGATACCTGCCAGTTACCTGCCAGATTCCTGCCTGTTACCAGACTACCTGTGTGCTTTCCTGCGGTCCGACAGTCTGCCTACCATCACCCGCCAGTCTGTCTATGGACCAGCCTGCCCGCTCACCTGGGAGCGCTCAACTGTTACCTGCCTGCTAGCCTACCTGGAGGCTCCGCCGTCACATGCTGTGACCACCTGCCTGTCCAGAGACTCTTGCCCGCTCACCTGGGAGCGCTCACCTGTTACCTGCCTGCTAGCCTACCTGGAGGCTCCGCCGTCACATGCTGTGACCACCTGCCTGTCCAGAGACTCTTGCCTGCTCACCTGGGAGCGCTCACCTGTTACCTGCCTGCTAGCCTACCTGGAGGCTCCGCCGTCACATGCTGTGACCACCTGCCTGTCCAGAGACTCTTGCCCGCTCACCTGGGAGCGCTCACCTGTTACCTGCCTGCTAGCCTACCTGGAGGCTCCGCCGTCACTTGCCGTGACCACCCGTCTGTCAAGAGACTGTCCCCGTCACTTGCCGAGTCCTCCTGCCCTTCTACCCTGAGACTGTCCCTGTCACTTGCCGTGACTACCTGCCCGCCTTTCCTGGGAGCCACCTGCTTCCTTACAAGGACTGCCTTTGTATAGTAGCCCAGAGGTTCCACCTCCCAGACCCATTACACCCACTCCCCAATAATGGGTAGAAGGTTTTTAGTACACTGTAATCCATATTTATTTCAGGTGGCATTGTAGTTCCTCATAATTTTTGGAAAGCCTTCCATTCATTGCTTAGGCCAACAGTGTACAGGAGACCCAGTTGCCATAAATGGAAAAAACGGTTTAGTTAAGGCCCTCTGACCTCCATGTCACTTCCAAGGGGCATTGGAGTGCCTCGAAATTTTTGGTAGGCATTGCACTCACTGTATGCCCTATAACTGTGTAGCCGAACCGCTCTTTTTGGTACAGAAACATATCCTACAAGACGTGTGGTTGACTGGACTGATATTGATGTGAATGGTCCCTGTTCCTCCTGCTCTTTCTCCTTTGCCACCACCTCATCCATCATTCATCACCTGAAGCTTTGTTTTAACGGGAGTCATAGAACTGGGATAGTAGCAGGAAAACATCCAGCAATCCTCGGAGGAGGTAGGATATGCGCCAAAACCCTGACCACCTCAGGCCTAGCCGCTACTACATACATGCGCTTGCATTCCAAGAAAACAAAGCAGATGCTAACTTCTATCATCATCATCATGCTCCTCACCTTGGCACTCTCAACTCCCCTGATGGAGAAGCCAGGGCCCACCGGAGGAGTCTGGTTCTCTGGTGGGCTCGTCCAATGCTGTCCTAAAGCAGGCCAGGCTGAAAAAGTGTGGGGGAAGGTCACAGGAAAAATAGGGGCAGCTCAGGACTGTTTATGGACACCCGGCCGCCCCCAGGCGCCTTGGGACCGTGTGTGGACACCCGGCTGCGAGGCGGCTGGGGACCGAGTATGGACACCCGGCCGCCCCCTGGTGGCTGGGGACCGAGCGTGGATACCCGGCCACCGGTCGGCTGGGGACTGAGCATGGATACCTCGCTGCCGAAGCAGCCATGAGGTAGTGGCCAGCTTCGGCCTCCTCCAAACTAAAGGGCCCCATTTCAAGTGCAAGCAAGCTAGCAGTATGGTATTGCAGCCTGCGGGTATGTGGGTGGTTGGCTGCATATTTGCGCTTGCATTGCAAGGAATGGGGGAGGTACAATTGAACACTGCCCTGGGACAAGGACTTGCATGGGGATAGTTGCAAGTCTGCATCTTCTGATGCGGCAAGGATCACTTCTGATGGGCACACTTTTAGGCAGTGACCCGGGTGTCAGAGATGCTTCCAGGGGTCTTCCCCATGCTGTTCCCATGTCTTTTCAGCACTGTATGCATGTGTCACACAGCACATGGCCAGATAAGGTTGTAAAATGTTAAAATGACATTTCCCGGTGAATGCATTTGTCACGGTTGAAAGCAATACAAAAGTGCAAAAACGCATAAAAAATGCTACTTGTGAACATAGCCCAAGGTGTGGAGGAGTATTTTTGCTTTTGGTTATTTATTTTACCTTATACACAAGTCTTTACCCTGGAAAGGATGTTCCTTAACATATTTCACAGGAAAGCAGTTTCAGTTTAGTTTTTGAACATTTTATTGTGAGCCCGTAAAAGTGGCTTAATACCTCTCACCACGTTGTTGACAGCAGTGACCTGGGGGTCAGAAATGCTTCCTGGGGCGATCCCCATGCTGTCCCCATGTCTTTTGCGCACTGTCACTATCGTTTCGGGCACTTTTTAGGCTTTCTACAGACTGCCGGGGGTGCCGCCGCAAAAATGCTCGGGTCTCCCATAGACTAACATTGGGCTCGTTGCTCGGGTCAAGCACCCGAGCATCACCGTGAGCTCGGCCCGAGCTTCGAGCACCCGAGCATTTTAGTGCTTGCTCAACACTACCCTTTAACTAATTAATTCGGGAGGCTGCCCTGAAAGATTCTTTAACTACCAACTAGGGATGGGAGTTTTCGTCTCCCAAAGGGGAACCCACTAAAAGTAGAGAGGATGGAAAACTGAACAAGAGTGCAACACCTCTCAGTGGCTCCCCAGGCACTTATTATACATAATGAATGAATAAAACATGTCCAGCAATTAAGTGATGGATTGTGCCACCACTATCACATCTTGTTTAGCACCGGCCTGTGCTAGGCTCCCCCCCACCTAATGTATACAAAAGAGAAGGGGGACAAAGAAACTATAGAAACCCCTAAGCTAGGGGGTTAGTGATCAACGGGGGGAATTTTGGAGAGATGACTCCACGTCTCCCTCCTCCCCTCCTCTCTTCCTTCCCCATCGCTCCTTCCGGGACCACAAAGGTGGGGGAGCTTCATGGGGATTAGGAGCCTCCCAGTCCTGAATATTTGCAGCTCATGTGCAGGACAAAGGGAAAACCCCATCTGTATGAAATCCGCTGGCCTGTCAAGATCTTTAGTAGCTGTTTAAGGATTCTTCTTTTCTGAAGTGTTACTCTGGAGAGGTCCGGGAACAGCCGCAGATCGCTGCTTTTATACGTTATGGATTTTTGAGTTCTGGCTTTGTCAATTATCTTCTCTTTGGTTTCAAAATCATGCAAGCAACAGATGATGTCCCTCGGGAATGCAGAGGAGCCCTTTGGTTGAAGGGCCCTGTGAGCTCTGTCCATCTTTATATTGGATGTAGGGGGTTCCCCTAGGACAGAGTTGAAAATCGCTTGGAGAATCGCTTTGGGATTTTCCTGCCTCTCAGATTCTGGGACCCCCCGGACTCGTATGTTACAACGTCTGCCCCTGTTGTCTAGATCCTCCATGTGGGACTGCAGCTCTTTCACCATCTTATTTTGTTTGGCTATGACATGCTGTAAGTCCTTCATGTAAACTCTAGTGGCATCATGATCCTCCTCCAGAGTATTCAAGTACCCTGCCAGGCTTTGTAGATCTTGCCTGACGCATGATATTTCAGACCTGCAGGCTTCTTTCACTTCAGCTATTAGGGTTTTAAAATCTTCCCTGGAGGGAATCTGGGACAGAAGTTTCTTCCAAGCATACTGGGAATCAGGGGGTGTTTGGCACCACCCCTCCTCCTCTGACTCAGGCAAGGAATCATGTTCCAGTGCACTGCAGGGAGGGCACTGTGGCTGCAAGGGGGCTCCCCCCTCTCCTGCCCCCCTCAGCTCCTGCTCTCTGTGAGGTTCATCAGTCTCCAATCCTCCAGTGCCAGGCGAAACATGTATACTCTAGCCATGAGAAGTCCCCTCATTGTCAGTGCAGATGCTTATAAAGCTGCTTCCTTGTACTTGTCTCTGTTGGCAATTAGCTTTCAGGGAGGGGAGGGTGGCTGTTACTCTGGAGCTGCAAGTTTTCTCCTTCCAGTCAGCGTTCTGCTGGGGGAGAGGGGGGCTGCTGCAGTGAGGCAATGGCTGTGGTTCTGTTCTCCTGAGCCTCCCTGCTTATCTTCCCTTACTGTGCGTACAGAGCTGGGAGCCTGCTTCACCCCCTCCCTTCTGGTGAGAGCCCTCAAGCCTCCTACCATGTCGTCTGCTACTTCTCCTCTGTCCTCCTGGGCCAACATGATCTCTCCTCTGTAGCAAGATGGCGCCTGCCCTCCTGTCACAGCCGACCTTCTGATTAGAAAGGCATCCAGGGCTGTCTCTGGAGGAGCCTCGCTTCCACCCCTGGGGGCAGGGGTCCTTGTTCTTCTGGGACCAATAGTTTTTTGGTTATTGGCCGGTGCTGTGAATTAGAAACCTGCTGGATTGCTCGGTACCTGGAGGAGCTCCACACTCCTGCTTCTGATCAGGTCTCCATCCAGGACATGCCCCCCTCACCAACCATTTTAAGCAACTCTGGGGCAATTGATGCCACTTAAGTGGTGTCTGTGCCACAATTTTTGGAAAAAATGGAGACTCTATTTGGAGTCCCCTTGCTGTGTTTTACATGACGTTGGCATCTTCAATTCCAGGTGGGTCGGGTCGCTCCCCCCAGCATTTAACCATAAGAAACTACATGGCTTGGGGTAACACAGATGGTTGAGTCTGAAGAGCTGTTTACTCATACTATAGCCTGGGAATCAGAGGTCTGCTCCAAAGCTTCAGTGTCTGCTAGTCAGCATAGTAGCCCAGCTGTGAAGCAAGCTACACCGCCTGTGTATCTAATAATTTTTACTGCATCTAACCCAGCCAATCATTTTGTGATAGTAGCAGTGTCTCGTAGTCAGTGGAGTAGCCCATCTGAAGCAAGCTACACCGCCTTTGTATCTAATAACAATTTTTAACTGCATGCAGCCCAGGCAATACTTTGGGCCTAGTAGCAGTGTCTGCTAGTCAGCGGAGTAGCCCAGCTGTTTTGCAAGCTACACTGCCTGTAGATCTAATTACAAATTTTTAACTGCATTTATCCCAGGCAATACTTTGGGCCTAGTAGCAGTGTCTGCTAGTCAGCGGAGAAGCCCAGCTGTTAAGCAAGCTACACGACCTGTGGTTTGGACACTTAATTTTTTCAAAGGAAACGCTTCGGGCCCCCAGGACACTCAGTGAAGAGCATCGGGGAGGCACCCCAAGGCAAAGGGGCTGGGACTGGCGGTAGCACGCCTTGCGGCGGACCGCCAAGCTCGATCCTTATAAAAGCTTTTTAACTGCAGCAGCTTTAGTGGACGCTACTGGAGCAGGAATTACCGCGGCTGCTGGCACCAGACTGCCCTCCAATAGATCCTTGTAAAAGGATTTAAAGTGTACTCATTCAAATTACAGAGCTTAGACCTGCCTCCACCGCAGGGGGTCTCGACCCACCAGTGGACAGGCACCAGTATTGGGAGAGGGGGGCTGCCCGTCAGGGTCCAACACGGCTCTGGCACAAACCTGGCGACACGGAGGTCGCACGGGCAGGAACGGCTTGGCCGTGTCAGCTTTGCACTCCAGCGTAGTCCCTCTGCCCGCTCGCACCCATAACCTCAAAGGGATGTGCAAGCGGCTTTTCTCCCCAGGGCTGTTCCCCGCCCAGCAGGAGGAACGTGGGGGAGCTCAGGTCGGCCTTCCACTGTACTTCCTTACCTCCCTCACCCTCTTTCCTTCTTCCGTTCTCCATATAACCCCTCGGCTCTGTGGTGTCCGCTCTCCCTCCAGCTCTCTCCTTCTCACAGGTGGACTACCACGTGTATTCACACTGTGGCAAATCTGGGCCCAGGCATAAGAAGTCGTCGAGCTAATGGATAATATATGCCCCCTTAGAAACGTCCATGACGACCCATTCGAGGAAGAAACTAAACGCCTTAAATAGTGAGCAGGATCTGGACCACCCCATAGGCAAACAGTGATCTATATAGTATAACCTTCCCAGAAGCAGGCCAATAGGCGGACACTATTCAGAGGCACAGGTAGTAAGTAACCGGTACGCTCCCTCAATGTCTGTTTTGGCCATTAGGGTGCCCCTTCCCAACTTCTTGACCCGCCTGATTGCCTTGTCAAAGGATGTACAGTATATACTACTGTACTTGGTTCTGCATCGATGTTGTCGTTTACTGACCTGCCCCTTGGATATGACAAATGGTGGATTAGTACTAATGTATTGGGTTCTGTTTTTGGCAGGACTCACAAAGGGGATACCACTACGTCTTGTAAGGAAAGTGTTCTGAATGGAACCGCCATTCTACCTAAAGATATTTCTTTTTTTAATTTTCTTGTCACGACGTCTGGGTGTTGGTAGGCTGATTTTAGATTTTTACTCCAGCCTTTCTTGATTTTAGAAGGGCATGACATGCCTATATCTGTGTCTCCCCCTCCTTTTACTCCTCCACCTCTTTTCTTTTCGAATAACTATATGTACTTGTCACTTTTTCATGTTAGTTGTGTCTTCTGAGCAGTTTGTCAGGTTTTGGACACCTTTGAAGGTGTTTTCTATGTGTTTTCTATGTGTTTCTATGTGTTTTTGTTTGCCTGCCATTGGTTTTGACGGTGTTCGACTAACAATTCGACGAACAGTTCGGTGAAAATACCAGGTGGCTCAACTCTAATCAAGAAGCCGTAGTGGGCGATTACACACAGCCCTGCCTCATCTCATCCCAACGTGCATTGAGGGACAATGAGGGAGAGGAGGAGGAGGAAGAACAGGAGCTGGTATCATGCGCTGTGGACGGTAGTACCTGTACAACTGTCATACGGTCGGCTCAGTGTGGGTGGCCTGAGGACAAGGGGGAGGAGGAGAGCATGGTCAGTCGTCATCTTGGTGAGGACACGGAAGTCTTGCCCGTTACCAGTCTGGCACGCATGGCTGACTTTATGTTACGCTGCCTTAACCGTGACCCTCGCGTTGTCAAAATGTTGGGTGACAGTCATTACTGGTTGGTGACACTTTTAGACCCCCGCTACAAGGAGAATTTTCACTCTCTTATTCCTGAGGTGGAGAGGTCTACAAAAATGGGGCAGTACCAGAAGGCTATTGCTGCAGAACTGTTAAAAAAAATTCCCATCTGAACACGCTAGCGGCAGAGGTCACAGTTCGCTGCCCAACCAAGGCATACAGGCAAGAGAGACGCAACTCCAATCCATCAGAGACAGGGGAACACTGTCAACGTTCTGGGACAGTTTTCTGAGACCCGACCAGCTTACAGGCCCTGAGGCGTGGGGTACTCTCACAAGGAGTGGAAAGTTTCAAAAGATGGTGAGGGAGTACCTTGCCGACCGTACCCGCGTCCTCCGTGATTCCTCTGTGCCTTTTAATTATTGGGTATCCAAGCTGGACACTTGGAATGAACTCACTCTGTACGCCTTGGAGGTCCTGGCTGGCCTGCCGCTAGCGTGTTATCAGAGCGTGTTTTTAGTGCCGCTGGGGGAATTATAACTGATAAGCGCACTCGCCTGTCAACTGTCAATGCTGACAAGCTGACCCTTATCAAAATGAACAAGGGCTGGATTGGGCCAGACTTCTCATCACCACCAAATGACAGCAGAGTAACAAAGTCAAATTCCCTGTGTTATTTCAGGAGGTGTATTCCCATGCATCGCTTCACACCCACACATGGGTATGCGCTTCCTCATTTCGGATTTTGATCTTCTCCTTATCCTCAGCCTCCACCACCACTATACCACCAGGATGACCTTGGTCCGTGTTGCCAGCATTGCTAGTTCCTCCGTCCTAATTTTTGGCAGCTTTTGCTTGGAAGGCATAGGCAAAGACTATGGGAGACCCACTCCCCAATAATGGGAATAATGTTTGTAAGATGCTGTACTGCATGGCTCTTGCTTGCCAGCATTGCAAGTTCCTCCGTCCTAACCTTTGGCAGCTTTTGCTTGGAAGGCATAGGCAAAGACTATGGGAGACCCACTCCCCAATAACGGAAATAATGTTTTTAAGATGCTGTACTGCATGGCTCTTGTAAGGGGCATTAAAACCGTCTTGTTAAGCTACTGTGACCTCCACCACTCTTCCAAGGGGCGTTGATATTGTCTTTTTATTGCACTGCGACCTCCACCACTCTTCCAAGGGGCATTGATATTGTCTTTTTAATCAGCTGCGACCTCCACCACTCATCCAAGGGGCATTAAAACTGTCTTGTTAAACCACTCTGAACTCCACAGCTCTTCCAAGGGGCATTAAAATCGTCTTGTTAAACCACTCTGAACTCCACAGCTCTCCATGTGGCATTGATATTGTCTTTTTATTCCACTTTAATCTCCACCACTCTTCCAAGGGGCATTGATATTGTCTTTTTATTCCACTGTAACCTCCACCACTCTTCCAAGGTGCATTGATATTGTCTTTTTAATCAGCTGCGACCTCCACCACTCTTCCAAAGGGCATTAAAACCGTCTTGTTAAACCACTCTGAACTCCATAGCTCTTCCAAGGGGCATTGAAATGTTGTTTTTAATTACCTCTAGCCTCCACGACTCTTCCAAAGGGCATTGCATTTCCTCCTAATTTTAGTCAGCTTTTGCTTTTCAATGCATAGGCGAACACTAAGGAAGACCCACTCTCCAATAATGGGTAGAATGTTTTCAGTACGCTGTAATCCACGTCTGTTTCAAGGGCATTGCAGTTCCTCATAATTTTTGGAAAGCCTTCCATTCACTGCTTAGGCCAACAGTGTACAGGAGACCCAGTTGTTATAAATGGAAAAAACGGTTTAGTTAAGGCCCTCTGACCTCCATGTCACTTCCAAGAGACATTGGAGTGCCTCAAAATTTTTGGTAGGCATTGCACTCCCTGTATGCCCTATAACTGTGTGGCCGAACCGCTCCTTTTGCACAGAAACATATCCTACAAGACATGTGTGGTTGACTCGCCTGATATTGATGTGAATGGTCCCTGTTCCTCCTGCTCTTTCTCCTTTGCCACCACCTCATCCATCAATCATCACCTGAAGCTTTGTTTTAATGGGAGTCATAGAACTGGGATAGAAGCAGGAAAACATCCAGCAATCATCGGAGGAGGTAGGATATGCGCCAAAACGCTGACCACCTCAGGCCTAGCCGCTACTACATACATGTGCTTGCATTCCAAGGAACAGAAAGTTAAGGAGACGGATGGCCTCATGATCATGAATAATTTACTCGTTGTGTAGGAGGCCGACCACTACTGCTGTCTACCTTCTGAACTTTATGTTGAAGCCTGATTGACCCAGAACCCGCAATCCTCTATGTCTGGAGGACGTGTTGCATCCCAATGTCCAACTGTGTCCCGGCTTCCACAATATTAACCCAGTGTGAAGGAGTCAGTGAGATGGACCATCCCTGGCCACATTCACTTGTCCATGTGTTTGTGGTTAGGCTGTCCTTCCCACTAAATGCACTGGGGAGGGCACAGGTAATGTTTTGGTATGCGAGCTTGTGTATAAGGTGCACCGGGACAAATCGGGGCGGCTGGGGACTGAGTATGGATACCAGGCCGCCGACGCAGCCATAACATGGTGGCCGGCGTCTGCCTCCACATGCCTAAAAGGCCCAATTGCAAGTGCAAGCAAGCTAGCAGTATGGTATTGCAGCCTGGGGGTGGGTGGGTGGCAGGCTGCATACTTGCGCTTGCATTGCAAGAAATGGGGGAGGTACAATTGAACACTGCCCTGGGACAAGGACTTGCACGGGGATAGTTGTAAGTCTGCATCTTCTGATGCGGCAAGGATCACTTCTGATAGGCACACTTTTAGGCAGTGACCCGGGTGTCAGAGATGCTTCCAGGAATCTTCCCCATGCTGCTCCCATGTCTTTTCAGCACCGTATACATGTGTCACACAGCACATGGCCAGATAAGACTGTAAAATGTTAAAATTACATTTCCCAGTGAATGTATTTGTCACGGTTGAAAGCAATACAAAAGTGCAAAAACGCATAAAAAATGCTACTTGTGAACATAGCCCAAGGTGTGGAGGAGTATTTTTGTTTTTGGTTATTTATTTTACCTTATACACAAGTCCTTACCCTGGAAAGGAAATTCCTTAACATATTTCACAGGAAAGCAGTTTCAGTTTCGTTTTTGAACGTTTTATTGTGAGTCCGTAAAAGTGGCTTAATACCTCTGACCACGTTGTTGACAGCAGTGACCTGGGGGTCAGAAATGCTTCCTGGGGCGATCCCCATGCTGTCCCCATGTCATTTGAGCACTGTCACTATCGTTTTGAGCACTTTTTAGGCTTTCTACAGACTGCCGGGGGTGCCGCCGCAAAAATGCTCGGGTCTCCCATAGACTAACTTTGGGCTCGTTGCTCGGGTCGAGCACCCGAGCATCACGGCGAGCTCGGCCCGAGCTTCCAGCACCCGAGCATTTTACTGCTCGCTCAACACTAGTTATTATGTATCTCTGTATACAGGGAGCTCCCTCTAGTGGTGGCTACAGACAGACTCTTACCACTTATCTCTGTATACAGAGAGCTCCCCCTAGTGGTGGCTGCAGATTGATCTCATCATGGATCTCTGTATACAAGGCGCTCCCCCCTAGTGATGACTGCAGACAGGATCTTATCATGTATCTTTGTATACAGAGAGAGCTCCCCCCTAGTGGTGGCTGCAGACAGGATCTTATCATGTATCTCTGTAAACAGGGAGCTCCCCCTAGTGGTGGCTGCAGACAGGATCTTATGATGTATCTCTGTATACAGGGAGCTCCCCCTAGTGGTGGCTGCAGACAGGATCTTATGATGTATCTCTGTATACAGGGAGCTCCCCCTAGTGGTGGCTGCAGACAGGATCTTATCATGTATCTTTGTATACAGAGAGAGCTCCCCCCTAGTGGTGGCTGCAGACAGGATCTTATCATATATCTCTGTATACAGGAAGCTCCCCCTAGTGGTCACTGCAGACAGAATCTTATCATGTATCTCTGTATACAGGGAGCTCCCCCTAGTGGTGGCTGAAGACAGGATCTTATCATGTATCTCTGTATACAGGGAGCTCCCCCTAGTGGTGGCTGCAGACAGAATCTTATCATATATCTCTGTATACAGGGAGCTCCCCCTAGTGGTGGCTGCAGACAGAATCTTATCATGTATCTCTGTCTGCAGTCACCACTAGGTGATGCTCCCTGTATACAGAATCTTATCATGTATCTCTGTATACAGGGAGCTCCCCCTAGTGGTGACTGCAGACAGAATCTTATCATGTATCTCTGTATACAGGGAGCTCCCCCTAGTGGTGACTGCAGACAGAATCTTATCATGTATCTGTGTATATAGGGAGCTCACCCTAGTGGTGGCTGCAGACAGGATCTTATCATGTATCTCTGTATACAGGGAGCTCTCCCTAGTGGTGACTGCAGACAGGATCTTATCATGTATCTCTGTATACAGGGAGCTCCCCCTAGTGGTGACTGCAGACAGAATCTTATCATGTGTCTCTATATACAGGGAGCTTCCCCTAGTGGTGACTGTAGACGGAATCTTATCATATATCTCTGTATACAGGGACCTCCCCCTAGTGGTGGCTGCAGACAGAATCTTATCATGTATCTCTGTATACAGGGTGCTCCCCCTAGTGGTGACTGCAGACAGGATATTATCATGTATCTCTGTATACATGGAGCTCCCCCTAGTGGTGACTGCAGACAGAATCTTATCATGTATCTGTGTATATAGGGAGCTCACCCTAGTGGTGGCTGCAGACAGGATCTTATCATGTATCTCTGTATACAGGGAGCTCTCCCTAGTGGTGACTGCAGACAGGATCTTATCATGTATCTCTGTATACAGGGAGCTCCCCCTAGTGGTGACTGCAGACAGAATCTTATCATGTGTCTCTATATACAGGGAGCTTCCCCTAGTGGTGACTGTAGACGGAATCTTATCATATATCTCTGTATACAGGGACCTCCCCCTAGTGGTGGCTGCAGACAGAATCTTATCATGTATCTCTGTATACAGGGTGCTCCCCCTAGTGGTGACTGCAGACAGGATCTTATCATGTATCTCTGTATACATGGAGCTCCCCCTAGTGGTGACTGCAGACTGAATCTTATCATGTATCTCTGTATATATGGAGCTCCCCCTAGTGGTGGCTGCAGACAGGATCTTATCATGTATCTCTGTATTCAGGGAGCTCCCCCTAGTGGTGACTGCTGACAGGATCTTATCATGTATCTCTGTATACAGAGAGCTCCCCCTAGTGGTGGCTGCAGACAGGATGTTATCATGTATCTCTGTATACAGGGAGCTCCCCCTAGTGGTGGTTGTATACAGGGAGCTCCCCCTAGTGGTGACTGCAGACAGAATCTTATCATGTATCTCTGTATACAGGGAGCTCCCCCTAGTGGTGGCTGCAGACAGAATCTTATCATGTATCTCTGTATACAGGGAGCTCCCCCTAGTGGTGGCTGCAGACATAATAGCGTTATTCTTAAACTTGCGTTATAATCAAAATTTCATATTACCCTCTCAGAGAAAATAATAAGATTAATACCAATAGATTTGGTTATTTTTACCTCCAATTGGAGTTTCCAACATGGTTTTGTTATATTCGCCACCTCCTACAGATGTGAATCCTCGGAGGTGAAATGTGTAATTGGTCCCGTGCTGCAAACTGATTTTATACTGGGTGACATTGGGGGGGAATCTCTCAGTCACATTTAGTGAGAAGGAAGAATTGTAATCTCTCCAGGCCAAGATGTTCAGCTGCAGGAAACAGAAGAGAAAGAAGAACAATCACATTGTAGACAGATATTGTGATAGGAGCAGAGAGGTCGTGTGTGATTGGATATATGTCACCCAGGCTGCGGTGCTGCTCTCGGGAGTTAGTAGCAGGACTGGGCCAGGGGTGTACATAGGATTCATGGGGCCCCCTAGCAGTCGCGTGGTCTGCCGCCATTGGCGGTACGCCACTGGACTGGGCATGTCTCGGCTACATTCAGCCTCTCCAGGTTTCGGGATGATTGTGGATCTCCTGCAATGCTCAGCTGTGACTGAGCAGAGGATTCACCAGCTTCGCCTAATCCCCCAAACTGTTATATATCTAAACCTAGACTAACACAAAGCCGTACGCAGATCCGGCCATGAAAAGAACGTCATAAAGTGGATCTGATTCTAGGTTTTACTATCATTTATAGATTTCTTCCACCTGATGAGGCCGCTGTTCTTACACTGAAAACCCATGCAGTAGTGGCTGCACAATCCTTTTATAAAACTTCCCTGCTCCTTCCAATTAGTAACAGGTCCTGAGCCTGCATACAATGCACGGAGGATACAGCTTGTCTCTGGGTCTACATCTCCTGAATCATGAGCAGAGGAAAGCAGTGGCCGACCTCCCCTATCACACAGACTAAGCTTAATCCAGTGACCTGATGATCAATGGGATAAAGATCAGCGGCAGCGCTGTAGAATAAGGCCTCCTAATCGTATGAAGGCATAGGGGTGGTCAGTAAGAGGTTAGGACTAGTGTTGAGCGAGCATGCTCGACACTGCTCGGTACTCGCCCGAGCATCACGCTACTCGGGATGTTCGACGAGCACCGAGCATTTCCGGGTTACTCGGGCGGGAGCTCGGGTCTCCTCCCTGCATGTTTGGCGCTCTTTACAATGAACATGCAGGGATTGCCAGCCAGTCACTGTAATGCCGCAGCCATGTTGGTTGTGGGCATTACAGTGATTGGCTGGCCGCACAGCGTCACCTCGAGTATTTAAAACCGGGCGCCGCCATCTTGGACACAGACGCTCCGGATCAGACAGTGTAGGGACAGCGCTGCTGAGCTAGGGAGAGATATATACTGAAAAATAGTTAGTGTATGGTCTGTAAAGGCTGCCAGATCAAACTGATTTTTCAGACACAAATATATCTGTTGAAAAGAGTCTGGTGTAAGCCACAGAAACAGAAGTGTGGTTTTGCAGTTCAACGGGTAAAATCTCTGTAGTACCCAGTTTTGGGCCTTTGGTATGTAAAAAAAAACAGTTTGATTGTGTCGTTCACTGTTCAGCCGCAAATCTATATATTTTAAAAAGTCTGGTATATACCAGTAAATTATAACTGTGGTTTTGCCATTCCACGGTAAAAAATCTCTATTATTCAGCTTTTGGTATTTTTTGCGTAAGGAAAAACAGTAAAAGTTTCTCCCTGATTGTTCAGATTGTTTAAAAGAGTCGGGTGTAGGCCAGAGAAATAGAACTGTGGTTTTCCTCTTCCACAGTTCTAATCTACTTTTTATTACCCTTTTGCCATTGATAGTGCGAGTATAAGCTATTTTACCTCCTTTACAATGGGCAAGGCGCATGGCAAGAGACGTGGCACTGGACGTTCTGGTGATGGTGCGTGCAGAGGACGGGCCGTGGCCAAGGTGAAAATGTGCCACAACCAACAGCCACATCTTCTCGCTCCCACTTCTTGACCGAATTACTAGGGAAGCACAGAACAACACCAGTATTGCGAACTGATCAGTGTGAACAGGTTATTAATTGGATAGCAGATGATACTTCCAGTTACCTGGGCACCACCACCTCCGGTCTGTCTTCCACAAGGTCAACTCTTAGTAGCCGTGAGTCTCGACCGCATACTCCTCCTCACCCTGATGCTCCTTCCTGCCACCATGCCGAGTGTCGTCAGACAGCAACTGATCCCACACTTGGACACTCTGAAGAGCTGTTCACTGGTCCATTTCCAGATTTGTGCCCCTCGCCTGCTCTGCTTGAAGTGGTGGAAGAGGAGATCCCATGTAGCAATGCCCAAATATTTGAACAGCCACGGCCACAGGAAGTCGACGCTGGCAATTTATCAGAAGAGGTGGACGATGACGAGACATAATTGCCAGGAAGTGAAAAGGAGCATCGTGGTGCGCAAGTGGAAGAGGAGGAGGTGGTGGATGATCAAGTAACTGACCCAACGTGGCAGGAGGACACGCAGAGTGAGGCCAGCAGCACACAGGGGGAGGGAGGCAGAGTACCCCAACAGGCAGGAAGAAGCAGTGTGGTGGCCGCACTCAGAAGGCGAGCAACCGTTCCCCGTAACACCAACACGAGGGACGTTGCCAGTACAACCTGTAGGTCTTCCAGAGTTTGGAATTTTTTTAAAGACTCTGCTGATAACCCCAAAAAGGCCATTTTTACCACCTGCATTGCCAGCATCAGCAGGGGTGAAAAAACTACTAGCCTGACCACCACCAGCATGATCAGGCACATGACAGCAAAGCACCCGACTTTGTGGGGCGAACCCCATGGTCCATGACCAGTGTCATCGAGTGTCACCACTGCTTCTTCCGCTGTTGTGCGTGCAATAGAACCCCCTGTTGTGTGCGCAAGGCAATCCCCTGTCCATACTGCATGTAAAGATGCCCCCTCCTCTCAGTCTTCACTTGTTATGGCAGTTTCTCAAGAAACAGCACCAATGTCCATGTCCACGTCCCACCGCAGCGTTCAATTGTCCATATCCCAGACCTTTGAATGAAAGCGGAAATTCGAAGCTAACACCCCACAGGCCACAGTCCTAAATTTGCACTTTTCACGACTGCTTGTGTTGGAAATGCTGCCTTTTAGGCTGATGGAGACGGAATCCTTCCGCAATCTTATGGCGGTGGCCGTCCCTCGGTACTCGGTCCCCAGCCGACACTATTTTGCCCAGTGTGCCATCCCCGCACTACACAAGCACGTGTCCCAAAACATCTGCGGTGCCCTCAACAACGCAGTTACTGGGAGAGTCCACCTGGCAACGGACACGTGGACAAGTGCTTGTGACTAGGGACGGTACATCTCCCTGACGGCACACTGGGTAAACATAGTGGAAGCCGGAATCCAGTCGGACCTTGGGACAGAACACATCCTCCCCACACCGAGGATTGCGGGCCCTATGTCAGTCACAGTTGCGCCCACAGTGTACAACTCCTGCGCATCATCCTCCTCCTCCTCCTCATCTTCAGCCTCCATCTCAGATACCACCAGATCAGTTACAAGCTGGAAGCACTGCAGTACTGCCTCCGCCAAGCGGCAACAGGCTGTGCTGAAACTCATAAGCTTAGGTGATAAACCTCACACTGCTTGTGAGTTGTGGACAGCTGTAAAAGAGCAGGCAGATCTGTGGCTGACACCGCTGAACCTACATCCAGGCATGGTCGTGTGTGACAATGGCCATAACCTGGTGGCGGCTCTGAGGCGAGGCGAGATCACACACATACCATGCCTGGCTCATGTGCTTAACCTCGTGGTTCAGCGGTTTCTTAAATCGTACCCCGAGTTTCCAGATCTGCTCGTGAAAGTACGCCACCTGTCAGCTCATTTTCACAAGTCGGCTACAGCTTCCGCCGCCCTTGCTGTGTTGCAGCAGCGTTTGCAGCTTCCGGCACACCGACTGATGTGTGATGTCACCACACATTGAAACTCTACCCTCCACATGTTGCAAAGGATTTGTGAGCAGAAGAGAGCAGTTGTGGAGTACCAGCTGCAAAAAGGCCGTCGATATTCAGGTCAGACTCCACACATAAGATCTCATGAGTGGACCTGGATGTCTGACATATGTACCATCCTGACAAACTTTGAGGAGGCCATCAAGATGGTGAGTGGCGATGACGCCATCATTAGTGTCAGCATCCCACTTGTCTGTCTTTTGCAACGCTCTCTGCAGAGAATTAAAGAGGAGGCATTGCAGCCAGAGTATTATGAGATGGATTAAGAAGCCAGAGCGGGCAATTACACACAGCCCAGGCTCATCTGATCCCAATGTGCATTGGGGGACAATGAGGGAGAGGAGGAGAGGAGAGGAGGAGGAGGAGGACGACGAAGAGCAGGAGCGGTTATCATGCGCTGTAGACGGTAGTAACTGTACAAGTGTCATACCGTCGGTTCAGCATGGGTGGCCTGAGGACAGGGGGGAGGAGGAGGAGGAGGAGGAGGAGAGCATGGTCAGTCGTCATCTTGGTGAGGACACGGAAATCTTGCCCGTTACCAGTCTGGCACACATGGCTGACTTTATGTTACGCTGCCTTAACTGTGACTCTCGCGTTGTCAAAATGTTGGGTGACAGTCATTACTGGTTGGTGACACTTGTAGACCCCCGCTACAAGGAGAACTTTCACTCTCTTATTCCTGAGGTGGAGAGGTCTACAAATATGGGCCAGTACCAAAAGGCCCTTGCTGCAGAACTGTTAAAAAAATTCCCATCTGAACACGCTAGCGGCAGAGGTCACATTTCGTTGAACAACCAAAGCGTACATCGATCAGAGGCAGGGGAACACTGTCAACGTTTTAGGACAGATCCTGGGGTGCGGGGTACTCTCACAAGGAGTGGAAAGTTTCAAAAGATGGTGAGGGAGTACCTTGCCGACCGTACCAGCGTCCTCCGTGATTCCTCTGTGCCTTTTAATTATTGGGTATCCAAGCTGGACACTTGGAATGAACTCACTCTGTACGCCTTGGAGGTCCTGGCCTACCCTGCCGCTAGCGTGTTATCGTAGCGTGTTTTTAGTGCCGCTGGGGGAATTATAACTGATAAGCGCACTCGCCTGTCAACTGACAATGTTGACAAGCCGACCGTTATCAAAATGAACAAGGGCTGGATTGGGCCAGACTTCTCATCACCACCAAATGACAGCAGAGTAACATAAAGTCAAATCCACTGTGTTATGTCGGGAGGTGTATTCCCATGCACTGCTTCACACCCACACATGGGTATACGCTTCCTCATTTCGGCTGTTTTATGTTCTTCTCCTTATCCTCAGCCTCCACCACCACTATGCCACCAGGGTGATCGTGGTCCGTGTTGCCATTATTGATAGTTCCTCCGTCCTTATTTTTGTCAGCTTTTGCTTGGAAGGCATAAGCAAAGACTGTGGGAGACCCACTCCCCAATAATGGGAATAATATTTTTAAGATGCTGTACTGTATGGCTCTTGTAAGGGGCATTAAAACCGTCTATTTATACCACTCTGACCTCCACGTCTCTTGTAACGGGCATTAAAAGCATCTTGTTATACCACTCTGGCCTCCACGTCTCTTCTGAGGAGCATTAAAACCATCTTGTTATACCACTCTGACCTCCACATCTCTTGTAAAGGGCATTAAAAGCATCTTGTTATATCACTCTGACCGCCACGTCTCTTGTAAGGGGCATTAAAAGCATCTTGTTCTACCACTCTGACCTCCACGTCTCATGTAAGGGCCATTAAAAGCGTCTTGTTATACCACTCTGACCTCCACGTCTCTTATAAGGGGCATTAAAAGTGTCTTGTTATACCACTCTGGCCTCCACGTCTCTTCTGAGGAGCATTAAAACCATCTTGTTATACCACTCTGACCTCCACATCTCTTGTAAAGGGCATTAAAAGCATCTTGTTATATCACTCTGACCTCCACGTCTCTTGTAAGGGGCATTAAAAGCATCTTGTTCTACCACTCTGACCTCCACGTCTCATGTAAGGTCCATTAAAAGTGTCTTGTTATACCACTCTGACCTCCACGTCTCTTCTGAGGGGCATTAAAACCGTCTTGTTATACCACTAATTTTTGGCAGCTTTTGCTTGGAAGGCATAAGCAAATACTATGGGAGACCCACTCCCCAATAATGGGAATAATGTTTGTAATATGCTGTACTGTATGGCTCTTGTAAGGGGCATTGCAAGTTCCTCTGTCCTAATTTTTGGCAGCTTTTGCTTGGAAGGCATAAGCAAATACTATGGGAGACCCACTCCCCAATAATGGGAATAATATTTTTTAGATGCTGTACTGTATGGCTCTTGTAAGGGGCATTAAAAGCGTCTTGTTAAGCTACTGCGACCTCCACCACTTTTCCGCGCGGCATTAAAACCATCTTGTTAAGCTACTGGGACCTCCATGTCTTTTCCGAGGGGCATTCAAACCATCTTGTTAAGCTACTGTGACCTCCACGTCTCTTCAAAGGGGCATTAAAAGCGTATTCTTAAGCCACTCTGAACTCCACAGCTCTTCCAAGGGGCATTGAAATGTTGTTTTTAATTACCTCTAACCTCCACGACTCTTCCAACGGGCATTGCATTTCCTCCTAATTTTAGTCAGCTTTTGCTTTTCAATGCAAAGGCAAAAACTAAGGGAGACCCACTCCCCAATAATGGGTAGAAGGTTTTTAGTACGCTGTAATCCAAGTCTGTTTCAAGGGGCATTGCAGTTCCTCATAATTTTTGGAAAGCCTTCCATTCACTGCTTAGGCCAACAGTGCACAGGAGACCCAGTTGCTATAAATGGAAAAAACGGTGTAGTTAAGGCCCTCTGACCTCCTTGTCATTTCCAAGGGGCATTGGAGTGCCTCGAAATTTTTGGTAGGCATTGCACTCACTGTATGCCCTATAACTGTGTAGCCGAACCGCTCCTTTTGGTACAGAAACATATCCTACAAGACATATGTGGTTGACTGGCCTGATATTTATGTGAATGGTCCCTGTTCCTCCTGCTCTTTCTCCTTTGCCACCACCTCATCCATCATTTATCACCTGAAGCTTTGTTTTAACGGGAGTCATAGAACTGGGATAGTAGCAGGAAAACATCCTGCAATCCTCGGAGGAGGTAGGATAAGCGCCAAAACGCTGACCACCTCAGGCCTAGCCGCTACTACATACATGCGCTTGCATTCCAAGAAAACAAAGCAGATGCTAATGTAGCACCCTGAGGATTCGGCTGCTACAGGGGTATTGCACCTCAACCCAGAGGTGTGATATTCCACTCCCGGGTAAGGATGGAGTGTGGAACTGAGCTAGTAGGCTGCATGCACTACACACATCCCATTTCCGGGGAACAGACCGATGGTACTCCCACTAGAGAAATGTGCAGGTACGACAGTGTCTGTTCCTGGCTGGAGTGGGAGGGGGGTGGAACATCCCAGTAGTGTAGGGGCAGATAGGGGGAGCAGCCTGGGTAAAGTTAGGAGCTCATTGGGTGCTGGTCACCTGAGCTCACACATAGAGGGAGTATATAAGGTGGGCACCATCTTAGATCAGGGTCAGTCAGCCACAGTCAGTCAGTCAGACAGTCTGTCTGAGAACCTGAGAAGCAGAGCAGAGGAGAAGAGAGAGAGACCCAGAGGCGCAGAGGGGACCCCAAGAGCCCATAAGAGAGCTAATAGGGTGAAGGGTCGGCAACAGGGTACCGGATCCCAAGCTGGCAGAGGCTACAGCACACCTTAGCCAGGAACCGGAGGTCGTGGGCAGGATCTGCCACGATCACCCACTAAATCCACCCGGAAGGCAGACCAAGAATAGGGTCAGGGAGCCCAGAGGAGGCTTGACCAACAAGAGGCCCGAGGGAGCCGGACTTAGGTGGATCCCTGGTGGGAACGGCCAGAAGAAGGGAGAGACAGAAAGGAGCTCAGGACCACACTCCGGAGTTGCCTGGGAGTTGACCGAGTCCAGGACCTGGTGGACGCAGCACGGCTTGGGTGGTCACTGCTGTACACAGTGACCCGAGCAACACCAGTAAGTAAAACCCTGGAACTGCATTTTATGCCTCTGAGTCTCCTTGCTGCACCTTCACAACCACCATCCTCCACGGCTGACCCCCTGAGGCTATACCCCTCCCGTTGGGGGTTATACTACCTAAGCTGCACACACATCACCAGCCTCAGTGGACCCTGCTGCAGCGGCGGCCGTATTGACCGCAATTCAACGGGTGGCGTAGTCGACACAAAAGAACATCTAGTAACATCTATAAGGACTGCCACACACTGAGTTTGACACCCTGGGCACGGACCGGGTCACCGCCACTCGGAGACTACAACCCCCATCTGATCCGGCTCCGGGTATCCCTAACAACACTGGCCCAGGGGGCGCGTCACTAACTTCTATCATCATCATCATGCTCCTCACCTTGGCACTCTCAACTCCCCTGATGGAGAAGCCAGGGCCCACCGGAAGAGTCTGGTTCTCTGGTGGGCTCGTCCAATGCTGCCCTATAGCAGGCCGGGCTAAGAAAAGTGTGTGGGGGAAGTTGACAGGAGAAATAGGGGCAGCTGAAACAGTTTATGGACACCCGGCTGCACCTAGGCGGCTGGGGACCGTGTGTGGACACCCGGCCGCCGGGCGGCTGGGGACTGAGTATGGATACCAGGCCGCCAACACAGCCATGACATGGTGGCCAGATTCCGCCTCCACATGCCTAAAAGGCCCAATTTCAAGTGCAAGCAAGCAGTATGGTATTGCAGCCTGGGGGTGGGTGGGTGGCAGGCTGCATACTTGCGCTTGCATTGCAAGGAATGGGAGAGGTGCAATTGAACACTGCCCTGGCACAAGGACTTGAACGGGGATAGTTGCAAGTCTGCAATGACAGGTGCAGGGTGGGAGGCATCTTCGCATGTACCATGAATAGGGGTTTGGCATGCACACACTACAGCGGAATAGGCTGTCCTTCCCACTAAATGCACTGGGGAGGGCACAGGTAATATTTTGGTATACGTGCTTAATCTTATGTATAAGGCACACCGGGACAAATAGGGGCGGCTGGGGACTGAGTATGGATACCTCGCTGCCGAAGCAGCCATGAAGTAGTGGCCAGCTTCGGCCTCCTCCAAACTAAAAGGCCCCATTTTAAGTGCAAGCTAGCAGTATGGCATTGCAGCCTGGGGGTGAGTGGGTGGCAGGCTGCACACTTATGCTTGCATTTAAAGAAAACAAAGCAGATGCTAACTTCTATCATCATCATCATCATGCTCCTCACCTTGGCACTCTCAACTCCCCTGATGGAGAAGCCAGGGCCCACCGGAGGAGTCTGGTTCTCTGGTGGGCTCGTCCAATGCTGCCCTAAAGCAGGCCGGGCTAAGAAAAGTATGTGGGGAGAAATTCACAGGAGAAATAGGGGCAGCTGGGGACCGTTTATGGACACCCGGCTGCCCCCAGGCGGCTGGGGACCGTGTGTGGACACCCTGCCGTGGGGCAGCTGGGGAATGTTTATGGACACCCGGCCACCCCCTGGAAGCTGGGGACCGAGTGTGGACACCCGGCCGCCGGGCGGCTGGGGACTGAGTATGGATACCAGGCCGCCGACGCAGCCATGACGTGGTGGCCAGATTCTGCCTCCACAAGCCTAAAAGGCCCAATTTCAAGTGCAAGCAAGCTAGCAGTATGGTATTGCAGCCTGGGGGTGGGTGGGTGGCTGCATACTTGCGCTTGCATTGCAAGAAATGGGGGAGGTACAATTGAACACTGCCCTGGGACAAGAACTTGCACGGGGATAGTTGCAAGTCTGCATCTTCTGATGCGGCAAGGATGATTTCTGATGGGCACACTTTTAGGCAGTGACCTGGGTGTGAGAGATGCTTCCAGGGGTCTTCCCCATGCTGTTCCCATGTCTTTTCAGCACTGTATGCATGTGTCACACAGCACATGGCCAGATAAGGTTGTAAAATGTTAAAATGACATTTCCCGGTGAATGCATTTGTCACGGTTGAAAGCAATATAAAAGTGCAAAAACGCATAAAAAATGCTACTTGTGAACATAGCCCAAGGTGTAGAGGAGTATTTTTGCTTTTGGTTATTTATTTTACCTTATACACAAGTCTTTACCCTGGAAAGGATGTTCCTTAACATATTTCACAGGAAAGCAGTTTCAGTTTAGTTTTTGAACGTTTTATTGTGAGCCCATAAAAGTGGCTTAATACCTCTGACCACGTTGTTGACAGCAGTGACCTAGGCGTCAGAAATGCTTTCTGGGGCGATCCCCATGCTGTCCCCATGTCATTTGAGCACTGTCACTATCGTTTTGGACACTTGTTAGGCTTTTAAAAGACTACCGGGGGTGCCGCACCAAAAATGCTCGGGTCTCCCATAGACTAACATTGGGCTCGTTGCTCGGGTCGAGCACCCGAGTATCACAGCGAGCTCGGGCCGAGCTTCGACCACCCGAGCATTTTAGTGCTCGATCAACACTAGTTAGGATGTCTACCCCTCAGTCTTTGTGGATTTCCTCTTTTCTCAGTAATTTGTACCTTATAATAATCCTACCCCCTCTGTAATAATTCTTCTCAGTGATACACAGATAAAAATATGAGAAGGCGGAGCTACAGGTAAGAGGGAGGGAGCAGAAGCCGAACCAATGATGAGACAGGGGGTGTGTCTCAGACTACACTACACCTCTTCAGACCTTATATCGAAGGACTCACTGTCAGGAATTCCAACACACAGGCGAGACTACACCGGGAAGATCACACAATATTTCACCGTTGCCATCACGCTGTCTGTCTTTCGTCCGGAGTCGCGAGCACGCGATCCAGACTACTAGCTACGTGGATATCAGCAAGCGACCAGTGAGCGTATGGCATCAAACCTTGGGGATTCCAAAGCCTGAAATCCATGTTTAACGCCCTCCGTACGGTCACTGTCAGCTTCATGATAGCCCAATTATTGTTAATATTCGCTGCCACCACCGGCCGAGTTTGAAGTATAATACAGGCCTGGCCGGACGCCAGCGTTTGGTAGCTTATATGGCTTCGGGGAAGGGAACGATTAAAGAGCAAAAGAAACAAAATTATTACATTTTATATCTAATCCAAAAGGGAGGCAGTGTTTAGGAAAAATATATACAAGGATGTTACAAAGGAGACATTAAAATACATAGGCAGTTACATAAATTAAACAGGGTAAAAAGAAGATAACTTACACTATATGATCATGGAGACTATTCACTATAGGTGGAGAAGGGGCTCCCCAGTTGGATTATGCTGTTATTGAACAGGACCCGTTGCTTATAATTCTTATTCCCCCCTGGCAATGGGTGATCCTGTCTTCTCCATGGATTCTCTTATACCTAAGGGGAGATCTGGCCACACGCCCCTTGTGGTGACATCATGTTAGCCGGTCTCCAGCCTGTACATATTTATTAAAAATAACTTCTGCAATAACTCATCGTTCGTTGATTGCAGAAGCTTGCATACTACGCCATTTTTCCCCTTATGATTTTATCTTTATTTAGACATCACATAGCTGCAGTCTGCTATTCTGGTGTTTTTGTGCTACAGCTCCCTGATTTTGCCTACAGCCGTGGAAAACTACCTATACATTCCTGGTTGATTTGGTCACTAAACATATGGGTCCCGTTACTGTTGGACGTATGGAACTCACAATATTTCATAGTTCATATCGGAGTCAGCGAGTCTGCAAATTTTCCTTTTGAGGCTCGGGAAGCAGCCTCACAGTTGCACGCAAATTAGTGCAAGCCAGCATTTTAATTACCTCCTGCTTCTTTCAGAGACAAGATGCTTGCTTCCTAATGAAGTTATAACACTCCTTGGCTGGCATTGTTTGCATAAGCTATTTCCCAGGCATGAGTTAAATAGGGCTTTTGTGCTGAGGAAAATGGGACAGCTCAGTGCTGACAAGTGGTGATAATTTGCAGTAAGACACAGTATAATTGTCATCTCTGGACAAACACTACAGCAGAGGGCATGGGAGAAGGGGCTAATATTCTGTTAATATGTCAATGACATTAATATGTTCCTGACACTCACATAGTGAATTAAGCTGAACCAGATGACCTCCTGATATGTATGTGAACCTATGTATGTGGACCATCCGACCCCTCTAACAGATGATGGGAGAGAGACGGACTAGACAGCATTTAGTTTTAAAGTCCATTCTTTTTTGCCCTAGCTAGAGATAAACCTCCTGCCTTGGATGACTGTTAAGAGACCATGGGGTCTGAAGGAGGATTGAGGGGATCTAGACAAGATAATAGGCGTCTAGAGGAGGATGGGTGGATTTTGGGGAGGGCCAAGGGGAACGTGAGGTCAAGAGGTGTGTGGGTCTAGAGGACAAGGACACAGGAGAAAGGACGAGTTGATGGGCAGGGGAGTCTGAAAGTGGATGGTAGGACATTATTCTTACTTTGCATGAGGTCTTTTGTTTTTTCGATAGATAGACTTCTTACCTCAAATTCAGTGATGTTCCCCTTGTCACTACTGAGCCTCCAGATGATTGTACTGTCCTCCATGCTGGGCGTCTGCACAATGTCTGGAGCTCCGAGGACTGTAGAAAAGAGGGAAAATCGAATACACATTCAACACTCGATAGGTGATAAAGCTTTATGATGTGTGGAGATGTCATCCTCACTATCACGCGATGTCTTACTGCTCTACATGCAATAAACATTCACAGCTGCCTATGGAGAAAGGTACCTATATGTGTCACCTGATGAGGCCTCCATAGCGCAGGAGCTGTCCACCTATATACTGCACTTTTGAGCTTGCTGTCTATGGCATCATCATGTAAAGGATTACAACTCCTAGGATTCCTCTCACAGAAAATTACTATAAATTATAACTTTCATGCATCGCTATAGAAAGATATATCCTATCACTGTGCTCACTCTGTTAGATGTGATGTTCTGCATTATCTGCTGCCCAGCATGAGAAACATATTCCTCCAGAGACATGGAAAAGAGGAGAAGAAAGAGCAGAGGACATGTGTGATATGTGACGTAATGTGGGAGTATGATATGTCACATAAGCAGGTAATAAACCTAATAAACTCCAAAATGGCAGTCACGTGACAGTAGGTGAGGATGCCGTACATAGAGAGACATCACATTAGTAAGTGACTGATCTTATGGCATGTTAGACATTTACACGTGATTTTTAACATCTAACTGTATTTTCAAGCAACTTTTCAAAACAAGCCGTCCTGTGTGAGTACAGGAGGAATAACTCTATAACACTACGTCTGTCCATTATATGACTTTTATTCCACGTTTTCACAAGTTTTTCCTCTCGGCAGGCTTTATTTATAATTTGCAATCCATTCAGAGCCGGCAGAAGGAGAGAGGGATTCCTGTTCTTCATTCCTTTTTTTTACTTTTTAGCATTTATAAACAAGCAGCAGCATGAATTACTGAGCTGTGTAGCTGTGACTCCAGAACTAGAGTGAGGTTAAAGAGTTGTTAGAAAGCTCAGCACAATCTTTGTGTCTCCCTCTGCCTGTTTCCTCACTCTGCTTAGCACACAGAAACAAAGCAGCAGCAGCTTGGAGGAAAATGAACAGCAGCACTGAGCTAAGTGGCTCTGATTCCAGCTCTGAGGTGAGGTTACATACTTGGTAGAAATCTCAGCACAATCTTTATGCAACAGCCTTTGGTTATTTTTGTGTCTGATAAGTGGATAAGCTCATTTCTCTGATAAGATATATTACCAAGTTATTATATTCGCCTGTACTATTGATTTATGCAACTTTTCCTTGAAAGGGATTTTTTGGAACCAGGGATTATGGACTAAAATCATTATTCCCATTATCCATAAGCTTTTTCCAATATACCTGTGGCACCCCAGGGGTCTGGTCTCCACAATAATAGCAATATTATGTCTGAGAGCAGGTGGGAGGTCTCCTGGTCAGGAATCCTATGCATGCCACCCCTCCTGCCCAGTCCTGGGAGGGGAAGAACTTCCCCTATATAAAACTGGGGCTGAGGCAGGGTTGGGGAGAAGAAGAGTAGAGAAGAAGAGAAGCAGCTTAGGAAAGAAAGATCAGGAGCTCTGAGGAAGTCGTGCTAAAAGGAATCAGGGGCTGGCAGCTGAAGAGCTCGCCCTGATTGAAGAGTTACCACCGGACCCGGAGTCCGAGGCTGTGGGGATTAACCCTGACCCAGCAGCAGAAACCGACTGGCAGGGGATTTCAGGTCCTCTGGCCAAGAAACCCGAAGGCACGGTCACACGCGTGGGACCAGCACCGCCGCCGTGGAGTGGAAGCCACTAGAAGGCCCCGAGTCACCGGCCATACGGGTGAGCACCACACGGTACACTCAGGGACGTGGGCTACCTTTACCCGCCTCTAGCAAGGTAGCCAGAAGAGTACAATTAGTTGGGGAGGCCTACAACTCCGCCTGGCTAAGGGGGATCCCATCTGCTCAAGGACTGACTAGGCCCCGACCGCTAGCCAGTACTCCGGGAGGGTCTATCTTTGTCACCAGTAAAGACCCTGAACTACACCGCATCGTCTCGGAGTGGTTCCTGCTACCCCCATCATCCACGTCGGCTGCCCTGAGGCCATACCCCTCCCGTTGGGGGTTACACCATCCACGCTGCACCATACTTCCACCGGCCTCAGCGGTCTGCCCTGCAGCGGCAGCTCCATAGCTGCATTCAACGGGTGGCGTAGTCGTCCTACATCTACTGCTAATACACCGCCACTTAGTCTGACACCCTGGGCACGGACCGGGTCACCGCCACAAGGACTACTACCCCTATCCAGATCCGGCTCCGGGTATCCCTTGAACATGGCCCAGGGGGCGCGTCATACTGACTGCAGTGATTCTGTGCGTGCAGAAGCGCAGCCCGATAATCTCCCTGTGACGTTAAGGTCTCGCTCTGCGCCATGTTCTTCTGGCCAGAAATGTGACTGGTGCGTTACCGGTCATGTGCACAATCTCCTGTAGGAAGGAGGTCCAGACCAGTCCAGCGCTGGTCCAGGAAAGGTCAACCATCTTAGTCATCTTAGCAGGTATTTCTAGTTGGCGGTCCTGCCCAGCATGGTACCCCAGACTCCACCGATCACAGGGTGTACGGCTATCAGATAGTGATGTCACATACATGGGAGTGACGAGAGTCTGATGGTCAATGAGAGCCCAGAACGGAGGCATTGTATTCTGACAACGACTGGCCCAGGGAGGAGCGGTGGGCGAGCATGGCACTCTGGAGCTCAGGGGGCCGGTACAGCGCTGCATGTAAGGTGAGCACTACAAATTATGGGACATGTAGCACTCCTGATGCAAGGGTGAAAACTACATGTCACCAAGCCAATAATGTGATGTATGTGGTTCGGGGTACAGATATTATCAGTATAGTGTATGGTGGTCTCACCTGATCCCCCAGTAGTGATGTATAATGTGATGTATGAGGTCCGGGGTACAGATATTATCAGTATAGTGTATGGTGGTCTCACCTGATCCCCAGTAGTGATGTATAATGTGATGTATGAGGTCCGGGGTACAGATATTATCAGTATAGTGTATGGTGGTCTCACCTGATCCCCCAGTAGTGATGTATAATGTGATGTATGAGGTCCGGGGTACAGATATTATCAGTATAGTGTATGGTGGTCTCACCTGATCCCCAGTAGTGATGTATAATGTGATGTATGGGGTCCGGGGTACAGATATTATCAGTATAGTGTACGGTGGTCTCACCTGATCCCCCAGTAGTGATGTATAATGTGATGTATGGGGTCCCGGGTACAGATATTATCAGTATAGTGTACGATGGTCTCACCTGATCCCCCAGTAGTGATGTATAATGTGATATATGAGGTCCAGGGTACAGATATTGACGCGCCCCCTGGGCCAGTGTTGTTGGGGATACCCGGAGCCGGATCAGATGGGGGTTGTAGTCTCCGAGTGGCTGTGACCCGGTCCGTGCCCAGGGTGTCAAGCTCAGTGTGTGGCAGTCCTTACTGATGTTACTAAAGTTCTTTATGTCGACTACGCCACCCGTTGAATTGCGGTCACTACGGCCGCCGCTGCAGCAGGGTCCACTGAGGCTGATGGTGTTTGTGCAGCTTAGGTAGTATAACCCCCAACGGGAGGGGTATAGCCTCAGGGGGTCAGGTGCAGAGGATGGTGGTTGTGGAAGTGCAGGGATGATGGTAATGAGAGTCAGAGTCGGGTTGTGCAGTTCAGGGTTCTTTACTTACTGCAGATGTTCCGGTCACTCCGGCCTTGAGTGACCACCCGAGCCGTGCTGCGTCCACCAGGTCCTGGACTCGGCCAACCCCCAAGTAGTTCTGGAGCGTGGTTCTGAGCTCCCTTTCTGTCCTGTCCTCGTCTCTGGCCTTCCCCACCAGGGATCCACCTATGTCCGGCTCCCTCGGGCCTTCTGTTGGTAACCCTTGACTCTGGGTTCCCTGACCCTACGCGTGGTCTGCCTTCCGGGTGGATTTGGTGGGTGGCCGTGGCAGATGCTGCCCACGGCCTCCGGTCTCTGGCTGAGGTATGCTGTAGCCCCCACCAGTTTGGGATCCGGTACCCTGTTGCCAACTCTTCACCCTTTGGTTGTATTTGGGCTCTCAGAGTTCCTTCTTTCTCCCCCTCTGGGTCTTTCGTTCTCTCCTCTCTCACTCTGGGCCTGGGGCTGCTCTGCTCCTCTGCTTTCTTCCACTCCTCTGCAAAGACTTACTGACTGACTTCTCACAGACTGACTGTGGCTGACTGAACCTGATCTTAGATGGTGCCCACCTTAAATACTCCCTCTATGTGTGAGCTCAGGTGACCAGCACCCAATGAGCTCCTAACTTTACCCAGGCTGCTCCCCCTATCTGCCCCTACACTACTGGGATGTACCACCCCCCTCCCACTCCAGCCAAGGACAGACTTGGTCGTACCTGCACATTTCTAAGTGGGAGTACCGTTGGTCTGCCCTCCGGAAATGGGATGTGTGTAGTGCATGCAGCCTACTGAGCTCAGTTCCACACTCCATCCTTACCCGGGAGTGGAATATCACACCTCTGGGTTGAGGTGCAATACCCCTGTAGCAGCCGAATCCTCAGGGTGCTACAATATTATCAGTATAGTGTACGGTGGTCTCACCTGATCCCCCAGTAGTGATGTATAATGTGTAGCGTAAAGCGAGCACTAAAATGTTCGGGTGCTCGAAGCTCGGGCCGAGCTCACCGTGATACTCGGGTGCTCGACCCGAGCAACGAGCCCAATGTTAGTCTATGGGAGACCCGAGCATTTTTGCGGCGGCATCCCCGGCAGTCTGTAGAAAGCCTAAAAAGTGGCCAAAACGATAGTGACAGTACTCAAACAACATGGGGACAGCATGGGGATCGCCCCAGGAAGCATTTCTGACCCCCATGTCACTGTTGTCAACAACGTGGTCAGAGGTATTAAGCCACTTTTATGGGCTCACAATAAAACGTTCAAAAACGAAACTGAAACTGCTTTCCTGGGAAATATGTTAAGGAACATCCTTTCCAGGGTAAAGACTTGTGTATAAGGTAAAATAAATAACCAAAAACAAAAATACTTCTCTACAACTTGGGCTATGTTCACAAGTAGCATTTTTTATGCATTTTTGCACTTTTGTATTGCTTTCAACTGTGACAAATGCATTCACCGGGAAATGTCATTTTAACATTTTACAACCTTATCTGGCCATGTGCTGTGTGACACATGCATACAGTGATGAAAAGACATGGGAAAAGCATGGGGAAGACCCCTGGAAGCATCTCTGACACCCAGGTCACTACCTAAAAGTGTGCCCATCAGAAGTCATCCTTGCCACATCAGAAGATGAAGACTTGCAACTATCCCCGTGCAAGTCCTTGTCCCAGGGCAGTGTTCAATTGTACCTCCCCCATTCCTTGCAATGCAAGCGCAAATATGCAGCCTGCCACCCACCCACCCCCAGGCTGCAATACCATACTGCTAGCTTGCACATGAAATGGTGCCTTTTAGTTTTGAGGAGACCGAAGCTGGCCACTACCTCATGGCAGCTTGGGCAGCGAGGTACCCATTCTCAGTCCCCAGCCGCCCGGTTGCTGGGTATCCATGCTCGGTCCCCAGCCGCCAGGGGGCGGCCGGGTGTCCACACTCGGTCCCCAGCCACCCCGCGGCCGGGTGTCCATAAATGGTCCCCAGCTGCCCCGATTTATCCGCAGAACATCCCCACACACTTTTCTTAGACTGGCCTGCTTTAGGGCAGCATTGGACGAGCCCACCAGAGAACCCGACTCCTCCGATGGGCCCTGGCTTCTCCATCAGGGGAGTTGAGAGTGCCAAGGTGAGGAGCATGATGAGAATGATAGAAGTTAGCATCTGCTTTGTTTTCAAGGAATGCAAGAGCATGTATGTAGTAGCGGCTAGGCCTGAGGTGGTCAGCGTTTTGGCGCATATCCTACCTCCTCCGAGGATTGCTGGATGTTTTCCTGCTATTATCCAAGTTCTATGACTCCTGTTAAAATAAAGCTTCAGGTGATGAATGATGGATGAGGTGGTGGCAAAGGAGAAAGAGCAGGAGGAACAGGGACCATTCACATCAATATCAGGCCAGTCAACCACACATATCTTGTAGGATATGTTTCTGTACCAAAAGGAGCGGTTCGGCTACACAGTTATAGGGCATACAGTGAGTGCAATGCCTACCAAAAATTTTGAGGCACTCCAATGCCCCTTGGAAATGACATGAAGGTCAGAGGGCCTTAACTAAACCTTTTTTTCCATTTATAGCCAACTGGGTCTCCTGTGCACTGTTGGCCTAAGCAGTGAATGGAAGGCTTTCCAAAAATTATGAGGAACTGCAATGCCCCTTACAAGAGCCATGCAGTACAGCATATTACAAACATAAGTCTCATTATTGGGGATTGGGTCTCCCATAGTATTTGCTTATGCCTTCCAAGCAAAAGCTTCCAAAAATTATGAGGAAATGCAATGCCCGTTCGAAGACTCGTGGAGGTCCCAGTAGCTTAACAAGACAGTTTTAATGCCCCTTATAAGAGAAGTGGAGGTCAGAGTGGTATAACAAGATGCTTTTAATGCCCCTTACAAGAGACGTGGAGGTCAGAGTGGTATAACAAGACGGTTTTAATGCCCCTTACAAGAGACATACAGTACAGCATCTTAAAAATATTATTCCCTTTATTGGGGAGTGGGTCTCCCACAGTCTTTGCTTATGCCATCCAAGCAAAAGCTGACAAAAATAAGGACGGAGGAACTTTCAATAATGGCAACACGGACCACGGTCACCCTGGTGGTATAGTGGTGGTGGAGGCTGAGGATAAGGAGAAGAACATTAAACAGCCGAAATGAGGAGGCGTATACCCATGTGTGGGTGTGAAGCGGTGCATGGGAATACACCTCCCAAAATAACACAGTGGATTTGACTTTATGTTACTCTGCTGTCATTTGGTGGTGATGAGAAGTCTGGCCCGATCCAGCCCTTGTTCATTTTGATAAGGGTCAGCTTGTCAGCATTGTCAGTTGACAGGCGAGTGCGCTTATCTGTTATAATTCCCCCAGAGGCACTAAAAACACGCTCCGATAACAAGTTAGTGGCAGGGCAGGCCAGGACCTCCAAGGCGTACAGAGCAAGTTCATTCCAAGTGTCCAGCTTGGATACCCAATAATTAAAAGGCACAGAGGAATCACGGAGGATGCTGGTACGGTCGGCAAGGTACTCCCTCACCATCTTTTGAAACTTTCCACTCCTTGTGAGAGTACCCCGGGTCTGTCCGAAGGGAGGGTCTGAGAAAACTGTCCCAGAACGTTGACAGTGTTCCCCTGCCTCTGCTGGATGGGAGTTGCCTCTCTCTCGCTTGTACGCTTTGGTTGGTCAACGAACTGTGACCTCTGCCGCTAGCGTGTTCAGATGGGAATTTTTTTAACAGTTCTGCAGCAAGGGACTTCTGGTACTGGCCCATTTTTGTAGACCTCTCCACCTCAGGAATAAGAGAGTGAAAGTTCTCCTTGTAGCGGGGCTCTACAAGTGTCACCAACCAGTAATGACTGTCACCCAACATTTTGACAATGCGAGGGTCACGGTTAAGGCAGCGTAACATAAAGTCAGCCATGCGTGCCAGACTGGTAACGGGCAAGATTTCCGTGTCCTCACCAAGATGACGACTGACCATGCTCTCATCCTCCTCACCCCTTTCCTCAGGCCACCCACGCTGAACCGACGGTATGACACTTGTACAGGTACTACCGTCTACAGCGCATGATAGCAGCTCCTGTTCTTCCTCCTCCTCTCCCTCATTGTCCCCCAATGCACGTTGGGATGAGATAAGGCTGGGCTGTGTGTAATCGCCCACTACGGCTTCTTGATCCATCTCATCATACTCTGGCTGCAATGCCTCCTCTTTAATTCTCTGCAGAGAGCGTTGCAAAAGACAGACAAGTGGGATGCTGACACTAATGATGGCGTCATCGCCACTCACCATCTTGGTGGCCTCCTCAAAGTTTGTCAGGATGGTACATATGTCAGACATCCAGGTCCACTCCTGAGGTCTTATGTGTGGAGTCTGACCTGAATATCGACGGTCTTGTTGCAGCTGGTACTCCACAACTGCTCTCTTCTGCTCACAAATCCTTTGCAACATGTGGAGGGTAGAGTTCCAACGTGTGGGGACATCACACACCAGTCGGTGTGCCGGAAGCTGCATACGCTGCTGCAACACAGCAAGGGTGGCAGAAGCTGTAGCCGACTTGCAAAAATGAGCTGACAGGTGGCGTACTTTCACGAGCAGATCTGGCAACTCGGGGTACAATTTAAAAAACTGCTGAACCACGAGGTTAAGCACATGAGCCAGGCATGGTATGTGTGTGATCTCACTTCGCCTCAGAGCCGCCACCAGGTTACGGCCATTGTCACACACGACCATGCTGGGATGTAGGTTCAGCGGCCTCAGCCAAAGATCTGCCTGCTCTTTCACAGCTGTCCACAACTCACAAGCAGAGTGAGGTTTATCACCTAAGCTTATGAGTTTCAGAACAGCCTGTTGCCGCTTGGCGGAGGCAGTACTGCAGTGCTTCCAGCTTGTAACTTATGTGGGGATATCTGAGATGGAGGCTGAACATGAGGAGGAGGAGGAGGAGGATGATGCGCAGGAGCTGTACACTGTGGGGGCAACTCTGACTGACATAGGGCCCGCAATCCTCGGTGTGGGGAGGATGTGTTCCGTCCCAAGGTCAGACTGGGTCCCGGCTTCCACTATGTTTACCCAGTGTGCCGTCAGAGAGATGTACCGTCCCTGGCCACAAGCACTTGTCCACGTGTCCGTTGTCAGGTGGACTCTCCCAGTAACTGCGTTGTTGAGGACACAGTAGATGTTTTGGGACACGTGCTTGTGTAGTGCGGGAATGGCACACCGGGCAAAATAGTGTCGGCTGGGGACCGAGTACCGAGGGACGGCCACCGCCATAAGGTTGCGGAAGGATTCCGTCTCCACCAGCCTTAAAGGCAGCATTTCCTACGCAAGCAGTCGTAAAATGTGTGAATTTAGGACTGTGGCCTGTGGGGCGTTAGCTGTGAATTTCCGCTTTCGTTCAAAGGTCTGGGATATGGACAATTGAACGCTGCGGTGGGACGTGGACGTTGATGCTGTTTCTTGAGAAACTGCCATAACAAGTGAAGACTGAGAGGAGGGGGCATCTTTACATGCAGTATGGACAGGGGATTGCCTTGCACACACAACAGGGGGTTCTATTGCACGCACAACAATGGAAGAAGCAGTGGTGACACCCGCTGACACTGGTCGTGGACCATGGGTTTTGCCCCACAAAGTCGGGTGCTTTGCTGACATGTGCCTGATCATGCTGGTGGTGGTCAGGCTGGTAGTTTTGTCACCCCTGCTGATGCTGGCATGGCAGGTGGAACAAATGGCCGTTTTGGGGTTATCAGCAGAGTCTTTAAAAAAATTCCAGACTCTGGAAGACCTACCGCTTGTACTGGCAACGTCCCTCGTGTTGGTGTTACGGGAATCGGTTGCCCTCCTTCTGTCTGCGGCCACCACACTGCTTCTTCCTGCCTGTTGGGGTACTCGGCCTCCCTCACCCTGTGTGCTGCTGGCCTCACTCTGCATGTCCTCCTGCCACATTGGGTCAGTTACTAGATCATCCACCACCTCCTCCTCTTCCACTTGCGCACCATGATGCTCCTCTTCATTTCCTGGCAATTGTGTCTCGTCATCGTCCACCTCTTGTGACAAATTGCCAGCGTCGACTTCCTGTGGCCATGGCTGTTCAAATATTTGGGCATCGCTACATGGGATCTCCTCTTCCACCACTTCAAGAGTAGCAGGCGAGGGGCACAAATATGGAAATGACCAGTGAACAGCTCTTCAGAGTGTCCAAGTGTGGGATCAATTGCTGTCTGACGACACTCGGCATGGTGGGAAGAAGGAGCATCAGGGTGAGGAGGAGTATGCGGTCGAGACTCACGGCTACTAAGAGTTGACCGTGTGGAAGACAGACGGGAGGTGGCGGTGCCTAGGTAGCTGGAAGTATTATCTGCTATCCAATTAATAACCTGTTCACACTGATCAGTTCTCAATACTGGTGTTGTTCTGTGCTTCCTTAGTAATTCGGTCAAGAAGTGGGAGCGAGAAGATGTGGCTGTTGGTTGTGGCACATTTTCACCTTGGCCACGGCCCCATCCTCTGCACGAACCATCCCCAGAACGTCCACTTCCACGTCCCTTGCCCATTGTAAAGGAAGTAAAATAGCTTACACTCGCACTATCAATGGAAAAATGGTAATAAAAAGTAGATTAGAACCGTGGAAGAGGAAAACCACAGTTCTATTTCTCTGGCCTACACCAACTCTTTTAAACAATCTGAACAATCAGGGAGAAACTATTACTGTTTTTCTTTACGGAAAAAATACCAAAAGCTGAATAATAGAGATTTTTTACCGTGGGATGGCAAAACCACAGTTATTGTTTACTGGGGTTTACCAGACAATTTTAAATAGATATATTTGCGGCTGAACTGTGAGCGACACACTCAAACTGTCTTTTTTAGATACAAATGGCCCAAAAGTGGATAATACGGAGTCTTGAACCATGGAACTGCAAAACCACACTTCTGTTTCTCTAGCCTACACCAGACTATTTTCAACAGATATATTTGAGTCTGAAAAATCAGGGAGACACTATTATTTATTTTTTTTACGGCAAAAAATGCCAAAAGCAGGATAATAGAGATTTTTTACCACGGAACAGCAAAACCACAGTTATAATTTACTGGTGTATACCAGACTTTTTTAAATATATATATTTGTGGCTGAACAGTGAGCGACACACTCAAACTGTTTTTTTTTAGATACAAACGGCCCAAAAGTGGATAATACAGAGGTTTGAACCGTGGAACTTCAAAACCAAACTTCTGTTTCTCTGGCCTACACCAGACTATTTTCAACAGATAAATTTGTGTCTGAAAAATCAGAGACACACTTTTTTTTTTGGGGGGGGGGGGAGCCACCAAAAGGTTAATAAGACTGGTATTTGTACAGTGTGAAGGAGGAAAAAAAAAAGAGGATTTAGATGAAAAAAAAAAGGATTTTTCCTAGCCCCCGACACCTGGAGCAGACAATTTCAGCAGCAGGAGCACACAGGACTGTAATGCAGCGTTTGCTGGTATAACCACTGCGTCTCCTATACAGCCTGCCTGCCTGGTATCTGGGATGGATATTAGTCCTGAGAAGGACTGTTTGTTTGATCTGGCAGCCTTTACCGACCCTACACTAACTATTTCGCACTATACAGTGCCTACAAGTAGTATTCAACCCCCTGCAGATTTAGTTGGTTTGATAAGATGCAAATAAGTTAGAGCCTTCAAACTGCAAACGAGAGTAGGTTTTATGAACAGAAGCATAAATCTTACAAACCAAAAAGTTATGTTGCTCAGTTGAATTTTATTAAATTTTAAACATAAAAGTGTGGGTCAATTATTATACAACCCCTATGTTTAATATTTTGTGGAATAACCCTTGTTTGCAATTACAGCTAATAATCGTCTTTTATAAGACCTGATCAGGCCGGCACAGGTCTGTGGAGTTATCTTGGCCCACTCCTCCATGCAGATCTTCTCCAAGTTATCTAGGTTCTTTGGGTGTCTCATGTGGACTTTATTATTGAGCTCCTTCCACAAGTTTTCAATTGGGTTAAGGTCAGGAGACTGACCAGGCCACTCCAACACCTTGACTTTTTCCCTCTTGAACCAGGCCTTGGTTTTCTTGGCTGTGTGTTTTGGGTCGTTGTCTTGTTGGAAGATGAAATTACGACCCATCTTAAGATCCTTGATGGAGGAGCGGAGGTTCTTGGCCAAAATCTCCAGGTAGGCCGTGCTATCCATCTTCCCATGGATGCGGACCAGATGGCCAGGCCCCTTGGCTGAGAAACAGCCCCACAGCATGATGCTGCCACCACCATGCTTGACTGTAGGGATGGTATTCTTGGGGTCGTATGCAGTGCCATCCAGTCTCCAAACGTCACGTGTGTGGTTGGCATCAAAGATCTCGATCTTGGTCTCATCAGACCATAGAACCTTGAACCAGTCTGTCTCAGAGTCCTCCAAGTGATCATGAGCAAACTGTAGACGAGCCTTGACATGACGCTTTGAAAGTAAAGGTACCATACAGGCTCGTCTGGAACGGAGACCATTGCGGTGGAGTACGTTACTTATGGTATTGACTGAAACCAATGTCCCCACTGCCGTGAGATCTTCCCGGAGCTCCTTCCTTGTTGTCCTTGGGTTAGCCTTGACTCTTCGGACAAGCCTGGCCTCGGCACGGGAGGACACTTTCAAAGGCTGTCCAGGCCGTGGAAGGCTAACAGTAGTTCCATAAGCCTCCCACTTATGGATGATGCTCCCAACAGTGGAGACAGGTAGGCCCAACTCCTTGGAAAGGGTTTTGTACCCCTTGCCAGTCTTGTGACCCTCCACGATCTTGTCTCTGATGGCCTTGGAATGCTCCTTTGTCTTTCCCATGTTGACCATGTCTGAGTGCTGTTCACAAGTTTGGGGAGGGGCTTAAATTGTCAGAAAAGGCTGGCAAAAGAGATCTTTAATCCACACATGTGAAGCTGATTATTCTTGGTGCCTGAACTGCTTCTTAATACTTTAGGGGGACCAAACAGAATTCTTGTGGTTTGAGGGGTTGAATAATAAATGACACTCTGAATTAACTTTTAACGTTTTAAAAAAACAAAAAAACAACAAAAAAAAACAAAATTTGCTGCAGTGCATTTCCCACTTCCAGGCTGATCTACAGTACAAATGTCACAATGCCAAGTTAATTCCGCATGAGTCAACAAGCTAAATCTGCAGGGGGTTGAATACTACTTGTAGGCACTGTATATCTCTCCCTATCTCAGCAGCGCTGTCCCTACACTGTCTAATCCGGAGCGACTGTGTCCAAGATGGCGGCGCCCGGTTTTAAATACTCGAGGTGACGCTGTGCGCCCAGCCAATCACTGTATGCCCACGAACAACATGGCTGCAGCATTACAGTGACTGGCTGGCAATCCCTGCATGTTAATTGGCTCTGTAAAGAGCGCCAAACATGCAGGGCGGAGACCCGAGCTCCCGCCTGAGTAACCTGGAAATGCTCGGTGCTCGCCGAACATCCCGAGTAGCGTGATGCTTGGGCGAGTACAGAGCAGTGTCGAGCATGTTTGCTCAACACTAATAATGTGATGTATGGGGTCCGGGGTACAGATATTATCAGTATAGTGTACGGTGGTCTCACCTGATCCCCCAGTAGTGATGTATAATGTGATGTATGAGGTCCGGGGTATGGATATTATCAGTACAGTGTATGGTGGTCTCACCTGATTCTCCAGTAGTGATGTATAATGTGATGTATGGGGTCCGGGGTACAGATATTATCAGTACAGTTAAGGGTGGTCTCACCTGATCCCCCAGTAGTGATGTATAATGTGATGTATGAGGTCCGGGGTATGGATATTATCAGTACAGTTAAGGGTGGTCTCACCTGATCCCCCAGTAGTGATGTATAATGTGATGTATGAGGTCCGGGGTACAGATATTATCAGTACAGTGTATGGTGGTCTCACCTGATCCCCCAGTAGTGATGTATAATGTGATGTATGAGGTCCGGGGTACAGATATTATCAGTACAGTGTACGGTGGTCTCACCTGATCCCCCAGTAGTGATGTATAATGTGATATATGAAGTCCGGGGTACAGATATTATCAGTACAGTGTACGGTGGTCTCACCTGATCCCCCTGTAGTGATGTATAATGTGATGTATGAGGTCCGGGGTATGGATATTATAAGTACAGTGTATGGTGGTCTCACCTGATTCTCCAGTAGTGATGTATAATGTGATGTATGGGGTCCGGGGTACAGATATTATTAGTACAGTGTACGGTGGTCTCACCTGATCCCCCAGTAGTGATGTATAATGTGATGTATGAGGTCCGGGGTACAGATATTATCAGTACAGTGTATGGTGGTCTCACCTGATCCCCCAGTAGTGATGTATAATGTGATGTATGAGGTCCGGGGTACAGATATTATCAGTACAGTGTACGGTGGTCTCACCTGATCCCCCAGTAGTGATGTATAATGTGATGTATGAGGTCCAGGGTACAGATATTATCAGTACAGTGTATGGTGGTCTCACCTGATTCTCCAGTAGTGATGTATAATGTCTCCAGAGGGAGATGTGACTGACCGAGGACTCGTCTAACGTGGATTTCATATCGTGTAAATGGCTTCAGACCGGAGAAGGTCACATCTTTTCCATATATACATCTTATGTTGACCTCTCTGAGGTATATACAGGAGTTTATAGAAGACGTTCTGGATTCGTAGCACTGATCCGGGGAGCAGACGATCTGCAGTCTGATGCTGGTAGAGGTCACCTCCAGGGCCGTCACATTCACTCCTAACATAAAACAGAGAAATATTCATGTAAGATGTAAAGCGGATAATGAATCTCATTAGTGTACAATGAAGGCTCCGGACCCCAATATACAATGAGTCACCGGTCTGTAGCGACATCTGCCCTCCGTCATATCTCTGTAGTTATATATTTATCTATGAGGACCAGCTTCAAAAAATTAAGGGGTGATTTATGGAGCAGCCGGACAGTGAATTCACATCTGAAGCTTTCACATATTTTTTAGTGAGAAAAAAAAAATACAGTTTTCTGTTACTTTAACCAAAAATGTGCAAAACCCTTTTAAAAAAAGTTTTAAAACTGCACATTACGCCTTGGTGTGTGAATGGACCTGAGCGTCGAATGGAATCATCACCACAAACAAAGGGGACAAGTGAGTGTCACTGTGAAATTTAAAGAACAAAGGGAAACGCAGGTCACCCTGAATCTGATCATGTGGATCATTGTCCAAGAGACAGAAAAACTATGTTCACACATTGCGTTTTTGTGCAGTTTTTTTCTGTACATGAAATCAGAGTGAGGGCAGATAAAACAATGTTGCGTATAACAGGTACATTTTTACCTGCATTTTTCCCAATTTATAAGGTTGGTGAAAAATGTTAAAAGAATTGACAAGTTGTAGAAAACAAATAGCAACAGATTCACTAGGTACATTTTTTTCAAAAAACCACCTAAACCATATTATGGCCCAAAAATGGGGGTGAATATTAATGCCAACCCAAATAATTAATATATACTGTCATGAACATATTAATGTCAGGGACATATTAACAGAATATTAGCCCCTTCTCCCATGCCCTCTGCTGTAGTGTTTGTCCAGAGTTGACAATTATACAGTGTCTTACTGAAAATTATCACCACTTGTCAGCTCCGAACTGTCCCATTTTCCTCAGCACAAAAGCCCCAATTAGCACACGCCTGGGAAATAGCTTATGCAAACAATGCCAGCCAAGGAGTGTTATAACTTCGTTAGGAAGCAAGCATCTTGTCTCTGAAAGATACAGGAGGTAATTAAAACGCAGGCTTGTACTAATTTGCGTGTAACAGTGAGGCTGCTTCCCAAGCCTCAAAGGAAAATTTGCAGACGCGCTGACTCCAATATGAACTATCAAATATTATGAGTTCCATACATCCGAAAGTAACAGGACTCCTATGTTTAGTGACCAAATCAGCCCAGGAATGTATAGGTAGTTTTCCAGGGCTGTAGGCAAAATCAGGGAGCTGTAACGCAAAAACACCAGAATAGCAGACTGCAGCTATGTGAAGTGTGGTCTCTAAACAAAGATAAAATCATAAGGGAAAAAATGGCGCAGTTTGCAAGCTTCTGCGATCAACGAGCGATAAGTTATTGCAGAAGTTAGCATTTTTAATAAAAATGTACAGGCTGGAGACCTGCCCACATGATGTCACCGCCAGGGGCGTGTGGCCATATCTCCCCTTAGGTATAAGAGATCCCATGGAGAAGACAGGAGCACTCATTGCCAGAGGGGAATAAGAATTATAAGCAATGGGTCCTGTTCAATAACAGCATAATCCATCTGGGGAGCCCCTCCTCCACCTATATGGAATTCTCTCCGTGATCGTATAGTGTGAGTTATCTTCTTTCATCCTGTTTATTTTATGCAACTGCGTATGTATTTTAATGTCTCCTTTGTAACATCCTTATGTATATATTTTTCCTAAACACTGCCTCCCTTTTGGATTAAGCATAAAATTGAATAGTTCTGTTTCTTTTGTTCTGTAATCGTTCCCTTCCCCAAAGCCATATACATTACCAAAACGCAGGCGTCCGGCCAGGCCTGTATTATATTTCAAACTCGGCCGGTGGTGGCAGAGTATTAATAATTGGGCTATCGTGAAGCTGACAGTGACCGTACGGAAGGCGTTAAACACGGATTCCAGGCTTTGGAATCCCCGAGATGTGGCGCCATATGATCACTGGTCACTTGCCGATATCCATGTAGTGAGTAGTCTGGATCGCGTGCTCGCGACTCTGGACGAAAGGCGAACGGCGTGACAGCAACGGTGAGATATTGCGTGATCTCCCCGGTGTCGTCCCTCAGTGTGGGTTGGAATTCCTGACATATACCAATTAGACAAAGAGGAGTTTTTGTTCAATAAAGTGTGTATCTTTTTTGTCAATCATATAAAAAATACACACATGAATAGAAAGCACGACAACCAGAAACCAATACCTGAGCGACAAACGAGTGAGAAAGTGCAACAAGGATATATGGTAGGGGTGAAAAAATTCATAATGGGTATGATCTATATCATAAAGTAGATATCACTGGATATATAGGTAACACACCCAAAAACCATACGCTGTAATTATAAATAAGTCATACCCCTAATATTGAACTCTTACCCATGTGGAGCCAAATATGGGGAAGACCCTGGGGCTCTGTTCTTTTGTCCTGGTGACTGCTATTTGGCTCCAAATGGGTAAGAGTGCAATATTAGGCGTATGACTTATTTATAATTACAGCGTATGTTTTTTGGGTGTGTTACCTATATGTCAATAGTGATATCTACTAGTCATGAGCGACTGCTCGTGTAGCGCCCCGAGGGTTCAGGTTGCTACAGGGGTATTGCACCTCAACCAGAGGTGTGATATTTCACTCCTTGGTAAGGATGGGTTATGGACCAGGGCTCAGATAGCTGCATACACCACACACACCCCATTTCCGGGGGACAGCTCGACGGTGCTCCCATGTATATATATGCAGGCATGACAGACCACGTCCCTGGCTGGAGTGGGGAGGGGGGAGGAAAACCCAGTGATGTAGGAGCAGAAGGGGACAGTTTCTGGAGCATAGGAAGGAGCTCATTGGGTGCAGGTCACCTGAGCTCAGACACAGTGAAGCAGATAAAAAGGTGGGGGCCATCTTAGGAGGGAGTTGAGTTCAGTTCAGTGTTTTGTGAGAAGAGAAGGCAGGGAGCAGAGCTGCTGCATGGGCTCTGCTCCCTGGGCAGGCCTAGCACAGAGGCTGGAGCCGGAGGGAAGAGAGAAGAAGGAGAAGGAAGGAAAGAGGACAGAAAGAGGAGTAGAAAGGCTTCAAAAACAAGAAGGCAGAAGGGACCCTAAGAACCCACGAGATAACGGGTGAAGGGTCGGGCAGAATAAGGGTACCGTATTCCCAAGTTGGTGGAGGTAAATTATCCCTCAGCCAAAGACCGGAGGTCGTGATCATCTATTGGTGCTACCCCCTGCTACACCCACTAGGAAGGCACCACATAGGGTCAGGGAAACCGGCAATAGGTTTCACCAAGAGAAGGCCTGCGGGAGCTGGACAGAAGTAGTGTCACTGGTGGGGCACGGCCAGCGAAAGGAATAGAAGGGAGTCCTGTGCCACACTCTGGAATTGCCTGGGGGTTGACCGAGCCCCCGCACCTGGTGGACGCAGCACGGCTTGGGCAGTCATTGTCGGCGGAGTGACTTGGAATATAAAGAACTGTGAGTAAAGAACTTGAACTGCAACACCACGTCTCTGTGCTTCATCGCCGCACCAGCACTACTAGTGCTGGGATACCCGTGCACCATCACTCCCATCATCCGCATTCCCTGCCCTGGGGCTGCACTCTTCCCGTGAGGAGTCACACTACCTCAGCTGCATAGACCATCAGCCCCAGCCGTCTGCCTTGCAGCGGCGGTCCGCACTGACCGCAATCCACGGGTGGCGTAGTCAGACAATTAACTTAAAACCCATAAAAGACCGCCACTGGTTTGACCACCCTGAACCACGGGAACGGGTCGCCGCCACGGAGACTACAATCCCCAGACGCCCGGCTCTGGGTAACCCACGCACCTGTACACTCGGCCCAGGGGGCGCGTCACTCTGTACTCGCCCAAGCATTGCGGTGCTCAAGATGTTCGGCGCTCGGGGAGTATTTCCGGGTTGCTAGGCGGGAGCTAGGGTCCCCTCCTCGCGTGTTTGGCGCTCTTTAGAGAGCCAATGAACATGCAGGGATTGCCTGCCACTCACTGTAATGCCGTAGCCATGTTGGTTGTGGGCATTACAGTGATTGGCTAGCCATATAGCGTCATCAGGTCTATACAGAAAGTATTAAGACCCCTTTACATTTTTCACTCTTTGTTTCATTGCAGCCATTTGGTAAAATCATAAAAGTTCATTTTTTTTCTCATTAAAGTCCACTCTGCACCCCATCTTAACTGATAAAGCCAGAAATGTAGAATTTTTTTCAAATTTATTAATAAAGAAAAACTGAAATATCACATGGTCATAAGTATTCAGACCCTTTGCTCAGACACTCATATTTAAGTCACATGCTGTCCATTTTCTTGTGATCCTCCTTGAGATGGTTCTACTCCTTCATTGGAGTCCAGCTGTGTTTCATTAAACTGATAGGACTTGATTTGGAAAGGCACACACCTGTCTATATAAGACCTCACAGCTCACAGTGCATGTCAGACCAAATTAGAATCATGAGCTCAAAAGGAACTGCCCAAGGAGCTCAGAGACAGAAGTGTGGCAAGGCACAGATCTGGCCAAGGTTACAAAATAATTTCTCATTACTCAAGGTTCTTAAGAACACAGTGGCCTCAATAATCCTTAAATTGAAGAAGCTTGGGACCACCAGAAGTCTTTCTAGACCTGGCCATCCAGCCAAACTGAGAAATCGTGGGAGAAGAGCCTTGGTGAGAGAGGTAAAGAAGAACCCCAAGATCACTGCGGCTGAGCTCCAGAGTTGCAATAATGAGATGGGAGAAAGTTCCACAAAGTCAACTATCACTGCAGCCCTCACCAGTCGGGCCTTTATGGCAGAGTGGCCCGACGGAAGCCTCTCCTCAGTGCAAGACATATGAAAGCCCGCATAGATTTTTTTGATTTTATTCACATTGCTGTATTGTGGAAGCAAAGAAACTTTTCGATCATCAGACGTGATCCCATATTACTGCCGTAATAATCTTAACATTTTTTGGAGCGTGCAAAATATTACACTCCATTTAAAGTCAGTCAGCTTTGTTTTGTTGAACCTATTCACACTTTGTCGCTGACTAATACCATATCTATAAGTCACTTCCTAAAACAATGCTCATCAGACGTGATCCCATATTACTGAAGTAATAATACAGACTTTTTTAGTTACAGGTATAATACCTAGAGGATTGCGCGTCCAATTATTTCCTACCCTTGAGATTGAGGACCCACTATTCACTCAAAAATGGGAGGACACTTTAACTAAGTTCTCGAGCACATTGCTGGAACTACTGATAGGAATAGATAAACGGACTCTTGAAGCACTGGAGAAAGAAATTGAAGATTTACGTATTAAAATTCAGAATACACTCCCTAGCGATGAGTACAAATTATTTGACCAGTCTTTGGACATAGATCTATCTAAGTGGGAGTCGGAAATACAGAATACTAAGACTAAAAAATACCAACGTGACTTGGGGGACTATCAGTCCAAACGCGTGTACCGTTGGCATCAGAAGCGCCATAGATTTACAGCTCGTTCACAATCAGTCTCCAATATCTCGACAACTTCAGAGGAAGAATGTGGAGATCATTTTTTAGAAAAACGGTTAAAATCAGCAGAAGACGCTACACCCCAAAATTCAATAACACGCCTCAGAACACTAAACGCCAAAGGGAGGAATCACCCCTATTACTTCAGGGACAAGAAAATGAAGAAACCTTAAAGGAAATTAACCTATCCAATAAACATCTTTCTAAGTCACAGGTGGAAGTACTTGCTAAAGGCCTTTCCTTTGCACCGGTGATGGGCTCTGATTATTTCACTCTAATCAAAGATTTGGAACTATTTGCTCGTAAACTACTTTTTAAAAAACACTTCAGTCCAGACCTATCACCATTTACGACAGCTACTGAGCTCCGGGCACTTCGGGACCTAGAGTCATTGGAAGCTGAGAATATTTCACAAAGTGACCCCCTTTTCCCCCCAATTTATATCCACGTTCACAGACGTTTCCATCTTTGTCCTCTTGCCCACCGGTGGAAATTTTTGTTGACATGGTAAGGGAGGATTTTGCTAAACTTAACAATAAATCAATTAAGGACAATCTTTCTCGATCACACAGACTAGCCCTTAAAGAACTGATGAATATGAAGGATATTGTCCTGAAAAGGGCGGATAAGGGAGGCAACGTGGTTGTTTGGCCGGTGGACATGTATGAGACCGAGGTCTTTAAGCAATTAAATAGGAAAGACTGGTACAAGAGACTGGTGTAGCGCTGGCGTCCCTGCCCTCTGCTAGGCAGGGACGCTGCTCCCCTCACCGCTCTGCTCCGTGCCCGGCGTCCTCTCCCCGCTCTGCTGTCAGCGCGCGCTCCGTCCCGGCGTCCTCCTCCTGCTCTGCTGTCGGCGCGCGCTCCTTCCCGGCGTCCTCCTCCCGCTCTGCTCTCAGCGCGCGCTCCTTCCCGGCCCCTGTGCTTAGGGCGCGCGCGCGCTCCCCTCCTCTTAAAGGGACCGCGCGCGCCGTCCTAAGGAGTCCCCGGCCAATGGCCGGAGGACTTCATCATATATAAGGCACCTCCTCCAAGATGGAGGTGCCCGAGCAATGTTGTTTGCACCTGTGTCTCACCTGTGCTTCAGCCCTCAGGTCCCGTTGCCAGTTACCTGCCAGTTACCTGCCAGTTTCCTGCCAGTTTCCTGCTAGTTACCTGCCTGATTCCTGCCTGAATACTTGTTACCTGTCTGCCAGTCTGAGGTCCGACGGTCTGCCTTACTACTCCTGTCAGTCTGTCTAAAGGACCAGCCTGCCCTCTCACCTGGGAGCGCATATCAGCTACCTGCCTGCTTGCCTGAGGTCCGACGGTCTGCCTTACTACTCCGGTCAGTCTGTCTATGGACCAGCTTGCCCGCTCACCTGGGAGCGCTTCTCCGTTATCTGCCTGCTTGCCAGCCCGGAGGCTCCGTTGTCACGTGCTGTGACCACCAGCTATCTCAGAGACTCTTGCCCGCTCACCTGGGAGCGCATCTCCGTTACCTGCCTACTTGCCAGCCCGGAGGTCCCGTTGTCACGTGCGGTGACCACCAGCTATTCCAGAGACTCTTGCCCGCTCACCTGGGAGCGCTTCTCCGTTACCTACCTGCCTGCCAGCCCGGAGGTTCCGCCGTCACGTGCCGTGACCACCTGCTATTCCAGAGACTCTCGCTTGCTCACCTGGGAGCACACATCTACCATCTGCCTGCTAGCCTACCCGGAGGCTCTGCCATCACAGGTCGTACCTACCCCTTACCCAGAGACTGCCCTGATCACTTGCCGTAACTCCCTGTCCGTTCACCCAGAGACTGCCACCCGCTCCCTTACAAGGGCCGCCCCCTTGTATAATAGCTCAGAGGTTCCGCCTCCCGGACCCGTTACAACTGGACTCTATTCCATTGCTTAAATTCAAACAAGAACTGACTGAACTAATTGATGACGGTCTGGCGGCCTCCACCATTCCGCCAAAAATTGGGGAAGCCCTATTACCAGAACATCCTCTCATACCCACTTTTTATTTGCTTCCCAAAGTTCACAAAGACCCCCTCTGCCCTCTGGGGAGACCCATTGTCTCCGGCATGGGGGGTCTTTGTGAACCAGCATGTCAGTTTATTGATTTTTATTTGAAAAAAGTGTCGAAACCCTCCCTTCCTATGTCAAGGACACTTCTGACGTTCTGAGGAGACTGGACGGGGTCGTTTTGGAGGAAGATATGTTGTTCTTTACTTGCGACGTGGAGTCCCTGTATACGTCGATATGTCACGACCACGGGATCAATGCTGTGCGGGTTTTCTTGAACATGACTAACCTTGAGTCAGATCTTATCTTATTCATTCTGTCATTGTTACAATTTATCTTAACACACAATTTTTTTGTGTTCAAGGACCGCCCCTTCCTACAGCTCCAGGGCACGGCAATGAGGGCATCTTGTGCCCCCTCTTATGCCAATCTTTTCCTGGGGCTGTGGGAGAGGGACACGGTCCTGGACACACCCGGACACGAGCATGTGGTCTCGTGGTCGAGATATATCGACGATATCATCTTTATCTGGCAGGGACCCTCGTCGCAACTAGACTCTTTCTTAAATCTACTTAATATTAACGATTTTAATATTAAGCTCACATGGAAATACAGCCAATGTCAGATTGACTTTTTGGACCTGCTTATCACTAGGTCCCCGGATGGGACTATCAATACGGATATTTTTAGGAAAAAAACATCTACTAATTCTCTCCTGCATTTCCAATCTTCTCACCCTCCGAAATTGAAAAAATCAATCCCCATTGGCCAATTCTTAAGAGCCCGTCGCATTTGCTCTGACAACATGAGCTTTAATACCCAGGCGGATGATCTATCCCGCAGGTTCTTGAGCAGGGGATACAACCATCAGGACATTAAAAAAGGTTCTAATCATGCCAAGAGCACTAATAGACGAACCTTACTGACAGGGAACCCAAAATCTAAGAAACTTTCCCCTTCTGATCAACCTCCGAGATTTATCACCACCTTTAATGCCAACTGGGACGGGATTCAAAAAATCCTGTCCAAACATTGGCCAATATTACGTTCGGATAAGGATTTACAATATCAGCTACCAAAACATCCATCTGTGACCTGGCGCAAATCACGCACACTTGGTGATTTACTCTGTAATAGCCATTATGTTCCTCCCAAGAACCAATACCTTTTTGGTGGCTCGGGCCCCCCTTGGGGTTGCTTTCCCTGTGGAGATTGCTCGGCCTGTAAATACATAGTTAGAACAAAAACATTTGGCAATGCAAATAATAAAAAAACCTTCAAAATTGTTCACCATATCACGTGTAACACTACAGCGGTGATATATCTTGCCAAATGCCCTTGTGGACGTATTTACACAGGCATGACAACTAGAGCGTTAAAAATAAGGACACAAGAACATGTGCGGGATATAATTAGTGCAGCTAATTGCCCTGATCCACACCTACTAAAGACCATCCCTAGACATTTCTCTGAATATCATAATTGCAATCCAAAGGGCCTGACTGTCTGTGGGATTGATCACGTTTATATGGGCATCAGAGGGGGGAATTTAAAACAAAAGTTACTCCAGAAAGAGACTCGTTGGATGGCTATCTTGGACACGCTATCCCCTAATGGTCTTAATGAGACCATCAGTTTCAAGCCTTTTCTCTGATATTTTTGCTTTTAACTTTGGACACTATTTTCTGTGTTTTTATCGTAGTCATGTCTATTTACATTTATATTTTCTTATATTTTGTAGCTTTGAGGTACTTTTGTGCTTCATTTCTGTTTGGTATCGGGCGGTGAGGAGCGGTGCTACTACCTATTCTTTATTACGGGATTGCGGAATGATGGCACCGATCTGACGGAGTTCTTTTTCATTGAAGCAGCAAGCTGATTGGCTGATTATTGTATACTTTCTGTGAACTTCTACAAGGAGGACTGTCAAGACTGTCAACATTGAAGCATAATATTGATGTCTGTATACCTGAGTATATATTTTAATTATGTCTGCCTCCACTGATCAATCATTATTTACGGAACCACGCTGTCAGTTTTGACAGAAGGTTGCCAATACTCTTGTAAAAAACGGTGGGCTATTTTTATGGTCTCCCTAGACTGAAACCTATACCTTGGCATGTTATTTTATAAAAAATCTATAAGATTGTATTTGTGGTATACAAGAGGCGATATATATGTCTACTGCACAGCTCGATCTCGATATACATGCCCATCACATAGCCCTACTAAAATATATTATCTGCAAGTTCTCAAAAAGACATTATTGGGCCGATTTATACTATCCGCTTTCAATAAGCTTGGCTTGAGAGGGTTACTGTTATCATCTGAACAAGTGGACCTATCTGTCTGCCGATCTTAGGATATTGTGCTTATGTCAGTTTTATACTTCACCTTTTGAGGATATTGTACCCTCACTACTTAACTACACAATCTGACCCCCTTAATTCTTATAACTATCGAACCTTGACTGCCTCTTTATCTTGATGGTGCAGACGCATCCCGCTCATGCGCTGCTCGTCCCCTGTGGCGCCGCCGGCTGGACGCGTTGCCGGGACGACGGGAGCGATGACGTTGTCCTCCTTCCCGTCTTTCCCCGGCGCGCGTCGGCTGGCCGCGCCTTCCAGGGGAGGAGCAACATGACGAGTAATGCGCCGATTTGCCAGCCGCCCGGACCCCGCGATATTTATAGTGTCCATTCTTAACTTGTGTCACGCCTCCTGACGAAGCCGGAAGGAGAAACGCGCGTCGAGGCGCTCGTGTGGATCTCCAGCCCTCTCCCCACAACGCGGATATGTCCCCAGGTACAGCATTTATTTAATATATTTTACTATGCCGTGTTATACTCTCTTAGTGTTCACTGCCAAGCATATTTCGATCCCCATTTATATCTAAAGTCTTGCTGTCTCGGAGGCTGCTATGCATGCCTGTTTGTGTGGGGGGCGAATTTCTGCCAATTTTGATTGAGGGCTGGGAATCCTCTGTGTTTCTATGGGTTTCTATCACTCACTATTGCTGCAAATATTTTAGCAATTTGTCTTCTTTCACCATATGTGGATTTTCTATGTGTATTAATATTTTGCTCTAATAAAATTAACTTGATATTTAAACCGATCCCGCGGTTTTTCTTCTGACAAAGAGCTTTCTGTTTTTTTCCTTATTCCTCTGAGACTCATTTGAACCCTTAGCTAAACTTTAATACTGTTATAATATTCTATTATTCCTTTCTGGGTTCAATTATTGTGATTATATACTGTAGATCAGAGGTCTTTGTCCCCCCCTCCTTTTTTGGTTAAGTTTATATAATCGGGTCAGACTCCACTCCTAGTGGATTCTTTATAGGTTTTCCTTTTTGTGGAGTGTGCCAAATATTATACTCCATTTAAAATGGGCAAGGCGCCTGTCAAGGGACGGAGAAGTGGACTTGATGGTGCATGCAGAGGCCGAGGCCATGGGCAATATGAGACTGTGCCTGCTGAGGGAGCACAAGAAACACCCACATCATCTTGTCCCAATTACTAGGTGGCAGCGGAACACCACTTTTGAAGCCAGAGCAGTGTGAAAAGGTTGTTGGTTGGATAGCAGATTATGCTTCCAGTTAGTTTGCCACCACCACCACCCTGTCTTCTACATGGTCCAGTCTCAGTAGCCGTGAGTCTGGATCATATACAGTGGTGGCCAAAAGTATTGGCACCCCTGCAATTCTGTCAGATAATACTCAGTTTCTTCCTGAAAATGATTGCAATCACAAATTCTTTGGTCTTATTATCTTCATTTAATTTGTCTTCAATGAAAAAACACAAAAATAATTGTCCTAAAGCCAAATTGGATATAATTCCACACCTAACCTAAAAAAGGGGGTGGACAAAAGTATTGGCACTGTTTGAAAAATCCTGTGATGCTTCTGTAATTGGTGTAATTAACAGCACCTGTAACTTACCTGTGGCACCTAACAGGTGTTGGCAATAACTAAATCACACTTGCAGCCAGTTAACATAGATTAAAGTTGACTCAACCTGTGTCCTTGTGTGTACCACATTGAGCATGGAGAAAAGAAAGAAGACCAAAGAACTGTCTGAGGACTTGAGAAACCAAATTGTGAGGAAGCATGAGCAATCTCAAGGCTACAAGTCCATTTCCAAAGACCTGAATGTTCCTGTGTCTTCCGTGCGCAGTGTCATCAAGAAGTTTAAAGCCCATGGCACTGTGGCTAACCTCCCTAGATGTGGATGGAAAAGAAAAATTGACGAGAGATTTCAACGCAAAATTCTGCGGATGGTGGATAAAGAACCTCGACTAACATCCAAACAAGTTCAAGCTGCCCTGCAGTCCGAGGGTACAACAGTGTCAACCCGTAATATCCGTCGGCGTCTGAATGAAAAGGGACTGTATGGTAGGATACCCAGGAAGACCCCACTTCTTACCCTGAGACATAAAAAAGCCAGGCTGGAGTTTGACAAAACTTACCTGAGAAAGCCTAAAACGTTTTGGAAGAATGTTCTCTGGTCAGATGAGACAAAAGTAGAGCTTTTTGGGAAAAAGCATCAACATAGAGTGTACAGGAAAAAAAAAGAGGCATTCAAAGAAAAGAACACGGTCCCTACAGGCAAACATGGCGGAGGTTCCCTGATGTTTTGGGGTTGCTTTGCTTTGCTGCCTCAGGCCCAGGGTAAGGAAGTGGAAGACGAGGTGGTGGATGATATAGTAACTGACCCAACCTGGCAAGGTGACATGCATAGCGAAGACAGCAGCACACGGAGAGGGAAGCGTAGCACTACAACAGGCAGGAGCAAGCAGTGTGGTGGCCACAGACACAAGGCGGGCAACTGTTCCTCAGAACACCAATACGAGGGAAGTTGCCTGTCCAACTCTTAGGTCTTCCAGAATCTGGCTCTTTTTTAAAGACTCTCCAGTAGTGTTGAGCATTCCGATACTGAAATATCGGGTATCGGCCGATATTCGCGGTATCGGAATTCCGATACTTAATTCCGATACTTTTGCAATATCGTATACCGGAATCGGAAGTTCCCATAATGCAATGAGCCATTTTCATTTTATTCAGCCAATGAGGATCCTAAGAAGTGTGGGCACATCCTGTTAGGCATGTAGGCATCTTAACTAATGGCATGTCTGTGATTGGCTGCTGAAATGATGTCATGATGCACTATAAAAGCCGCCGCCGCCATTTTGAGCTCACTCTGCTGTGAATTCAGTTAGGGATAGGATGCTGTTGTTCTGAGGGACAGTTTTAGCTACCTATTTGGTCTATTCTGCTTTACCCAAGCTACTTTATAAATCGCTGTGCCTTGCAGTGCTAGTGCACAGTTCTCTGTGCTGTTCGCCGCTTTCTGCAAGGTCTCTGTGTGTGAGTGCAGCTCACCCTGTAGTGTGTGCTTCAACCACGTCTGGTTGTAGTGCACTCAGTGTGTGTCACTGCCTCATACATTGTCCTTTTTTGCCAATTCATAATTTTTCCTGATATCTCCTATTAGTGTGGTGGTTCCATCCGTATTCAGCTAAATTGGTTCCAAACACACTATATAGGAGTAGTTAGAGGAGCCTTTCTGCAGCATTGGGCCCTGCAGCCCCAGCCAGATTAGTATTAGCCTATTTTTTGTAGCCTCATCTATTTCATTGTAGGTTACCTTCCTACATTGTAATAGCTACTAAAAGTTTGTGATACTATCGTTATTACATCTTTAGGCACATCCAGTGTCTTTTTGTGACAAAAAAAACCTAAATAAAGTTCACCAAACACTCCACTTTACAGTTGTGTAGGCCACATTAGCTCATATTAAAGTCTAGTCCACACTTTATAAAATTAGTGTTTCTTATACCTGTTAGCAGCTGTTCAGGAATAAGCACACTAAGCTCTTAGTACTTTTCTGTCTATCTTTATCAGTCTACCAAGATGAAGAAGGCAGGGAGTAAGGCATGTGGTCGTGGGCGTGGGCGTGGAGTTTCTGCAGGGAGAGGACGTGAGGATTCTGTGCCTGCAGGGAGAGGACGTGGGGATTCTGTGCCTGCTGCGGGCACCAGTGACTCAGCATCCCCCAGTTTTACCAGGGAACAGTCCTTTATGCGCAGCTTTGTAGGAGCTAGCCGTACCCCACTGCTGCGCGAGGACCAAATTGAAGCCGTTGTCGGATGGATGGCAGCTAACGCATCGACTTCAATTAGTTCCAGATCCTCTCAGGTCCTGAGCACTGAAGAGCACCCATCTGTCTCTTCACCACCTGCCAAATTGCCCAGGCAGTCAGAGAGCCCTGGACAGGAGCCATCTCTACTTCTGTTCTCTGAATCTCTTGGCTTGGAAAGAGGGGGCCAGCCAAGCAGAATTCAAGAATTTGAAGAAGAGGTAGTATGCAGTGATGCGCAACCGTTTTGTCTCTCTGAATCTGAAGAGGCGGGTGGGCCAGTGCCTATGGTCAGCAGCACACCTCAGTACGCATCTGATGATGAGACTCAGGTGCCACTTTCTGGTGCGTACTGTGCTGTCGAGACTACCCAGGAGAGGCGTTGTTTGAAGAGGGTGGTGTAGATGATGAGGTCCTTGACTCATCATGGCGTGAGGGACAGGAAGGTGGTGGGAGCAGCTCTGAGGAAGAGATTCTCCGAACGACCCAAAAAGGAGGGAGAGGGAGGGGGCAGACTTGGTTGCCTGTAGCCTCCACTTCAGCACCCATTAGGAGCATGGCTCTTCCAAAATCCAAAGCGGGCGCTCCCAAGACTTGCAGTGCCTGGTCCTTTTTTGACACAGTTGCAGATGACATTTGCTTTGTCAAATGCAAGCTGTGTAATCAGAAGGTGAAAAGAGGGAAAAGTGTCAGCAACCTCAATACCACAAATATGTGGAAACATGTGCGGACCAAGCACGTGGTGGAGTTACAAAAACACACTGAAGACCTAGGCCAACCTACAGCGCCACCTACCACCTCTTCAGCTCGTGTTGTAGCCTCTTCCTCCAGCTCACACACAGCTGGTTCGGCTTCCTCACAGGATCGCCATGGAAGAATCTCTGGCACTGTTGTACAGAGACACAGTGTAATTCCACCCAGAGCACCACTTTCCCAGTCATCCTCACACTCCCAGGTCAGTCTACAGCCATCGTTAGCACAGGCATGGGAGAAAAGGCGCCCATACTCGGCAAACCACCCCCGAGCACAGGCTCTGAATGCTGGCATTGCTAAACTACTGGCCCTTGAAATGCTATCATTCAGGCTGGTGGAGACTGACACATTCCGTAACTTTATGGCATTGGCAGTCTCACAATACAACGTGATCAGCCGCTTTTATTTCAGCAGGCAAGCCGTCCCTACCCTGCAACATCATGTGGAGGGAAAAATTAAACATGCGCTACAAAACGCCGTCAGTAGCATGGTCCACCTGACCACCGATGCGTGGACCCGTAAGCATGGACAGGGACGATACCTTTCCCTCACTGCCCATTGGGTAAATGTTGTGGAGCTGAGTACAAATCTTGAGAGTGGCGCTGTACGTGTTCTGCCAACTCCAAGGATTGCAGGAATCCAGTCTGTACACATTTGACTCCTCCTCATACTCCAGTTCCTCTGAATCAGCGCTGCAGGAGCTGTCACGGTCTACCTCCACATCGACCCGTGAACGGTTACCTGTTATGATGACCAATATGAGCACAGCCGTGGCCAAACGTCAACAGGCCATATTAAAATTAATTTCTTTGGGGAATCGAAGCCACACAGCGCAGGAGCTCTGCTGCTTGATGGCATTCCAGAGCGACGTGTGGTTTGTGCCAGCGAATCTCCAGCCAGGCATGGTAGTGTGTGACAATGGCTGAAATCTGGTGGCAGCTCTGGGCCTAGGCAACCTCACTCACATCCCATGTCTGGCACATGTGCTCAACTTGGTCGTGCAGCGTTTTTTGAGGGACTATCCAGATCTTGATGCACTGCTTCACAAGGTCCGCATAGAGTGCGCTCACTTGCGGCGTTCCAGCAATGCAAGATCACGCATTGCAGCTCTGCAGCGCCGATTACATCTTCCGGAACATCGCATCATTCGTGACCTACCCACCAGGTGGAATTCAATGTTACATATGATGGAGAGGTTGTGTGAGCAGCAGGCAGCTGCAGCAGGCGCAAACAAGTCGCAGTGCGCGCCGTTCACACTTCACCACCACTGAGTGGGCCTCTATGAAGGACATTTGCCACGTTTTGCGTGCCTTCGATTATTCCACGCGGATGGCGAGTGCAGATGATGCACTAGTCAGCATGACTATCCCCCTTATCTGCCTGCTTGAAAAAACACTGCAAGCACAAAGGGATGAGGTTTTGGAAGAGGTGGAGGATGAGGAGTCACAAATGCCATCTGCTTCTCTACAGTCTGCGCAACGTGGTTCCTTACAAAGGCCTAGGCAGGGGACACTTTGTGAGGAGGATGAGGAGGAGTCAATGGATGAGGAAGACATCTGTCCAGAGGAGGGAGGTACACAATGCTCTAGTAGTCAGTATCTAGAGCGAGGGTGGGGTGATGCAGAGCAGGCAGAGATCACGCCTCAAGCAGGGGACAGCGTTTCTTGGCCAGTTGGCAGTCTGCAGCACATGGTTGATTTCATGCTGCAGTGCCTGAGAAACGACCGCCGCATCGCCCACATTCTCAACACGGCTGATTATTGGGTGTCCACCCTCCTAGATCCTCGCTACCGGGACAACTTACAAAGCCTCATAACACCGTTGAACCGGGAGCGTAAAATGCGGGAGTACCAAGACGCACTGGTGCATTCCATCATGTTCTCCATTCCAACCGAGAGCAGTGCTGCTAGTGCTTTACAAAGCAGCTCAGTGCGTCGAGGCAGTGGAGGAAGCTCTGCACAAAGAGGGAGCAGAAGCAGCGCCTCAGCACAAGGCAAGACCAGTATGGCCGAAATGTGGTAAAGTTTTGTGTCTCCACCGCCACAAATGTCTACACCATCACAGACGGCTCCAGTCAGCAGGAGGCAACGTTTCCGTCAGATGGTGACAGACTACATGTCTTGCCCTCTTAGTGTACTCCCAGACGGCTCTTCTCCCTTCAAGTTTTGGGTCTGTAAGCTGGATACATGGCCAGAGCTTAGTCAGTATGCATTGGAGGTGCTAGCTTGCCCTACTGCTAGTGTATTATCGGAACGCGTCTTTAGTGCCGCAGGTGGTGTACTAACAGACCGTCGCATGCGACTATCCTCCGATAACGTTGACCGGCTTACTTTTCTCAAAATGAACAAGGCCTGGATCTCTCATGAATTTGCCAGTCCTCTTCCAGAATAAATAATTGGTTGGCAACAGTATCCAGGTCTCCTGTTCTGTTCATGTTTCTACCACCTGAACTGTAATCCCTGAGCTGCAACACAGCCAGTTGGCGCTTGGAAGTGCCGTCTGCACAGTCAACACTTGCTGCCGTGTCAAAGGGGTTCAGTAACGTCAGCTGTTCCCCTGCTGTGCGGACGGCAATTTCTCCTGCTCTGTCCACATTCTCACTACTACAGATTTTAAAGTTGCTCCAATTACACCTCTGGCTCCTCTGTTTTCAGTATTATCCCTGAGCTCCAACACCGCCAGTTGGTGCTCGGAAGTGCCGTCTGCACAGTCAACACTTGCTGCCGTGTCATTGGGGTTCAGTAACGTCAGCTGTTCCCCTGCTGTGCGGACGGCAATTTCTCCTGCTCTGTCCACATTCTCACTACTACAGATTTTAAAATTGCTCCAATTACACCTCTGGCTCCTCTGTTTTCAGTATTATCCCTGAGCTCCAACAACGCCAGTTGGCGCTTGGAAGTGCCGTCTGCACAGTCAACACTTGCTGCCGTGTCATTGGGGTTCGGTAACGTCATCTGTTCCCCTGCTGTGCGGACGGCAATTTCTCCTGCTCTGTCCACATCCACTGTACTACTGATTTAAAACCTCCTCCAAATACACCTCTGGCTCCTCTGTTTTCAGTATTATCCCTGAGCTCCAACACCGCCAGTTGGCACTCGGAAGTGCCGTCTGCACAGTCAACACTTGCTGCCGTGTCATTGGGGTTCAGTAACGTCAGCTGTTCCCCTGCTGTGCGGACGGCAATTTCTCCTGCTCTGTCCACATCCACTGTACTACTGATTTAAAACCTCCTCCAAATACACCTCTGGATCCTCTGTTTTCAGTATTATCCCTGAGCTCCAACACCGCCAGTTGGCACTCGGAAGTGCCGTCTGCACAGTCAACACTTGCTGCCGTGTTATTGGAGTTCAGTAACGTCAGCTGTTCCCCTGCTGTGCGGACGGCAATTTCTCCTGCTCTGTCCACATCCACTGTACTACTGATTTAAAACCTCCTCCAAATACACCTCTGGATCCTCTGTTTTCAGTATTATCCCTGAGCTCCAACACCGCCAGTTGGCGCTCGGAAGTGCCGTCTGCACAGTCAACACTTGCTGCCGTGTCATTGGGGTTCAGTAACGTCAGCTGTTCCCCTGCTGTGCGGACGGCAATTTCTCCTGCTCTGTCCACATCCACTGTACTACTGATTTAAAACCTCCTCCAAATACACCTCTGGCTCCTCTGTTTTTAGTATTTACCCTGGGCTCCAATACCGCTAGTTGCTGCTCAGAAGTGCCGTCTGCACAGTCAACGCTTGCTCCAGTGTTATTGGGGTTCAGTAACGTCAGCTGTTCCCCTGCTGGCTCCACTCTGTTTTTAGCATTTATCCTGGGTTCCAGCACCGCCGGCTGATTCTCGGCAGTGCCTTTGGATTAGGTGCCTCCTTCTCGGTATCCAATTTCCACCAACGTCCGCTGGTCCTTGGTAGTGCTTTCTGGCACAGGTACCTCCTGCTTAGTAACCGAGTTCCAGTACCGTCAGCTGGTCTTCGGCAGTTCCATTGGCTCTTGTACCTTCTGCTACCCATCCGGGTTCCAGTACCGTCAGCTGGTCCTCGGTAGTTCCTCAGCATTCTTGTACCTTCTGCTACATTTCCAAGTTCAAGCTTTTTGAAATGGTTCTTGGTAATCACTCTAGATCTCCCAGACGAGGACCCTGAAGATGAGGACCCTGAAGACCAACCCTAAGAAGACGAGGACCCCGAAGACGACAACCCTGAAGACGAGGACCCTGAAGACCACCCCGAAGAAGACGAGGACCCTGAAGACCACCCCGAAGAAGACGAGGACCCTGAAGACCACCCCGAAGAAGACGAGGACCCAGAAGACCACCCCGAAGAAGACGAGGACCCCGAAGACGAGGACCCCTGAAGACGACGACCCTGAAGACCACCCCGAAGAAGACCAAGAAGATGACCCTGAAGAAGTTGACCAAGAGGACAAAGAAGAGAAGACAAGCACCAAGATACAGAAGAACAAGAGACAGAAAACCAAGAAGCAGAAATACAAGAAGCTGCAGAACAAAAAGCGGAAGAACATTAAGCATAAGATTAAAAATCAGAGCAAAAGATAATATCTAAATTATAAGCAGAAGATGACTAAACAGTAGTGTTGAGCCACCCCCGTAGTGTTCGGGTTCGGTTCGTCGAACACCGGGATGTTCGAGGAACTGTTCGTCGAACACCTTAGAACACCGTCGAACACCGTTAAAACCAATGGCAGGCAAACAAAAACACATAGAAACACATAGAAAACACCTTCAAAGGTGTCCAAAAGCTGACAAACTGCTCAGAAGACGCTCTCTTTAAAAAAGCCGGCCGGCAATTCAGCAGCGGCATACACCGGTACCCGACAATTTAGACAAGAAGGAATAGAGCATCACACATAGATTAGATAGATAGAAACATGTCAGTCACATATATATGAAGTACAGTGACAGTGTTGCTTACTATATTTGTCATTTAGTGTAAAGGATTTATTAAAAAAAATAATACTGTTTTCGTGCACCGTCTCTTTAAAAAAGCCGGCCGGCAATTCAGCAGCGGTACCCGACAATTTATAACAGAAAGAATAGAGCTTCACACATAGATATAAACATGCCAATCACATATATAATAAGTACAGTGATAGTGTTGGTTACTGTACTTGTCATTTAGTGTAAAGGATTTATTAAAAAAAATAATAGTGTTTTCATGCACCGTCTCTTTAAAAAAGCCGGCCGGCAATTCAGCAGCGGTACCCGACAATTTATAACAGAAAGAAAAGAGCTTCACACATAGATTAGATAGATAGAAACATGTCAGTCACATATATATGAAGTACAGTGACAGTGTTGCTTACTGTACTTGTCATTTAGTGTAAAGGATTTATTAAAAAAAATATTAGTGTTTTCATGCACCGTCTCTTTAAAAAAGCCGGCCGGCATTTCAGCATCTGTACCCGACAATTTATAACAGAAAGATAGAGCATCACACATAGATTAGATAGATAGAAACATGTCAGTCACATATATAAGAAGTACAGTGACAGTGTTGGTTACTGTACTTGTCATTTAGTGTTAAAATAAAGAATTTATTAAAAAAAAAATTGCAGTGGGGTTCCCCTTAATTTTAGTCTCTAGCGGAGGTTAAGCAGACAGCTGGGGCAGATGTTTGAAGCCTGGGAAGGGGGTAATACCCACGGAGCTTCCCAGGCTACTAATATCAGCCCCCAGCGGAATACCTAGCCTTTACTGGCTATTAAAATGGGGGACCCCCCCCAAAAAATGACGTGGGGTCCCCCCTATTTTAATAGCTAGCAAAGGCTAGGCAGACAGCTGGGGGCTGATATTAATAGCTCAGGAAGGGAGCCATGAATATTGGCCCCCTCCCAGGCTAGAAACACCAGCCGTCAGCCGCCCTAGAAATGGCGCATCCATAGGATGCACCAATTCTGGCACTTAGCCTCGCTCTTCCCACTGCCCTGTAGCGGTGGCAGGGGGTAATAGGGCTGGGGTTGATGTCAGCTTATAATGCCAGCTGACATCAAGCCCAGGTTAGTAATGGAGAGGCGTCTATAAGACACCCCCATTACTAACCCCATAGTGAAAGTTACAAAAAAACACAAACACCCAGAATAAAGTCCTTTAATTGAAATAAAGACACAATCCTTTATTGTTCTAAATTAAACCATACTTACCACCACGCCCATTCCAGCTGAAGCCAACGATCTCCTGCAATAAAAGTAAAATAATAAAGCATCATCATCCTTACCTTTCCATGGTTCCCACGACAGCTTCAGCTCTGCTACATCGAGATGACAGGCTGGATCGCAGCAGAACGCTGCCATCCAGCCTGTCATCCTGCAGACACTGAGAAGCGCAGGCATGCTTGCGCTCCTCAGTGTCTCTCTGTGACGGCATCCAGATGAGCCGAGGTCATGTCCAATGAACTCAGCTCACCTCATGTACGTCACTGACAGCGTGGGAAAATTCTCACGCTGAAGCGCTGAGTGCAGGAGAATTCTCCCACGCTGTCAGTGACGTGCATGAGGTGAGCAGAGTTCATTGGACATGAATGAGCTCACCTCATGCACGTCACTGACAGTGTGGGAAAATTCTCCTGCACTCAGCGCTTCAGCGTGAGTTGGGTACAGCGCCAGAAGATGGCGCTTCTATGAATGCGCCATTTTCCGGGGTGGCTGCGGACTGCAATTTGCAGCTGGGGTGACCCAGAAAGCTTGGGTCTCCCTGCGCTGCAGATTCCAGCCCCCAGCTGCCTAGTTGTACCTGGCTGGACACAAAAATAGGGCGAAGCCCCACGTATTTTTTTTTTAATTATTTCATGAAATTCATGAAATAATTAAGGAAAAAAGGGCTTCCCTATATTGTTGTGTCCAGCCAGGTACAAATAGGCAGCTGGTGGTTGGGGGCAGCCCGTTCCTGCCTGCTGTACCTGGCTGGACACAAATATAGTGCGAAGCCCTACGTCAATTTTTTTTAAAATTATTTCATGAAACTAGATGGTGGCCCGATACTAACGCATCGAGTATTCTAGAATATGTATGCGGCAGACCCGGCGCAATCAGCAGAGCGGTGTTTAAATTTGGCGCCAAAATCGCTGACTGGTCGCGGCCAGCAACCACGACCAATCAGCAAAGCGGTGTTGAAATTTGGCGACTATATCACTGATTGGTCACGGCCGGCGGTCGCGACTAAGCAGCAGAGCGGGGTTTAAATTTTGCGCCAATAATGCTGATAGGTTGTGGTCGCGACCAATCAGCAAAGCGGTGTTTAAATTTGGCGCCAATAATGGTGATTGGTCACGACCTCGACCATTCAGCAGAGCGGTGTTTAAATTTGGCGGCAACAATGTTGATTAGTCGCGGCCGGCGGTCGCGACCAATCAGCAGGGCGGGGTTTAAATTTGGCGCCAATAATGCTGATTGGTCGCAATCGCCGGCCGCGACCAATCAGCAGAGCGGTGTTTAAATTTGGCGTCAAAATCGCTTTCAATTAAAGGACTTTATTCTGGGTGTTTGTGTTTTTTTGTAACTTTGACTATGGGGTTAGTAATGGGGGTGTCTTATAGACACCTCTCCATTACTAACCTGGGCTTGATGTCAGCTGGCATTATAAGCTGACATCAACCCCAGCCCTATTACCCCACTGCCACCGCTACAGGGCAGTGGGAAGAGCGAGGCTAAGTGCCAGAATTGGCGCATCCTATGGATGCGCCATTTCTGGGGCGGCTGACGGCTGGTGTTTCTAGCCTGGGAGGGGGCCAATATTCATGACACCCTTCCTGGGCTATTAATATCAGCCCCCAGCTGTCTGCCTAGCCTTTGCTAGCTATTAAAATAGGGGGGACCCCACGTCATTTTTTTTGGGGGGGTCCCCCATTTTAATAGCTAGTAAAGGCTAGGTATTCAGCTGGAGGCTGATATTAGTAGCCTGGGAAGCTCCGTGGGTATTACCCCCTTCCCAGGCTTCAAACATCTGCCTCAGCCGTCTGCTTAACCTCCGCTAGAGCCTAAAATTAAGGGGAACCCCACGCCAATTTTTTTTTAAATAAATCCTTTATTTTAACACTAAATGACAAGTACAGTAATCAACACTGTCACTGTACTTCATATATATGTGACTGACATGTTTCTATCTATTTAATCTATGTGTGATTCTCTATTCCTTCTATTCTAAATTGTCGGGTACAGATGCTGAAATGCCGGCCGGCATTTTTAAAGAGACGGTGCATGAAACCACTATTATTTTTTTTAATAAATCCTTTACACTAAATGACAAGTACAGTAAGCAACACTGTCACTGTACTTCATATATATGTGACTGACATGTTTCTATCTATCTAATCTATGTGTGATTCTCTATTCTTTCTATTCCAAATTGTCGGGTACCGCTGCTGAATTGTCGGCCGGCTTTTTTAAAGAGACAGTGCATGAAAACACTATTATTTTTTTTGATAAATCCTTTACACTAAATGACAAGTACAGTAAGCAACACTGTCACTGTACTTCTTATATATGTGACTGACATGTTTCTATCTATCTAATCTATGTGTGAAGCTCTATTCTTTCGGTTCTAAATTGTCGGGTACCGGTGTATGCCGCCGCTGAATTGCCGGCTTTTCATGTTTCACTGTTGGCACTGTTCCCATCGATTTGGGCAATCACTGTAATGCCACAACCACCATGGCTGTGGCATTACAGTGAGTGGCAGACAATCCCTGCATGATTGGTGCTCTAAATAGCGCCAGACATGCAGGACATGCTTTTGGTGCACGAACAGTTATCGAACATAACCTCGAACAGCCAAATTTTTTGCAAATCGTTCGGGTTCGTCGAACAACTCGAACACCGCCCAAAACAGCTCGAATTTGAGATTGGCGAACATTTCTAGTCGAACACCGCTCATCTCTACTAAACAGTGTATGGGGGTGAGTCCGTTCCTCCTCGTGGTGCCCCTGGAAAAGACCTGCTGCCGCAGGCCAAACTGAACGCGGACAAATCCTGTTGTAAATCTTTTGTGACGGGCAGAACGAAAGGTGTAATGTCCAACCTTTTATAGATAACAACTACAGGAATGCCTGCCACAAATAAGAATATGATGAAGAAGAAGAATATGAAGAAGATGAAGAAGTAGAATATGAAGAATGTAAAAAAAAAGAATAATACGAAGAAGGTGAAGAAGAAGAAGATGAAGAAGGTGAAGAAGTGGATGAAAAACATGCTGAGGATGATGAAGGAGAAAGTGTGGGAGAAGTAAAAAAGAAGGTGAAGAGCATGGAAGTAGTGAAACAAAAATATCTGACAAAATATAAAAATACTTAACATAGTCAATATTTCCGTAACTCAGAACGTCTTAAAAAAAATATTAATTCCTGCTATTCCATTTGATTGGGCTAAACCTCTATGCCTTTATTGTCTCCCCCACCTCCCCCAATACATTCTACATTATTCTTAGTTATTTTCCTTCATGTAGAATTAACCTACAAGGAAAGAAAGGGTTTATTTTCATTCCGATATTTCTGTCCCATTGACTTGCATTGGTTTCCGGTATCGGAATTGGCGATATCCAATACTTTTTCGGTATCGGTCCGATCCAATCTGATCCGATATTTCCCGATATCGGAAGGTATCGCTCAACACTTCTCTCCAGATAACCCCAAAAAGGCCATTTTCAACATCTGCCACGCCAGCATCAGCAGGGGCAGCAATACTACCAGCCTGACCACTACCAGCATGCTCAGGCACATGACAGCAAAGCACCTGACTACGTGGGCCGAACGTCAGGGTTGAGAAACAGTGTCTGCAGGTGATACCACTGCCTGTTCCGCTGTTGTTTATGCACGCCAATCCCCTGTCCATGGCACAGGCAAAGATGCCTCCCGCCCTGCACCTGTCGTTGCACACTTGCAACCATCACCGTCCACGTCCTTGTCCCAGCGCAGCGTTCAGTTGTCCATACCCCAGTCCTTGGAATGCAAGTGCAAATACGCAGCCAACGCCCCATAGGCCACACTACTAAACTCACGCATTTCTCAAATGCCTGCACTTGAAATGTTGCCCTTTAGGCTTGTGGAGATGGAATATTTCTGCAACCTGATGGAGTCGGCCGTCTCTCGGTACTCGGTGCCCAGCCGCCGCTATTTCTCCCGGTGTGCCGTCGCCGCATTACACAAGCATGTGTCCCAGAACAATAGCCGTGCCCTCAACAACACAATTGCTGGGAAAGTCCACCTAACCACAGACACATGGACAAGTATGTGGGGCCAGGGATGGTACATCTTGCTGACGGCACACTGGGTTAATATAGTGGAAACCGGGAACCAGTCGGACCCTGGGATGGAACATGTCCTCCCGATGCCAAGGACTGCGGACCCTGGCTCAATCAGGATTGCCCTCACATTCTACAGCTCCTGCACCTCCTCCTCCTCAGCCTCCATCTCCAAAATGACCACATCAGTCGGAAGCTGAAAGCACTGCAGCACTGCCTTGGCCAAGCGGCAACAGGCACTGCTAAAGCAAATATTCTTAGGGAACAAACCGCACACTGCTTCAGAGCTGTTGACAGCTGTAACAGAGCAGGCAGATCTGTGGCTGTCACCGATGAACCTACAGCCAGGCATGGATGTGTGTGATAATGGCCGGAACCTGGTGGTGGCTCTGAAGCTAAGCAACCTCACACACGTACCATTCCTGGCCCATGTGCTCAACCTAGTGATTCCTCCATTTCCCAAAACCTACTGAGATCAGCCTGAACTGCTTGTCCACGTATGCCATATGTGTGCCATTTTCAAAAGTCACCAACAACTTCCGCCCTCCTCTATGTGTCTTCAAAGGGGTACTGGGGTTTTTCCAAATTTTGGGCAGGCCATGCAGTCACTGCATACACAATAAGAGTAGAGGGAACCCGCTCCTTAATAAAGGGAACAAAAAAGCATAGCCAGCTGATGGCCCTCTAACAATAGTGTGGGCCACCCGATGGCCCTATAAAAATAGGCTTTGTGGCTTTCAGAGTCCCTCCTTCATAAATGAAACAGGATGTGTCTGATCATGTCTCACACACCACATGGGCAGATAAGGTAGTAAAACGTTAAAATGACATTAACTGGTAAATGTATTTTGCAGCATTGAAATCAATGCAAAAGTGCAAAAACGCATCAAAAACGCTACGTGTGAACATAGCCCAAGGTGTGGAGGAGCAGTGTTTGGAGGGGTTATTTATTTTGCCTTATATACAAGTCATTACCCTGGAAAGAATGTTCCTTAGCGATTTTTCCAGGAAAATCCATTTTGTTTTAGTTTTTGTATGTTTTATTGTGAGTCCATAAAAGTGGCATAATACTCTGACAACGTTGTTGACAGCAGTGACCTGGGATCAGAGATTATTCCAGGGGTCTTCCCAAACTGTTCCCATGTCATTTGAGCACTGTTCCCATTGATTTGGGCAATTTTTAGGCCCCCTGCAGACCACTGGGGAGGGGGGGCCAACGGAAAAATGCTAGAGTTTCCAATTGACTTACATTAGGCTCGTTTGTCAGGTCGAGTACCTGAGCATTACGATTTGCGTTACCCGAAAAACAGGCACTAGAGCATTTTAGTGATCGCTCATCACTAATATCTACATTTATGATATAGATCATACCCATTATGTATTTTTTCACCCCTACAATATCCTTCTCGCACTTTCTCACGCATTTGTCACTCAGGTATTGGTTTCTGATTATCGTCCTTTTTAACAGCTTCAACCCCGGGCCATTTTTCGTTTTTACGTTTTCGTTTTTTGCTACCCTTCTTCCCAGAGCCATAAATGTTTTATTTTTTGGTCAATATGGCCATGTGAGGGCTTATTTTTTGCAGAACAAGTTGTATTTTGAAAGACACCTTTGGTTTTACCATATCATGTACTAGAAAAGGGGGAAAAAATTTGAAGAGCGGTGAAATTGCAAAAAAAAGTGCCTCTGGCGGTCTGTCTCTCCTTGTCTGCATCTGGCTGGCTGGATGTCTCTTTCTATCTGACTCTGGCTGGCTGGATGTCTCTCTCTTTTTGTCTCTCTCTGGCTGGCTGTCTATCCCTGTCTCTCTCTGTCTGGCTGCCTATCCCTGTCTCTCTCAGGCTGGCTGTCTATCCCTGTCTCTCTCTGGCTGGCTGTCTATTCCTGTCTGTCTCTGGCTGGCTGTCTATCCCTGTCTGTCTCCATCTGGCTGGCTGTCTATCCCTGTCTCTCTCCGGCTGGCTGTCTATCCCTGTCTCTCTCCGGCTGTCTATCCCTGTCTCTCTCCGGCTGGCAGTCTATCCCTGTCTCTCTCCGGCTGTCTGTCTATCCCTGTCTCTCTCCGGCTGTCTGTCTATCCCTGTCTCTCTCCGGCTGTCTGTCTATCCCTGTCTCTCTCTGGCTGGCTGTCTATCCCTGTCTCTCTCTGGCTGGCTTGCTTTCCCTGTCTCTCTCCGGCTGGCTTGCTTTCCCTGTCTCTCTCCGGCTGGCAGTCTATCCCTGTCTCTCTCCGGCTGTCTGTCTATCCCTGTCTCTCTCCGGCTGTCTGTCTATCCCTGTCTCTCTCTGGCTGGCTGTCTTTCCATCTCTCTCTGGCTGGCTGTCTTTCCCTGTCTCTCTCTGGCTGGTTGTCTATCCCTGTCGGTCTCTGGCAGGCTGTCTCTCCCTGTCGGTCTCTGGCTGGCTGTCTCTACCTGTCTGTCTCTGGCTGGCTGTCTATCCCTGTCTGTCTCTATGATGATGAACCTACTTGTGCTTCCGGGCGGGCCTGTGGTCAGGTCTTTTCTTGGTGATCTGGCCTAGAGCACCAGGATAAGACACTGCCTACAGTCCGCCCCGGAGAACGGGAATATCAGTAACTCAAAACTGTAAACACTGTTTACACAAGAACCACAGGATGGATTTCTTCATTGCAGGTATTATATTAATCAGTGCAGCAGCCTCAACATTACACTGCCTGCAGTTTACTTAGCAAAATCCTGCTGACAGGTTTGCTGTAAGTATATAACAGTTTTTTTAAATACAAAAGAGCAAATGATAAACAATTTAAGACTAAAAACAATGGAAGGGAAAAATAGGAAAACCTCAAGCTTGCTGTGACACTGGTATCGGCACCTTTACATTAATTTAGTATGGAAACATATTTTGACTCGCCTGTGGTAAATCTTAAGGGATTTTCCGGTTATTAATTGTCAGTGCCCATGTGACATGAATTAGCGAATGAATGATGACTTCAGTGTTTTAAAAAAGCCACACGCTAGGCCCTGTTCCTTTGTCACTATGGTGAAGACTAGTGAGCTGTCGGAGAACTTTAGAACTGTTATTATTAGCAAACATACTGTAAGACTTCCAAAGGGTATAAGGCCATCTCCAAAGACCTTGGTATCCCAGTTTTAAAGAATTTGTCACGCACAGTGTGGGAAAGACTAAGTGCAACACGAAGGCATGAGGGGAAGGGAGCCCAGTCCCTAGGGAAAGGGGGAGTAGAGACCAATAGGTAGATCGAATAACAACCTGCCTCCCCTACAGTCCCTATATTGGTTCCACACTCTGTATATCCCTAGAACTAGGCCCTGAATAGGGAGGGGGAGGGGATGAGCACTGGTCAGTCCCTACTATAAACTAAAGACAACAAAGGAGACAAACAAAGGGGGAGAAACTTAGCTTGAGCAGACTCCAGAGAAATAACAATAAATGTCCTACAAGCGCACTAGAGAGGAAATAAGACTGCTAAAGCTCCAAGGCTTCACAAGGGAACATGTGAATATCACCGGCAATCTCTTGCAGCAAACTGACAGTTTTTAACTCCCATGCAAGGGTGTGTCAATTAACAACAGGAGGGAGGTAGCCGGTGGGTCCTAAAGGCAGAAAGGTTAAGAAGGCATCTGCAATGCCAGGTGCAGCGACCTTCTACAGATCCAGAGTGACTGTTTGTTACACCTGACACACCCTTGACAGTATACCCCTTCTACGAGTGACCTCCGTACACTCAGAAACCCACATTCTATCCTCTGGACCATAACCCTTCCAGTGCACCAAGTATTGTAGGGAACGACGTTGGAGACGAGAATCTAAAATCCTTTAAATCTGAAACTCCAAATTACCATCAACCATGATTTGGGAGCGGTGGTAGGGGTGAGGACTCGAGGTTCTACATATTTCTTGAGCAGAGACCTGTGAATGACATTGTGGATCTTAAGGGCCTGAGGTAGCTCAAGACAAAACGCTGCTGGGTTAATGATGGTAGTTATTTTATGGGGACCAATAAATCTCAGTCCCAGCTTCCAGGAAAGAACCGTCAACTTGATATTACTGGTAGACAACCACATAAAGTCATTCACGCTCAAACCTAGACCTGGCAAACGTTTCCTGTCGTTTGTACCTGTCTCCCATGATCTTTAAATTATTCAGAACCCCTCGTCACACTGAGGAGAGTGACGAAGTAAAACATTCCTCCTCAGGAACTTCTGAAGCAAATCCCCCACTAAAAGTACCAAACTGTGGATGGTAACCAAATACACCAAAGAACGGTGACCTGCCAGTTGATTCTTGGCCATGATTATTGATAGAACATAGTAAGGGTAATTTAGACTAAAATATAATCTTTAATTAGACAAGTTAAAATATCTAAATGAAACATGACAATGGAGACTGTTACGCTCGTGCACGGACTGACTGGCGTGATTGTGATTAGTGATCCCACTGTACCATGAACCGAGGAGTGCCTGGAGGGGCGTAACTAAGTATCAACCCGATTCGACCAAGGTCGCACGGTGGCTCAGTCGACTCCGTGAACCAGGGAGGAACCGAGCAGAGGGACCAGGTGCTACTCCAGGTCAGTCCCCGGTCAAAGCTGTTGACCCACACCGGGGAATGCAGGAACAGGCAGGTTAGACTGGCATGTAGACAGGTGGGTAGTGGAAAACATGGCTGGTATGCAGACAGGTGCATATTGACAGGCACAGCTGGTATGCAGACAGGTGGGCACTGGCAGGCTCGGCTGGCGTGCAGACAGGTGGGCACAGGCAGGCATGGCTGACATGCAGAGAGACGGGTACTGGCAGGTAGAAACGCAGGCAGGATAGGGACCTGTACAGACTGGGACACAGGAACGGAGCCGCAGGTGCGGTAGGCGAGCAGAGCAGAGCAAAACCCGCAGATGCGGTAGACAAGCAGAGCAGAGCAAAACCCGCAGATGCGGTAGACAAGCAGAGCAGAGCAAAACCCGCAGATGCGGTAGACAAGCTGAGCAGAGCAAAACCTGCAGATGCGGTAGACAAGCTGAGCAGAGCAAAATCCGCAGATGCAGTAGACAAGCAGAGCAGAGCAAAACCCGCAGATGCGGTAGACAAGCAGAGCAGAGCAAAACCCGCAGATGCGGTAGACAAGCTGAGCAGAGTAAAATCCGCAGGTGAGGTAGACAAGCTGAGCAGAGCAAAACCCGCAGATGCGGTAGACAAACTGAGCAGAGCAAAACTCGCAGATGCGGTAGACAAGCTGAGCAGAGCAAAACCCGCAGGTGCGGTAGACAAGCTGAGCAGAGCAAAACCTGCAGGTGCGGTAGACAAGCTGAGCAGAGCAAAACCCGCAGATGCGGTAGACAAGCTGAGCAGAGCAAAACCCGCAGATGCGGTAGACAAGCTGAGCAGAGCAAAACCCACAGATGCGGTAGACAAGCTGAGCAGAGCAAAACCCGCAGATGCGGTAGACAAGCTGAGCAGAGCAAAACCCGCAGATGCGGTAGACAAGCTGAGCAGAGCAAAACCCGCAGGTGCGGTAGACAAGCTGAGCAGAGCAAAACCCGCAGATGCGGTAGACAAGCTGAGCAGAGCAAAACCCGCAGATGCGGTAGACAAGCTGAGCAGAGCAAAACCCGCAGATGCGGTAGACAAGCTGAGCAGAGCAAAACCCGCAGGTGCGGTAGACAAGCTGAGCAGAGCAAAACCCGCAGGTGCGGTAGACAAGCAGAGCAGAGCAAAACCCGCAGGTGCGGTAGACAAGCTGAGCAGAGCAAAACCCGCAGATGCAGTAGACAAGCTGAGCAAAGCAAAACCCGCAGATGCGGTAGACAAGCTGAGCAGAGCAAAACCCGCAGATGCGGTAGACGAGCAGAGTAGAGCAAAACCTGCAGATGTGAAAAACATGCAGAGCGGAGCAAAACCGCAGGTGCGGTAAACAAGTGAAGCAGAGCGGAACCGCCAGAGCGGTGAACAAGCAGAGCAGAAGGTGAAGGCAGACAGTACAGGGCTCTGTTCACATGGAACAGAATGGAAAATACAGGAAGATGGTTATAACACAGGCGGTAGATACTGAGGCAGGGAAAGGGGACAAGCAGAACCAGATACACACAAGGTAATCACAATGAAGTAGCGAGTGGACACAAAACTCACAAACAGAAGTACAGAAATAACTAGTTGGAGTTAGGTGCAAGTTCAGACACTGCAGGCAAAGGGAAGGTACGGACATAGAGAGAAACAAGTAACGGACTAGGACACTGTTCAGACAGGAACTGAACCGGGAACAAGATTCAGGAACGATCCTGGGAACTCAGCCCCCAGGGTGGCGGGAACAGACTAGAAGTCACAGGTACAGGAAAAGGCACTGGGTACTCAGCCCCCAGGGTGGAGAACATACTAGAGTCAGGACAGGACCTGGCACCTCAGTTGAAAAAGACAAACTGAGTGAAAGTGTTGCTCAGGCACCTCCTACTGGGTGGAGGGGGTTTAAGTATCCAGTGACTCACAGCAATAGGCTGGGGACGCATTAGGACTGTTCACACAGTAGCTATAAGAAACAAGCAGAAAGCCGCGCCGACGCCCTAAGAAATCAGACAAGAGACATGGACACAGCAAGAACTGAATCAAAGAGTGCAGCATGGACTGACAGGTAAGATTGCGGTCTTGCATGGTGGGAGGTGGTGCACTATGCAAGTACGCCGCCAGGAATGTTACAGAAACAATGTAGAACTACCCCCAGGTCATGACAACAACTGTATCAGGGGAGAAAACCGCGTCTCACAACAGTCACAGGGGGCATTGGTCACACAGGATAGAATGAACGCCTTGATGAGCAAGTGTCCACGTATAGCATCCACTCAATTTTGTGTGGACAGTAATCAAAATGTCTCTCAGACAAAATACAGTTAATGAAGATAAATTCAGGTTATTACACCATCAATAGAGACCGTTTATCAAATATATATTTCCCTATGGGGGCTGCACTGGCCTGACACCCCTTTGCTCCAGCCTTAAGGGCAGTCCACATCTGCTCTAGTAGCCCTGTGCTTGCCCTAACGTCCCGACATGTTTCTTCCTTATGGAGTCATCAGGGAACCCTGCAATACAGCACAGTGAGGGCTAGGCTTCGAAATAATAGGGGCAGTTTTACACGCCTTTCCTTTGATTTCTTTGCCTGCCTACCTGCCTGCCCTCTGGGGAGTATTTCCTTCCTCCATCTTATTGTGACGGGTACAACTCCACCACTGATGGGTGAGGACTTTCCATTATTTATACTCTACATTTTAGTGCTGTATACTATTTATGCACATTTTGATAAACGGTCTCTCTTGATGGTGTAATAACCAGAATTTATCTTCATTAACTGTATTTTGTCTGAGAGATTTTTTGATTATTGTCCACACAAAATTGAGTGGATGCTATACGTGGACGTTAGGTCATCAAGGCGTTCATTCTATCCTGTGTGACCAGTGCCCCCTGTGACTGTTGTGAGATGCGGTTTGCTCCCCTGATACAGTTGTTGTCACAACCTGGGGGTAGTTCTACATTGTCTCCATTGTCATATGTTTCATTTAGGTATTTTAACTTGTCTAATTAAAGGTTATATTTTAGTCTAAATTCCTCTTGCTATGTTCCATTGATGACTGGGTATGATACAAATGATTACGGTCATTTTCTGCTGCTCCTTCATGATTTTTAATAGCAAATTCTGCCCGCGGTAAGTAAGATGCCTAATCCTCCTGGTTTTCGGAGACAAAACGTCTGAGGTAAGTCTACAAGTTCTGGTTAATGCTCTTGGTCTGCCCATTCAACTGAGGATGGAAGGCAGAGAAAAAGGACAGCTGCACGTCAAGAACATAATGCCTTCCAGAACTTGGAAACAAACTGGATCCCCCAATTTGATACCACATTGGAGGGAACCCCTTGAAGCTTCACAATCTCATTTATAAATGCCTGAGCAAGAGTCTTGGCATTTGGAAGTGCCGTTATTGTGACAAAGTGAACCATTTTACTGAACCTATCTACAATCACCAAAACCACAGTTTTGCTTGCAGAAACCAGTAGGTCAGTAATAAAATCCATGGACAAGTGTGTCCATGGCCTACTAGAGATAGGTAGCGGAAGAAGAGTACCAGACGGACGAGTATGCGATACCTTAGAACGTGTGCAAATACTACAAAAATACACATGTTCAATCACATCCCGATGCAACCCCGCCACTCAAAACGATGAGAAAGGAGGTACGCAGTTGCCTTACCACCTGGATGACCAGCAAGCACAGAGTTGTGATGTTCCTTAATTACTTTGCAGCGCAGATGAGATGGTACAAATAACCTTCCTGAAGGGCAGGAGGCTGGGGCGTCCCCCTGAGCCTCCAACACCTCACCCTCCAGTTCAGGTTACAATGCCAAAATGACTACCCCCTTCTGTAATATCGGGGAAGGGTTCTCATGGTCACCACCACCAGGGAAGCTCCGGGACAAAGCATCAGCCTTGACATTTTTGACCTCTGGACGGAAAGTGACAATAAAATTGAACCTAGTAAAAAACAAGGCCCATCTAGCTTGCCTAGGGTTGAGACATTTAGCAGATTGAAAATATGACAGGTTCTTATGGTCAGTAATAAAATGGACAGCCCCCTTCAACCAATTTCACCATTCTTTAAATGCCAATTTAATTGCCAAAAGCTCCCTATTACCCACATCATAATTTCTCTCAGACGAAAATAACGTCTTAGAAAAGAAAGCGCATGGACGCCATTTACCAGGGGACGGACCTTGAGACCAAACAGCCCCAACCCCAACATCCAATGCATCAACCTCCACAATAAAGGATTGGGAAACATTGGGTTGACTGAGTATAGGTGCAGTGGCAAAAAAGCTATTTAGGGAGGAAAAAGCCTTCCGGGGTGGCATCCGACCATTTGGAAAAATCAGACCCCTTCCTTGTCATGTCAGTAAAGGGTTTCACAATTACGTAATAATTTTGTATGAATTTCCGGTAAAAATTAGTAAAAGCAGAAAACGTTGTAGAGTCTTCAGGGTCTCGGGACGGTCCCATTCAAGGACAGCACAGATTTTCTCCGGCTCCATCTGAAAACCCGAAGAAGACAACAGGTACCCCAAAAACTGCACCTCCGGGACAGCGAAAACACATTTTTCTAGTTTGGCATAAAGTTTGTTATTCGTTAATATCTGAAGCACCTGCTTAAAATGCCCCCGATGTGTCTCAAAATCTGGTGAGCAAACCAAAATATCATCCAGAGACCACCACAAACCCACCCACCAAATGATGGAAAATATAATAAATGAAATGCTGGAACACCGCAGGTGCATTGGTCAGACCGAAAGGGATAACCAGATTCTCGAAATGCCCCTCAGGAGTATTGAACGCTGTTTTACATTCACCTCCCTCTCTGAATCTAACCAGATTGTAGGCTACCCTTAAAATCCAACTTGGAGAACACCTTAGGTCCCACAACCTGGTTGAATAAATCTGGAATCAGGGGAAGAGGGTATGGATCTCAAACGGTAATTTGATTCAGTTCCCGGAAATCTAGACAGGGAGGAAAACTGCCATCTTTCTTCTTCACGAAGAACCCTCCCGCCACGGGAGAAGATGAGGGTCTGATATGTCCCTTATCCAGACTCTCAGCAATGAAATCCTTCATGGTTTGTCTCTCAGGGTCAGAAAGATTATTCAGTCTGAACTTTGGTAGTTTAGCTCCAGGGGTCAGGTTAATAGGACAGTCATATGCACGATGAGGAGGAAAATAATGACACCCCCTTTCAGAAAAAAACATCCCAAAAAACAGACAAAAATGCAGGTAAGGTTTCTGTAGAGACTGTAGAAAGGGAAATATTTAAACAGTTCTCATGGCAGTAATCTCCCCACTCAATGGTCTCCCTGGCTTGCCAATCCACCAACGGATTATGTTTCACCAGTTAGGGTAGACCCAATACAATTGAGATGAAAAGAAATTCCGGGACATAGCAAGAAATTATCTCACAATGAACAGACCCCAACCTCAGTTTTACATTATGTACAATCTGAGTCAGAGCTTTCTGTGCAAGTGGCGCTGAGTCGATGACAAAAATGGGAATGGGTTTAGCTAAAGTACAGCAAGCAAGACCACGAGTTCTCACAAACTCAGCATCAACCATGCTGTCTCCAGCTCCACTGTCAACAAACACACAAAGTTTCTCAGTTTTGGTCTCTAGCACCACCTCTGCTGTCAGGACAAACCGGGAACAGCAGGTTGACAATAAATGCATCTCTTGCTTATCCAACTCCAGACTACCAAGAGTTAATAGAGTCTCCTTTTGCTTAGGAATCAAAGGAAAGGCCCCAATAAAATGTTGCTTTTTTCCACAAAAAAACATATGCTCTTCTTTTTGCGGATCTCCGAGGAAATGTACGATGCAGAGGCACCCCCTAACTGCATAGGTTCTTCCACCTCCCCCATACTGGTTCACGGCCAGACCGCCCACCAGCAAAGGACCCCAAAAAGAAGGCTCCGGAGTAGGTGGTCTCACCAACCTATCCAAAAGGCATCTATCAACACATATCTCCAATGACATGGCAGCCTCCAAGGACTCCGGGGTTTCATACACTCCCAAAGCATCTTTCAACTTTTCAGTAGGGCCCTGACAAAATTGGCTTCTAAGAGCTGGGTCATTCCATTTTGTATCAATTGCCCATCTGCGGAATTTGGAGCTGTAGGTTTCCACTGTCTGATTCCCCTGATAAAGGCGATGCAACCTGGACTCAGCCAAGGAGGTTCGGTCAGGGTCATTATAAATGAGGGCTAGAGCCCCAAAAAAAACCTCCATAGGCTGGAGACAAGCCGAACCCTGTGGCAAAGAGAAAGCTCAGGATTGTAGCAGTGAGATCTCAATTCCCACTCATTGCTCCTCATTTCCGGAGGAGTAAAGACGAAGTTTAAAATACAGTTTGCAAGCTTCCTTGAACACAAAAAACTTGTCCCTACCTCCTGAAAACCTGTCTGGGAGGGCAACCTTGGGTTCAAGCTGGACTGGCCTACCTGAAAAGACCCCAATATTAGGGACCTGCAGCCGCAGTTGCTGCTGCTGAGATTCACAGTGGTGGTCAGTGACCTCCAGGGACAGCTTGTGCAGCTGCTCTGACAACTCAGAAATGGGATCCATGAACCAAGAGAAAAAAAAACATGTCCGAAAAAAAACCTGTCAGTTTTTTTTTCTCTAAATATGCATGGCCGGTGATAATGTCACACACAGTGTGGGAAAAAGTAAGAGCAACACGAAGGGATAAGGGGAAGGGAGCCAAGTCACTAGGGAAAAGGGAAGTGGAGACCCCTAGGCAGATCTAATGAAACCCTGCCTCCCCTACAGTCCCTATATTGGTTCCACACCAATCGCCGAGCAGGAAACCTAAGCCCTGTATATCCCCAGAGCTAGGCCCTGAATACAGAGGGGGAGGGGATGAGCACTGGTCAGTCCCCACTATAAACTAAAGACAACAAGGGAGACAAACAAAGGGGGAGAAACTTAGCTTGAGCAGACTCCAGAGAAATAACACCAAACGTCCTCCAAGAGCACCACAGAGGAAGTAAGCAGAAGCTAAAGCTCCAAGCCTTCACAAGGGAACATGTGAATATCACCGGCGATCTCCTGCAGCAAACTGGCAGTTTTTAACTCCCATGCAAGGGTGTGTCAATTAACAACAGGAGGGAGGTAGCCGCTGGGTCCTAAAGGCAGAAAGGCTAAGAAGGCGTCTGCAATGCAGGGCGCAGCGACCTTCTACAAACAGATCCAGAGCGACTGTCTGTTACACCTGACACACCCTTGACAAGACGTTTGCCAAGTATGGAATCGTCAAGAACCTCCATGGATGGAGAAAGGAGAAAGAGGAAAATTTACAAGAGATGTCTTCGAAGGTGGGTGCAAACGGTGGAAAAAACACCACATCAAACATCCAAAGACCTGAAGACCAACTTGGAATAGCCTTGGGTCATGGTTTTACCAAGTACTATATGCCACACACTAAACCAAGCAGTGATTTATGGGCGAGGGCCAAGGAAGAAACCATTGCTGAAGAAAAGAAATAAAAATTAACAACTTATCTTTGCCAAAGAGTACCTTGACAAACCACAATCCTTCTGGAAAATGTTCTGCGGACAAATGAAACAAAAATAGAGCTTTTTGGCAATGCAAAGCAACAGTTTGTTTACAGGCGACACAATGAAGCTTATAAGGAAAAGAACATCTTACCAACAGTTAAGCATGGTGGAGAATCCATGTTACTGTGGGGTTGCTTTTCTGTGTCTGGTACTGGAGGCCTTGACCGTACCACAGGAATCATGAAATCAGAGAATTATCAAGAGATTTTAGAGCGAAATGTTCTACCCAGTATAAGAAAACTTCTTTGATTCAAAGATCATCGGTCCTCCAGCAAAACAATGACCCAAAGCACGCACACATCCAAAAGTAGACACGAATGGGTTGAAAAAGAAAAATTGGACTGTTTTAAATGGCCAGCAACGAGTCCTGACCTCAATCCCATTGAAAATCTTTGGAGTGAGCTGAACTCTGCCATTGGGAAATAGAACCTGCAAACATTCAAGATCTTGAACAAACTGCAAAGGACGATGGGAGAAAACTCCAGAGAAGAGCAAGAAGCTTATAGATGGCGACAAGAAACATGTGGAGGCTGTCAGCAATGCCAAAGGGGGTGCAACCAAGTACTAATTAGGGGGGAAACCAAGTATTAATTAGTGGGCAACCAAGTATTAATTAGGGGGGCCTTTACTGCTGCACATGCTGTTTATTCTGTTTCTTCTTTGAAATGACAACATGGAAGATGAAAAACAATGTTTTATTATTGTATTAGTTTGGACCACTGATTTAAAAATCCTGAGGATATAACTTTGGTATATTTGCATTTATTTCTGACGATATTGTACAGTCTATGAAAAAAATGAAGGGGTGCCAATAATGGTAAACAGCACTGTAGGTGTCACAAAATGCCCAGCAGCTCAAAATTCTCAAAAAAAACCCAAACCTGTACATGAGATTTTTAATATTTTAAAACATGTTAACAAGCTCTAATACATCGGCTGCAGCAAAAAATCCTGAAAGTGTCTACAATTTGGAAACTAGACCCCTCAATGACTTTATCTACAGGTTCAGTAACTATTTTGGCCCCATAAGTGGATGTTTCAGAATGAAAGGTACAAATCTTACAGCCTCGTGCCATACATACCGCACCGCCTGCGCTTCTGGAGACACGCACCCCGTAAATTGTTCAGTGGGCTTCATTTTTATGGAAATAGTTTAAGATTTTACCATTTTTGGTTACATATTATATTCACTCTTTATTTAGATTTTTTTGGACGCAGCTTGTATAAATCTCAGCAGATCTCAGTATTTTTTGCACAGTTCATCATGCAGTGTAGGTGATTAGATGACTTTATTCTTTGGGTCGGTGGGATTCGAGCGATACCAAATTTATATAATTTTTTTAATGTTTTGTTTCATTAGCACTCTAAAAATAATATGTTCCAAGTATAAGTCTTTGCATGTCAGTGTTGTGAGAATTTACACATTTTTAGTGTGTAGGTGTTTTTTTTACGACGCTCACCGTACGGGATAATTAACATGAAAGTTTTATAGTTCAGGTGGTTCCGGAAGCCGCAATACAAATCAAATTTTCATATAAAAGCTACATTTTTACACATGAAACTGTTTTTTCACTTTTTTTATGCAGTTTTGAATTTTTTTTACATTTTAACAAAATTTACCGTATTTTTCAGACTATAAGACGCACTTTTTTCCTCCAAAATTTTGGAGAAAAATGGGGGGTGCGTCTTATAGTCCGAATGTTGGGGGGGTGTATATTTATGTGTGGTGTGGGGGGAGCGGTATTGGTGGAGGAGCGGGGCACAGGAGAAAGCCGGCAGCGGCGGGAGCCGCAGCGCGGCTACACTGTGTACCGCTATTAAGGAGCATGAATATTAAGTGCTCCCCACGCAGCGGGGACAGTAGGCTGCAGTAGGCGGCTGCTGCCTCCTGTGCCCCGCTCCTCCACCGATACCGCTCCCCCCACACCACACATAAATATACACCCCCCCAACATTCGGACTATAAGACGCACAGACACGGCGCACAGACACACAGACACGGCGTGGGTAGCAGTGACTTCCGGCAGCTGATCTCTACATGTGAGCCGCGCATGGCAGTGACGTCATGCGCGGCTCACATGGAGAGATCAGTGCGGGCAGACCGGACACAGCGCTGGAGGAGAGAAGAAAGGTGAGTAGGAGTGTTTATTTTTTTTTTATGTGCAGCATGATGGGGATTAGGGGGACCATGCATACTAGGATAGGGATTAGGGGTGCCATGCATACCAGGATAGGGATGAGGGGTGCCATGCATACCAGGATAAGGATGAGGGGTGCCATGCATTCCAGGACAGGGATGAGGGGTGCCATGCATACCAGAACAGGGATGAGGGGTGCCATGCATACCAGGACAGGGATGATGGGTGCCATGCATATCTGGATAGGTATGAGGGGTGCCATGCATACCAGGACAGGGATGAGGGGTGCCATACATACTAGGATGGAGGGATGCCAGGCATACCAGGATGGGGATGAGGACCACGTATAAAAGGAAGGGGGGGGCATATATACCAGGATGGGGGATATTGTCAGAATTGGGGGACATTACCCCTATACCAGTGTCAGCAGAAGACCCCCTCCCCCTTAAAAGTGCATAATGAACACATTTTTTGCTTACATTTTTTTTATTTATTTTCCTCCTCTAAAACCTAGGTGCGTCTTATGGTCCAGTGCGTCTTATAGTCTGAAAAATACGGTATTTGAACTTTATTTTTAACATTTTTACTTAGTCCCACAATGGGACTTGAATATTTTTACTTTAAACATTGGTCAACACTGACCTAACTGTCTGTACCCCATAACTTGCCCTTAGTTTGCAAAGGCAGCTATCAGGTCCTGAGACTGTGATCGTGAGGACTTTACAGGTTTAAAAAATAAGCCCTCTCCATCAGTGCCATTAAGAGGTTAAAATCCATGTTAAAATGTTAAAACTGATTATGGCTGATGCAGCAGGGAGTCCGCTGTAATACTAATAACAAGAAATATCCGCGGTCATTAGGGGGTTAAAGTAGAGCCGAACTGACCATCAGGTAAATGCCAGGTGTGCCGGTCCGGCAGTGGGCTGCTTTGGCCTGCAAAAACTTCAACAATACCAGGATCATGAGGACAGCTGCTTATTGCTGTGCCAGAATAGAGTGCCATTGCTTCCCTGCCTAGCCCACTTATTCCAGATGGCTATAGGCTACTCAGTTTATTCACTCCCACTCTGAACTCCTCAGGTTATTCCCCACCTCCACACCCAGGCAGGACGCGCGGGGGCCTCACTCACCTCCACACCCAGGCAAGACGCGCGGGGGCCGAACTCACCTCCACACCCAGGCAAGACGCGCGGGGGCCGAACTCACCTCCACACCCAGGCAGGACGCGCGGGGGCCTCACTCACCTCCACACCCAGGCAAGACGCGCGGGGGCCGAACTCACCTCCACACCCAGGTAGGATGCGCGGGGTCCGCACTCACCTCCACACCCAGGCAGGACATGCGAGGGCTGCACTCACCTCCACACCCAGGCAGGAGGCGCGGGGGCCGCACTCACCTCCACACCCAGGCAGAACACGCAGGGGCCACACTCACCTCCACACCCAGGCAGGACGCGCGGAGGCCGTACTCTCCTATACATACGGGACGCGCGGGGGTCGTACTCTCTTACACATACGGGACGCGCGGGGGTCGTACTCTCCTATACATACGGGACGCGCGGGGCTCGTACTCTCCTATACATACAGGACACGCGGGGGTCGTACTCTCCTATACATACAGGACGCGCGGGGGTCGTACTCTCCTATACACACAGGACGCGCGGGGGTCGTACTCTCCTATACATACAGGACGCGCGGGGGTCGTACTCTCCTATACATACAGGACGCGCGGGGGTCGTACTCTCCTATACATACAGGACGCGCGGGGGTCGTACTCTCCTATACATACAGGACGCGCGGGGGTCGTACTCTCCTATACATACAGGACACGCGCGGGGGTCGTACTCTCCTATACATACAGGACACGCGCGGGGGTCGTACTCTCTTATACATACAGGACGCGCGGGGGTCGTAATCTCCTCCACACACAGGATGCGCGGGGGTCGTACTCACCTATACACACAGGACGCGCGGGGGTCGTACTCACCTATACACACAGGACGCGTGGGGGTCGTACTCTCCTATACACACAGGACGCGCGGGGGTCGTACTCACCTATACACACAGGACGCGCGGGGGTCGTACTCACCTATACACACAGGACACGCGGGGGTCGTACTCACCTATACACACAGGACGCGTGGGGGTCGTACTCTCCTATACACACAGGACGCGCGGGGGTCGTACTCTCCTATACACAGGACACGTGGGGGCCGCACTCACCTCCACACACAGGACGCGCGGGGGTCGTACTCTCCTATACACACAGGACACGTGGGGGCCGCATTCACCTCCACATACAGGACATGTGGGGGTCGTACTCTCCTATACACACAGGACACGTGGGGGCCGCACTCACCTCCACACACAGGACAC